>NC_143134.1:115605000-116207291 GCF_059928025.1 Delphinapterus leucas | reverse complement strand
CTTGGTTCAGTGTTCTGGGCTGAGTTAGCTTCCTGGGTAGGCAGAGTGAGGAGCGCCCATGAATAATCTTAGCCTCACTGTTTGAGCACCTGAGGTTGGCTGAACCCTGTGCCTGGTTCACTTGCTTACGTGACCCTCATGATGGCTCTATGCTTGTCCCTCTGTTTACAAAGAAACCAAGGCTTGGAGTGGTTAAGTGACTTGCCCAAGGTCACATGGCCGGCAGTTGGCAGAGCTGGGACTGGAACTTGACATCATTGCACTTACCCCATTCTCTGAAGCTTGATGGGATGAGATACCCTCAGAGCCCCAGGCCCCCACCAGATCAGTTGCCCCCCATTGGTAGGCCCCAGGGATTGAAATGATCAGAATGAAATACTGACCCTTGAATCTGGGGCTCCCAACTGTGACCTGCATCCCCTGTTCTGGAAGCATCCACAAGGACCAGCACACACTGAGGGTGGAGCTGGATCTTGCACTGGTGAGGGAGCCCCCCTTTATGTGCCTGGGGAACGAGGCTTCTCTGGGTACTGAAGGAGAGGTGGAGGAGAAGGGGCCAGGCGGGACTGTGGGGGGTGCCTTGCAGTCCTCTATTCACCCCTGCGCTCCTCCCTCTGGGCTCAGGGAGGGTTGATTCCCCAGGAGCTAGGGCACTGAGGATACGAAGACTCCCTGAGCCTCAGTTTCCTTATCAGTAAAATGGAGGTAGTGCCAGTAACTGCCTCATAGGTGAGTGTGAGGAATCAGTGAGACGGACAGACAAGGCTGGAAGTCGCTGAAGCAAGGGCTCAAGAAAAGGCTGCTATTTCCCCCCTCCCACCTCCCCTTGTTTTCCTCCCGCTTTGTCTCTGTCACTGCCCCAGCTCTGGTTCAAATCGCAACTTTGCCATTTCCTAGCTGTGTGGCCTCGGGAAGGCTCCTTAACATCTCTGAGCCTACTTTTCTGTTCTGTAAGATGGGAATGCCGAGGAATGCATGGTATCATCCTTGTAAAGCGCTCACACAGGGCCTGGTACACAGAAGCCTCCCAGAAGGAGAGTTTCTTCCCTCCTTCCTTCTCTGGCCATGATCTGAAGCCTGCCCCATCTCTGCATTGTTTCTTGAGCCTAACTGATGCTTCAGCTGTCACCTGCCTGACTCCCGGTGGCCACCTCGTGGCCTGATGGGTGACTGCAGGTTCAGAAGCAAAATTCAAACTAGCTTCTGGTCTGTGTTGGGGATTTAATAGCAAAGCGCCCCAAGGGAGGTAAGGAGTGAAAGTGGGGTGCTGCACACAGAAAGGCGCCTGGATGTTCCGTGCAGACAGGAGATGCACGAGGGGCCAGCCCCCTGCCACTGGGCCCGTTCTTGCTTGATTCTGTGCTGAGAACTTCCTGCACTTCACTTCGTTGCAGATTTGGCTCCGATTTGAATCAGAGTTTTTCAAATGAAGAAACGGGCTTCTGGGACCATGGTGGGGCACATCAAGGGCTCCAAGGAATTGAAAATGTACGTTTTTGGTACATTTTTGTAACCTAGGGAGCGGATACAGAGGTTTTTGGTTTTTACTATTCCTCTTTAGGCCACAAATAGGTACTTTACATATACTCCTCTCTCTTACTCAAAATCTCACAGTGTGCTCACTTTATTCTCAGCTAAATCAGAGTATGGGATGTGTCAGTTGTCCTGTCACTGCCAAGGGCCTGACTGACCCCTGGAGTGCCCAGTGTGGGCATCTCACCTCCTGCTGTCTCTGGCCTTTGGACCCTGAATTTAACCTGGGTGTGCCCCGCCTCCCTGGTCCTCTGAGGCTCCAACCTCTGAGCACTTGTTCTGGCTGTTCCCTCCTCCAGGAGGCTTCCCCTGATTTCCCAGGCACAGCTGACGAACCCCCTCCCCCAGCTTTGGGTCCTTTGTGCTTGTCTCGCAGCTCCTTCTTAGCTCTTCCCAGGCGGGCAGGGTCCTAGGAGGGTCTGTTATGCAAGGGATGAAGACCAAAAGGGATGAGCAATCCGGGGGCCGTCTCCATTCTCCAGTCAAGCCCCAGGGGTTGCCCTGCAGTCAAAGCCATAATAGAGCCCCCTGTCCATGCGTCAGTGCCCAGGGTCAAGGTCTGCCTGGCGTGGGGCCTGGGACACTCAGAGGCCAACAGGGGGCATCTGAGGCAGAGCAGCGCTGGCCAGCAGGACAGGAGGAACAACAGAGAGCAGAGTCTTCACTGTCAAGTGGACATCACAATTGTTTTCGCCCCATGGGGCTTCGAGGAGAAAGTGGAATGAGATATGCAAGGCTTAGCACAGCGTAGGGTGCACGGTGAGCATCCCTGAAGGCTGCTCCCAGAGGCAATGGGTGGAACCCCTCAGCTACCTAATTCTCTGCCTCAGTGCCCGTCGAACCTTCCAGCAGGTCAGCCATGGGCGAGCAGGCCAACTGCATTGCCTGAGCCCAGGGGGTGCCCCTCTCACCACGGTGGGGGACTGCAGGGCTGTATGCAGCCACCCTCCTTCAGACCATCCTCCTAATGCCTGTTGGACTGCCCATCCAACCGCACATCTGTCAGGTGGATTGGCATTCCACGTAGCTGCTGCAGAGACCTCACCTTCTCCAATCCAGCCTCACAGCCCGCAGTTTTCTCAGGGAAGCCAGCAGTGGTGAACTCCAGAGGCAGGACCGGGCCGGGCCTCAGACCCTCGAAGACAAGTTTCGTAGGGCGGGCTCAGAGTCGTGTTCCTCTCCTGGGACCAGCCCTCTTCTCAACTCCCACAGAACCGTGGTCTAGACCCTCTCCAACCCCAGGTTCCTGGGAGGAATCACCCTGGAGCAAGATACTTCTCTCCAAGCCTCAGTTTTCTCATCTTTGCAATGGGATAATAGCTGTTCTTAGTTGTTGTGAGGGTCAGTGAGCTAAAGTCTGTGACTGGCAGTGGCAGGGACTTGGCTACTATTGGTCCTCTGGAAAGAGGGGCCTGGAAGGAGACCTTCTCCCACACCCTCTCTTGTCTCCATACTCGGCCTACATTTCCTCCCCCTCCCCTGACTTCACTTTCTGGGCTGTGGGGAGAAGACAGACAGGAGAGAGGGGAGCAATGGATTAGCACAGCCCCTCCCCTCCACCCCCCCAAACATTTTTTAGTGACAGAATTTTGTCGGCAAGACAGCTGGCAGCCCACTGCTGGGAGTGGGGTGGGGGGTTTGAGCTGGGAGTCTCCTCTCTCAGAAGCCTAGGCCTGGGGCTTGGTTGGAGGACCCAGCTTAGTCCTGCCTCTGTGCTGTGCAGTCTAGGCCAAGTGACTTAATTTCTCTGAGCCTCAGTGAGGCCACTCTGAAGGTAGGAGAGAGTTTCCTTGCTCCCTAGGTCCCTGGGTCTGACCTTGAAGGACCAGGTTGCAGGGCCAGAGAGTGTGGGCTTAGGGAGGCATCCGAGGTGGTGTTGAGGCCATGGGTTTACAGCTAAACCTGGTTTTGAGCCCTGGTTCTTCTGCCTCTTGTTGGCTTTGTCATATTGAACTGGTCATTTCCTCCTTCTGAGCCTTGGGTTTCGCTTCTGAAGCATGGGACCTTGACATCTGCCTCTCGGGGGTGTGTGGGGTGCAAAGAAAGCGATGAATGGAAGGGCCTCACCCAGAAGCCCCTGGGGCTGGGAGTCACCCGAGGCTGCAGGAGAGAGTGGGGCGGAGCTGCCCCCAGGGGCGCTGGTGCCCCTGATGCACAACCAGGCAGTTATGTGCAATGATACACCCAGGTATGGTTGTGCAAACGTCTTCACTGACACATGGACACAAGTCTGAGACACCCAACTCCATACATAGATCTAGACAGCCAGCTGCACACCATAAACCAATACGTGCAGACTCCCAGCTTCCTACACAATCTACCCAGGCAGACTGACCCACAGAGCTATTTCCATAGACACATGGGCACGCACGCACACACACTGATACTCCCCAAGGTACTCTGAGGAAACTTGAGACCTCAAGGAACATACTTTGAGAACCACATTCCTTGAGTCTCTGCCATCTCCACCCCCCCGCCCCACCCCCACCCCCATCTCCCCTGGATCCCAGGGCCATGTCCAGCCCCGAGTCCTCAGGATTCCTCAGGATTTGACCTCAGCTTCATTCTCCCTGTCACATTCCCCTGGGTGAGCTCGCCCACCATGTGCCTCAGTGACCATCCACCTGGTTGTTGAACACCTGGATACTCAGATCTGGTCCTTCTGAGGCTCAGCCCTGTCCAGGACACCTCTTGGGTGCCCCAGAGACCCTCAGCTCCACGTGCCCCAGATCAGAGTGCTCCAGCGACCCCATCACAGTGATCCAGGTGCCCTGACTCACCTCTCGCCAGTATCTCCGGGATCTGCCCCCTTCTTTCTCCCCAATTTTACCACCCTAGTCAAAGCCATAGTCATCTGTCACCTAGGTGACCGAGTTGACCCCAGTCTCCAGTCCATCTGACCTAATTGGATCTATTCTCCACTCAGCATCAGGACCCTGGATGGTCTGGTCTTGCCTCCAGCCTCACTGCTTCTCCCCCAGCCCCAAACTTAGCTATTCTTGCAGTTCAAGAGACTCACAAGATTTTGCCAGCCCCTGAGTTTTTGCACAAGCCTGGAGCGCTCGCAGACACTCCTCCCCATTCAGTGCCCCCATGCGGGCTAACTTCCCATCTCAGCTTAATATGTAGCTGCTTCCAGGAAGCCTTCCATGATGCTCCGCCCCTCCAGATGAGGTTGGGTACTCCTATAACAAGGCTGCACTGTACCTCAACTGAGTTCACATCACACTGTCTACCTCCCTGAGGCAGGGACCAAGCCCCAGTTCTAAGCCTAGTGGCTGGCACTTAAGGGGCCCTTCATATTGGTTGGGTGAATGAATGATTGTGTTGGGGAAAGGGATGGAATGGGATGGGAGGGATGCATTTGTTTCAAGGATGGAGATGGGTCGGGGTTGGGATAGGACAAGGTTGGGGAGATGACAGTTATGGGATGGGACAAGGGAATGTGTTCGGCTAGACCAGGGACCCCAGGCTCTCCCTTCCTGACCTGCTGTCCCTGGTGCCCATTGAGAAATCTGCTGACATCTCATGCAGGACTGGCTCAGGCCCCGCACAGCCTCCCCCCAAGGAGAGGCACCACAGGCGTGTACAGTTTGGTTTATTTACAAATATACTGATGTCTCATCTTTTTTTTGTTTCCATTTTCTGCTTTTGTGGGAAGAGGCAGAAGGTGAGAGTGGAGGGCAGGGTGGGGTGGTGATGTAAACGCTAATAAATAATTTAACAATGACAAGTTATTAAATAAAATGTGTCTGGGGATGGCGGGTGGACAGTGAGAGTCTGTACAAGGAGAACAGCAGTGGCTGGTGGCCCGGTCCCCACACCTGGCTGGGCTGAGCTCCCCCGGGACCCTGGAGGGGGCGGGGGCACAGCAGAGACGCCCATTGGAAATGGCACCGTCCAAGGGCCAAACGTTGGAGGGTCCCTCCTGCTCCCCTGGCCCCCAGGCGGCATGTCTTCAAGTGTGGGTCCGTGAGCCTTCACGTGTGTCTGGGTGTGAGTGTGTCTGTGTGCGTGCCTGTGAGCGTGGACCCCCTTCCCCGTGGGGCAGAGTGAGCCCAGAGCTGCAGGTTCTCCCACATGGGAGATGAGATTCTCACCCCAGGTGGTGCCCAGAGCTCAGGCTGGGCCCAGGCAGGGGTCAGCCACTTCTCCTTCCCCCAAGCCTCACTGCTACGGCCCTACCTCATCCTCTCCAGGAAGCCTCCCAAGATGCCCAGCCCACTGGCACTGGCCCCTTCTCTATGGGCTCTGCTGAGCCCGCGGTCTGACTCTTAGAACCACAGCGTCCCTCTGTGTGGCCTCCCTGGAAGGCTCCACGGGGTAGGTGGTAACACTCGCTGTGTTACCTGGGGCATATTCCTTCCTCTCTCTGAGCCTCAACTTCCCCAAAAGGAAACAGGACTCGCCTTTTCTCCAGCACTCCCCCTCCCCACCTCTTACTTTCTCCCTCTTCCTCCAGAGACCAGACTGCTACCTCCCCCTTCCCTTGGGCTTCCCACCCAGGCACCATGTGATGGTGATCCCATATCACTGCAGGGGCGGGAGTGGTCCTGGCTACGCACGCCCTCCACCTGAGGTCAAGGCTGCACTTCCTATGCGAAGTGGGAAGAGCCTGGCCATCTCAGCTAGCCCCAGACCCCAGCAAGCCTGCTTGGTTCTGTGTGCTTCTGCTGGGTGACCTTCTCTGAGCCTCAGGTTCCTCATCTGAGAAATGGGTCCCCAACAATGTCCAGACAGGCTTGGGGTGGAATGTGTATGCCTCTCCTCCTAGGAGAGAGCCCCTCAAGGCGGGGGGGCCTACATCTTGTGCATCTGTATCCCCACATCTAGTCCAGGGCTGGGCAGATTGGGCGTCAGGGCCCGGGGGCAGCGAGCTGCAGTACAGCGAAGGTGCTACCTAAACTAGCTGATGGGGCATCTTTGGCACGAGGGGCTGAGGTCCCTCTTGCTTTGACAATCTGTGGGTCATTAGCATGGGTGTCCTATACCAGCTCCTGGCAGGGAGCAGTGTAATGGTAGAGGCAGAGCCCAGGCTGGAGTTGGGGTTTATGAGGTCCCAGGATGGCAATTTTACCAAGACAAGTCATGCTCCGACCTGGAGGTCGTTCACTAGACACAGAGGATGAGAAGCTGGCATGGTGTCCCTATTCTCTGCTCCAGCTCTGTCCCTGACTAGTTGATAGAGGCCTTGTCCCTGCCCCTCTCCTGGCCCACATTTTCCAGCTGCAGAATAAGGGGTGGACTAGTTGACCCATTCCTGAGGTTCCTTCCAACTTAAAGAGTCTGGGAGAGAAGGGCCAGGCCTACTGGTGGGGGAGAACATCTACCCCTGGACCTGCCCCAGTGCCCCTGGCATGATTTGACTGTGTGGGCATAAGAGGAGAAAGGGGACCATCTCTCAAGAAACCAGAGTGGCTGCCTAAGGGACAAGTGGTGACCCAGGACCAAGAGATGGCACAGAACCTAGGTGGGCTGAGACTGCAGAAGGACTCAGGACATCAACTAAGACCGTGTGCAAGTTCTGTGTAGAACAAGAAGAGCCCAGAAGGGCCAGGCTGGCTGCTGGGGCCTGAGGGCTGACTCTGAGCTGCATTTCAGCTCTGCCAACTCTGCCATGGTGAAGAGTGTGGCAAGACGTGTGTACAGAAGCCCAGGAGGGGCGGGGAGGTTGGCCTAGGATGCTCTGGAGGGACTGAGGTCTCCCCAGAGGACAGAGAAGCAAAACCACAGAGGATGTTGGTGAACTTTGAGGATCCCAGGAAGGGCCAGACAGAGGGGCCCTTCTCCAGATGGGTGGAGAGACACCTGTCATCCCATCAGCTCAAAGGCTGGACCAGGCAAACTTCTGCAGCCTAGGGCTCAGTGTTAGAATGGAAAGCAGAGCCATGAGCACTGGCTGAGGACACAGTGGCCTCCAGGGGCCAGCAAGGGGTCACTGAGAACAGGGCCCATCAGCCTGGCCTCACTTCCTCTCTTGACAGGGTTAGTAGTTGGGTAGATTGGGGGCAGAGGTTGATACAGTATATCTGGCTCCTAGCAGGGCGTTTGACAAAATGGTCCACATGCCTTAGGTGAGACACACAGGGCCGACTCCTTATATCGGCAGATGTGCTGAGGAGGGAGAACAAACCAGTGGTCACAGAGTTGGGGTGCAGAAAAACTCCACAGGCTGGAATGAATCAAATAAGAGGAAACGTACAAGAGAAAAGTCAAGGTCCTTCACTGGCTCTCCAGGGACTGATAAGTGCCCCCTCCACACACACAGAGAAGAGGGTTGTGGCTTAGCTGTCACACATGTGTCAGGGTCAGGGGCTCTGGTTACATACAAAAGGGCAGGGTGAGTTTCCAAGGTTATGTGCCCTAAACCATTCACTGGGTCTCAGGCCACATTAACAGAGGCAGGGTGCCTAAAGTGGGGGAGGTGATTGACCTGCTCACTTTGGCTGGCTGATGACAGTGGGAAGACTGGGTTATATCTGTTCCATACCTTCAGAGGGAAAGCTGGAGCCAGGCTGGGCAGTACAGTTTAAAAGGAAGAGCTGGAGAAGCTGGAAAAGCCTGGCTTTGAGAAGCGAGGACTCAGGGCTGAATAGAGCAGAGGTGAAATCAGCAGAAAAGGCAGCTGACTTGGGGCCCGATGAAGTCACTGGAGGTTGCGAGGAGAGGCAGAAGTGGCTTGGGCAGGAACCAAACATCCTATGGAGTGCCAAGTGGGTGACTTTTGAGATGCTTTTCCGCCTGGAGGTTCTGCCATTTGGTCTGATTCTACCTGGTTCTGCGGCCTCTGTCTCTGCCCAGGCAGCCCCCGTCTGGACAGAAGCTAAGACACATCTGTGTCCACGTGCTTCAAGCTCACCTTATCCTCCTCACTTCCTCCCTCCCCTCCTATTGCTATCAGAGGGGCTCCCTGCCCCTGTCTGGCCGCTTCCCGCTTCCTGACGGGGCAGGGCAGGGCTGACCCGCAGAGGCCTGTCTCTTTCAGCACGTCTATGTATCTGTGTGCATTTCCGCATGGGTGTGCCTTTAAGTGTGTGCGTTTGCATGTATGTCTCCATCCCTTTGAGTCAGCCTGGGCTCAACCTACCCGTCCCTGGTCCCGCCAGGATTGCCCCTCAGGGCAGAGCTGTGGTGGGCTTGGCCCACCTGCCAGGCTCTTCCCTACTCCTGCTCCAGGCTCCAGCTGGAAGGGGTGATCCTAGGTTGGCGGGCCTGCCCTCAGAGGCGGGGGAGGTGGGCACAGTGCAGGGCACAGGTACACACGCGTCTCACACCCACCATCGTCTGGGGGCATGCATGGGGGCCCTGCCTCGATCTAGGCCCATGCCATGGAGGTGGCCTGGACAGAGAGAGGACATTTAAAAAAATAGAGAGAATTTAAGCTTCCCATAAAAGAGATGGGGAGGGGGAAGGAGGCGATGGAGGCCGAGGTGGGGCTGGGAGATGAGTGGCTGTCCGAGAGCTCTGGGTCCCTGGGGGTGACAGTTTCTGTGGGCAGGACACAGCCCCTGCCCAGGCTGTGCCCGTCTGCCTGTCTGGCTGTGCCCAGTGGGCACTTTAGCCAGGCCCAGTTGGCCGAGGGGAGGGCACCGTATGGCTGTCTGTAGAGTCTCTGCGGGTGGCGGGGCAGCCTCTGCGGCCTGCAGTCCCACCCCAGGGCCCTTGCCCAAGCGTCCGTGTGGCCCGGCTGGCTCTCAGGAGGCGAAGTAGGAACTCTGCATGGAGTAGAGCCTGTCGATGGGATTCCCCACGCGGGCCTGCAGGGAGCCCACATCCGAGGAGCCGAGGAAGCAGTCGCTGAGGCTGGTTAAGGAGGTATCACTGTCGATGTCGTGGAAGATGGAGTCGTTCCCTGGGGGGCAGAGGCGGTGTCAGCACCGGGGTACAGGCTGGGGCTCCTGGGGGCCCTGTTGGCCCTACAGGCAGTGTGGCTGGAGGTGAGGGACGGACGGGATGACCTGCCAACGGTGCCCGACCAGAGGGGTTGGGGGCTGTGGGTGAGGTCTCCAGGGTGCCCCTTTCTGGTCAGGAGGAGGCAGGTGGGCTGTGTCGGAAGGGGCTGCCGGTGGCGGGGGGCGCCCTGGGGCGGGAGGTGGCTTTTTCGGCCCCAGGCCTGCCAGGTCAGGCAGGGGGCAGGGGCCGTGCTGGGGCAGCAGGGGGTCGGGCAGCTTACCATAGGGGTTCATGTGGTCACCTGGCATTTGGGGCGGCGTGAGGCCCTGCTGGAAGGGGTCGCTGCTGCCGTAGGGGCTCTGCTCCATGGCCACGATCTGCTGCTGCGGCGGGGCCAGCGGCGTGTAGGAGGCCATCATGCCCTCCATGCGACTCGACAGGACCTCTGGGGACAGAGCACGCCCTCACTGACTGGCCCTGCCTGCCCTGTCCTGGAGACCTCACAGATGTACCCCAGGAGTCCCATGACCTCCCTCACGACCCCCGAGTCCAGGCTGCCCACTGCGGTCTCTCTGACCTCCTCCTTCCCAGCCCTGCCCCTGCTGAGGTTGCCTGTGGCCTTCTAGGGTCACTGAGCCTACATATCTGACCCCCCAGCCCACCAACCTTCCCCAGACACACAGTCCAGCGTCTCTTCCAGAAACAGCCCTCCCTCCCCACCTCCTCCCTTCCTCCTACAGCCCTGCTCTCCAGGAGCTCCCAGCCTGGGGAAGACAGAGGCTTCCAGTGAGCAGCCAGTACTGATTCGACAACATATGGGTGCAGTGAGTGCCCTGCATCTGGGAGCATCAAGGTGGAGCCCGCACCCCGGCCAACAAGGCTCAGGGAAGGAAGGCTTCCTGGAGGAAGGGGCCCACCACCTCCATGCGACTTAAACAACCAGCAGAGGTTCAACCAGCCGAGCAGGGGGCAGGCATGCCAGGCTGAAGGGCAGCAAAGGCAGAGAAGAGAGAAACTGCCCTGTGGGAGCAAGGAGCCCAGTCCATGGGGATGGAGTGTGAGGACAAGAGAAGGTTGTGCCTGGGGAGAGAGATGGTTCCTTGGGGACCCGAGCTGAGTGGGGGCTCCCCTGAGGCTGTAGGAAGCCAGTGGAGGGTCTTAGCTGTGGAGCGACTGTGGAGAAAGGCTGGGAGGGTGGAGGCCAGAGGAGGAGACCATTGGGAGGGGTTGGGGTCTGTATTAATGCAGATGTGGGAAAGACTAAGAGGGGCATGAGGGACATGGGACAAGAAACCACTGCCTGATTTGGTGACTGAGCAGATGCAGTACGTGTAGGACAGGACGGGGGAGGTGACTCCTGGGTTCCTGGTGTGGGTACTGGGTGGGTGGTAGTGCCATTTGCTGAGACGGGGTAGGGGAGCTGTAGGGGGTGTTTTGTGCATGTGGCAGCAGGGGCAGTGGTAATGAAGTGCAGTATGGGCTGTGATGAGCTCGAGGGGACCGTGGAACATTCCTGGGGAGGCTGCATCCAGGGGGCAGCTGGGAACACCGGAGAGTGAGACACAGCTTGGGAGCAGGCTGGGAGACCTGAAGCCGTGGCTGCAGCCCCAGAAGGCTGGGCCATCTCGGGAGAGGGGGGCAGAGAGAGAAGACAGGAAGAGCTGGGCTCTGAGGCCATGGCCTTGAAGCCCAAGGTCCAGCCTGGGACACTGGTCTGGCCCCAGAGTTCTGAGTAGAGGGGCTGCCCATCAATCCCTTGGCATCTGCCTCAGAGACACCGGCTCACCTGGGAGCAGGCAGCTGAGGCCCCTTCCCCAGTTTGGCAGGCTCAGGGAGCTCCCAGTGCCCTCCCTTCAAGACCTAGAAGGCTCCATGTCCCCATGGGGCCGGGGAGGCCAGCCCCAGCCCAAGTTGTGGAAACAGCATCTGGGCAAAGCCCAGTCCACGCTGGACTCCTCAACACCTTCAGACTTTCTCTGGAGACTTTCTCTGGAGACTAATGCTGAACTCTACTGTGGGCGGTAGGGTGTGTGGTCATGTTAAGAGCACAGGCTCAGAAGCCCTACACTCCGGACTGAAGCCTGGCTGTGCCCCTTACTAGCTGAGTGATCCCGACAAGTCCCTTAGTCTCCCTGAGCCTCAGTCTCCTCATCTGTGAGATGGGATGTAACGATGCCCTTCCTCTCAGGGATCTGTGAGAATTAAGTGAGACGGAGCGTGTGGAACGGTGAGAACAGTGCCTGGCACACCGCGTCGCTGTTTTGAATATGGAAATTCTGCCACCCCTCTGGGCCGCCCACCCTGCCATCTCTCCTCCTGTGTCCCACGGCCCCCACTGTCTGTCTCCTTTACTGATCTCAGCAGGTTCCAAGGCAGCAGCTCCCTGAGCTCTGATCACCTTGGCGGGAGGTTTCTTGGGAGTCTAGTTACAGAGACTGAGCCCCACCCCGGGCCGCCCTGCTCACCTTGGCCCAGCCGCTGGGAGTTCTGCTGCTCCTGTTGCTGCTGGTGCCGCCGTGCCAGCTTCTTCATCTGCAGGAGACACAGTGTGTGCCAGTCTCCGCCTCCAGCCCCCCTTCATTCCCATGCCACCCTCATCAGGCCCCTGGTCTTCTGCCTGCACCCCCTCCCCATCCCACCCCTGTCCAGTGGGGTGGCAGGTGCCTGTACTCACCTTTGCTCTTTGGTTCTGAAACCAGACCTGGACCACACGCACACTGAGGCCCGTCTCTGCCGCCAGCGTCTCTCGGACCTGCCCATAGAGAAGGAGACGGGTCAGGCCTGGGGGGGGGGTGGGGCAGCAGCTGGGAGGCAGCAGGTTTGGGGGGATGGGCGGGGAGGGGGAGGGACGCCCAACCCCCAGCAGGAGCAGAAGGGGTGGTGTCTGGAAAGGCAGCGCATTCGGGGCTGTCAGCCTCCACCCCACCCCAGGCGCCCCTCACCTTCCGGCAGGGCTTGGAGGAGACCTCAAAGGAGGCCTTGAAGGCTCTTCGCTGCTGCGTCGTGAGGATGGTCCGGGGTCGTTTGGGCCTCCGCGGGTCCTTCCCGTCGTCCCCACTGCCCTTACTCTGGCTGCCCTGTCCCTTGGCCGGCTTCATGTCCCCATCTTCGTCCTCGCTCTTCACTGTGGGGGACACACCCCAGCCTGTCAGCCTTGTATCCTCAGGCAACTTGCTACCTGATGGGATCCCATCACCTCCTGCTAACACCTGCCACGACTCCCCAGAGCCCTCGGGGTAAAGACCACCCTCTTCCCCTGACCCATAGGCCCTGCCTATCTAGTCTCTCATCTCCCATCCAGGCCCTGTGTGTCCCCTTCCTCAGCACACACTCCTCACTTTCTTATCTTGGACCCCCAGGGAGACCTGAACCGAGGCCCCCAGACCTGCTCTGCTGACAACACACAGGCAGACACACACAGGAAGGCACCCTGGTGAGCAAGCAGAGACACACAAGCACACGTGCATTGCACACTCAGATGCGTACACGTTCAGAATGGTAGAGATACAGGCCCACGTGGGGACAGGTATGGGCACTGCAGAAGCATGCAGGTGTACACATGTGGCTGGACACACTGAAGGGAGCATAGGATGCTCACTTGTGGCCCATCTGCTGTCCTCATCAGGCCCATGGCCCACCTGAGGAGAGATGCTGGCATCTGTGTTCATTCTGGCCCTGGGCTTCCCCTGACCCATCTTGCCTGGGACCCACCTTGTCCTGCTGGCCTCCGGTGCCCGGGAAACCCCAGCCCAGCATGTCAGCCTTTGGGAAAACCAGTTCCCACGGCACTAGCCCAGCACTAGCTGGGCTTCACGGCCCAGAGAGGAGGCTACCAGGAGCCTGCTTCCTTGGAGCTTCCAGGGACTAAGAATTGATGGGCAAAGACACACACTCCAGACGTTCTCACACAGGAGTACTTGTGACCATGACATGTGCACACGTACACACACACACATAGAGGTGCATGCTCACAGGCAGGGACATACAGACACGTACACATCGGAACAGACACACACACCTGCATGCAGAAGCGTGTGTATTCACCCGGAGGCACACCCACACCCACTTCCATGCCCGAGTTGTGGGTCTCAGAGATGCCAGCCCCAGACAGATAGCAGAGCATCCTTCCCACCCCCCATGCCTCCTGCTGACCCCGAGTCTGAACTGGTCTCCCTTCTCCTAGACCATCTTCCTCTGAGCATGAGCCCCTGTGGAGGGGACCTCCCTCCGAGAACCCCTCCCTAGGCCTGGTGTGAACGTGCCAATGGCACCTGGCTGGGCTCTGCTCTCCCACAGGAGCCCAGGCAGCCTGGCCGCCGTGGTGCCCTGCCCAGGGATGGACAGAGGTACAGGTGGTGGGAGCTCACACCTCCTCCAAAAGCTCTGGCAGGGACAGCACTCCTTCGTGTGGGCAGGTCCTGTGACCATGGGCTCCAGGTTCCCCACAAGGCCCGGCAGATCAGGGCGCCTCCTCCCCACGCCCCCTGCTCCAGTCCATCTTTGCCACCCCCAGGAATGACAAGGTGCCAGCCTGCTCCCTGACTTTTCCCTCCTTAAGACTTGTTCCCAGCTGGCCCTGCCCTTCCTGCCAGGAGGGCTCCAAACTGGTAAAGTCTTTTGGGGGCTGGAGCAGGGTAGAGGGGAGGCTTCACCCTGGGAAATGGAGTCTCTCCCTCCACCACCGAGGGCCCCAGTCTCCCCATGCAGCGGGGAAAAAAGGGAATAGCTTGGGGCTGCTGCTCCCCACTGCTGAAGGCTCTGGGGGGCGATGCAGAAAGGCTGCATCAGATCAGACACCTGCAGCCTGCAGGCCCGGTGCTGGGAGAGACCCTGGGATGCTGTGCTGTCGGGGTGGGGGGGCCACAGCAAGGATAAGAGCAGGGGGAGGGTGGTGGGCCAGAGAGCAGGGGGTGTGGCAGCATGTGTGTGCAAGCTACAGTACATGTAAGCACGTGGATGAACGTGTGCAGCCACACGCATAGGTGTTGACTGCGTGAGTGTGCTGGGGCGTGCGTGCACATGTTTACATGGGTGTGGGCTTCTGCATGCTTGGGCATGTAAGCACATGTCTACACATGGACATGTGTCTGTGTATTTACACTCCTGGACATGGGTATCCACACATGCATTTTATGTGCTTGTGTGTGTGCATCTGTGATCACATGCACCTACACCTGTGTGATAGTGTCCAGGTACATTCGTGCGCCTGTGAGGCTGTGCACACGTGTCTGTGTGCACCCCACATGTGCACGTGTGTACTGAACCCATCAGTGCGCGTGCGTATCGGATGTGGGTGCAGTGTCTGTATATAGTGCAGGTCTTGGGGTCACGAGCGGGCTTCTGCAGGGGCGGCTCTCCCCACCACCTGCCCCAGCTCCAGGCGCAGCTCACCGGAGTCGGACTCGTCGGGGCTCACGGAGCTGAGCAGGTCCTTCTCCTTCTCGTAGTCACCTTTGCACAGTAGCTGGCCCTCCTTGAGCACAAACTCGTCGCCCTTGCGTAGCTGCCGCTCACACACGCAGCAGCAGAAGCAGCCCAGGTGGTACACGCACTCCAGCGCCCGCATCACAAACTCAGTGGGGGCGATCTTCTCCATGCAGCCGCTGCACTTGGCTGCGAAGAGCCTGCAGGTGCAGAGTGGGCGCATTGGCTGGGCTCAGTGGTCCCTCCCAGAGGCACTGCCCACAAAGCACCTCTTCCTCCCGCCACGCTGACCCTCCAGCCCAAGTGGGAGAGGCCCTCCCTGGGCACAGAGCCAGACAGTGGGAGCCCTACCCCCTTGGCTCACAGGGCCCTGGCGGCCTCACGGTGGGCACTGGGCAACCTGCCCGGAGGTGCCTTCTCCTGGGAGCATCAGCTTAGGGTCATTCCCGCTCAGAGACACAGTGGCCACTAGAGGGCAGGGTGCAGGTTCAGGCTCCGCCTTCCCTGGGAGCCAGGTGGGCCCCTGCCCTGAGGGGAAGGCCAGGCAGCCCACAGGTCCCATCTACCCTTACTCTAGCACCGGCTCTCCTCCTCTCTGCCCCTGCCTCTCTCCCCCACATCCAAGCAATCCCCAGCCTTGCCCAGCCCATCACCCAGCCTGGGTCCCTCCTCTCCTGCCTGAGGGCTGCCCCAGTGCCCTCCCTGGGTTCCTGGCCTCTCCAACCCTTCAACTCACCCTCCAGGATGACAGCCAGAGGGATCTGTCTAAAACACACATCTGATCGTGCTGCTTCCCTGCTCCAGACTCTTCCATGGCTCCCTAGTGCCCTCTGGAGAACCTTCAAGTTCCTGAGTCTGGCACTCAGGCCCTTCACAGTCCTGCCTCTTCTCTGACCCCTCTGCTCCCCGAGGCTTCGGCCCCATGGAACAGCCTGCAGTCTCTCCAGAGCACCATCACCTTGGCTCTTCAACATGTTCTGGGCCTTGCCTTGGCTACCACCTGCTTATCCCTCATCTTAGCTTAGGAATCTACACCGTGAACAGATATTCACGGAGCACGTATGGTGTACCAGCCGCTCTTCTAAGCGCTCTGCGTGCAGAAATGTGTTTCATCCTTGCAACAACCCTATGAGGCAGGAAATATTAATCCCATTTTAGAGATAAGGAAACTGAGGTGCTGGGAGGCAGAGTCACGTGCTCAGGGTCACGTGGGTAGTAAATGATGGAGCCGGCTCTGTTCCCGGGCCTGATCCAGTCCCTCCGTGACAGGGAGGATCCATCTTCCATCTCCGGAGACAAAGCTGGGGGTGGGGGCAGGGGTCTTCGTGACTCTGGCGAGTGTGCAGAAAGAGTCTGAGCAGCAGGGCCCCGCCTCTGCCTGCACCTACTGACCGCTCCTCCCGGCCCCCGATCCCTGTCACGTGCCCTGCTCTGTGGGAACAACACTTTGATGGAAAAATTTATGAAGAATCAAATTATTGCTGCTGGGAGGGAATTAAAACCATTTTTCATTCCCCACGTCCCCGGGCCACGTCTGCGGGCGCCACCTGGGGAGCACTGTGCACATCCCATCCCTCTTTATGGCCCGCCATCACAGGCACAGATTACAGCTGCAATTCTCTACTAATCGGTTCTGGAACAGAAATGGCCATAAATGCGAGGCTTTCGGCCTGCCTCCCTTCCCGAGGCTGCCATCAGCACCGCCCACGGCGAGCTGGTGGGACGCAGTGGGCAGGGCCATTCCGAGCTCTGCCTGCTGCCCTGGCACTGGCCAGGGCACTCAAACTGGGGACACCCCAGCAACCCCTGCCACCCACTTCTAGTCTACCCAGCAGACTCCTACTCATCCTGCAATGCCCAACTCCAATGCCACCTCCTCTGGGAAGCCTTCTTTGATGCCCCAGTCTGGGGGAGGTGGCATCCTCTATGCTTATCTCAGGCCTCAGTTCCCTCTACTATAAAATGGGGATGTCAACAGGACCTCCCTCAAAGGGCTGTGGTCAGGATTCAATGATACTGAGCATTTAATTCAATGAATGAGTACCACAGAGTGATGGCACATGGCCCTGTCAGCTCCCAGTTCTACAGAGGTCCATCTGATCCTCAAGGAGGCCTCAGTGTTTGAAAAGGCCATGAGTGAAGGCTTGGGGGCGTGCAGAGGCTCAGGCAGACAGGACCCCACTGGCCCACACAGTGCATGCCTTCACAACGGTATATGAGATGGATGCAGCTCCAATTTGGCCCTTTGGCTGGAGACCTTTGTTCAGGGTGCAACCCACTCAACTGTCCATGTACCCTAAGCAGAGGCCCTTAGGAATCTGGCTGGCCCTCCAACTCTGCCAAGGGGCTAGGGAAGGAGCCAGGTTTGCAGAACCTGCTGCTCTGACATGGAGAACACTTCTGCCTTGCCCCTCTCACTGCCTCCTTGTCCCTCTCCCCACACTCTGCCTCCTGACCTGGCGGCCCCACTAAGGGCTGCAGCCTGGCCTCTGTGGCCCATGGGTGGACAGGCAATGGCTGCATCTCTGTGTCACCATGTCAGGGCCAGGGCCCCAGGCTGGGTTGGCACACCTTGGGCGGTTCCCAGAGAGGAGGCCCTCTTAGTCAGTGGGAGGGGGCAGCGGGGGGGGGGGGGTAGGGGTGTGTGACCCGCATTTGCAGGCGCTGCCACCATGCAGGCTTCGTTCAGAACAGCCCCGCTAATGCCTTGGCAGCAGGGGGTCGATTGCTACTTTCTCCAAACTCATCAACACAATCTATTATTAATACTTCTCCAAAGCCTCGGTGCCGCCATTACAGAGGCAGCGCCAGCCACTCGGGGCATCATCTGTTATCTAGATTGCAAAAACTCGGGAAATAAAACAAACTGCACACTTTATAAACAGAATGTGCCATTCGTTTGGTCTCCAAGCATCTCTCCACCCAATAAAACATCGGGGGGGGGGGATGCATGAAATACTCGCTCCCAATTATGGGGCTGCCTTTGTCTACCGTGCCAGGGTGAGAGCTACCAACTGCATGCGTGGGAGGGGCTGGGGTGCCAGCGGGGTGCCCTCCTCTCTGCGAGCCCCCCACTCCCTCCTTCGATCCCTCCCACCATGAAGGATCGGTGGAACCAGCCATTGAGAAGCAGCCCCAGCTACAGGCGGGTGGCACTGGAATCAGATGGACTCGGGTTCAATGCCTGTTTCCACCACTTGCTCGTTTGTGACTGAGCAAGTAACTTCCTCTCTCTAAGCTCACTTATCTGTATAATGGGCTCAGCAACACTGCCTGTTTCTCAGTGTGAAAATGCAGTGAGTTGTCAGGATAAAGCTGTGAGCACAGAGGGAGTGACTGGGGGCTGGGGCAGGCCTCTCCATGAATGCTGCCCAGAAGCTGCAAATACTGACCAGAGATGTAGAGTTGCTCAGGCTGAAAAGCTCCGGGCCACCCCGCCTTTCTTCCCCTCCTGCCCCAGAGATGCTCCAGAGCCTGATGTGAAAGGCCTGGAAAGCATCAAGGGCACTGGATTTGGAGCCCTGGTCCTGCTCTCCATCCTGACCGGCTCTGTGACCCTGGGCAAGTCTGAACCTCATTTTCCTCATCTGTAAGATAGGGACAACAGTCCCCACTCCCCAGCTGGCCTGGGGATTCCAGATGGGTGTGTTGCTGCTTCCCACACTTGGGCTGGGAGGCCAGGATGGGGCAGGCCCCGGGGTCAGGGGACGATGGGGTGCTGTGGGGCAGCTCTGAAGCTCTGGCCGGGGGTGGGGGGAGCTCCCTGTGGCTTTCCCTCTAGCTGCCCTGCCCTCTCGGTGCCAATTCCCCTGCCCTGGCTCCTCCCCCAATCCAGAAGCTCCAGATCTAGATGGCAGCTTCGTGACCGTAACACAGACACACAGGCTTGCTGGCAATCCACACAAGCCCCTCCCCATTTTTCACGTAAACCGCCGACCCTTTTCTCCTCAGGGTGTGACTACAAGCTAGAACGCCATTCCCCTTCTCCCAGCCTCTGCCTGGCAAATATCTGTTTATGAAGGATTTAGCTTGGGCATCCCTTCCTCCAGGAAGCCCCCTTCTCCTCTCCAGTCTCAGATACTTCTCCTGACGACTGCACTTTACGTATTTCCAGGTGCACCTTCCCCGTGGTCACCTCTGTGTCTTCAGTGCTGAGCCTAAGTCCCTGTACACACTAAGGTGAGCAGTGAATGTTTGCGGAATGAATGCTGAACCGTCCAATATAGCCCTGTTCAGCCCGTGAGGCAGGGCAAGTCAGTCCCCACCCCCAAGCTGGTCTGTGGGAAGCTGGTCTGTGGGAGCCTCACCCACCTGCCCTGGGGAGACAGGACCACCTGGGAGGGGAGCTGTGGGGGGGGGCAGGAGGCTAAAGCAGGCAGCCTGGGGTTCCCTTCTGGCTTCATAACTTTTCCCTGTGTGACTTTGTTCAAGATAGTGAGCCTCAATTTCTTCATCTGTAAAATGAGAATGATGGTACCTACCTATGGGGTTGTTGGGAGAGCTGAATGCATGTGAAGCCCTCGGCCCTGTGCTGGCGTGAAGAAGGCATCCCACAAGAGCTGGCTTCTGCCTTTCTCTTGTTCCACGTGAGTCCAACATGCTTTCATTGATTATCCTCGCTGGGGTCTCCCAGGGGTCCCTGGGAGCAGCCTTCCTGATGCAGGTCCCAACCATTCCCCTTTCTCATGACCACCCTGGGTTCTGGATCCATCCTTCTAGCTTCTGTCTGGCCTGGGCTGGACAGAGCACTCCTGGCTCAATTCTCTGTCTGTCTCATTAATATCATTGAGCTCAGTTAACATCTAACTGCATCACCCCATTAAGTCCTCACAGAACCCTAAAAGGAAGATGTTTCCGTCTCCATTTCACAGATGAGCACAGGAAGATGTAGAGGGCAGGTTCAAGGTCACATGGCAGCATCACCATATACTCCCTCCCTGCTCTGTGCATCCAAATGTTTCTTTGTTCATCAATTACCCTGGCCCTTTGCTCTGAGTATCATGCCCACGTCTGTCTGCCCTCACGGCTCTGAACACCCCGAGTTCTTATTACTTGGCATAAGCCCAGCACCCAGTTTCTTAAACCAAACCGAACATCTCCCCCTCCCCCAGGATCATCTGTGATTGCAGCTTAAGAAATTCCCTTTTTCGGGATGTCCTTCCCGTAAAGAGTCCCAGGCTACAACAACATGTCTCCATCTCCTTTGAGTTTTTATTGGCTTATTTATTTAATGCTCAATTTATTAAACTCATAAAGCTAATAAACAAAACTCAGAAAGCCAATTTTTTTGGGAGCATTTGAATGTCGATTACAAAATGATTAATTAATTTCTCTTAAACCATTGACACCTGCAGTGATACATGCAGTACAGCTGATTCTCTTACCTCTGATAAAACTGGTTTCCTAATGTCCCGGGGCCCCTCCAGCCTCTCCTCACGGGTTTTCATCCCCAGATCTTGGAGTCCACACAACACTCATTAGGCTTGGGATCCTGGCTCTGTCACTTCCTTGCACTGGAAGCTTACACAAGTCCCTTCTCCTCTCTGAGCCTCAGTGACCCCATCTGTCCAGTGGGGATGATGGCCTGGGCGCATCCCCCCAGGCTCAACACGTGGTGATCATGATCACTGTCATCATCTCTCCAAGACTGTCCAGCACCAGTTCACTATCCTTGCTGAGTAGAAGCTCCTCGGCCTCCTCCTCCTCACTGTACTGCCATTCCCAGACCCCCATCACTGCACTTTACAGTTTATGTAGCCTCTTGCTGGGTTCTCAGTCCAAGAGCTCCCAACAGTTTTAGGATAAGCCCAAAGATCTAATCATGGCATTCAAAGCCCCACTCTACCCCTGTCACACCTGGCCTCAGATGCTCTGCTACAGCTGCCACGCTTCTCATTGTTCCCTGAACACAGCAAGTCCCTTCCTGCCTCCTTAGCACCTAAAATTCCAACTGACTCTACGACCTATCTTCTCAACCCCTTCCCTTTACTTCTTGTTGAACTCCTCTTCATCCTTCAAGACCCAATTCAATTGTCACCTCCTCTGTGAAGCCTTCCCTGATACCCACAGATCCAGATACTTGTGTGTCCGAAGCCCCCACTGACTTAGAAATAAGGAACTGGGTCTAATTCAATCCCCTACCCTTGGCTCTGGTGTTGAGTTGGTGGTTAGTGACTGTTTGTTGAGTGAATGAATAACCTTGGGAGAAATGAAATGGGCAGCCAGGTAGGACAATAGAATATTGGCTCCTCTGCTTCTGGGGGGGTCTTAGAATACTACCAGCTAACAAGATAAGTGAACTTGCCCTCCCGTGCCCGCTCCACAGCTAAACAACCCGGAATCCAGTGTCCCAATTTTTCGTCAACGAAGTTCTATACATCACTCCTGTTGGGCTGGGAGTCCTGCAGTAACACCCCCAACATCCGCACTGCACTGGCATCCATAGCTCACAGGGAAAGCCCTGGGAGTGCCAAGTTGGTATAAAATGACTTCCCTGACCTTTAAGTGATTGGGCCAGGCCTGGACACCTGACTCAAGGTGGGCCAACTAGACCCTCTGTCCTGTGTCTCTTCCTTCTCCTGCTCATTCAAGGGCCCTTTTAACAGCCCCCCACCCCCATCCTCGTCCTCAGAGGTGTGACTTTCCACATCTCCAACACCAGCTATGTGGCCTTGGGTCATTCACATCCCTTCTTTGAGCCTCAGTTTCCTCTTCTGTAAAATGGGGGTGTTAATCCTTCCCTCACCTGGTGATGTGAGAAGGCCTAGTCCAGAGGGCATCTCGGCAGGTGTGTGGTCCCTCTCGCTCCCCAGTCTAAGTGTCACGTGGTGCCCAGTGCAGGCTCTGGAACCTTCTCTTCTGCACCTCCAATTTCAAGTCTGAAGCCCCCATCACATCGTTGGGTCTGAGTTCTCCCTGAGGTATGAGCTTCTGTGAGACCCTCCCCCAGGGCCACACTGGGGACCAGGGAGATTCTGGACCTGGTTTCCCTTAGGGCCTCTCCAGGCCCAAGTCCCACAGTTCCTGGAAGCACTCCCTCCATGGGGACCATGAGGCTTGGCACCTGGAACTGAAGGCCCTCTGTCCCCACTGTCCACACCTTCACAGATTCACCCAGCAAACACCCAAGGAGTCTGACTCTGTGCCAGGCTCGTGCAAGATGTTTGGGGAACAGTCAGCTCATATCTCGTCCCATGGGAGCTGGCATAACGTGACATGTGCTTTGACGGGGTACACTCAGCAGGCTGCGGTGGGCATTAGAAAAGCATGATAGCCAATCTGGAGGAGAGCTGGGGACTTCCTGGGAAAGGTGACATGACACAGAGTTAAAAGAACTTGGTCCTGGAGGCAGAAAGAATGGTCTGAAGAGTCTCAATCCCCGCTCTGCCACTTACCAGCTGCCTGACCTTGGGGCCAGCCACCTCTACTCTCTGAACCTGTTTTCCAGTCTGAAAACTCAGACCACAATCCCCACCTAACATGTGATCATGGTCCCATGTTTGCCCTCTCTGTGCCACACCTCCACAGGCTGGCGTGGGATCCCAGGATGGAGTGGCCGCAGAGCACTAGGACAGGCCCCCATATAGTAAGTGCCCAGGAGGTGGCTCGTATTAGTATGGCTCCTGGGACTGTGGCATCTATGATGATGCTGGTTGAGAGATGAGCTGGAGTTCACAGGAGCCGAGGGGACAGGACTCCAGACACTCTTGGGGGTCCAGCTGCTGCTGCTGGAGGCTGCCTGTCACTTGCAGGAGCTGATGCGGTGAGAGCAGGCAGAGGGAGCTGCCTGGCCGCCTCCCTCCCCGACTCGTTGACATCTCCCCCACGTGCCTGCCGCGTCCTTATCATTCCGCGCGTAGCTGGTTTTTATTTTGAGACAAAAAGGGGCCTGTTGATGGGGATCCAACTCAAACCAGCTGCAAACATCTGCTTTGATGCGGCGGCGGCGGCGGGCCAGGCGGGCGGCGGCGGGAGCCGCAGGCGGGGGCCCCGGTGCGCGCGCGTCAATCACGCGGCTGGAATGCTTGGCGTGGCCGGTCGCTGGGACCGGCGGCCGCCGGCGCGCGGGCCTCTCCGCAACCTAGCCGCGCCGGGGCCGGGCCTGCCGTGAGGGCTGCCCCGGCGCTTCCTGCGGGCGCACAGACCCAGCTGTGCGGGGCCGCTGGCTCCAAGGCCCTTTGATCCCGGCCCGGGGCGCTGTCGGGGAGCCCGCAGCCGGGGCTCGAGGTCACGGGTCAGGGGCAGGGAGGGACAGGCCCAGCTGGGAGCCCGGGGTACCATCCAGGGGCCAGCCTGGCCAGGCAGGCACACATTCGGTGATTCCACACACATTTATTTGGCACCTACTACGTACCAGGCACTGTCTGGAGGCTGGGGATAGAGCAATGAGTCAAATGGACAGTCTCTCCCAACCCCGCCCCCCCCCAGCTTCCAATCTAAAGGGTGAGGGACAGGCAACAGATAGATAGATCTCTAGCAAACAGAGTGTAACAAGTGGTAAAAATGATGAATAATAAAGAGGCAAAGAAGAGCGACGGGGCGGGGCAGGGTGTGTGTGTGTGTGTGTGTGTGTGTGTCCAGGAGATTTAGAAAGAACAGGCAGAGGCTGTAGGGAGATATCTGGGGAAAAGGGGTTCCCAGCAGAGCGAATAGCAAGTGCAAAGGTCCTGAGGCCTGAGTGTATCTGGGGTGTTGGAGGAAAGACAAGGAGACCCATGTGGCTGGGGCAGGTGAGCAACAGGGGAAGGGGCTAGGAGGTGCAGGTAGAAGGGGGGGGCAGGTCACGTGGGGTTTTGGAGGGAGGGTTTTGAGCAGAGGCGGGGTGTGATCTGATTTGCATTTTAATCAGGTTCCTCAGGCAGCTGTGTGGGGGCCCAGAGATGCTTTGGGAGTTTATCTCAATAATCCAGGCAAAAGATAATGTCAGCTTAGACCAGGGAAGGTGCTGAGAAGTCACCCTACCTGGGATGCATTCTGAAGGTAGACAGGGACACGAGAGGATGTGAGAGAAAGGATAGAGGCACAGATGAGTCCAAGATTTGGGGGCCTGAACAACTGGAAGGATGGAGTTGCCACTAAATGAAATGGAGACCGAGGTGAGGTGGGGGAGGGGAGAGTCAGGAGTGCAGTTCAGGACATGTTACATCTGAGCTGAATTCTAACAGCCATGTGGATGTGTCCAGAGGGCAGTTGCATGTACGAGTCTGGTGTTCAGAGAGAGGCCCTGGGCTGGAGACACTGTTTGGGAGCTGCCAGGATGGAGACATACATGCTCACACACATACACACTCCTACAGAGTGAGTTATACGTGGCTTGGCACCTGATAACTAGTCTCTCACCTTTGGGGCTCTGACCCCTGGGGGTTTAGGGGCAAGGCCCAGACTCTGCCTCAGGAGTTGCTTTTCCATTTGGGGATACTGGGGCTTCTCCGGGGACCAGACCTCTCTTGGTGACCTCAGGGAGAGACAATCAATGGTGCAGGGCAGGTGGAAGGTGGAGCATCACGCCCCTCTGATCATCCCCCACCTGCCTCTTCCTGCCCTCCAGCCAGGGCCTACAGCAGCAGAGGTCTATGTGCTCCAGGCCAGGCCCCAAGCTAAGGGCTTTACCTGTATTATTTCATTAACCCTTGGGTTGATGCTCTTCCCTCTTTTTTCTGCCCTTCCCTGGTGAATTCCATTCATTTGATAATTAATTTATTCACTCATCCATCAACATTCACTGAGCACCTACTATGAGCCAGGCCCTATGCCTTCTCTTCCCACCTGCTCATCAAACCCCTCTGAGCTGATCCTAGGTTCCCTTCCCCCATTCTCACTGAGTCACCAGCTCCAGGTTGCCAAATCCAGCAGCCATTATTATTTTTTTTTTAATTTTCTATGTTTGATTTTATTTTATTTATTTATTTATTTATTTTTTTGCGGTACGTGGGCCTCTCACTGTTGTGGCCTCTCCTATTGTGGAGCACAGGCTCCGGACGCGCAGGCTCAGCGGCCATGGCTTACGGGCCCAGCTGCTCCGTGGGGGGTGGGATCTTCCCAGACCGGGGCACGAACCCCTGTCCCCTGCGTCGGCAGGTGGACTCTCAACCACTGCGCCACCAGGGAAGCCCTATTTTATTATTTTTTTGAAACATCAATTTTTATTATTTTTTAACATCTTTATTGGAGTATAATTGCTTTACAATGGTGTGTTAGTTTCTGCTTTATAACAAAGTGAATCAGCTATACATATACATATATCCCCATATCTCCTCCCTCTTGCATCTCCCTACCACCTTCCCTATCCCACCCCTCTAGGTGGTCACAAAGCACCGAGCTGATCTCCCTGTGCTATGGGGCTGCTTCCCACTAAGCTATCTATTTTACACTTGGTAGTATTTATAAGTCCATGCCACTCTCCCACTTCATCCCAGCTTACCCTTCCCCCTCCCCGTGTCCTCAAGTCCATTCTCTATGTCTGTGTTTTTATTCCTGTCCCAGCAGCCATTATTATTGTTATTATTACTTACTAAGATTTATTAAGTGTTTCCTACATACCAGGCCCTGTGCCTTATTTGCACACATACTCCTCCCCCATAAGACCCCTTAGAGACGGGCTCTGGCACTCTTTTCATAAGAGAGGAAAGTGGTGATTGGAGAGGGTAACACAACCGCTCAGAACTGTGAGAACTGGGATCGAAGCTGGGACGGGCTGCAGAGCACACCCTCCCAGCCTCGCCTCCTGGCTTCCTGGACCTCCCTGTGCTTGAAGCCCTCTCTTGCCTCAACCTCATCCTCCCTGCCCGCCACTTGGAATGACTCTGCACTTGCTCGGTTCATTAGCTTAGCGCTGTGGGCCCATGACCTGGGCTGGGCCTGGGGGTGCCGAAGGTACAGATATGAGGGGCTGAAAACACAGGTGCAAGATAAGAAACCCCACACACCACAGATGTAGAGGCCTTTGGATTTCTCTCCAGGGTCCTGAGTGGCCAGAATAGGCCAGGCCCAAGGCTGTGGCCTAGGAAGGGCTGAGCGATCCAGGACAGGGCCTGAGGAAGTGTAAGGTCAGTGGGGTGGGGGAGAAGGACTGACTTCCTGGAGGAGGGGGCTATAAAGAGTGTAAATAATTGAAAGGGGCAAGTGTTGGCTGGGATGTGAACAGGAGTGTGTCCAGTCCCAGTGTCTGGGCTCTGGGTAGGCAGGGACAGAGGAGCAGAGAGGCCGTTCTGGGAGGGAGGGGTTGGATAAAAGCAAAGCCATGAAGAAAATGGAGGCCATTTTCAGGGTTAGGGAGACAGTGGTTCAGAAAGGTTGGAGCTTAGGTGAGAAAGGAGAAGGGTCAAGCCAGAGGCCTTGAATGTTGGGCTAAAGAAGATAGGTCAGGTTTCTTTTGTTTCCATCTACTCATCCACACACACACCCATGCACCGATGCACGCATGTCTCCATCCACCCACCTGCTGGGCTATCCACCCATCTCCCACCCATCCACCCTTCTCAGCCATCCATCCAACGTATACTTAGGCACTCGCTCTGTGCCAAATCCTGTGCCATGATTCCTCCTCTTAAAAGCAGAAACTGCCTTCTAGGGCTTACTGGAAGGCTTCTTGTTGTAAGCATTCACCTGACACCCACCACGACCAAGTGCTGTGCTAGGTGACGAGGAATCAACGGGGAACAAGATACTCCAGGGGCAAGAGGTCTCAGAAGGAGATACCCAGGGCACCACAGAGCCTAACAGCTGACCTCACTGATGTTTTGGCCGCATCATTCTGACCCCAAGGATTCTGGACTCCCTATACACAGACCACAGCATTTTAATTAGGGTTTTAATAACACTGATAAACTCCCTTTGAGCAAGTGTTTTCTGGAACAAACTCCATTAAGGCAATTTAATTTTTTGACCAATTTTCTTTCTAGTGCAGTTAAATAATTTACAAGTTTTTCCCTTTCCATTTTTATTTTGCTAAAATTATTTTCATTGAGATGAACTATTTCCCATGAAAAATTTTTGATAAAAGATTTGCTTCATTGTCAGGTTTGTGCCTGTATTGTATCTTACTGATTATCGGGATTTGACCCTTCGGTTAATTTGTAGCCAGTGACACATTTTACCATGAGCGGTTTCACTGCTGTCAGTTGCATTTTGTACTGCTTAATTTACCAAGTTAAATTTACCCCCGGGCTCAGGTGGTTTTTAATGTTAGCAACAAAATCACCAAAGTTGATGACCACAAATTTTACCAGGCAGCCAATGAAAATCATGCTCAGGGTCAAAACTACGGGTCAAGACAGCCTTGTGGTATCTTATGTTGGGTGCGAAATGTCCAGCTTCAGCTGGGACCCCATGGACTGAGTGTGCTCTTTCTTACTCAGTGATCTCTCCCCTGACACCTCCCTCTCCCACTTATAACCCCCAGGTTCTGGTGGCTGCTTCTCTACACTCTGGTCACGACCCTGAGTTTGTCAAAACAGCCCTTAAAGCTGGCACCCAGCAGCCCACTGCTCAGCACAGACCTCCATGGGCCAGAAGAGCCGTCTGCTCCCTTATTCCCTACCGTATACTCCTCTTAAAGCAGCCAGAGATAACACTGTTAGCCCAGTCACTGAGGGCTTCACTGCCCAGTCTCATGAGATCTGGACCAACCCCCCCCCCCCCGCCTCCCAGATGAACACACACACACACATACACACACACCTGTACTCTTGCTGTCCAGTTTCTGAACCGCACACTGGCATACATTCCCACTGTCACACTCACAGGAACCACACCAGCCCTGTGCTCATAGCTTCACAGGCAGGGGCCTCACCAGTGCCTCATGACCCCCCTCGGAGGCAGGAGTCCCTTCCTTACCAAGGTCACTCAGCTGGTTTAGTAGAGGGAGGGCCCCATCCCAGGCCAGCCTGGCTAGTAAAACCGCCTCTCTCCTGCCTTCCTGGAGATTAGGAAGCTGCCTGGGGACTGGGAAGCAAATGTCCCAGACCCGCTCTCGGCCAGTGGCCTGTGTCCGGCTGACACTGCAGGGACACAGCCATAGTGCATGGGCAGAACACGTCCCCCAGCTGAGGGGCCTGAGACACGATAACCCGAGAAGTGGGTGCAGGAGCAGAGTGGACTCCAGGCCCGGGGGAGGCCGGGGGGAAATGCTGGAGGAGGAAGCCCTCAGAGGAGTGGGTGGCATTTATTCCTTCCCCGCGGCCCGGGCCCTTGCCAGGGAGTAAAAAGAGGCCCTGGGAGACCGCCTCCCCGGGGCTCCGCGCCCGGGCGCTGCAGGAGGGTCCGGGCCTGGGCCCCGCCGCGCACCGCGTTCCTGCCCCGCCGCCAGGCCGCCCGTTTAGTGGGTAACTGATCGCCCCGCGCCCCGCCCCAGCAGCCCGCAGCCCGCCCGAGCCGCTTAATCACCGCCCGCCCGGCCGCATTAGCATAGTAATGGCCTTTAAATTGAGCCTCTTTGTTTTTTAATTAAGCTCCCAGCAGGTACAGAGAAGAGCGATTATTGAGGAAGCTGCCAGCGCTAATCGCCCGCAGTCATTTGACAATTAAAAAGCGCCCGGCTTTAACCCTTTCCCTGCGCCCACAGCAGTTCCCTCGGCATTTATCCAGCGCCGACTGTGTGCGCGCCTTCCCCGTGGCCCCGCCCCTAGAACTCGGAGGGACCCCTGCCAAGCCTCGATTTTGCTAAGGAGCAAACTGAGGCGCAGAGAGGGCGGGTAATTTCGCCAAGACACACAGCTCAGCTTGAGCGTGGAGAGCGGGGCTGGCAGACCGGGTGCGAGAGTGAGAAATCCAGCTGCCTGGGTTTTGCACCTGGCACTGCCCTCTGCTTGGTGCCCGGGCGCCTTGTGAGTCTGGTGGGCAAAATCCTCCTGCTTTAAGGCCCAGGTGGGCACCTACCAACCTCCATGGCAACAGCCCTCTCCTTGGAATTCTCAGGACATCCTCTCCCGTTGCTAGTTCACCCATTCCCCAAATACCGATGTGGTGTTTACTGTGTGCAAGGTGCAGTGCTGGGCACTGGGGACAGCTGTGGACAAGGCAGAAGTGGGCTCTGCCCACATGGCCCTACAAGCCGAGAAGGGAGACAAGCGAATAGGAAGATATCGCAATGGTTCATTAGCCAGCCCAAGCTGGGGGGCGCATCAGAGAAGGCCACTCTCCTGAAGACAGAGGTTTGAGACAGAGAGGAAGGAGAATCAGCCAGGTGAGGATGGGAAGCGATGGACAGTCCAGGCAGCAGAGGAAACAGCGCGTGCAAAGGCCCAGAGACGGGACGAGCATTAACCAGAAGTAAAAGCTGCGGAGATGCGTGTGTGGCAGGGGACAAGAGGCAGAGTAGCAGGAACCAGCTGGAGTGCGCAGGGTCTCGCAGACCATCTACTTTTTAAACTGGGGGTGTTTTTAAAATAATTGGACGTATTTTTGAATAGGCAGTGCACTGCATGGTCTAATATTCAAATGTAAAGAAGGCTGTTCACTGCTCTCTCCTCTACCCCGTCCCTAGTCCCAAGCCATTCAGATCCCCTCCCCAGAGACCAGCCAAGTCTTCCATTCAAGCCACCTTCCTGAGATAGCCCATACACAAGCCCGTGTAAGTCCATTATTCCCCTCCCTCGACTTTTTTTTTTTTAATGAGGACTGTTTGGGGGGTTTGTCCGGTTTTTCTTTTTCTTTTTTTTACGCAAACACTACCTTACACACTGTTCTCCTTGTGTCCTGCCCTCCTGCATGACTGCTGGAGAGGACTCCACGTCTTGGCCTGGAGCATCTCCTTATACAGCTGCTCGATACTCTATTGTATGAGCAAACCCTAATTTATTTAACCCGGGCCCTGTTGATGGCCTTGCGGGCCATTTAAAGGATTTTTGTCTTAATCTCAAGAGCCATGGGAAGCCATTGAAACGTTTTAAGTGGGGAGTGGCTGGAGCGATGTACATTTTTAGATCATTTTGGCTGCTGCGTAGGGACCCAGGGTAGGGGGGAGTGCAGAGTGGGAGCAGGGAGACCAGCTCAGAGGATCACTGTCGGTGCCCTGCCAGTGAGAGGTGCAGGGAGTTCCACCCAGGGGTGCAGGAGTGCGAGAAGGGGTTAGGTTACCGAGAGCGATGTAGGGCGTGAGATGGACCGGGCTCTGGGCTGGGTGGGAGGAGCCCTGGGGTGGCTCCCTCGACCTGACCCTGTCCGATGCCTGGTGAATGGAAGAGCCAAGACCGGGATGGGGACAGGTAGTGGTGGACGGGGACGGCGTGGAGACCCCAGGTCCGAAGTTACCCTGGTCTGACTGCACCGACAGCCGGCGCATCGTCTGATTCATCACTGGGTCTGGGATCTCCCCACTCCGGATCTGAGCCCGGCTCCCTGACAACCAGCCTCAAGCCCCATCTCTGCCTGCTCTCCCTTTAGGGGGCCTGCTGCTGGTGGCCCTGAACCCCTCCTTCATCCACGCCACGCTGAGGCTGTGTTTCTGGAGACAGGGCAGCCCCGAGAAAGCCTGGCAGCTGGCTTTTTAATAAAGGTAGAGGAGGCTCCTTAGAGCATGGATGTGGGCGTGAGAAGGGCTCTGGACAGATTCTGCCCCTGGTCACCACTGGGGAGGGGCACATCTCCTCTGCCCTTCGCTCCTTGGTGGGAGTGGGGCGTAGACTCTCCACGCCCCGGAGCCCCCTAACCTTGTCCCTGACTCAGAGCAAGAGGTGTCCTCCCAGAGAGGAGCTGTGCTAGGGGCAGCCAGGACCACCCTCTGCCCCCTTGAACCCCATGGAAGGAGGCAGGGAGCACTGCAGGCAGCGAGGGGTTAACAGTAGGCCCACCCCCATCTATCAGCCAGCATCTCCCAAACAGACGGACAGACAAGGCAGCTGTCCAAACAGGCCTGTGTACCTGGCCACAGCCGCAGAGAGGACACGGCAGTGGCTGTTTACTCTGCTTCCCTCCCCCATCACAGTCACACACACACACACACACACACACACACACACACACACACACACAGGCGTGCGCGCCCTTGCAGGGCATTTGCAATCTCCCCCTGGGGATGCGCCCCCCACCCCTGCTCCTCCCACCACCCGGAGAAGATTCCTAAATGTTCAACTCTGAAAAAAGGATGTCCTTGCTCAGGGCTTCGGGGGGCGGGCGGGGAAGCTCCAGGAGTTGGTGACTGAAATGGCTGATTGGCCCAGATGGGCCACAGTCACCCGAGGCCCTGCAGAGCTCACTCCCAGGTGCCCACTCTCCGTCCAGGGGACTCCCGGCAATGCTCCCCGATGCCCACTTTCTGCCAAGAGCAGAAGCTGAGTGTCTCAGAATCTGGAGACCCGGTGAAGCTGGTGTGTGTGGGGAATCACCTTCTCAGACCACCTCCTGGGAATATGTCTGCCCAGGGCTCCCAAGGGGGACTCTCCAGGCTTCCTGGGCCCCATGCCAGGCCTGCCCTCTGCCCTGTCCCTCACAGCTTCCAGGCAGCTCCAGTTCAGTGTCCCAACCATAATGCCTCAGATGCCTCAAGGGAAGCTGACCTCACTGACTGGCCTCCAGACTGGTGTCTCCATATCCCTGAGGCCACCAACAGCCGCCCTGCACCGCTGCCTGAGCAACGCCTGGGTCCTCCCTCTCCCTCGCCACCTGCACCCACATTTGACTCACCATCAGGCTCCTATTTGGCTCTCGATCTGACCCTCCTGTCTGGTGGTGAGCTGTTTAGGAGACCTGGGTGTGTTAGGTGCCCACAGTGCCTGGCCACCAGCATGCCGCACCCTCCCCCTTCCTCTGCTGGTGGTCCCACTCACTCTCCCAGGTCCCCTCAAATGCCTTTCAAACCCTTGGGAGGTGCCCCCACAGGGTCAGGCTCTCCCCCTGCCCCAGCACCAAGAGCACTGTGTACCAAGCACCTGCTGCGTGCCTGGCCCTGGGCTGAGCTCATGCATTCTCTCTCATTTCCTCCCAACCCTGTAAGGCAGGGGAAACGACCACCCATTTCACAGATGAGTAAACTGAGGCTCAGAGAGGCAATGTGCCTTGTGCCAAGCCTCGCAGCTACCAAGTGTCAGAGCCCCAAATAAGAGAGAAGGTCGGTGTATGATTTGGCAAAGGACAAAAAGAGCTGCTTGCTTGGTATGTGAGCAGGGTTCCTGGCACTGTGCCTGGCACAGGCTGGCAGTGGGAAGTGCACAACTCTGACCAAGTCCCTGTTGCAAGGCGCCCCATGGGTCTGTGGACCTCATCACATCAGGCCATCGCTGGACTCACAGCTGGCATTGCTGGGGTGAAGGGGTGCGTGATAAAAACAAACGCTCCCGCTTACCCAGCGCTCTCTGTGTCCTGCTTTATGGAGGCCACCGAGGCTCGGAGAGGGAAGCCCTTGTCTGGGCTCATCCTGCCGAACACGGTGCAGCCAGGATTCTGTCTCAGGCTGCGTACACCCCTCCCCACCCCCGGAGGCCAGGCCCCGAATCCCTCCTCGGCACCCCACCCAGTGTGACATCTTTACGGCACATGCTGGGCCTGCGAAGGCCTGGATGGGGTGAGGGGGAGGTAGGACACCTCTCAAGTAACGGATTGTAAATTCCTAGGCCCGGGCTTTCCATCCCTAACAACCTCCTCCCGGGGCTCACAGCGCCTGTCCCTTCGCAGCCAATTTAAATGAGGGGTCCCAGACCCTGGGCGTAAAGCATTCCAGACTCGGGAGAGGGGGCAACTATTGTTTCTCTAAGAAAAAATAAAATAAAATAAAATCAACTGGGTCTCTGCAGCTTCTAATCACTCTCACATGTGCTGCATGGCTCCTGCCGAGGACAGCCCTCTACAGTGTGTCAGTCCCTCGGGGGCACAAACCCTGCTTCTCCCCAGAGCATGTGAGGAAGGCCCCAGATCCCCATTATACAGTGAAAGAAACTGAGGCTGGGGGAGGGAAGAGAGAGCCACCGTGCCCTGATCACTCACTCACAAAGCGGACAAGGGGACACCTTGCTTGAGGTCACCAGCCAGCACAAAGACGAGCCAGGACCTCCTCAGGCCGACAGGCCCCATGGGATTTGAATCCCCACCCTTCGGACTCCAGAGCTGGAGGCCTTTGCCCTGTTCAGCGTGGTCTCCCCACACGAGGAGCGTCGTTGCCCCCTCGGAAGGGGCCTGGTCCCTACAGCCCTACCCTGGGCAGGTCCCCACACAGCCTGCAGCTGGGGCCTAAGAGCATCGAGGCTGGTTTTTAATAAGGAAGATGAATTTTCTTGGAAGCCCAGGCTCTGGAGGAGGGGGCAGCAGAGGCTGCGACCGAGGCTCTCTCTGCCCTTCTGGTGGGAGAGCAGCGGCGGCCTGGCTGCTGGGGGCTTGGGCTGTGGGGGACCGCCGCCCCGGGCCTGGAGGGAGCTGGCTCTGCGCGGCCTGAGCTCTCTCCCCGCGTAAGCCCACAGGATATTACACTGCCTTTGTGTGCCGGGTGACCCAGCTGCTGGTTATTGAAAAATTCCACTGCTCGGCACAGGGCAGGCCCGCTGACCCCTCATCCCGGGACTCGCCTATCTTTCAAAAGATACGGGATTAGAGCACCAGACCCGACCTGGAGCAAAGCCCCGTCTGGGGTGTCTGTGTTTTCGCGGCCTCTCGGGACACTGGCTGGAGTGGGCTCTTGGCGCAGGGTTTAATTAGTTGGAATCAGCCTGTGATTACTGCGGCGACTATTTACCCAGCCACTCTGCAGCCTGAGCCCCGCTCGGAACAAAGATGGGCCCCTCGGCCCCACTGGCCGGCCCAGGGGCCCCAGCTGAGCCCAGGCCCAGCTGCGGGGAGGGGAGGGCCGTGGGCCTGGCCACCAGGCCTTCCGCTGGCACACCTCATCTAGCTGGTATTTGTGGGTTTTCTCAATGCAAAACATCTAAGTGAAGCTTTTAAAAAATTAAAGCATCTCAAGAAATTTATGGTCGATTTCCGAGCCTGGTCCCCCTACCCCCGCCCCGCTCACAGCTCGGCAGCAGTGGTGGAGCAGAGCCGGGTTTACTGGGATGGGATTGAATCCTGCCCATTCGCAGGTGAGCTGGGCCTGGACGTGTGCCCGGGATGTCCAGCTCTGCGAGTGTTGGGGAGGTGCCCTCGCCCTGAGCTTCCGTCGCCCCCAACTCTGCCACCTGGATGCCCCCTGGCTGTGTGTCTGTCTGTCCTGCAGTCCCCACCAGGCAACCACTGTGCTAGCAGCGAGCTTGGTCAGGGAGAAGAGGTCTACGTGTACACAAGTCTGGTGTGAGCCCGCCTTCCACCACGGAACACAGGACTCCACACGTACACACGCCTCCCTGTACGCACTCGTGCATGCACGCCTGGGTTGCATGCACCAATAGTCTACAGCCCCCCAAATCCACCTACCCAAGCCTGCCAATACGGATGTGTATGTTGGCACTACATAGGCACACATCCATACACACTCACGTACGGCCACTCACACCCACCTGAACATCTGTATTTGCCCCACCCTGCTGTTCATGCCTGCATAATACACACGAGTGCCTGCGCTACCGTGCACACACATACTGTCCGCACATATTCACATACACACTAAGACGTGCCTCCTTTTATGACTGCACGTGTGCATAACTACATCTACAGGCTGATCTCTGAGCATGTTCACACGTTCTACCGCTGTGCATGACCATGGATGCACATACATTCCTACTGGCGGAGACACTGTGTAGGCGTGTCTAGCCATGGGAGGCCGTTGGGGCTGTTTCAGGGGTCTGCCCTTAGAGGGGTGTCACCCACGTTTGCTCCAGTGACTGTTCTGGGGGACACAGTTCTGCTGGCCTCCGTTCTGGGAGGTTGAGGCACAGGCCAGAGGTACTCTTGGGAATTCAGATCTGGGAGACCTCCCAGTGCCAGGTTTCTGGAGGAGCTGCCATGTTGGGGTCCCTGTCAGTCAGGCAGCTCCTGCCTGCAGCTGTCATCAATCTCGGGCCTGGGAGCCCTGCCCTCAGCTCCTCTGCAGGCATCCTCCCTCTCACCTACCTCCCTCACCTCTGCCAGGGTCACTGTGGCTCCTGTCCTGCCTCGTGGTCCTGGGGGTTTTCGGGGGGCGGGCATCCTGGGGGCAGGGAAGTGGGCTATCCAGTTTCCAAGAGACTTTGGGCTCCCTTTCTGCCCTGCCCTAGATACAACTGACCCCCTAGCCCCAGTGCCACATGGCCTCATAAGTACACACACACACACACACACAGGGACACTCGTAACACATGTATACCTATGGACACACATGTGGACACACAGTCACACACACCTAAGGTGACTAGGATGCCATCTACTTACCCAGGGAAACCTGAGGGCACATACAAAGATATACACAGGCACCTGCAGATACACGGTGTGCACAAACACACACAGAGCACACAAAAACCCAAGCACACACTAGCACACAAGAACTTAAGAGATGCTGGACAAACAAGGACACAAATCGACACACGAAAACAAAGACACATAGGCCCACACAGGTGGCAAGGGACACACCTAGACATACAGGTATACACGCACACACGCGCGCACATACACACACACACACACACAAACTACAGGCCCAAGTGAAGCTCTTTTTCAGAAGAAAACGTCTAGGAAGGTTTGGCTCTCCTAAAAGTAGCCGCAGGGTTAATGCTGGGTGGGGCAGGAGGCCCAGGCTGAGAGGGAAGAGGCCAGCCCGCAGCCGCAGCCGAGGCTGCTTGGTGGCTCGTTCAGGGCCCCCAGCTTGCTGACTGCCTCTCCTCCCGAGCTGCAGTCTTCCCCGGGCCTCGCACCCTTGCTGGCCATCCACCCCGGTTTCTGCCCTACTGGCCCAGCTCCAGCTCCCCTTGGCCTCAGCCCATGTCAGACACATGAGCTCCCAGCCCTCAGCTGGACCCTGCTCTGCTTCCCTGCTGCTCCTTGCACACAGTCACCTCTCCACCTTCACTCCTGCCTGCTGGCTCCCTGGAAGGCCCGCCCGTCTTCTCTGCTGTGCGAGCCTCACTCTTCCTCCCCAGCCCTCCCCGCAGGCTGCAGGGCCAGGGCCGCCCAGTGCGCAAGGTGGCCAGAGAGCCCCTTGGCTGGACTGGACCCCAGGACTGTCACCGTCTCTTGGTCCATTTCTAAATGGCAAATAAATCTGACTGCATCTTGGGTTTTTTACCCAACAAAGCCTCCATGGTGGTTTAAGAGAGGAGGAAAAATGCAAACACTTACCCCACTCTGTGGGTAAAGGGAACCAGTTCCCCTGGGGCTCCTGGCTCTGTTTGAGTATCACTCCTTGATAAGCGCCACCCCAGGAGGGCCCGGGTGAGAGTAGGGGGCACAGAGCGGGGAGAGCGGGGGGCTTCTTTGGAGTCTGTAGGATGTGGATTCATCTTAGCTCTGTGACCCTGGGCTCATGACTTCCCCTCCAGAGGCTCAGTTTCCTCCTCTGTAAAACGGGAGGTTATCACCTGCCTTCGCAGGGTTCTGGTGAAGAAACAAGGAGAGGGTGAGTGCTGAGAGCCCAGGACGGTGCTCAGGAAGTGACTCCCACACCCCCTCCAAGGCCTGAGCACCTCAATACTGAGGTCCCTGTGGACCCCTGGCCTAAGAGTCCCTGTCCCCGAGCCGCAAACTCCCTAAGCATCTCTTCCTCCCCCTCCCCCTCCTAACCTGCCAGGATACTCAGCTCCCGGCCCCCTCCTCAAACTGCCCACCTCTCCCCATCCCTGGCCAGCCAGGCTCTGAGGAGACTGTCCACACCCACTGCTACCTTAGCCTCACCTGCATCCCTCCCCACGCAACCTGGTTTCAGCTTTCTCCACTTGCCCCAAACTACCATTCAGCTGAAAACACACAACACCTTCCAGACCTAAGGGCCTTATTCATTCATTCATTCATTCATTCACTCATTCATTCCTTTAACCACCCTGTGTTTAGTGAGCAGCTTCTATGTGCCAGGACTACGCAAGGGGCTTGACAGCCTCCTCTGCCATTTACACATTTCACCATCCCTTTCTTCTGGTAACTACGAAGGCACATGGTCTTGGTTTCCCCCCACATATTTGCAGGTTCCTGGTTCGCCACCTGCTCTTAAATGCTAGGACCCCCAGGGCTCTGTCCCTTTATGACTTTGATTGTCACTTTGATGCCAAATGCCCTCAAGCCACCACCTCCAGTTCTGCAGCACTGATCCCTCCTTCAGGGACCCCCTTCCTCCCCTGGGCTCCAGATCCCTTCGCCCACCTGCTTCCTGGGTTGCTGAGAGTAGATGCCCCCAGGGCAGCACCACCCAATGTGTTTACACCCCAGTTCCCGTCATGCGGCACATGTGCACAAAGATATATGTACCAGGATGTTTGCTGATGTATTGTGTGTGTGACAGTGAAGCACTGGCTACAGCCCAAAGGGCTGTCAGTGGGGGAAATGGGTTAATAAATCAAAGCTCACCCATTCCTTGGACTGTTATGTGGTGGTTACAAGGACAGAGGTAAATCCACATGCACTGCAATGGGCAGATGTCCTCAGCACGTTGCTAAGTGGAGGAGGCAAGTGCAGAGCAGCGCAGCGCAGAGAAAATACGGATTCCTAAAGAGGAAAGCCAACTGCCTGTGCACGGGGCATGCTTGCAGAACATGCTCGCACACATGTAGGAAAGGTCTGGAATGTTCCCCATCAGTCGCTGACGCCTCTGAGAAGGGAGGGGGGAAGGGATGAGGACTGTCCCATTTTGCCTGACTTACCTCTGCTTGGTCTGGATTTATTAAACAAGCAACAAAGACTTTTATAATATAAAAAAGAAAAGAACGTGCCACAAGCCAATTCGTTCTTCTCCCTAAGCTCGGTTCATCTGCCCAGCTCTTCTAGAGGTGACACTCACACCCCGGGCGGAGGTCCAGGACCCCGCGACCTTGGTCTACTCCGCTTCCTATTCTGCCCACGTGGCACCTCTGTCCCTGTACACCCACCCTGCCAGCCCTTACACTGGCCTCCTGGACCTCTCTGCCTCCTCCTGGCTGTTTGGGAATGAAAGTCAAATGGTGTCATGCTGCTCAGACGTCTTCAGAGTCCCTCCCCTGGGCAGCCCGCAGTCTGAGTGTGCCTCTGAAGTCCTCCTTGGCCAGCCCGAGCTCTCCATCCACACTCTGAATCCATGAAGCACCCAGAGCGGTGCCAGCGCAGAGGAAAGGCCAGACACCTGAGCTGTGGTCCTCATGATCGCGGCCGCTTCGACAACTTCTCTTTCCCACTTCCCTCTTCCTTTTGCTGTTTCTTTCTTTGCCCTCAGTTTTCTGCCCTCTCTCTCCCTCACTGCCCCTCCTTCCTCTTTCTAGGAGTGGATCTGAGGCTCCAGCCGCACAAAGACAAGCTCTCCCTGATCTGGCTCCACTCACTTGATCGGCCTCACTCTCGAGGCTACTGCGCACTCTGAAATTCTTCCTGGTCCACCTCTCTGCCTTTGCTTCCCCCATCCCTCCTCCTGGCCTGCCCAGGGCCCCCTCCAGGGCTGTTGGTTGAATGCTTTCTGTCCTTCAGGGCTATTCAATGGGCGCTTCCTCCAGGGAGCCCGCCGGCACCCCTGGCATCCTCCTTCGGGCTACCATAACACCCTGGGACCCTGCAAGGTGGGGAGCCGAGCAGCCAGACCTGGGTTCAGATCTGACTTCTCAAACCTCAGTTTTCCCATCTGTAAAATAGGGCAAACACAGCAGCTACCCTCACGGGTTGTCAGGGGGATTCCTGAGCTCCGGGGCACAGCACCTCAGCCCAGGGCCGGCTCAGGCGCCCCACACAGGGCAGCTCCAATGGAGATGCTTCCTCTCCTCCCATCTCTGTTTCAGAGGCACAACACTGCAGCCTCTCAATGCGCGGCTCCTTCTGGGTTTTGGTCAGCGTTTGCATTAACCCTGGAGACAATGGTGCAGCCCTCAGGGAGGGCCCACGCCCCGCCTCGTTGGGTGTGTGAAGGTTTCCGTGCAGGGGACACAGCTGAGATGCCCCAGGCTGGCATGAGCTGGCCCCGCCGAGGAGGCGGGCTGCTGGGGGCAGGTGGGGGGCAGCTGGTGCCTGATCTGTTCAAAGGGCAGCGATTCTCCACGCCTGTGAGGTGCGGGGGGTGGGGGTGGGTGTCAGGCAGGCCTTCTCCTCCTGAACACACACCACCTGGGGAGGGAGTGGTCCAGATCAGAGACTCGGCAACCCCGCCCTTGCAGCCCAGTACGGGGAGCACCGGAGGGGCCTCTGTTTCTCTGGGAAAGAGAGGCCGCCCCCCTTCTCCAGACGGCCCTCCTGGAGCAGCCCCACTGCCGCTGCCGGAGGCTGCACCGCCCTGAGCTGGGCGAGCCTTTTTTGCCAACACTCAGTAAATACTCAGTACTGCACTAAGGCAATAAATAGTCATTTTAAGGAAACCGAGACTCAATTTAGCCACCAGAGTCAGGAGCAGCGGTTAGCAGGGCTGCGGAATGTCACCGCGCAGCTGGCAGCTCCCCCGCCAACCGCGTGGCCCCAGCTCCAGGGGGACCTGAACAATGGGCCGTGCCAGGCTGCACCGCCCCTCCCCCCAAATCAGGTTACCCTGCCAGGGTGTGGGGTGTGGGGGGTGTGGCGTCGAGGAGGGGGACTGGGTTCAGGCAGCAGCTCCCTGAGCTGGAGGAAGCCAGAGAGGCAGGAGGGCCTGGCGGGAATACCCCACCCCCAGCTGGGGACGATGATAATAACACAGGAGCAACACTGAAAGCATCGCCACCGAGTGGGCCCTTGCTCAGTGCCAAGCACCCTGCTAAGCACTGTACATGTATCATTTTATTGAATGCTTCATCCCCTCTAATAAGGTAGAGACCTTTATCCCCATTTCACAGGTAGAGGAATCGAGGCTCAGAAAGGTGAATTACTTTGGTCAAGGACAGGAAAGATTCTGCACAACTTGTGCATTTATTAAGCACCTAGTATGGGCCAGGTCACACGTTCTGTCTCGGGACACATCCCCATTCTACAGGCAAGGGAAGTGAGGCTCCAAGAGGGGAAGGGGCTGGGAGGTGACGCGGCCCGGCTCCCCGTCGATGGCCCCTTGGCCTGGTCCAGAGGAGGAGCGTGCTGCCCCCCATTCTGGGCCCGTCCATCTGATCAGGTTGGGGAGTGCGCTGGGCTGAGTGGGGGATTTGGGGGGCCGGGGCCTGTGACATGGTTTCCAGAGTTATGCGGACAAAACAAACAAGGCTCCTCTGTGAAGCACTAGGGGATTTGTGTTCATTGCCATGGAAACCACACAGAGCATGCGGGGGAGGGGAGCCTGGCGGGTGCTCTAAGACCCCCACAGCCTCAGACCTGGGGCCAGCTGTGGGTGGCCCGGAGGCCGCTCGTGGCAAATGAGAGGTGGCTGCACAGGTGTCTCTTCCTCCTGGTGTCTCCCTGGACTGGGGTGGGAGGCAAGACCCTGGTACAAGGTTCAGGCCAGGTTCTGTGGGAGCTGCTGGTACAGGAGGGCAGAGGAGCCCCATCAGTCAGGACGTGCCAAAAATACCAGGAGAGAGAAGAGCAGCAACTCCTACCCATCCAGCTAAAAACAGTCCCACGCTGGGAGGCAGAGAGGCCGGGAGGGGAATTCCCCACAGATGGGCTGGCCCACTGCCCCTGAGCTGTGGGTGGCCTGGTCTGGGATGAGCCCATTTCATGGGCAGGGCAACCGAGGCCAAGGCCAGGGCCAGGGCCCTAGCACGCTGTCTCAGGAAAGGCTCTCTCTACAGTGACCGTCGGCTCTGAGCCAGGCAATGCCTGGCAGGTGATGTGCAGGTCTGGTTTCATCCAAAACAAATCGGGATGATGACGATAATAATAGCTGCAGTCATTACCATTTATCGCACATTCACTCCCTGCCAGGCATCGTTTGTTTCATCTCATTTTAGAAATGAGGAAAGGATTATCATTATCCCCACTTTACAGATGAGGCAGCTGAGGCTCACAAAGATACCTTGCAAAAGGCACACAGCAGCTGGGATTTGAACCCAAGTCTCTCTGACTTCAGAGTTGTTAAACCTTAGGTTGTTCCCTTGAGGTCACCGAGGCCCAGAGAGGGGCAATCACCTGCCCCAGGTCACACGGCCACAGAGCCAGGATTGGAGCCCGGGGTTTTCTGCCTCCCAGGTCCAGGTCCCTCTCCAGGTCCCACGCGGGTCACCACAGCTGACGCCGTCCTCCTTGCCAGCAGCTGTGGACTGTGCCTGTTTGTTCTTCCCGCTTGGCAGCCCTGCCCCCACCCGAGCCTCCTCCGTCTGTCTCTGAGCTGAGGACACCAGCCTCCCTGCCTGTCCCCTGTGGCACAGCCCCGCCCAGAGCAAGGCCAGGCCAGGGCCTGGGGCTGCCCTGTCTAGACACTTCTCGAAACTCAGGGCCTAGCCTGGCTGGGCCCAGCAACAATGGGCCCTCTGTGCCCAGCTCAGGGCCTGCTCCAACAGGCTGCCCACCGGCTCCCAGCCCAGCCCCACACACTTCCGCAGTACCTCCCCAGGCCCCTGTGCTCACCCCAGGCGCAGGCATCCTTCCCCCTGAGGGCAGGGCGTGGGAGTCGCATGCAGCTAGATCAGGGAACTGGTTCTGCAGAATTCCCAGGGCTGTGCTCCCAGGCTGGGAGCCAGGAGGTTTCCAGGGACAGGAACCAGGCCAGCCGCCATGCACAGGCTGGGACATTTCGGTCCCTGTCACGACCCTCAAGCCAAGAGGCTCCTGGCCCCACTTTACAGCTAGGGAGAGTGAGGCTGAAGGGAATTTCCCTGGCGAGGGTCACTGGGAACTATAAATAAATGAACGTTTCCTGGGCAGGTATAGTCATAACTATTATCATTAGGCTCCCATGCACTGAGCAGTCACTCATGCCAGGCCCCTGCTAAGCACTGCACGTGGGCCATGTCTCTCAGTCAACACAGTCTCAGAGCACAAGGTACCATATTAACCCCATTTGTACAGACAAGGAAAACCCAAGCTGGGAGAAGTAAAGTGACTCTCGTAAGGCCATGCAGCTGGCGAGTGAGGGACGGGCCGTGGTACCCAGGTCTGTCTGACTGCAGCCTTCTTTAACCTGCAAGGTGCTGGGGGTAGGAGCCTGAGGGGGGAGGGGGCCCTACTGGCCCGCGGGTACCCTCTGTGCCCAGTGGGCCTAGCACTGGGAGAGGCCTGTCTCTAGCCGTTCTGCCTCCACAATCCCCGCATTGTTGATTCATTAGGTAATTTCCCTGGAAGCACCAGCTGTTCGGAGGGTGGGAAGATGAGTGATTGATGCGGCTGGGGGCTGCGAGGGCCACTGGGCCGGGGGCGCTGCAGGCCTGCCTGGGGAGGGCAAAGGTCGCGCCCGGCCAGGTGTCCTCCTCCCGGCTGTGATGGCCACACCTTGCAGGGACCCCTCTGAGGATAGCGAGGGGCAGGCCAGCCCCTCCCACCGGGGCCTGGCATCTCCAGGTGCCTGCTCAGGGCTGGGCCACAGCCACACCACAGGCTGGGGGCCGGGGAGGGGCAGGCAGGGACCCCACAGGGCCCCACAGAGCCCCAGGCTCCGGCGGCCCAGCTGAGCTGGGGCGGCTGGGGCGGAGGGAGGGCCTCCCTCTGCTACGGCTCCTCTGAGGGCTGCCTCTCCATGGCCTGCGGGCTGGCCCATTAAACCTGCTCCGCTGCCCAATAAACAGACAGCAACCATGTGCTGCGGCTCAGCTTCAGTGCCCCCCACGCGCCAGCCCTCCGCCCACCACCCGGAGCAGCTGCCCTGGACACGTCTGCCTGCCTCGTCCTGGGCTGCCCTGTTCAGAACCCACCCTGGCCCTGCCAGCGCTCCTGGCAAGAAGCCAATGGAACTGCAGAAGCGGCCCTGCATTGGGGCGTCCACACTGGCCTCAGAGGTCACCCTGCGTGGGGTGTCTACACTGGCTGCAGAGGCCACTCAGGGTTAATGTATCTACATTGGCCTCAGACGCTGTCCTGCGTGGAGAAGTTTTTGTACTCTTCTTCCCTGGGCTACCTCGTTCCCCTCTTAGATCTTAGATCTCGCTGTTTCAGGGACCCCTTCTGTGGGGTTCCCCATCACGACACTCACCAAAGGCGCCGACGCTGCCCGTTTCATCCCGACCCAAGAACCACAGCAGGCATGTACCGCAGCTGGCCTGGCTACAGCCGCAGCCCCGGCCCACACACGGGATGCTCAGGGAAGACCAGTGTTAGACTGAAGGAAGGACAGGATAGGCAGATAAATCCATTAAGCAAAGATTGCCCGAATGTTCACACGAGGCTGGAAATCACTCTGACCTCTTGTATTTCAAGCCCTGCTATGGTGCTGTGTTCTAGGCTTTGGTACAAGCCCTTTACAAATAATATTAACCCAGTTAATATTGTTACTACCCTATTTACAGATGAGAAAACTGAGGCACAGAGAGGTTAAGTAACTTGCCCAAAGTCTCACAGTGGTCAAGCTGGGGTTTGACCCAGGCCACGTGGCTCCAGAGTCCATGCTAGTGACTTTATTATTAAACTGGCCTCAGAAATCCCTTCTCGGGTGGCTCCAAGAGGGTCTACACTGACCACAGAAGACTCATATTGCCTTGGCCACACCAGGACAACCTCTAAGGTTAGTGGAGATGCTCACAAACAGGACAGCCTCTGAAGCTAGTGTAGACCACCCCACATAAGACAACCTCTGAGGCAGTGTAGACACCCACCCCCAGGACCATCTCTGACGTCAGGCCAGTGTCTGCAGCCAGATGATTGAGCAGGACCCCTGCCCTGACCTGAACATGTAGGAAGCTGGATGGGCCAGGGCCGGCCCTGCGCGGGCGGGGAGGACGGCTGGGCGCCTGCAGGCCTAGCCAGTCCCTGGCCCAGCTGGGGCGCAGGAGGGCCTCCTGGGGGCAGCGTGAAATTGCCATTCGTTACCGAGGGGCTGCTGCTGGAGGGAGCCTTCCGGGCCCAGCTGGGAGGGGTCAGTGGGCGCCCCTGGACATGTTCCGCCCAGGCCCGGGACCCTCCTCACCACCTGCCGCCAGAGCACTGGTGGCCAGCACAGGAACCAGACAGGCCTGGGGCATGAGTCGCCTGAACCTGTCACGCTCTGCAGGGGTAGGGGGTCCATTCAGGCCTGTGACAGGGCCCTTCTGGGGCCAGACAAAAGGCACCAATGAGCTCCCAGCAACAGAGAGTAAGGAGTGTGTGTGTGTGTGTGTGTGTGTGTGTGTATCTGTGGGAGCGTGTCTGTGGGTGTATGAGGAAGAGGGGGCCCTGGCAAACCCACCCTGACACCCCGGCTCCAGCCTCAGGAAAGCACAGCCCCTCAGCCCCCTGAAAGGCACAGCCCAGCCCCAGGTCCAGCTGGACCTGTCCCATAGTGGGGCCTCTGGGTGTCTCTGGCTGCCAGTACAGACTTCCCACCCCTGCCAGGAAGTCCTCGAGCCCCACCCCGCAAAGGAGGCCTGAGAGAGGCAGGGGGCTCTCTCGACTGGGACGCCCGGCCTTTACTGCTGTCATTAATGCAAATGACTTTCCAAGGTTTTGGCTTGATAATTTGATTATTTGTTCGGCATTTATCTTAAGCAAAGTGGATGACAAATAACTGCAAACTAATGTGATAAAAACCATTTATAAAGCTGCCTTGTTCGGGGGCCTTCCCCTAACTATTTATGACAAGGTAATAATGCTGCCGCGTGCGTCCGCCTGACTTTAAATTGGTTACTTAGAGGCATGATGGATGAGGGGCGAGGCCACCTTCTTCTGAGGAGAGCTCCTGATTTCTGATCTCGTTTTTGAGGATAATGAATTATATCTAATTAGTCCTTCCCAAATCTAATCAGGAGGTGGGAATTTGGACCAGAGGGAGGGGGCTGGCAGGCAGCAGGGAGGGCAGAGGGTCAGCAGGCAGGGTGCCCCGAGGCCCCTGGAGGCCTGGCTGTCTGCGGGAGGGGGCAGGCCAAACGGGAGGCTGCCTTGCTTCCAGCCCACTCCCCTTGCCCTGGCCAAAAGGATCTAGAGCTGACAAGTCCCGCCCTGGCTGCAGACCCTCCCCCCACCACCCCTCCAGCAGCAAACTCCAAACCTGTCATGTGGTGCCCTTTGCAGGCTCAACCCCTCCTGCCCCATTGGCCTCACTTCTCACCCCTCCTCCGACTCCTACAACCCTGCCACCACTCTCCCCAAAGACAGTCCTTATTCACGCCTCCTTGACCTTTGCACTCACTCTGCCCTCCGCATCTAGGACTCTGCAACAATGTTATATCCTGTAGCCCCTCTTCTGAGAGGATTTCTCCCATCCCACTGCTACTTCCCCCAAGCGAAGCCCCAAGACCCCGTGGTCATCCCTTCACTAACTGTTAGCCCACGCCGGACCTTGATACTAAATGAAAGTGGCACCCCTTCTTCTGGCCAGACCAGGTGAACAAAGTACAAGATAGATTTCAGTCTCCTACTCACCCCCTTGGCTGGGTGCCCTTGTGCAGTGAACAACCTATACAACAGTTCATCAACAGCCCTGGGTGCTCTCACAAAACTGGGAGCTCCCTTGCTTATCTTTGTATGTTCCATGCCTGATATGGTGGCCGGCACACAGCATGTCCTCACTAACTGCTTGCTGAATGACGAATGCATCAAAATCCTCCCACTTCCAAAATTCTGGCTCAGGAGCTGCAGGACATCCATGCCCCTGCGCAAGTGGCAAGGGCTCCACAATGAGGACGCCCTGCCGCCCTCCCTCATGAGACTTCTGGGATCCAAAGCCCATGGGTCTCTCCCTCTCTCGCGGCCCCCACCCCTGCCCACTGCAGGCAGGCAGCCCCTGGAAACGAGTCGCTGTTCGGTGGCAGACTTACACATACAAGCAGAGTTCTGTCTGCAGAGAACTAAAAGTATGGTCAGATTCCCAAGCACGCTTTGCCTCTTTTGTGTATTTTGTGTGTCATACAAAAATACCTGCCCAGGCTTTAAAAATGCTCTCCAGTGTTTTGTTTTGTTTTGTTTTGCGGTACGCGGGCCTCTCACTGTTGTGGCCTCTCCCGTTGCGGAGCACAGGCTCCGGACGCGCAAGCTCAGTGGCCATGGCTCATGGGCCCAGCCGCTCCGCGGCATGTGGGATCCTCCCGGACCGGGGCACGAACCCGCGTCCCCTGCATCGGCAGGCGGACTCTCAACCACTGCGCCACCAGGGAAGCCCCTCTCCAGTGTTTTTAACGTACTACCATGTTCGTGTTCTTTAACATCATTATTTTCCTTCGCAACCAGTCTTTTGTCCACTTCATCAAGCTGGTGATGTCTACCTTTGTGAGAAGACTGTTTCTTCTTACTAGTGGTAGCGCTTTTATTTTGACCATTTCCCACTTGTTTTACTTTTTTAAAAGCTCAGAACGAAATGTAATAAAGTAGTCCCCCCCGCAAAATGCATACACATTGCTGAAAATGTGGCCATGGGGCCAGGTGAGTGGCTGGGAGGTGGCCAGTGCCACCTCACAAGAGTGAGATTCCTTCTTTCATCGGGTGACAGGCAAGAGCTGGATCCAGGATGGAGGGCAGTTTGGGGTATCTGTGCACAGCATCTCCCAATGTGGCCACACTAAAGTGTAAGGTCAGAAGGTCTGGTGTCTCTCCAACTCAAGTGGTTCTCCACCAGGGGCGATCTGCTGCCCCCCCAGGGGACATCGGCGATGCCGGGAGACATTTTTGATTGCCATGGCTGGGGGTGTGGTGCTAGTGGCATCTTGTGGCTAGCGGCTGGGATGCCGCTGAACTTCCGACAATGCACAGGACAGCTCGCCGCAACAAAGAGCAATACAGCCCAGGTTGAGATACGCTGCAGTCTAACCGTGGTTTCGACTCTCGCCAGAGAGCTCAGCACTAACGAGTTGAGGGCAGGGAGACCTCCACCCTCCTGTTAGGCTCCTAAGCCCTACCTGCCCCCAGGTCCCTCGAGTTCCCTGAAGCATCACATCCCTTCCTTCCCCGGCGTATAACCCTCAGAAAGGCCTTCTTCAAGCGGCTTCCTCGCCCTTCATCTTGTCTGTCTGAAACTATGAGCTGGGGGGAGACGGCCTCCGCTGGAGATCTTGTTCAATATTTCACTTCATCAAAGGTTTAATGGGAGCCTCTGATGGGCAGGCACAAGGCAAGGGCTGGGGATTTGACACCTGCCCATTTTCCATTCTTCATATAAGACACCTGCAAAAAATGAATTTGGTAACAGGAAAAGAAAATCTCTCCCAATGAACTCGTCAGCCTTCAGTGGTCAGACCAGGGGGATTCTCTACTCCATCCTATATCCCCTTCTGTCTTGGCTGCTGGGATGCTCAGAGCTCAGTGGAATCCTCGTCTTGGGAAAGTATCCGCTTGGGTGCTTGATTTACTTCCCCTGCACTCTCCAGGGAGTTGAGCCACTGCTTTTGTTTCAAGAATCTGGGAAGCTGGCTCACAGCCTTTGAGGAAGTAGCAGGTGAGCATCATAAATGGAGAAGCACAGCCCTGTCCCTGAGCAGAGGAGCCAGTCACTTTGTAGATCACTCACCCCTCGGTGTCACATTCAGTGACCAAGCAGCAGCACAGACCTTGCGGCTACGCTAAAAACCAGGGATTGCACACTTTGAAATGGTGAATTTTATGTGATGCGAATTATATCTAAAGCAAAACAAAACTGCAGCAATATATTCCCATTTCCCACCGAGGCTTAGCGAAGTGACGTGATTTGCCCAAGGTTGATTCAGTCATTCAGCAAATATTTTTTGAGCAGCTACTGCTCTGGGTACTAGGGATACACACATCGGTAAACAAAATAGCAACCCCCCCCCCCCATGCTGCCTCCGCTGTGGAGAGCTTCTCAGCTAGTAGGGAGCAAAGCCAGGATTCCCATCTGGTACACCCGTCATCCTGGAGCACCCCCCTTCCGACCTGCCTGTCCACCCTCCTGGGACAGAATTCCCCTGCACTGGGCAGGTGACCCCCAACTTCTGGCGCCCTGGGCAGCCCCCTCAGCCCCACCCATCACTGCCCCCGTCTTGCTTGTCCCTGTCAAGAGAACCAGCTGGGTGTCTGGGGCAGTGAGGACACTTAGATCTTCCCGTCAGTGGAGGCCACCGCAGGAGGGCTGAAGGGCAGGGTGGCAGGATCCTCAGGGCTGAGCTGGGGACAACCTCCTGGCTTCGGCCCCAGGCCAGGGCACCTTTGGGGGCCTCCAAAAAGCTAACTATCCCACGACAAAAGCACAGCTTTATCCCATTCATGCCCACTGCTTCCCTGGCTCCTCCTGGGCACTGCACACAGAAGGTATTATCGTAACCCACCATTTCACAGGAAGGGACACCATTTCACAGGGTGAAGGGACTTGTCCAGGGTCACACAGCAGGCAAAAACAGACCCAGGACTGTGTGTCGCAACTGCCCCTACTCCCTACTCTTCCCACTGGCCCGCCCTGTTCCCTGTGGCATGCTCCCCGCCTGGCACGCAGAAGGCACTCAGTAATTATTCCTTTATTTCCTTCTCCAGAGCCAGCCGCTCAGGGCTTGGCACTCAGGTCACAGGAGAGAAGACAGAGGTCACAGGGGGAAGGCCCTATTCTGCAATGGTTTGGCAACAGCGAATCTCTCCCTCCACTGGCTCCGACCCCCGGCTGTCTGTCCCCACCTGGGCACCTACCATCCACCCACTCGTCCACTGATCATTCATGCAAACTTGATTCGGGTGCCTGCTCCCAGCCATGCAGACACCAGGCTCCCGGCGCTGAACCAGACACAGTCTCTGCCTTCAAGTTATTTGCCGTCTCTGGGGAAGACCAGTGAGTAAACAGATCACAACAATACGTGGGATGGGGGCCAGGGTGGGGGAAGCACAGAGGGCTGCGGGAGCCCAGCCAAGGGGCAGCAAAGCCAGGCAGAGTGCTGGGGAAGGCCCCCAGGATGTGGCACTCCAGCTGAAACCTGCAGGAGGGCAGAGTCACCCAAGAGAAGGAGGCAGCCGTGCGCGCTGGGCCCCAGCAGAGGGGATGGCTTGGGAGGGTGGCATCCCGGGGGCCCTGTAAGTAGCTCAGAATGACTGGAATACAGGGTGAAAGAGAGTGGGGGCTGGAGGCGGGCAGGGCAGAGCTAGCCACGTGCTCCATGTTCTTATCCTAACAGTGGAGCTGCGGGACCTCTGAGGTATGCGGTGATGGGGCTGGTGCTGTGTTTGAGAAGGAGGGCCTGGTTACAGCTACCGCTGTGTGTGGGGGGGCAGGGCCCAGACTGGAGGGGGAGAGCCCAGGCCCAAGGGAGAGATGAGCCAGTGAAGGGAGAGTGAAGAGAAGGGGAGAGTTCCAGAAATGACTGGCGTTAGGCGATGCCCAGGCCTTGATGACTGGATGCCCAGGATGAGCAGAGACGAGGGGTACCAAGACAATACGCTGATTTTCAGCTTGGGAGCCTGGTAGATAGAAGTGCCATTTTCTAAAAGTAAACAAAACAATAAACCCCAGTGGAGTAGGGAGATGGGTGTGGCTATAAAAGGACAACAGGAGGGATCCTTGTGATAGAACCGGTCTGTACCGCATCTGAGGTGGTGGATACAGGAATCTACACAAGTGGTAAAATTGCGAAGAACACACTCAAATGCACATAACATGGGAAATCTGAATTGAATTGATGTCAGTATCCTAGTTGTGATATTGCACTTCAGTTGCGTAAGATGTTACCATTGGAGAAACTGAGTAAAGGGTACAGGGGATATCTCTGTATTATTTCCTACAACTGCATGTGATTCTACAATTATCTCAAAATAAAAAATTAATTTAAAAAAATCTACCTGAAAAAAACACCAGGGAAGCAGGGGTTTGGGACGGCGGATGGGTCTCATGCTAAGTTAACTCCTAGCACAAAAAACCCCAGCCCCACGGCACCCTCGGGCCCACTGCTCTGTTCCAGCCTTTGGGCACCCTGGACCTGTAGCTGGTTTCCCTCTGCGGTCTTCCCTGGCCCTGGGCTGGACCAGTTCCCCTCACCTGATTTGGCCTCACCCTCGGGTTCTTTCTTCTCCGTAAACATCCCCAGGGCCTTACCTCAGCATCATGCCCCTCCCCACTCATCCTGTCCCTGCTGGACCATGAGTGCCCTGTGACGCCACTTACCTACCCATCCCCTGCTTCCCACAGGAAGGTGCAGACTGGCTAGGACCAGCATCACCAGGGAAGCTCGATCCCAGGCACAGATGTGAGGCCCTTCCTTCGGTCCTCTGCGCAGAGCATGTCTGCTCCGTGCCCACCCACGTGCACAAAGTCACGCACAGGTGGAGATGCAAAGAACCGGCACGGCCACGTGCACACACGGAGACAGACACAGAGGGCACGCAGACCTGCGCACGCAGAGACCGTGAATGTGCGTAAAGATGTGTGCGCGCTCACGGATCATGGGGACACGTGCACCCTGGAGCCCCAGACCCGCCCAGGCTGCCTCCCCCACGCCCACCTGCAGGAAGGTTTCCCTGCCAGGTGCAGCTCTCACGCCCCAAACAAATCCCAGTTGATAAGGACACTGCCTTTGAACCGGAGCCCTCCCCTCGGCTTCGATCAGATAAGCACGCGGGGAAGAAAGAGAAAATCCCCTCTCTTTCTCCTCCTCAGGTTCCTGCTGCGCTGCTGCTCCACGCAGAGGGGCTGCCTGCGGGCCCTGCCCCACCCCCCCAATCATGCCGCGGATCACAGGCCCGGTGACAGGCCGCTCCTCCGGTTTGGGTTTCAATCCGGGGGAGCTGCAGCCTCAGGCAGCCTAGCTGGGGCCCCTACACCTGCGTCTGATGGGCCGCTGGGGGCCTCTGTGTAGGGATCCCGCCTCAAGGGTCCTGGCTCATGGGGAGCCCCAGGCCTCAGGCACCCTGGCTTGTGGTTTTTGTTTTTCGTCTCAAGAACCCTGGTTTATAGGATTCCCCTATTCTGTGGGGTCCCCTTGGTTTCTGCAGTTTCCCAAACTAGATTGTGGGCTCCCTCTAAGACCCTGGCTTGTAGGTCCCCACCGCGCCCCCAAGGGCGCTGGTCTGCAGGATCTGCGGGTGCACACCTTGGCTTGTTAAGCCCTCAGCTCAGGGCCTGGCTTTGGGGACCCTCATTTCAGAGACCCTGGGGACATGGTCCTGTTCTCTGAGGCTCTAATCTCTGAGCGCTTCATCTTTCAGAATCTGGGTCTTCAGGATCCCGTTCCCCCTCCCTGCAGAGCCAGGCACTGAGACCCAGGAGGCCTCGGGAGAGGAAACTGGGACCTGGGGGAGAGGGGTCAGGCGGGCAGGTTAAAGGGGCAGCGTTCCCACGGCCCTGCCTGGGGCTGAGGCATAATTAGAGGTCTCAGGTGTGTGTGTTGTGAGGAGGGGCTGGGCTCGAAAGGGCTTCATGTTGTTTATCTTTCACAAAGACCCCCACCAGGGGGCCACTGTCCCCCTTGAGACGACTCTGCATCTCAGCTCCGACCGCCCCCAGTTCCTTGCATTCCTCCCCCTCGCCTTGCACCTGCCAGCTGCCAGGAGGACAGCGGCCCTTCAGGGTTCCAGGGACCTGCATGGGGTCCGGTGGCCGACAGGCCAGGCTGCCCTGGAGCCCAGGGCGGGTCGGAACTCTCTCCCGATCCTCCCAGCCCTCCTTCCAGGTGCCTCCCCCAGCTCAGCTGACTCGACAGAAAACCCCATGATTTATTTATGCCCAGGAGGTGCTTCTGCCTAGGATGCAGTTGGAGGAGGAGACATTCAGGCCCAGGAAGGAGAGGGAGAACGGGGTGGGGGGGGGAGACGATGGGGGGGGGTACGGGGGGACAGGGGGACGGGGGAGAGGGAAAAGGAAAGTGGGGGGGAGGAGAGAGAGAGACACACACACACACACACACACACACACACACGGAGTGAGAGGGGAGCAGGCCTGTCTCCACCCTGGAGCCCCTTCCAGGCCCCTGTCTCCATGCCCCCCACATCCGACTGCATCCTTCCCCATCACTGCCTCATCTGGGTCTTAGCAGACCCAATTACTTATAATAAACAATTCCGTTTATCTTTATCAGAATCATTATCTAAATTGGCTACATGACACATACTGTTCCCTAAGTGCGCCCGGGGGAGGAGGGGCCATAAAAGCTGGGTTCTGCACTCCGTAATTATCCCTCTATGGGCCATAAACCATTACACTGGTGTTTAAAATAGGTATGGCGAGCAGTTTCCCAGCCCGCCGAGGGCCGCCCAGGGCACCCACGAAAAGGATGCGCTGGAAGTTTTGCTGTGGCTACAACTTCCAGCTGCGCGGCAGCTCCTAACAGGGCTCCCGCAAGGCCGGCCACGCTGTCCTGGGGACCCAAGGGTGTGAGGGGCCAGGCCCAAGCGCTGGGCAGCGAGCAGCCAGCCAGGAGGCTGTGCGGCAGGGCCGTCTCGGGGCTCCCCCGCTGCCCTCCTGGCATAATGAATGTTCTCCCTCCAGGACCGCTGGCCCTCTCTCCCCCGCCACTGCTGACTTGGGTTTTCCTCACTGTTTGCAGAAGCGCCTCTACCGCCCGTGGGGCTGGTCTCCCCCTCACTGTCCCCAGGGAGGCCCACGTCAGCATCTCGCTCGTGATTAAAACAAAACACTGGGCGGCCCCCTCGGAGCCCTCCTGCCTTTCAGCTGACCGGTCAGAGCTGCGGCTCTGGCCTTGTCTTCCCAGAGGCCTCTGCTCCCTCTGGCCTCTAGGAGGGATGACCAGGGTCTGCGCCCCACACACGGTCCAGACCCCTGGCAGACAGGTTCTGTGCTTGACCTGCCAGGACAAGCCGCCCTGACACTTAGGCAGGGCACAAAGCCCATTATCTGAGGCCTCTGATGCCTGGCCCTCCTGGAGGCTCAGAGGTGGTCAGACAACAGCTCCCGGTCTGTGGACCAACAGGGACAAAATGATGCTGTAAGGGCTTCCCTGGTGGCGCAGTGGTTGAGAATCTGCCTGCCAATGCAGGGGACACGGGTTCAAGCCCTGGTCCAGGAAGATCCCACATGCCGCGGAGCAACTGGGCCCGTGCGCCACAACTACTGAGCCTGCACGTCTGGAGCCTGTGCTCCGCAACAAGAGAGGCCGCGACAGTGAGAAGCCCGCGCACCGCGATGAAGAGTGGCCCCCGCTTGCCACAACTAGAGAAAGCCCTCGCACAGAAATGAAGACCCAACACAGCCAATAAATAAATAAATAAATAAATATTTCTTAAAAAAAAAGAAATGATGCTGTAAGAGAGGGGCTCCTGGTGGGCCTCTGCCTGGGCACACGGGGAGAGGATGGACAGGGGTTCACCAGGCTGAGAAGAGGAAGAAAGAATAGTCTCATGAGCAGGCACAGCTGGTGCAATTCTTTAGCGGCAAGAATGAAACTGATGTTTGAGAACAGTTAAAAAAAAAAAAAAGTTGTGCCTAGAACGGTGGTTCTCAAAGTGAGGTTCCCTAGAACAGTGGCCTCAGCCTGGAGGCCTGGAATCTTACTAGAAATGCAAATTTGCAGGTTCCACCCCAGAGGTATTGAATCAGAAACCCTGGGGAAGTGTTTAGTTTAACAAACTAGTTTGTTGGTAGTTTGTACCAATTGTAGTTTGTGGTTATTTTAACAAGCCCTGGGGGGGGGGTGGCGGGGGAGGCTTCTGACGCCTGCTCAGGTTTGAGACCCCTGGTGCTAGAGCATACACAGGAGGGGAGTTGGGAGGATGCAGGCAGATACAGCAGGTGAAGGCCTCTAGGAGGTTCCCAGAAGGTCTTGAATCCCTGGAAGGGTACTGGAGAGCATGGAAGGTTTTTAAGCAAGGGAGTGATAAAGCCAGATCAACATTTTAAAAAGTGCACTGACTTCAGGGTGGGGGCGGCAGCAGGCAGGCAGGCAGGGAGGCCAGGAAGAGGCTGAGGCAATGGTTCCAGGGAAGAAGGACGGGAAGGCCTGGGTTGGGGATGGCCAAGGGGACAGAGAGAAGGGAAGAGGTTTGAGTGACAGTCAACGGGTCAAACAGCCAGGATGTAGGAGGTGAGGGAGAAGGAGGCATCAAGGAATCTGACCTAAGTACCCGGAGGATGACAGGTGCCTCTCACCAGGATGGGAAAGAGGGTTTGATGGGTGGCGGTGGGCACCACGACTTCAAGATCCGTGGTGTCTCAGGGACCTGCAGAGCCCTCACGTGAGGAAGTCAAGAAGTCCGATGCCCCATCCAGGTGGAGCTCTGGGTCGGGAAGTTGCTGATGTGCAGAAAGGGCTGGAAGTCATGGCCTCCCTCCACCTAATAACTTTTGGTCCTTATGGTCACAGCCTCCCCAGTCCTGGTGACCTCATGGTCCTGGGAAGCCCCATTGTTCACTCCCAAGGCCTCCACTGGCAGCTCAGCATCTCTCCACCTGAGTCCAGCATCACCTTCGGCAGGCGAGTCATCCACCTATGCATCTGGCCACCCATCTGGCCACCTGGCTCGCTGAGCCACCACTCTGCCCATTTCTGGGCTCCTGGCTTCATGTGCATTATTTTTCCCCCACTCCCTAAGCGAGGGATGATGAACGCCATTTTGCAGATGAGAAAACTCAGACTGAGAGAGGCCAAGTCACCTGCCCAAGGTAACACAGCAAACAAATGAGAGGAGTCGAGATCTGAACCCAAGTCCTGCCCCCATCACCCCATCAAGATGGCACCCGTGTTTTTCCCCAGCAGCAGAGCTGCAGCCCTGGCTGGTTCTCCCAGGGGAGGAAGGAGCTAGTGCCCACGGCAGTGGGCAGACCCGAGGGGCTGGGACCCGCCTTCGAGGGAGGCCCAGGAGTCTCGAGGCCTCCTTCATGCACCCATAACTCATTCCCTGGGTTCACTAATGTTCCCAGCTATTAGTGCTGAGCACAGCTAAGCAAACTGCAAAATATTCCTCTGACTCAACAATCAATTTCCATATTGTTATAAATGGAGTCCATGCCTACCGCCACGGTTCATTTTTCTTCAAGGGCCTTTTTTTTCCCCCTTCCTTCTCTTTACCCAGTACAGTGAGGAAGTCATTACCGAGTGTTATGAGTTTCACAACGTGCTGAAAAAATAAAAATGCATACCACATCGCGTCAGGGCCACATGCTGGAAAGCTGCCTTTCCCATCACCCAAGGAGCTGCCAGGGTCAGGAGAGCAGGAGGGGGAGGACAGAGATGACAGCTCCCTGGAGACAGCAGGATGGAGGGTTGGGGGCAGGTATCGGATCTCTGGGGAGAGAAGTCTGTGTCCCCATGAGCTCACGCAGTCCTTTCCCAGGACTGCCCTGGGGTGGCTGCTCCGAAGGACGCAGGGTGGGCTTGTGAGGCTGGGCCTGGGGTTGTGTGAGACCTCTGGGCTTCCCCAAGAGGCTGGCATCCTCATGCACGGGCAGAGGCTTCAGAGTCCTGAGCAGGCACCCCAAGCCCTGAGCCTCCTCTTGGTGAGGCTTCCTGCGGGGATCAGTCAGGTCATGGATCCCCCCCAACCAAGGCACGCAACACTTCAGCCCCCTGGAGCCACTGACCAGTCCCCGGACCAGGCAGAACCCACTCCGTATCTGTGGGTGTTTGCCTTTCCCCGCAGGTCCATCTGGTGGTCCCCTGCTCTCCCAATCCACGGCCACATCCACTTGTGCATCTGTGCAAAGCTGCTGCGCAAGGACGTTCACCATGGCAGTGTTGGTAATAGTGAAAATCAGATGCAAACCCCTTGTTTATCGTTAGGGGCTGGTTAAAGGAACGCCGGGTCAGAGCACAGTGAAGACGGGGCACCAACAGGAAAGGAACTGCCCAGTAAGTGAAGAATGCAAGTTGCCAAAGAGTATGTACAGCACAATTCCATTCTGTCCCAAAGTAATGAGCGTAGAACTGAACATAACTGTGTAAACATGTCGGGAGGAATCTGTCCCACCTCTAAAGGAGTTTATCTCCAAGGGGAGGGGGCAGGAGGTGGGGAGAGAGCTTTTACTTCTTTGTTTAGACATTCTATATTTGAATTTTTCCTAGCATGTATTGCTTTGGTAATGATAATAACATTAAAAGGATATTTGTTCAAAAGAGTAGTAAGCCCATTAGGTTCCTCTTACCTAAGACCTTCCCTGACCCACCAAAGCGAAATGTGTTTGTCCTTCCTTTTAGCAAACCCCAAACCTTGACTCAGGTACTATCGGGGCACATATCACAGTCTGTGTCCCCCCCTTTAAACTGTGACTTTGTTCAATTCACCTCAGCAACTGCATAGCCAGCATGAGGTTTGAGCGTGCCCCCCCTGCCTCCCACCAAGGGTAGGGACCTTGCCTGCAGTGTCCCAGCACTAGGGCAGAGTCTGGCACAGGGGAGGAGCTCAAGAAGTATGTGTGGACTAGACCAAAAGTTTGATTCTGGGATCACTGGCTCTAAGAGCCGGAATCCGCTCATCCCCCAGAAATGGAACCCAGCAGCCAAGGGGCTTGTCTTAACAGATGTCCACACTGGCCCTGGACTCATGGGACTGGGGTCTGCTGCACCTAATCACCAGTTTCCCCCACTGGGCTGTGAGTCCATGAGGGTAGGCTATGTGTGTAGGTTTCACTGCCATGTCTTCATTTGTCTAACATGGGGTCTGGTATGGAGTGAACTCTCAGTAAATATTAGATGGATGGATGGGTGGGTGGATTCATGGAGGGATGGAAGGATGTGTGGACAGAGGACAGATAGGCAGACAGATGGGTAGATAGATAGGTGGGTGTGTGGACGGATGAACAGATGGATGGGTGAATAAATGAATGGGTGGACAGATGGATGGATGGCTAGATGGACAGGTGGGTGGATGGATGGAAAGGGTGGGGTGGATGGATAAATGAGATAAGAGGGGTCAGCATACCTTCCTGCTTCCCTAGGCACTCAGACATTCCTCTTGCCATCCACATTCTACTCTGGGGCATCACCCCATATCACAGGGGAGAAAATTGAGGGTCTCTTCCTCTTTTCAATCGAAGAACAGAGTTTAGCCCAATGTTTTGCCCCACTCACACTGCCAAGAAGCCAGGAATCTCTGGCCTCAAATGAGAAGAACTGAGCCAAGATTCTAACACTCTCCCCTGGGTCAAAAATCCACTCAGGAAATACTTACCGAATGCGTACCAGGCTCCAGGGACTGTACTAAGTGTGCAGAACAGGCCAGGGCAGGCCCTGCCCTCACGGCGCTCCCACCCCAGAGCTACAGTGTTTCCCTAAAGTCCCTCTCGCATTGGCACACCCTCCCTGAAGCAGTTGGGGTGCTCCCTTGCTCAAAACCCCTCTGGACTCTACAGTCAACTCCAACTCTTAACCATGGAACCGAGAATTCTGAGGACAAGCCCACTTCCCCTCTAGCTCCACTTGGAGCCATTCTCCACCAGCATCATGCCCTGTCCTCCCTTCCTGTGGCTCAAGGGCCCTGGGGAGCCGATCGTCCACCCTTAGCCTTGTGAGCACCATCTCTGAGTTAAAGGGTCTACGTAATTGCCTTCTCCGTGGATCTCCCGGGCCGCCCGGTATGCTTGTGTAGGTTGTTCACTGAACAGGATGCTCCTCAGAGCGGGGAGTGTGTTGAAATGCAGTCTGTGCTCTGCTTGCCAAGCATGTACCATGTGGGGAGGGCTGGGTTAGACGTGGTTCTGCTCCCTGCTGGGCCACAGGGCATCCCTCAAGCACAGCAGGGATCACCCTGGGTTTGGTACCACCAGTGTCCATATCTGTCTCCCCTATCAGACTGGGGGCTCCCCGAGGACAGGGTCCCGGTCTGAGCCCTCCCTGTGTCCCTCCACAAGGCCAACTGGGCCCAGAGGAGGTGCCAATGAGGGGTCTGCCTAGGGCCAGGTGCCGAGTTCTGGAGCGAGGTGCCCGCTGGGTGGGGGGCTGTGCCTATTTGAGAGGAGGGCTCCCTGGACTGAGGAAGGCTCTTCACTGGGACCTCCGGGGGGTGGGGGTGACCCAGCCATGTGAACACAAATTGGGAGCGAGCTGGAAGAATGCAGCGAGGGCAATGCCTGCTGCCGCTGGGGCCAGGTGGGCTGGGAGGGCAGGAGAAGCCCCCGGGACCCCGTCCCTGACAGCTCTTGTCAGGGATTCTGAGGAATTCAACGTAACTGCCGAAAGGGCCTGTCTTGCTCCAGAGAATCCCAAGTGAAACCTGCCCATCTCCACCTGACTCAGGAAGGTGCACCCAGGAACTGCCCTCAGCGCAGACATGGAGCCCGGCTGACCGTGCACCTGAGTCTCCCGGCACAGGCACCCTGCATGGTGGGTAGTGGTCAAACGAAGCTCAGGAAAGGAAGCTGAGGCTCAGGGAGGGGCAGGCGCTCGCCCTAGGTCCCACAGCCAGGAAGTGGCAGGGAAGGATTCTCACTCTGTTCAGCTGGAGGGCAAAGCCACTCTCCCTCCTGCCCCGTCACAGCGAGGGCCCTACCCTGCCCATGTCACAACACAGTTCCAGAGATGCAGGTGGCAGAAACAGGAAGCTTCCAAAGTAAGGAATAACTGATCCCCAGAGATGGCTGTCCTGAGGGGGCAGGGGTGCCCCCATCCCAGGGAAGGGGACAGCCCAACAAGGCCCAAGCAAGTTATTTAGGGGAGGGGACTAGGCAGGGTGGGGGTAGTTAACATCTCTCCCTCCCTTTCTGTGCCTGACCCCACCATCCTCTGTCCGCCAGTGAGCTTAAATGCTGACTTGGGAGGAGCCTTCCAGTCGATCAATAGCTCACCCAACAAACAGGTTTTTCAAAACTCGCAGCTTATAGATTTCTCTCCCCATCTCATTCTTTAAACCTGACAGCTGCTGAGCTGATGGGGGACGCCCTCCAGCCGGGAAACCAATTCTGCAGATGCCCTGCTGGCGGGGTACAGGACACCGAAGGCCTGGGGAGGCCCATGCGGGCCCAAAAGCCGGCGGCCCGGTTACCTGGCAGGGTGAGATGGTCCCCACCTGGCCTCCAGATGGCCCTTTATCGGCCCAGCCTCCTCTGCCCTCAGCTGCTGGGGCAGAGGAACTGGCCTGACCTGGTGAGAACGTGGGTAGTGCGTCCGGTGGTTACATCTCCAGCTTGGGAGTCAACCAGACCTGCTTTCGGGCCCCAGTTCTGCTCCTTCCTGGCTGTGAGACCTTGGCAAGTCACTTGACCTTTAGGCAAGTGGGCATAAAAGTGGTACCTATCTCATCGGGCTATCGTGACAATCCCATGAGAAAACACAGTGCCTGGCAGGCAGTAAGTGTTACATAGTATTGTTTTTAGCTAATCCCAGGAACCCTTTGCCTACCAACAAGCACTAGAGAAAGATATGGGAGCCCAGTGACACACCTTGAGATGCCTTGGCCCTGACCCGTGGAAAAGTGATTCATGGATAGGTGACTATAGATCCCAGGCTGCCTGGGAGGGTCCTGGTGTATATCTGTGGCCTCAGCATAATTTTTTTTTTTTTTTTTTTTTTGCGGTACCTCTCACTGTTGTGGCCTCTCCCGTTACGGAGCACAGGCTCCGGACGCGCAGGCCCAGCGGCCATGGCTCACGGGCCCAGCTGCTCTGCGGCGTGCGGGATCTTCCCGGACCGGGGCACGAACCTGTGCCCCCTGCATCGGTAGGCGGACTCTCAACCACTGTGCCACCAGGGAAGCCCCCAGCATAATTATTAGTAACATCCCCTTTCACTCTGAAAGTGTCCTGGTTTGGACAATGAATGGCTTGGTCACCTAAGTTCTGATTTGCTTCACTGTGTCAGGGCCAAACAAGATGTCACTAAATCTTGTCAACAATCCAGGAGTAGGAGTTGTGCTCCCCAGTGACAGAGTAGGCAACTGAGGTTCAGAAAGGGTGTGTGATTTGCTCAAGGGCACACAGCTGGGAAGCGACTGCGCTGTGGTCTGTGTGACTCCACTGAACTGCACTGCCTGCATTCATCCGTTCCCCTGGGATCTACTGAGATGCAGTTGAAGGCTCAAGGATCAAAAGTTGGTGCTCCTGGGGGCAGACAGAGGTCTTGGGACCCCGGTTCCTCCTACAGCCGTCTCCACACAGCCCCTCAGCCCTCCCCAGGCGGGTTACAGAGAGCAGATCCAGCTACCTGGAGAGCTCCCCGCAGCCATGCACACAAGTCAGCCTGACCCAGGATAACAAGCTGTGAAGATCTTATCGGGCCCCTGATGGCGGACGCTGATGCTAGCAGGTTATCCCCCCCACTGCCCACCGTGGCCGCAGCCTCCTCCCAGGCTGGGGAATCCTGTTTTCTTTCCTAAGTGGAACATCAGATTACTCAGGTCTGATTTCACTGCTGATTGGGTCTGGGAAGGGAGGAGTCCACTTAACACCCAGACAGCTCTCAGGACAGGGTGAGGCCAAGGCGGGCTGCTTATCCATCACCTGCGACAGTGCCCCTGTCCACACTTGGGGCCAACAGAGTTTCAATCCATTTTCCCTTCCACCCCAGGGTGGGAGTTGCTGGGTGAGCAGGAAGCCAGTTTGTTTTAAACCTCCAGCCTGGGCAGGGGAGTTATCTGAGATGACCCACAGAAGTGTTCCTTCCCCCTGTTTCCTTCTTTTATTCATTCATTCAACAGACCCTCCCCAGTGTCTGTGCTATAATGGGAGACTCTCCCTCCAGGTTATGCCAGGGCAGCAGGGCACAGTGGCAAAGCCATGTGATGAGGCCTGAGGCACTGCAGAGGCTGCCTGGGGCATGACCCGAGCTGGGTCACACAGGCTGAGCGGAGTTCGCCTGGTGAGAGAAGGGGAAAGCTATTTGGTGCAAAGGACAGTGTGGACAGGGGCACAGAGGCATGAAAGAGAGTTGAGTGTCCAGGGAAAGTGAGACTTGGGAGGTGAGAACTGGACATCTGGGGTGGGGCTGAGGGGCTGGCGATGGGACCTGAGGGGTATATGGCAAGAAAACTATGAAAACTTTGGTATCTGGCATCCAGACCTTAATCTCTCCTGAAGGTGCCAGGAGATCTTAGAACGGCTGGAAGGAGAGGTCGAGAGTATGGGCTCTGGGCCTTCACTTGTCCATTCATGCATTTGTTCAACAATCTTTCTGGGATCTGAGGGTTGCCAGGCCCCGTTACAGCAGCAGACAGACTATGAGCAGGACAGACCCAGCCCTTGCCCTGTCAGGCCTCTGAGGCTGGCTGGGGACACATACATGAACACAATTCGGTGGCATGAGACACAAAAGAAAGCTATGGAATAATATAATTGTTCTAATTGGAAGGGATGTTGAGGGAAAGCTTTGAGTCGTACTAGGCCCCTAGCAGGAATGTGTCCTCTCTGATCCTCAGTTTCCTCATCCGTAAAATGGGGATAACCATGGTCCCTGCTTCATGGAGTTGTGGGGGAATGCGTGGGAAGTGCTGGCCCAGGGCCTGGCCTGGAGTAGGAACTCATGAGCGTGAGCTCTTACTGTAACTGCTCACATTTAAGCGGCCAAGAAGCTGGCGGGGCTGGCATTGTGGACAGCAGCCATGCAGAAGATGGACTGGACACAGCAGAAACCTGGGAGAGGTGGCAGGGTTAGAATCCCCCAGGAGGATGGGAAGGACAGCCATTCCTTTCCAAAAGGTACAGAATTCTCCCCAAGACAGAACCCACCCACTGTGCCTAAGCCAGCAGCCCTGTGGATTATGGGGGTAGCCTGGGCCAGGGACAGAGGAGGGCCCCAGCTAGGGGGTGACAGCTCTCCCGGCGCAGACATGCCCAGCCTGGCCCTGGGAAGAACGTACTATCAGGCATGTGGTCAAGAGCGGCGCTTCTGAAGCGACACTCACCTGGGTTCCTGTTCTGGCCCTGCCATCACTGTGGCCTCAGGCAGGTGTTGTGAAACTCTCAGAGCCTCAGTCTATGCCTCTGTGAAACGGGGATAACACAATGGTCCCTGCGCTTCCTGAGGATGCGATGAGATGATGTATGCAAAGTGCTCAGCGTGCTGTTCGGCACACAGTGGGTGTCCAGTAAAGCGCAGCAGGATTAGTTCTGCATCTCCACACAACTGGACTCCAGGTCCCCTTGTGCTCCAGGAAAGGGCACCTTCCAAACCAGAACTTGGGGTCTGCAGGCTGCAGGGAGCCTGGACAGACCCTCTGGAAGGCCTGAGGATGAGCTCCCTCCTTGCTCTCTGGGCCAGGCTGCCCAGAGACACAGGAACTTAGTCTACCCGCCTTGGACCATTTTCCCTGCTCACTTCCAGGCATGCCACTTGGAAGAGCTTCCTGAGCTTTTCTGGACTCTTTTTCCCCAGGAGATGTTTTAGAAAATCTAGGGCATTTGCTGGTAGACCAGCCCAAGCTGTCCTGCTACAGGCGGGCAGCTCCCAGCAGTAGGCTCTCCCAGTGTCCTCCATGGCTGTACCCCACTAACCAAGGGCAGAAGGCCCCTCCTTCCCAGAGCTCAGCCTGTGGACTCGCTGTCAGGAAAGAAAGTGGCTCAGCTCAGGGAGACCGCCCCAAGGAGGCGAGGGGTCCTCCACCTTGCTCCGTGGACCTCAGCTTCCTCTCTGCTCTAGTCCAGCCTTGAAAAGAACCAGCACGGCCTCCAGGAACCCAGGTCTGGGCTATGGGGCAGCCAGGGTCTGCCCTGGCCATGCGCCCATGCCTAGCCTTCCCAAGGAGGCCAGGAAGGAGAGGTGCATGCAGGGGCCGAAGGGGGGACTGCCCTGACCTGAGACTTGGAACTTGACACATTTGGTGAATGTGGCTGAGGCCCCACAAGAACGTGTCACACAGATGACAGGCAGGTCACAAAATCACCCCTGGTCTCAAAGTCCCAGGACTGGTACAGCCCCTGCCCTCAGATACAGGCCACAAAAACTGGTGGCAGTGGTAGGGCTGGCCTCCCTGACTCTGCAGCTGCTCAAAACTGGACAGGGCAGTGACCTAAAGCCACTCAGAGAGGTCTTGTGACAAGGCCTACAGGCCACGGGGCTCAGGGCAACGGGAGCAAAGGACTGCGTGCTGGGCCCTCTGCCTGAGCCCCGGGCGCCACCAAGAGCTCCCCTACATCTGAGCCCCAGCTCCCCACACCAGCATCAGAGGTCACCACCCCGAGGCGGGCAGGCACCTGGGCTCCACAGCTCAAAGGGACATCTCCCTTCAACGGACACATCCCTAAACATATACAGGGTGTGTTCTTTTCTCTTTTTTCTATACATTGGACTCTAAAATCTGGGCCATCCCACCACCCACATTAACTGCGTTAAGAGGAATTATAAAAAGAAATCAAATTTCCCATAGCATTTGAACGCCATTAAAATGCCAAACAATAAACTACCAGGCTGCAAATTAGATCAGTGGAAATATCAAACACATTGAGGTATAAAATCCATAATTGCATTTAGTGGCAGCCATCCCTGGAGAGGCCCTGCTAAAGATCATCACAGCCCCACATATGAGAAGCTATTGACAGAAGAATAAAAATCGACAGGCCAACCAAATAAACCGCACAGGCTTCATTAAATATTCAGCAACAGAAATTTGACTATCCTGGACCTCCCCTTGGTCCCATCCGGAGCCCTTCCCTGCCCAGCTGGGGGCTCAGCCCCTGGCCCGCCCCACATACCAGAGGAGGGGGTCAAGTGAGGGTGGTTGGAAGCGGGCTGAGGCTACAGCAAAAATGGGGGGGGCACCACCAGGATTATTATTGTTGGGCGGGTGTTATTAGCTTTCACCCTGGAGTAGGTGTCCCCTCCCCCCCCCAAGTCTTTAATTAGGTCATTACAGGGGTAATTTCCAGGGAGGTTTTAACTCCTTAGGAGCTGAAGAGCCTCCAGCCTGAGACACATGCCCGGCAGGGTTTAGGGCTTGGCCCTCCGGGTGGGTAAGAGTGGGGGACGGTCCCTGAATCCGGGGCAAGGCTTTGCTGGGGGCCCTCGGAGGATCGGGTTCACCTGCCCTCCCTCCCCCGCAACAGAGGAGCCTCCCTTGCCCAAACCTGGTGGGCCGGCCCCGGATTCAGGGGGACCCTCATCGGGTAAAGCGGGACCCCAGCCCCGCTGGGCTCCAGCCCACGGGGACCCCGCCCTCCGCAGGGTGGCTCCTGGCTCTGGCCCCCGCTCCGCCCAGCCGGCCCTTTGCTCTCCCCTAGCGCCCCTCCTGGTTCTCTCCTCTCCACTCCTCTTTTCCAACCATCTCTCCCTTCCCCTCCTCTCCTCCCGGCCTCTCCTAGTCCCTTCCTCTCCTCATTCCTTTCCTCTCCAATGATCCTCCCAACTCTCTTTCCCCTCCCCTCCCCTCCCCTCCCCTCTCTCCTCCCCGGATCTCTCCCCTCCCCTCGCACCTAGGGGCCCCCTGCCATGTATAATGCATGCAGTGGAAGCACCCAATAGGATTAGGCACCTCCGCCCGTCTTTGCGGAGAGAAAGTTTATGTAAATGACTGATGACAGCGCTATTGTGTGAGGAATATCAATGGAGTAATTACAGTTACATCGGGCGCCCGCGCCGCCGGCCCGTGTTAATTTTTCACCGGCTCCCCCGGGAGAGATCGGAGCGCGCTCCGAAGAGCACAGCTAATAATGGGAGCTCGGAGCCGCCGCTGCGCCACGCGCCCTGAGGTCTTTCTGAGCAGACTGCTAAGCACTGGCTGTCTCCCCGGAGAGCCGAGAACAGAGATAAAATGATTAAAAACTGCCAAGCGGGCCTGGCAATCACTCGCTCCGCTGTCAGCCCCAGACAAGACAAATCTCTGCGATTTTTCTCTTCCCTCCTCTCCCTTTGTGAGCCCCTGAGCTGGGACGTGGGGGGCCGGGTGGGGTCAGGGTCACCTCCCTGGGGTGGCCCGGCTGCCGGTGGGGCAGTGGCAGCGGTGGGAGGGCCCTGGCCTCCGGGCCGGGGGTGGGTACTGGGAGCCCTGGAGGCTCAGCCACTCACCCCACGGGCCCAGCGGCTGGCTCCGCTCGCTCCTCCCGGGGAAACTCGGTCACACCTGTTGGGGGCCACGGGCTGGGGCACACCTGTGAGGACACAAACCAGTTGGGGCACATCCACTGGAGTGCACCTGCCGTGACCCACCTGCCAGGGACACCAGCAGGGGCTCACCTGGGCTGGGGCTCCTTGGGCTTCCAGACACCTGCCCCCTGCCCCGGCCCTGTGCCGTTTGACCCCTTTCCATGTGTTTCCAGGCCCTGAGGCCCCAGCCTGGGCACCCTGATGAGGCTCCTTGACCATAGACCCAAAGTAGACCCCCGGGCAGGGCCATGGAAGAGGAGGGGGGAGTGTCTGTCTCCGCCCAGGGTCTGGGTCTGACCTCCGGGGAGGGTGTCCCGGTATCTACACCTTTGGCCCGGGAGCTAAGCCTGGGCCCACCACCTGAGAAGAGAGAGGAGGGAGAGAGGAAGAGGAGGAAGGGGCCTGAGAGGAGCTGCCGACTATTCCCAGCTGGGAAGGGAGTGAGGAGGGCGCCGCCTGCCCGCTGCCGGCAGCCCCAGCCCCAGAGCACCATCCGTCATCACACCCCACCCTCCACCCTCCTGACCCTGACAAAAGTGAGAGGAAATTCTTGCCAAAACCTGGGCTGGGCTCTTAGAGCTGTGGCCATGGACGTCACACACCAGGAGGGGCCATCTGCTGCTCCACCCATCGCACCCAACCCCTGTGTCCAAACACACACAGACACACACACACGCAGTACCCTCACTGACATGTGTGTACGCCCTCCCTGTGTCCTGCCATATCAGCCCGCTGTGGCCAACACCCACACCTACACACGGCATCTCCCCATGTGACACGTGCACACACCACCCGCCATGGAATTACCCATGTACACACACACACACGGAGACACACTCGTGACAGCATGCCCTCCCACGCTGACACACACAGACACAGGCAGACAGGTACAAACATGTGTGTGCACCCTGAGACCTGAGCTCAGTGACACGGTGACGGGTAGGCACACTGTCACGGGCACAGAGGACGACGTGCAGGCACACAGCACGCCCAGGTGCACAGCAGCACATGCAGGGACACACACACACACACACACACACACACACAGGCGGTGTCCCTCCCCACTGCCAGCCCGCCGTATGCACTGGCATTCAGATCTAGGAGAATAAGCCAGGGTCCCCGAGGAGGCTCAGAGCTTGCCTCTCCAGACGCTGCCTGTGCCAGAGCGCTGCGCCCACCGCCCGCCACCCGCCTGCCATCAGCTCAGCCGCAGGGAGCCAGGCAGGTACTGTGGCGATCAAACTGCTCGGGACAATTTACAGCAGCGATAACCCCTTGATAGATGACATGGCACTAAAGCTAAGCGGAGGCGGAGCTGACAGCCTCTGGCCAGGGATGGGGTGTCAAGACCAGGTGGTATCTACCCAGGCTGGGCCGGTCCCACCAACTGGCCCAAGGCTCTCTCAGACAGCACGGTTGGACAGAGAGCTGCCACCTCCCAAGCTGTCGTGTGTGCACATACACAAATAGCCTTGAAAACACACAGGGACACACCACCATCACTGACGGACTCACACAGATGAATGCCAGGTACATGCACACACACACGTGGATGCCTGGTGCCTACTGACACGTGTCACCACATATTCACCGAGTCCCCCTCAAGGAACTCAGGTCTCTTGACACCCATGCAGATGCCCGTGGCCATCTGTGCTTACAGCCATCTGCATTCAGGTGTGCACACCTGAACACGGCCTTACAGGGCCCCCTCCCTATGTCCACAGCTTCCTCTCGGGCCTCACCCTGCTCCCCCTGCAAACCACGCAGCCATCAGAGTAAATCTCCTCATTCAAATCTGACCATGACACTGCCCTCCTAGAATCCTTCCATGGCTTCCAGTGGCCCCCCAGTAAAGGCCAGACTCCTAGCACGGCCTTTAATAGCCTTTGTGATCTGACCTCTCCCTGTGTCCCCAGCACGGCCCACCTCCAGGCCCTGGCACATGATGTTCTCCCTGCCCAAAAGCTGCTCCCCTCCCCCCTTTACCTGGATAATCCCTCTGCTCTCAGTGCAGACAGCTCTTCCTCCAGGAAGCCCTCCTCCACACCCCCTAGTCTGGGAGAGAAGCCCTGTCTCCAGGGTCTACAATGTCCCACTCTTCCTCCATCAGAGCCTTTCCAAGCTCCTCGTGCCCCGCACCCATTCCTGGGCCGAGGGAGTGAAATGCCTCCCACTGTCCACCACCGAAGGGCTGGCAGCCCACAGGGCAGGTGCTGGCTCAGACTGCCTGGGTTCAAATCAGGCCTTGGGCTCTCCTCCCCTCCTTTCCGGGGGAGGCAGCAACCCACCACACCAAGAGGTACAGCCCTCAGGCCTGAGTCCAAACCACCCACTTCCCAGCTGGGTGACCTCAGGGCAGCCACTTAAAACGCTCTGAGCTCCAGTTTCCTCAGCTGTAACTTCAGAGACTTTTATTATCATTATTATTGTTATTACTGTTATTACTTTAAAAATAGCAGTTACCATTTCTTCATTTGCTGAAAATCCTGATTTGGGTTTTTAGATTGCCCAATTTATAGGTAAAGAAACGGCAGTTAAATGGCAGAAAGGAATGCAACCAAGATCAGGACCACCAGGCTCTGAAACACACACTTATTCCTTTGAACCTCCAAGGTTGGTTTTGTTTTTGTTTTTTTTTGCGGTACACGGGCCTCTCACTGTTGTGGCCTCTCCCGTTGCGGAGCACAGGCTCGGGACGCGCAGGCTCAGCGGCCATGGCTCACGGGCCCAGCCGCTCCGCGGCATGTGGGATCCTCCCGGACCGGGGCACGAACCTGCATCCCCTGCATCGGCAGGCGGACTCTCAAACACTGCGCCACCAGGGAAGCCCCCTCCAAGGTTTTGATGGGGTCATGTCATCAGCAGTGTGTACAGAATTATTAGTATGGTCGGGGCTTGCCAGCCTCTCTGTCTCTGCCCAAGCAGTCCCCTCAGCCTGGAGCACCCTTGCCCCAGCGTCTCCTCTGATTGCAAGTGGGTTTTCAAAAACTTCTTGTGTCCACCTCCGCCTGTACCTGCTCCCAATCTCCCCAGTCCCAAGAGTCCACACACCCTCGTCTGTGTATGAGCCCCAGGAGGTCGTGCCTGTTCCGCATGTGACATGACAGGCGTGGGCAATGAGCGAGTGGATGACAAGCAGTTGACTAAAAGGGGAGTGGAAGGGATGGGGGAGGGGCAGAGGCTGGAGTCAGACCTGGTTGTGATGCAGCCGTGTGGTCTTAGGCAAGTTGCCCACCACTTCTGGGCCTCAGTCTCTTTACCTGTAAAATGGGAATGATAATCACACCTACCTCTCAGGTGTGTCATTGGGCTTCATAGGGTACACGTGATAAGCTTAGCCAGAGTCTTGCATGTAGCAGGTGCTAGACCTTGAACCAAATCAGCCAAACTGCACTCACTAATCTGAGGGGAGGACAGCCAGGGACAGAGCAGGAAGGGAAGGGGAGGGAGGGGATTCTGTGCTTCACCAAGAAGGCCACAGCCTTCCACGCCTCCAGGCCTTGGCCCTCACCATTCACTGAGCCTGGAAAGCCCCCCTCCTGCCTCTCCCAGCTCTGTCCAAATGTCCCCTGCTTAGTAAAGGCTTTCCCACCTCTCGAGGTAGCATTCCTCCATCCCTAAGGACCCTCCCCTCACCACAGCCCTCCACTCACAGGATTATCCTCAGCATCCCTGCCTTTCCCTGGCTCTGTCCCCTGTGAGGCTGGAGCTCCAGCAAGGTCTGGACCAGTTGAGTCACCTCTGTTCCCTGTGCAGGGGTGGGGCTGGGAGCAGAGATGGGGGCTGGCCCTGAGGAGGTGGGAGGGAGGGGAGAAAAGGAGCTAAGTCAGTCTCTGGAGGGCTCAGAGGGAGTAGACTGGCCTTCCTGTGGTTTGTTTTGTTAGAATTCTTATTAATAAAAATAAAATGACCACCACAACAACAGCTGTAAGGAAACATTTCTTTTCTTCGCTCTATTTTTTTTTTTTGAGTGAGATGAGCTTTGTGCTAAGCACTTCACGTCCTCTTACGGTTAATCTTTCCAACGACCTGGAGAGGAGGGAAAGTTGCACCCATTTTACAGGTAAGGAAACTGAGGTTCAGAAAGGTCAAAGGACTCATCCAAGACAGCACTGTCACGGCATTAGGGAGGGCCTGGAGCTTGGCCCTCTGGGGCGCTAATTAAAGGGGCTGTTGTAGTAGGTGGACAACTGAAAAATGTCATGGGAACAGTCCCTGAGCACCTACTATGTGCCAGGCCTGCTCCTGGCATCTGTACTTGTCTTCCCTTGGTTGGACCCCACTCCACTCAGTTCCCCAGGGCCTGTCTGGCTGGGTCTCCTCCATGCTGTCTGCCCCCTGGGTCATGAACTCCCCAAGGACAAGGCTTGCGTCTGTCTTGCTCCCCAGGCCTTCCCAGTGCCCACGCGGGCCTGGCATGGAAGGGGCTCCACTTATGATTCTGGAATGCCATCTGTGGAGACTGGACCATCCAGGCCTCTTGACAGAGTCTGGTCACCACTGGGCAAGGAGGCTTTCCTGGTCTTGTGGTCCACCACGGAGCTTTCTGGATGCCCCCTCACAGCCCACCTGCCAGAGTCAGCTGCTCCTCCCCTGAGTTCCCCTGTGCTCCCCGACCCCAGGCACACCGGGCTGTGATGGTCCTGCTCACCTTGGGTTCATGGTGCCAGCCCAGCCCTGCCTGGAGCAGGGGTCCCTCCGGTTGGATGGGGGGGTGGGCTGGGCTTCCTTCTACTCTCCTTCTCTTCCCCAAACACTCACGGAGCATTTGCTTTCCTGGGATATCACAAACAGGAGCCACAGGGGGATCAGACATCTCAGAGGCCAAACGGTGGAGAGACTGAGCTAAGCTGTGTGGCTTTGGACAGCTGACTTCCCCTTTCTGTGCCTCAGTTTCCACATCTCTGAAATGGGAATAATAACAGACCCTGCCTCATAGACCTGTATGGGTTTAATGAAATCATTCAAGTCCTTAACTCAGTGGCTATGCAGTGTAAAGAAATAAAACCTAAAGCCCTTCACCTCTATCATGCTGTTAAGATCGGGTGCAAAGAGAACCATGCTGGGAGCAGACCGTCCTCTAGGAAGAGGGGGAGGGGAAGGGCTCTGCCTACTTCCTGTCTCCTAGAGGGCACAACCCACAGCCTGGGGTTTCAGGGGGAGGGGAAGAACCCTGGCCCGGCCAGAGTCCCTAGGATGGTCAGGTGTCCTCCCAATCCTCCTCCAGATCCACACTTGCTGCCATCCCAGCACCATTTAGAGCCGCCCACTGATGCCACTCCACACCAGGCAACAGGCCGGGACACAGGGAGGCTGCACGCATCGAGATGACAGACAACCACAGCTCATTCACTCACTTGGTAGACAGACACGGAGCACCTCCCCAGTACCAGGCCCTGTGCCAGGCTTGGGGGTACCTGGGGCAGAGGTTCTCAGACCCCAGTGTGCACAGGCAACCCCAGGGACCAGTTGGGAATGCAGATTCATAGGCTTCACCCTGAGAGTTGGAATCTGCATGTTTAACAAGCACTGCAACACAGACCCGAGCTCCCCTCCAAGGGCAGTGGGGTGGGATGGAGAGAGCCAGGGAGACCCTGTGACACTGGTGACTCCTGGGCCAGGCCTTCAGAGGACTTCTCCAGAAGAAGACAGGACGACAGAGGCCAGGGACACATCCTGCAACAACCAGTACAGCTTGAGTAAGACCTAGATGTGGACAAGTGTCTGAGATGTGTGGGAACAGCAGGTGAGCTGGTGGCTGAGGTCAGAGAATGAGAGAAGAGGCAGGGCCTGACTGAGGAAGGCTTTGAAGGCCAAGCTGAGAGCCAGCAGGAAGAAGCCATCTGAGAACAAGCCTCGGGCCAACGGTAGAGAGGGAGGTCTCCTTAATTCCCATAGGCCTGGTTCTAGCTTGAGCCCTCCCAGGCCTCAATTCCAAGAGCCCAGAGCCTGAGACTTGCGGACTGGGACTAGCTACATAATTTGCAGAGCCCAGTGCAAAACGAAAACGCAGGGCACTTGTTCAAAACATATTAAGAATTTCAAGAGGGCAAGAGCAGAGCATTAAACCGAGTGCAAAGCCCTCCTAAGTGGAGGGCCCGGTTAACTTGCCCACGAAGCTGGACCTGGCCAGGACCCAGCCAAGTGGCTCACCCTTGCTGTGTCCAGCCCAGAGTGCTCAGAACCTGGGGGTTCCAGTCACCCCAGCTCCAAGCCCCAGGCCCCTCTGACTCTCCCTTTGCCCACCCCCCCCTCGGCCCTCAGAGCTGCCTCCTCAAGTTGGCTTGAACCTGTCCCCTCTCTAGTCCCCTCCACTGCCCTCGCCTCCCAGGTGGCAGCAGCCTCCCCCTGCCTGTCTCCAGTCTCCAATCCTGTGCACACGCTGCCAGTGTCATCTCCATAAAGTGCCTCTCCAGTCCTGTCACTCCCCTGTCCAATAACCTTCAATGGCTCCCTCCTGCCCACAGGATAAAATCCAAACCCCGTTGCATAGCTACTGGCCCCCGCCCTGCTCTGCAGCCCCAAGTCCCAGCAGCCCCCAGGCAGTCCCTCCAGTCAGACTCACTGTCTCAGCCCACTTTTCTCGGCCCACCAATTTAACCCCTAATATTCCTGCTACCAGTTCCCCTACCTGGAATGCCCTCTCCAAATCCTCCTTGGCGCCAGCCTCTCACCTCACAGGCACCTGCCCAGGGTAACGCCGTACACAGACCCTTGCTGTCTTGCGTGATTAACCAGACCCCTGCTCATTGCCCTTCTCGATAACAAAAACAGCTCACATCTACCAGGACGGCTCTTCGCATGCATCGTCTCATTTAATACAACAACCGTAGAAGCTAGGGTTTTGATTATCCCTGATTTAGCAACAAGAGAAGCTGAGGGACTCAGCTAGAGTTCACAGCTAAAAGAAGGGTCACACAGCTAGAAAAAGGCTGAGCCTGGAATCCAGCCGAGCCAGTCGAGCCACGAGCTAGTCCCCTATACTTTCTTCCAATACTAACTGAGCACCTACTACATGCCATGCCCTGTTCTAGCCGAGGCATGGTGCACACAATGAACTCTGGCAAAGAGACTGCCTGATACGTATATCCATAGCCAGATGCCTGTTCAGACCCAACACAAAGGACTATGGGAGCATCAGTAACAATATCAGCAAGAGCCACACACATAACCTGAGGACATTTCACCTGCTTTTGCCTTTAAAATCTCATCATTACCCTAAGGCAGGTGCTTGGTCCTCAACAGACTTTGAGGGAACTGAGGCACAGACAGGGAAAGCACCTAACCCAACGTCACACAGCCAGTAAGTGGCAGAGCCTAGATCGAACTCTGAACCCTGAAGCTCCAAAGCACTGGCATCTTTCCTCTGTCTACCTGGCTAAGAGTCTGGTTAACTTCTCGGCCTCCCAAGGAATCAGTTCTGGGGTCACAAAATCAGAGAAGAGGCCAACATTTCCAGGCACAGGGACTGTGCTGACATGATTTCTGCTTAACTCTGCCCCCACCCCCAGGACACCCATTGAGCCCAGGAGCTCTCTGAGGGCAGCGTAGGTCTGCCCCATCCTGGCCCAGCTTAGCCAGGACCTGGCTGAGCAACTAAAAGGCCCCTAGCTGGGTTCCTGGTAACTAGCTGCCCAGGTGCACCCGTCTCTTACCTAATACCCCTCCTGACTTCCTGCCACTGAGCAGTCACCAAGCAGGGCATGTGGTTGATTCCGTGACACTCCCTGTGCCCCAGGGCAAGATGTTTCCTTTTATAAGTTATTATTATTATTATTACTACTATCATTACGGTTATTTTAATTTAAATCTTTGATGTTCGGGGAGGTGTTTCTCTGCAGAAACAGAGCATGTCTGTGGGAGGATGGCACCTCAATGACTGGCTTGAACTCTTGCCACGTGGGACGGCTGGACCAGTGGGCGGCCTGCTCCATCCTCCTCCAGGGGTCTGTGCTGCTCACTTATCAGGCTGACATCCCACAGGGAGGCTGCCGCCCTGCCCGCCCCTCCGGCTCCAGGCCTGCCGACTGGAACCAGACCTGGAGGGGTGGGCGGGCAGGGACAAGTGGGAGGGGGCCGGGCCCTCACCGCAGGCCCCTTTGCAGTTCAAAGTGACAGGCTCAGGCGGCTGTCCCCTTCAAAGGGCAGACAGAGCCTGCCCAGAGCTGCTGTACTGGCAGCCCAAGCCCAGGAGGCAGGATCGGAGTAAAGGCAGCCCTGGGAGAGCTGGCAGGGATCCCATCCATGGGCTGGGCCTGCTCCCCTGTCCCCTTGCCTAGAGCAGGAGGGCACACCCTGGCCGGCTGTATCTTGCAGTGTGACACTGGGAAAAGCACCTTCCCTCTGGGAACCGCCCTGCTGTCACTGGGTATTTGCAAAGCACTCAGAAGGCACTCGGGGACGGTCATGCATGATGCTGACAATGCTGACGATGAAGATGGTGAGTCAGTCTCTCTGAGAAACACTGCCTCAAAGCCGGAACACCAGAGTGTGATTCTCACCAGCTGCTCCCTAGCTGTGTGACCCAGGGCAGGTCACTTAAGTTCTCTGTGCCCTGGTTTCCCCATCTGCAAGGGGAGGCTAAGATGGGATGATGCCATGCCCTCTCAGCATGAGGCAGGTCACAGACAGGCTTCTCCCATCATGGCCAAAATATGCCCCACCTACTGCCAGGACAGCTGTTCAGCCCAAGTGAGACCCACCAAGAAGGTCGGTCCCAATGCTCCCCCGAGCCCGGGCCCCTCAAGGCTGAGGAACAGTCAAGTCTTGGCACCTATAGATGCTGGCTACATGCTGGTGCAGCTCCCCACTGGCCATGTGACCCTGGGTATGTGGTTTCACCTGTCTAAGCCCCAGTTCTCTCACCTGGAAATCTGGGTAAACAATAGGGCTTTTAAGAATTCTCACTAAGATCTGGGGTGCCGAGGGCTTAGCCCTGAGCCTAGATGTAACATGTGCCCAGGATAGACGGTAGCTCTTATTGCTACCTGAAGCTGCGTGACCTTGGGGAAAACTGTTGCACCTCTCAGGTCAAGGCTGCGAAATGGGAAATGATGATAAGAATACCTGCCACGGGGCAGTGAGAAGATTCAATGAGCTGATCCCCCTGAAACCTTTACCACAGGCAGCATGCTATGAACACTGGCCTTTAATTATGAAGCATCCATTCAACAAATAACATTTAGCCTGGGGCCAGGCCACCACCAGGGCACAGAATGCAGCAAGGGGCCACAATCTGCCTCCCAAAGGGTTGCTGAAAGTTTTCTCCTGACAGAATGCTTGGGCTCCAATCCCAGTTCCACTTGCTAGCTGTGTGACCTTGGGCAAGTTACTCAACTCCTCGGTGCCTCTTGCCTTATCTGAAAATGAAAATAATAACAGTACCCCTGTCGTATCTCTGGAAAGAATGTGAGGGGCTTAGAACAGCGCCTGAGGAACCACAACCCCTCAACAAGCATCAGCTGTGATTATTACTGTTCCTGCCGCTATTGTGTGCTGTCTGGGTTGGGCCTGCCCATCAGCAAGCCCCCTGCAGCCAGGCCCCCTTCTGCAGCTCACAAACTTGGGAAGTGTTAGCTCCTGAGAGGAGCTCCGAGTACCCTGCGGAACAGATGCTTCTGTGGGCTTCCTCCCTGGTCTGTTTCCCCAGCAGCTGGAACACTTAGGAAAAAAAGCTCCCAGCCTGCTGGGCTTGTCAAAGCAGGGCCAGATTTACTAGAACCAGGCTTGGACGGTAATTTTGCGGTCATAACAACTATTTTCTTTACATGCTCCTATAGAAAGGGGAACCCCCGGCTTTAAAAAAAAAAAAAAAAAACCTAATTGAAGACACCATCGAGCGTAAATATGCTGGAGTTTTTAATAAAAACATGATGGAAGAAAACATTCAAAGCTCAATAATCAGAAGCAATTTGCGTTGTGAGGGGAGATGTGTCATTCCCCCCCCCCCACTTGGCTGTGCTCAGCGCGGGACTGGCTCTGGGGCTGGCAACTTTAGACCTATGGCAAAAATAATGAACAGCAGTGAGGCTCGGAGATAGCCTGGAAAAGAAAAACATATGCCAAAGAGCGTGGTGCAAAAGCCATATTTCATGCCTGACTTTAGAGAATGTTAATAAGGATTAGAACCATACTCCAACAGAACAACGATCGGTCACGACGGGTAATTAATTCTGCTTCAGATCTCTGCTCGGGAAAATGAAAGCGGTAAGTGTTACTTCACAGCGTAGAGATCCCACCGCACCAGGACAACTCAAAGAACTTCCAGAGCTGTGTCCTGATCCCAGCTGAAAAGAACCTGGCTGTCGCCGGCAGTCTCTCCTGATCTGTTGCGCTGTAGATTTGGGGATCTTTTCCGAATTGTAACAATATCAAACTCTTTTTTAATTTCAGGATTGGTTAATAAATATGATTAAGATAACACGTCCCAAACCACATGTCCTCTGTTCGGCCTCCAACATGTGGAGGACAGATGTGTCTTCCGTGCACAGATGACCCAGTCGGCTGCTCCCCCAAGGCAGGGACCCTGGGAGACGGAGCCCTGAGAGGTCCTGGCAGCCCAGTGGCCCTCTGTGGCCCTGGCCAGGCTGCTGGCCTCCCTGTGACCTGCTGGAGAGAAGAAGGGCCAAGCCCAGGGGGTCTGGGAGCCTGACACTAAGAGGATGGAGAGGTGGTGGGATGTGGCGCTGTGCTCACCTGGCTCTTGTCCCTCAGTGTCCCAATTGAGAAGATAAAATTCCCAAACCCACGTGCTATACAGAAAGCTCGCAGAATCATTTCATCATGGAGGCCTGTTACCCCCTCTCAAGAACCAGAATCATAGGACCTTCCCCTCTCGGTGACCTCAGCCCAGGAGGACAGACTAGGTCACTGATAAAGTCAGAGTTTGGAAGAGGGTTCTAGAAAGAATTGTGGAGTTGCCACATAGACTGCTAACCTGGCAGAGGGCAGACTGAGGTTCCTGCTTCTGTTCCGCTACAACTAAGATTTGGGGCAAGTCCTGGCTACACCCGGGCCCCACTTTTCCCATTTCTACAAGGATCTTGAAGAGGCCTTCAGCTGGGACATTCTAAACCAGCCCAAGGTCCTGGTGGTGGGTGTGGCCCTGGTCCTCCGAGGTCCCTGGAGGACAAGGAGAAGCCAGGTCCTGGAGACCAGGGCAGGGAAGCCGGGGCATGCTGCTATCCACAGCAGGACTCCAGCTCTGGGGGTGGGAGGCAGCAGGCTCAGAGCCAAGGCTGGTGTGGGTAAGCACCTCTCCCACCCCAACCAAACAGGGCCCTGCCCCCAGAGCAAGGCTCTGGGCCAAGGTAGGAGTGAGCCTCTGTCTTAGCTTTCCCTTGGAGCTAGGAGGGAGGAAGGAGTTAGCCCAGGCCAGGCAGAAGGGCTAAGGGTGCAGAGAGAGGAAGGGCATTCTACATTAGTGGTAGAATGAATGAATGAGTGAATGAATGTCAGAGAAAGAAGGCTTCCCAAACCCATCACAGCAGGCAGGCAGAAGACAGGGCACCTCCTGGAGAGGAAAAATGCTACTAATGGTCCCTTGTGGAGGGGCACTATGACCTGGATGAGCCCCAGCTGCTGCAGGGCAGGGGTGGGGTAAATTCTGGCCTCTTGGAAGAGGCTGGAGGGTCTCCTTTCAAGATCACTCCCTTCTCCGAGGCTACTCAGGAGGTCAGGCTCCACCTGAGCTGGATGGGGTCAGGACTGCCTGGTGGAAGAACTGTGTCACTGGCCGCCTGGCCTTCTTTCAGCTGGGGCCCACTGGCCATTGACTGCTGCGTTTCTGGCCCCCTATTACCGCTCAGGCCTTGGCCTCCCTGTAAGACCCCAGGCCTCTCCCCTGCCGAGGAGCCCAGGCTAGCGGGCAGACGCTGCGAGCCCAAGGCTGGCCCGGCCCGGCTGATATGAACCATCTGCGTTGTCTTAGGCCGCCCCTCTGCCCACTGTCCCTCTGAACTCGGCCGGTTCCCGCGGGCCTTTTGATGCCTCGCAGGGTCACAGACCCCCGCACACAAATCACCGCCGCGGGGCTGGGGGTGGGGCGGAGGCGCTGAAACCTAATCCGCAAAGTTTGCTCTGCTGCCGCCGGCTCGCTCCTTCCCTCCTTCACTCGACCACCAACCCCCCTTTCCAAACAAGGCTTATTTTTCTTGCCAAAAAAACAAAGTTGGTATCAAGTGTTTCGAGGGAGAAAGTCTCTCCCCCGCCTGCCCCCGGCCTGGAAGGAAGGGCCAGAGATGCTGGCTGAGCCCAGGACTGCGGAGGGGGCTCCGGGAGAGCACGGGCGGGAGGTGAGCTCCGGATCCCCAGGTCCGTTGGTCCCCTTCCCAGCTCCGGCGGGTCCCCATGCCCTGCTTAAGAGCCTCAGACCCGACTGTTTTTGACCCTGCCCTGTCCCCCTGGTTGTCCCCTGCCCAGATGGGGCTCCCTCCTTGGGGCTCTCTGTCCCAGAGTGGCCAGAGAGGGAAGCATCACTTCCTGCCCCTTCTCGCTTCCCATAAAATAGCCCTTGCCTGTCGCTTTTACGAGGTGACACCCTGCTTTCAGCCTGATCCTCCCCACGCCCGGAGCCTGGGCTCGAGAGGGAGGAGACTGCGTGCAGTCAGGCATCTCTGGAGCGCTCCCAGGGCGCACTGGGGTCCCCGGGAGGCTGCCCCGGAGCATAGCCTAAGAGCTTTAAAAGGAGGCCAAGGAGTCGGGTGTATTAGAGACAAATTCCTACGAAGTCCCCCCTCCAACTCCGTGGACTCTGGGGCTTTGGGTCTGAGATCCTAGAAGCCAGGCGGGAGGTCGCCGGCCTGGCCCTCTGGAGGGGATAGCGGAGCCCTGGGGGTGCGCGGGTTTCATTTGCTGGGTGTTGGTTTTGCTTTTGGTTTTTTCAGCCTGTGCAGCGACCCGGAGTCGTGCGCGGCGGCTTCTCAACACCCGCGTCTTCCCACGGTGCCCGGAGGCGAGTGCCAGCAACAAAGGTGCGCGCCTGCGGCGCCCGCTGTGGGGCTGGAGTTCTAGTTGTCGGAGCTGGCAGCCAGGGCTCGGGCAGGGAGGCGACCTTGAGGGCCTGATTGGTAGACCTGCCTGGATCTGGGCGGCCCGAGCGCCGCAGTAAAGATCTGTGGGACAGGGGTGGCGGCGGCGGCGGTGGCGAGAATAGAGGCGCCACTGGCCCAGCAGAGAAGCAGGTTTCTGCAGGGGTTGAACAAAGGAATTCGCCCTCGAAGAAAGGGGCCCAGCGAGCGGCCGGGAATGGTCAGCTCGCAGGAGTACCAGCATGGCGACAGAAGTCCCAGGGATCCAACGAAATCCGCCCCGCGGAGGACCCCAGGCTGGCATCTCCATTCGACCTCCCCCTGCTTCTCAATCCTGCTTTAATGGGGATGGTGGGTGTGCACTACCCAGTGCCACTTTTCCTGGGAAAAGGGGTCAGATGGGGCCTGTGCTCTCCATCAGTGGAGGCAAAAAAATCCCACCAACCTGTATCCTCTGTATCCTGAGTCCTCTGCCCCATTTTCCAGAAGCTGACAATTGAGGCTCCTCCAAAGCAATCCCTTCCCCCACCTTTGGTGCAACGCCTGGCGGGCCCGGGAAACCCAAGCGCGATGGGAAATGAAAGGCACGGGGCAGGGGTGGGGGCCAGGGTTAGAGCCCCCCTCCTCCCTGAGCCCTCGGAAGGGGTGGAGGGGACACGGTTGTAAGGTGCTCGGCTTCTTTTCTCTGCTTGACATGAATAAGGGGATTAGGACGGCAAGTTTCCGTCGTTCACTCCGTTGGACAAAGGGCCCCGCGGTTTGAGCGGCGCAGCCTCTGATTAAACGACAGAGCCCTGTCACTCAGCACCATCCTAGGTACTTGTGTTCGTGACATAATCTTATTAGAAGATAAAACCGGCGAAATCCTTTTCATAATGAAAAGTTACATTTAATGGCTGGACTCGCCCCCCACTCCCTCCCCGGACCCTGCTCGCCTCCCCCCGTTGCTGTTGGATATGGCTCGCCTGTAATTGGCATTTAAAGCACCAAGTCCGGGAGAAAAACGGGGTTTAGGGTTTTTGTAATCCCCCTAAACTGTCTTTGTTCGAAATCTCCACAGATACAAGTCTGTTAAGAGTAAATATTTGTGGATTGATACAACCCCATTTCCCCCCTGCAAACCGAATCTGAAAAAAAATCCGCCCTCCCGACGGCGGGGGCGCCGGAGGGAGGGGGCTGGGTCGGCCCCAGTGTCCGCGCCGGGAACTCGGCTCTCCGGGCGCCTCGCCGCCTCCAGGAGCTGAGGGACTTTGCACATTTCTCAGGCGGGAAAAAGGTCTTAGACTCTTTTTTTCAATTTTCTATTCCCTCGATAAACAAACCTCCCGATCTCGCCGCTTTGGGGTCTGCCCGAGGGGGTCGATCGGAGGGCTTGGGGAGGGGCGAGGGCTTTGCTCAATTCCGAATGAAAATGCGAACTCTCTCCGCCAGCCTTGCTCCCTTCCAGAGCGTTTAAGTGGCTCGGAGGGAACTCCTGGGCCGCGGGAGGCCCCGCCCTGCAGAGCTCCCCGAGTCCAGCCCAGGACACCCGCAGCCGCCAAGGGCCCCCGCAACGATAAAGAGCCCGAAGGCTGCCGCGGGGGCCCCGGGCTCCCGGCTCCAGCCCAGCCCGTCCCGGGATCGGATTCCTTCATAAATCAGCGGCTGGGTGAAAGGGCTGCGCTTTAGAAAGGGCAGGACCGTGTGCGCGTATTAGAACCCCCGGTTCCCAAATCCGGGCTAAACCCCTGGTGACACCGAAATTCATCAACCGCCGCTGGCGCCCGCGGCTCGACCAAGGAGCCCGGGAGCCAAGGAGCCTGTGCACGGCGCTGCCCCACTCGGGGGTGAAGGAGAACGAAGAGCAGGAACCCTCCGAGAGGTGGGCCTGGAGGAGAACGCGGGTGGAGACCGCTGAGAGCCCTCCCGCCCGCGCGCCGGAGTGGGGGCGCTGAAGGAAGCTCCCTACCCGGAGAAAGGCAGTTATTCTAACCTTTCTCCTTCTCTGGCAAGGACTGGCCTTACTGGGGGCGTTCCGGCGGGAAAAGGGCAGTGATCCCCCCCCCACCCCCTGCACACACACACACACACACACCCTTCCACGCTGGGTGCTCTAGGGAGAATCACTACGACTGTCCAAAGTGGGAATCTGGGGCTTCCGGAAGTAAGGGGGTGGCTCCCGTCCGCTTTGGCAGTTAGACCTGCTGCGGGTGGGGGGAGAATCTGCTACAGGAGTAACTTCGGATCTGAGGGAAGTGCCTTAACTCCCTCAGCCTGGGTTTGCTCACCTACACATGGAGCTAGAGCAAAAAAGGTCAGTGCACATCCAGGCACTGGAGAAACGCCCATTCCTTTCCTTCTAGGTGCACTGCTGTGGCTTGCCCCTCTGGGCTTAGTGAGGCTCTGCTCTGCCCGTTCACATCTACACCGGCCACGCTCAAGAATCTGTTGGGGAAAATTGGGGACTTAGGTGCTTCAGGAGTAACGGGGGCCCATCCACAGGCTGCTGGCTGCCTGCCTCCAAGGACCAGTTTCTGACAGCCAGACCTGACCCATTCCTTTTGCAAGGAAAAAATTCAAAAACACCAGCCTAGACCCGGGTAAGGAGCGAGATGGTGGGCAAGGCTGCTCCAGGAGGCCTGTTGAGGAGGCTCCACTCTCTGGGCCTCCCACTCAGGGCAGACAATGCATTCCTGCCGGGCAGGGAGCCTCCGGCTTACTTCCCAGGCAGGCAGGAAGGAAACATACATTGACTGAATGCCGAACAAGCCTGGCATCTTTGGGTTTGTTTCACTTTCCTCTGAGCAACCCTGTGAGATTGGGATTATCACCCCTATTACACAGAGAAAGAAACTGAAGCTTGGGAAGAGGCACCAGCTTTCCTAAATGCCCTTGGCCTGTGTCACTGGGAGCCAGAGACATTTTCGACCCAGATCTGTAATTGCAATCTTGCTGTTTCCTTTGAGGAAATGTGCCCCACTCAGAGGGCCCTCCTTTTAGAGGAGGTGGCCCCAGAGCACCGTGGTCCTCTCCATCTCCACAGGCTCGGGCAACTCCAGGCCTGGGCGGATGCCCACACCCAGGCAGCCCAGCAACTATGGCAATTCAGGAGTCACGTGACGACAGTCACTGAGTCTTGGAGGATAGCAGGAGGCGGGAGGGGGGAACAGCAGTCACACCCAGCTCCTCCCCTCTCACCATCGTCGCTGCTGCAGCACCGGCAGAGGCACCTGGGGGTGGGGAGGCACCCCTTGGCAGCACAAGAGTTCCAGCGCGCTCACTCATCTTCCTGCACCTAGCCAGCTGCTCGGTGGTCTCCTGACTCCTGTCGGCCCTGGTGGGCACCTCTGATGCTCTGGGCAGCCTACAGGACCCTCCCCGCTGGCAACCAGCTCACAGTTCCCGAGGAAACCTCTTACAGCACGGCCGGCTAGGAAGCAGCAAACATCTTTGTTTCTTCTGGAACCAGATTCCAGGAACCGGGTTTTCCCCCCCAGTTCACCAAGTGCCAGGCCAGCCAGGTGCTCCGCCATCAGCCGGCACACTTGGTCCAGGTCTGGGCCTGGCTCCCAATTGGGACAAAGCCCCCTCCCCCCAGACCCCTATACTCCCCCACCTCCCTTCAGGGCTCCGGGGTCCACCAGGCAGGTCCAGCAGCTGCCTGTCAAGAAGCTGAACAGAAATGGATACAGGGACTTCCCTGGTGGCACAGTGGTTAAGACTCCATGCTCCCAATGCAGGGGGCCTGGGTTCGATCCCTGGCCGGGGAACTAGATACCACATGCATGCCACAACTAAGACCCAGTGCAACCAAATAAATAAATAAATATTAAAAAAAAAGAAATGGATACAATATTGCCCCAGGAATAACAAAGGAAGGGCCCACGCAGAAATTTATTTGTACTGATCAGGCCGGGGAAAGGTAAAGGGCAGCGAGGAAGTGCTGTCAGCCAGGCCTGAAACTCAAGAAAGTTGCCATTCGGAGCACAGTGGCCCCTTATACCCCTCCACTGCCAACACTGCAGTAGTTAAAGCAAACACAGGCCCTTCACTGCCCTGTCAGTTACACCTTCCCCCCGAAAATTACACAAACTTTGAAAGATTTTTCTGAGAGAAGATGGATGCTTCAGGTGACTTGAGGTCAAGGCTAGGCTGTTTAAAGTATATTATTAACAAATAAACATTTACTGCACACAGAAAAAAAAAGAGAGGAAAAAAAAAGGAGAAAAGCTCTATAGGCCACCGGGGAACCAAATCATGTTGCTTCTGGCTTCAAATGACAGGAGACATTTATGACATGAATGGAGAACACCAGCCGGTTGATGAAATGGCAAACGTCTGCCACTTTGCTTCCTCTGCCTTCGTGAATCAACTTTTTCAAATATGGTTTTCAGCCTTGCCTTCCCCTCAATACCACCGCCTCCCCACTTCTGACTGCAGTGGCAATAAATATATATAATTTTGGTTTTGCTCTCTGCTGCCATCAGCACAGAATCTGGGGGTTGGAGAGGGCTGGGTCAGCCAGAGAGCCAAGGGCCTTGGGTCCTCCTGCACCCTCAACTGAATGACAGCTCACAGGAGCTCCCTGGATGAGTGGACCACCCCTCTCTTCTTCCCTCCCCTGAAGCTAGGGCCTGACTGTGACATCCAACAAATTGGAAGTTATAACTCACGTCATTGAGAGTATCCTCCGTCTCTCTGCCTAACTAATGCCAAAGTAGGACTGGGTGGTTGTGAGTGTGTGTGTTTTCCCTTTTCTGTTTTAAAAACCTCACAGCTGCAGGGTAGAGGAAGTTCCTTGGGGAAGCACTGCCAGCTTTCATGGACCAAAAATACCTCCTTGGGCTGGAGGAGCCTTCTGACTGCCCAGGCTGGTGTCTCTCACCTGAAAAACATACAAATCCTTGGATCTCTCCCTCACACACCCCCTCTTCTGACTCTCCCCTGCAGCCTCAGAGATGTCGGTTGAGCTTTATTTTCTGTCATTTGAGTCACAAAAACAAATGAGCATGAACAGTTTTCCAAATATTAAATTATACTATTGTGTGCTTTTCCAAGTTATATGCAGACCAGGTAGATTCCAATTGTTCCCCAGTGGAAAGATCTTTGCTTTAGTCCAACCTCCACCCCCCAAGGAGAAACAGGTCAGCACACCAGGCCCACCCTGCTGCCTGCCCTTCCTGCAAATGCACAGCGGGCATTTGTTTTCACTCATGTGATCAGAAGCTTTTCTGCCTCTCTAGAAGTGCAGGAGAGGATACCGGATCCCATGAAGTGGGAAACATTTACTGAAACCTCCCCACCCCCACCCAGGTACCTTGTGTAATCCTCACAACCACCCTGAGAAATATCATCACCCCCACTTTGCTGATGGAGAACATGGGGCTCAGAGATGGGCAGCCACTTGGCTAAGATCACACAGCTACTGAGTGCTGGGCTGTGAACCCAGGTCTGTCTCACACTGTCCCACTCAGGAAAAGGGAATGGTTTTCCCAGGGTATCCCTCACCTTCCCTGCACAGAGGCTTATGACAAGCCTAGCGTGCCAGCTGCCCCTCTCTTTGGCAGGGAACCCATGGGCAGTTTGGTGTGTGGCCTTGGAGACAAGGCATTCCTTGCCACGCTGATGGTGATAAAGTAACAATAATTTCCAGAGTATTAACAACATGCCAGGCAAGATGCCAGGTCCTTTGGGGCATGTTATCTCCAATCCTTATAAGAATACTTTCCCCCGGGTGGCTAGGTCCCCCATTTTACAGAAGAGGCTCAGGTAGGTGTCAAGGCTCTGTGGTCCTAAGCCTGGCTCCAATGGACAGACAGGAGGGAGCTGAGGGTCACCAATCACATACCCCAGAGGAGATCCTCACACCCTGCTTCCCCCACTCGAGAAAAACCCAGCAAACAAATTAGGCTATACCAGCCCAGAGCCTAGGGGATACAGGGTGAGCCGGGAGTCAGCTGTGAATAATGTCTCTGTTCAGCAGCGGAGAACTGCAGCCTCAGGAAGGCCTTTGGTTACCTTTCCGCCTACAGCCAAGGTGCTAGGGTTAAATGCAGAGGTGCCCTCCCAGGAGCCAGAGGGTCCCCAGACTTGGGCTGGCAGAGTGAGCCTTTCAGCCCTTAGATCTCCAGGAAGAACACTACGGAGGCCTTTTAATAAGGGAAAGCACTGGCTCTTCCTTCCAAGGACATCCACTTCCAGGACAGGCCCTCTGGCCCAGGCTGTGGGCAGGGGTGTCTGCAGCTCTGAATTGGTCTGATGGGGGACATGCCAGCTGGGGTACCCACTGGTGGAGGGGATGCTGCTGGTAACTGGCACCCTACAGCAGGGCCTAAGGGAGGTCTCCCAAACTGGGAGAAGCAGCAGGCAGAAAAGGCTGGGGCCTGACTTTGCTCTACCCGTGCGCCACACCCGCCGCTCTGAGGAGAGGTGAGCCTCCCAGGAAGGCCTTTCCCGGTGTAAACACTTCCCAGGAAAGGAATGTGCTGGGAAGAGCTGGGTTGGGCCACTGGAGCCGCAGCCAGCTGGGGTAAATTTAAAAGAAAAAAAAAAAAAAATCACCCCAGGACTCAGACGGCTTTTTGTGAAACTCAATCAAAGCTTCGCTGCCCCACTCCTGCTGCAGTGGGTGCATCCTACCTGGGCAGGCGAGGCCCAGGGGACCGGCGCGGGCTCGGCGGCGGAGAGGCGAGGCCGCCCGGGAAGGCCCGGTGGCAGAAGCGCACCGCCAGCCCGGGACACCGAGGTAGGCGCAGGGCGCACGCAGGCTCCGTTTCGCACACCGATGAGGCTCGGGTCGTCAGACCTGGGAGCTGTCTTACAAGCCATTAGGCTCCATTTTGTGACAGATTTTTGGACTCTCCACCGACCCTCCCCCCTTCCGGAGCCTCCTCCCGGAATTCGCCACCTCCTCGGGATAGAAAGATAGAAACCCTTTCCAGACAAGCGACAGACGGCAAGAAAAGAGAGTTACATAATTCTATTAGGCCAAGCGGCAAAGAAAAAAAATTGAGGACGGGGATTTATGTTGTCATTTTTTAAAAATGCGTTCTCCGGTGAAGGAAGGAGAGGGGTGTTCGTGATTTTGCGTTTGGAGGCCGCGTTTCCTCCCGGTTTCTAACCGGGTTTTCTGTCCGAGAAGGAGCTCGGGCTGCCGAGGGGCCAGAGGCTCGGGCATAGGAGAACTATCCGATGATTTTTTTTTTTTCCCCTGAAGATGCCCCCGAAAAACACGTACTGAGAAAAAGGAGACTTCGAGTTATGCGTGAAAATGCACAAATGCCGTGGTGGCCTGCGCTCCGCTTTGCAGGTCCAGGACGTGCGGGTGGATTTTATCAAACGCTATTCAATGCACCCAAACGTCAATTAATCACCCCGTGGTGCATAAAATAACGCTGTGCCTCTGGGTCTGTGTCCCGGATCTCTAAAACAAATCGAAAGGAGGAAGAGGCGCTTAATAAAAATAGCAATCTCCTTCCAAGGACCGAGCCCGGCAACTCCTATCGAGACGAAGAAACATTTTTCAAAAGTTATGGCGGGGGTGTGTGTTAATTTCCCAATACCGCTGACGCACAGACTCCACAAAATTGAGAAGGCACGTTCCTGCGCCCACTTGCCTGGATTCTCGTCTGAAAAGCATTTACACACAGATGCAATAAATATGCATCTGCGATCCTCAAAGAAAAAAATAAATCGTGAAATACATTTTTACTGTGCAAAGAACATCGCTTCCCAGTGAGCCCCCGCCTGCGTCTCTGCGCTGGCTCTCCGAAAGAAAAGCTGATGCGAGATCCGACTGGGTATTTGTCCCCAGAATTGTCTTGATAACAACAATCCCCCTTCAGCCCCCAACTGGCCAGCCTAGTGCAGATACCTAATTGGCATTATTGGAAGAAGGGGGGGGGCGCGAAAGAGGAAGGCACTGTGAGAGGCATGAATAATGCCCGCCTGCTGCCCTCGGGACCTAGACTCGAGCTGGAGATTCGCCCTGAACCAAAATTCACCCGCAAGCACACCCCTAACTCCACTGTGGGAGAAAAAGCTTAGGCGCCCTTTTTTCTTTTTTAAACAAACATATTTTCGGCAAAGCAATCGCTGTTTAATGTTTAATTGTTTTGTAAAATGAGGGAGTTGGCCATTCAGCTTTAAGGGATCATCTAGCTCAACATTTGTGACTTTATAATTCTGTGTTCTGAAGAACCAGGGGGCATCCTCTCCTTGTTTTAAGGAAAAGCTCTGTAAATGACTGAGGGGTGGGGAGGAGAGAGTGAACAGATATGTACAAGAGGTTGGAAAGAGTCTTTACAAAATGTAAAAAAAAATTTTTTTCAAAAAATTGCACAAATGACTCGGAGGCCCATTTCCAGTTTTCTGGGCCTCCAGCCTGCACGTGTTAAGTGATCCAGGCTGAGCTGTGCGGGGAGTAGCACTGCCACAACCGCGCTCGGGGTCAGGCAAACAGAGCAAGGCGAGGGGTGCAGGACAGCAGGATGTGTGTGGACTTGAGGCGGGTGAGCCCTGCTAAGGGGCCAGCCCCAAGCCTCCAATCACATCTACCCCAAACTGTATCAGTCCGGGGCACAGCACAAACACGATCAGTGGCAGTGTGCCTAACCTGGGGTGGTCCAGAGGGGGAGGTCTCTGGGACCACAGAAGAGCTGACTCTGAACAGGGTCCCAGTTCCTGCTCTCACTGCCCCCCAGCTGGCAGGAAGTACAAGGCAGAAAAAGCAGCTTCTGCTGAGCCCCCAGACCAGGGGAGCACAGTCAGAATAGGTGCTAGCGTAGGGCTCACACGGAGACTTCTGAAGTAGAACCCGATGCCCTCTCAAGGGCTCTGGCCTGCGGTCCCACCTATTTCCAGGTCTCAGCCAAGCTGCTCCACTTCCCATCAGGGCCTGGATTTAGGGACAGTCTCTGGGCAGAGCAGGTAGGCTGCACTTAACTACCGAGCACGGGCAGCCCAGCCTTTTCCCAGAGGCTTGGGCACACACAGCCCCCCTCTGAGCCCCAAACCACTCGAGCAGCCTACCCACCCTACAGCCCCATCTGAAACAGTTTTCTGGGCTTCGCTAGAAAGTTCTCACAGGCACCCACTTGTCTCCAAATTGCTGCTCTGGGCATCCCCACACCCCTCTTCCTCGTGTTGCTCCTCTCTGCCTCCCTCTTAATCACCCTGTCAGGCACAAAACTCAGAGGGTCAAAAGAAAAAAGAAAAAACCAAAACCTGGATCTACTTTTATCTGCCAGGAGCCCCCTGCCAGACAAACCCACAGTCACAGCTAAAAGCAAAAGTCAGTAGGTAGGGCTCAGCCCACAGTTTCTGGCCTCAACGCTGAGGCTTGGGCTGCGCCAGGGTGGAGCAAGCCATCCCGCCCCAACACATACACATGGCAAGAAAGAAGGCCTGCTGGGGAAGGTTGCCTTGGTCAGTTCCTCACCCCATGGGGAACCCAGGTTGTGGTTTCCCACCTCTTAAGGTCCTCTTCCTAGACAGCTTCTCCAGCCAACAATAATTATACGAGCAAAATTCCCGCATGGAACGGTTTGGGGAGAATGCACACCCTTTTCTCTCCATCAGGGACTGAAAGTGCAGCAGGAAGCCTGGCAGGAAGGGGGCATCCCTGGCTGCTTGGGCACTTCAGCACCCTGCCATTCCACCTCCTTGCTTCAAGAATCCCAAACCAACACAAACCCTGCCTTTGGGCTGGGGAAGCACACCTCCAGTGCCCGGCTCCCTAAAGCACTGCTTTCGTTTGAAAAATCAATTCTCGGTCCCCAATGCAGGCCTCAGTGAAGCCAGCCCCTGTCCCAAGACTGCAGCATCGTACCCCCTCGTCGGCCCAGGGCCTTGTCCCGCACCCCGACTGAGCGGCCCAGCGCAGGTTTCCCGGACAAAGGATGGTAACAGGGGCTGCCGGAGGGTCCTGGCTACCCCACCAGTGTTGGACGCGCTGGGACGGCTCTGCCCTGCCGGGAGACGCGCAACCCGCGGAGTTCTCGGAGCTGACGGGCCCAGCGGCGCGCAGGGCCGGCGGCAGGGCGGACGCGGGCCCGACATGGCAGGGGGGCGGCCGGGCTGGAGTGCCGTGCGGCTGCGGGAAAGGAGAAGGACGAGAGGCGCTTACTGTTGGTAGTCTTGTTTGCAGTACAGTTTCCGATCCCGGAAGTAGCAGCTGGTGGTGAGGGCTTGCTGACACGCCGCGCACTGCAAACACTCCTCGTGCCAGGACGACTCGTTGACTCGCATCAGGAAGCGGTCGGAGATGGGCCGCTGGCAGCCCTCGCAGACGGCGGGATGCGGGCAGTCGGAGCCTGCAGCGCACAGGGCGAGAGACGGGCCGTCAGCGCCGACCAGCCCGGCCCAGCGTCCCGATCGCGCGGTGCCCGCAGCTCCGGGCCCAAAGGCGAGGGCAGCCCGGGACTGCCGTCCGCCGCCTGCGCTTCCCCGGCCGCCGCGCCAGGGGCCGGGCAACCTCAGCTAGTTCGTCCCAGTCAGCGGACTCCGCGGCGGAGAGGCCGCGGGCCTGGAGCCTCGGCTCGGCGCTGCGCGCTCCCCTTCTCCGGAGATCGAGCGCTTGGTGATAATACATATGAGAACGAGCACGGCGCGGGGCAGCCGGCTGGGACCGAGACAGGAGAGGTGAGGCTTAGGCGCCCGCTGGCTGACACGCCCCACGGTGGCGTTCGTTGTCTTCTCTCCCTCATCTCCCCCAAATCTGTGGTTTAGCTGACCCAGGGAACATTTCCCTCTTAGAGACTCCCTCTCCCCAAGGGACCTGGCACCACTCTCAAGCTTGCCAAGGTGACTGACTACTTGAGTCCTCCATCACCCCTGCCACCCGCCTCCTACCTCTCGCCCGGAGTGGCAGCTCTGGAACTGAGGCCCGGTGAGGATGGGGGGTGGCGGCTGGAGCTGTCCTGTCCTCGCTCCTCCTAGGTGGTGTCCCTGCATACCTCTGTCCCCTCAGGATGCCTGTCTAGGCGTGCCTGCCTGTTGCCCCTCTGGTGATCACTCCAGGAGTTTTCTCTCTGTGCCCCCCACGCCCCCATGTTCTGCAAACCACTGTCTTTATCCGTTGGCCTGGAACCCTGTGTCCACCTCGGAACGAGGCCCCTGTCCCCTGCCCGTGACCACTCGGGCGTTCCGAACCCGCACTCACCCAGCAGTACCCCTAGAGTGGCGGGCCCGGGGCGCAGGGCGTGCTCCTCCATCTTGATGCCGTCCAACATCTTAGCGCAGTCCGTCTGCCCGCGGGGGAAGCACCTCTCCAGCGATTCGGGACCTGTTGCTATATCCATGGGACGCGGGGCGCGCTGCGGGCCCCGCCGGCCAGGGTGCTCGCCCGCCCGCCCGCCTGCCGGCCCGCCGCCGCCGCCGCGGCCCGGGAGCCGGGGAGGCGCGGCCCCCGCGGGTTGGGGGCTGCGGCTGGGGCCGCCGGCTGCCCCGGCGAGCGCGGAGCGGCGACGCGCTGGCCCCGGGCCCCGGCGTCGTGCGGGCGGGCCGGGGCGGCTGCAGTCCGCGCCGCGCTCTCCGGAGCACTCGTAGCCACGCGCGCCGGCTCCTCTGTCACCTGCTTGTCAACCCCGGAGCCGGGCTGCAGCGGCGGCGGCAGACGGAGCCGCGGGGAGGAGACGGCGGCGGCGACGGCGGCGGCGGCGGGCGGGGGAGGGGGTGGGGGGGTGCAGGGGCGGCTCCGCGGGCTGCGGGGGGGCGCGGGCGGCGCTGCGGGGTCCCGGGCGGGGCGCAGCGGGCCGCGGGATTCCGGGCGCGTTTCCCGAACTACTCTAGTGCCATAGTGCGCCCGAGGAGCCGCTCGGTTTAGAGCTGGAGCTGGCGGCGGAGGGATACTCCAGCCGGGAGCCGCCTCACCCCTCCTCAAACTTCCTGACATTTGAACTCATTGGTGCGCCTCGTATCCCTGCGCCGGGATGAGCCGGAGGCTCCACGTCAAATAGTGCCGTCGCTGCCCCCCCGTTCCCCGCGGGAGGGCTCCCCGCGCCCCCGGCTTGCGCCCCGCGCCGTGCCCGGCCCCGAGTGCAGACCTGGGCGCCCCGGCCAGGCCGAGCGCCACGCTGGCCCCTCGCAGAAGTTTGGGTCGCCTTCGAAACAAATCCTGCTGCCCCACCCCCTTGAAAAACTGATTTGGGAGTTGGGGAATGAAGGCTTTCTGTCTTTCTCGCCTTCTTTATTATTAATATTTTGTAAAGCTTCAGCGCTAAGAGGAGTGGCCCTGAGCGAGGCCAGACTGCACGGACGGCGGGGAGCGTAGCGGCTCCACCAGGGGACGGCGCCGGCCGGGAGTGGCCGCCCGGGGACCCCGACTGTCGGCCGAGGTAGGTCGCACCAGGCTGAGTTGGCGTCCCCCGGGTGGCGGCGCCTTCCCGGAGCCGGTTTCGTCCGTGGAGAGGGCTGGCTGCCTGGACTGAGGGACGGGGACTGGCAGGAGGGGAGGGTTGCTGGCTCAGGATTTGCCGAAGTCCTGGCCCGGGGAGAGGGGGATTTGGCTCCAGATTTGGGGTGTGGGTCCGGGAAAGCGTCAGGCGTGGCAGAGATTGGGTGGAGAGGTGAGCGAAGATCCCGGAAGAGCCCCGGGATCAAGGATGGGAACACTGGGAAGGCGAGAAAGGTGAGGCCCGGTTTCAGGCGACCTAGAGTTTAGAGAATGATTAGGTGTGAGAAAGGGATCGCGGGTACGGGTGGGGCAACGGACGAGAACCTGGCCTCACAGGATTGGGAGTGAGGGCCATGGGTAGAGAGTGGTGGCTCGAGGGTCGCGGACTGAAGACCCTGGAAGATGTGCGTTGGGCTGCTCGAAGGAAACCGGATTGATCGCTGGGATCGGCGACCTTTGGTGGCGGAGGGACCCTGCCGGGGTCGGTAGGCCGTGCCCGGCAGGGACAGGGCCCTGGCCAGCCTGGGCAGCGTGGGCCTCGGCACTGGGGAACGAAAGGCCGGAGAGACCGAGCGGCCGAGTCCAGCGCTGGGTGCGCAGGCCGCTGCGTCGGCTGCAGTGCACCGCGCCCGGGCCGGCTGTGTCTTCGTCCTCCGGGGTCCGCATGGAGTCGCGGCTCGCCCGGGAGCAGGGCGGCCGATGCAGCCCCGAGGCAGGAGCAGATTGACCCTGCGAGCCGCTGCGGGGCAGCCCGAGCCCCTCCCGGAGAGGAGCATTGGCGCGGAGCGGGGCGGGGGCGGAGGGCAAGGGAGGCGGGTCCCCTGACCCCGCTGGAGGCGAGAGGGCAGATCGGATTTGGAGCCTGCGGGAGGCTTGGTCAGAAGTGGCCCCCTGTGCCGCGGGGCCCCGCGGAGGGGCCCGGCTTTGTGGAGGATTAGAAGCTCCCGCCCCAGCCCAGTACCTGCGTGTGTGTCGGTGGGTATCTGTGTGTGTCTGTGCATATGGATGCTCCCGCCTCTGAGGCTCTTCCATGTCTATGCACCCGTGTCTCTGTGCACACACAATTTTTCCGCGTCCCTGTGACAGTCTGGGCTCCGAGTGGCTCCGAGTGTGTGAATCTGTGTCCCCTGCATCCGGGTGTGTGTTTGGATGTGAATCTGCTGGGCCTTACATACCTCCATCTCTTCCGTGTTTTTGTAGGTCTTTGTGTGTGTCCCTGTGTCTGTCACTCTATGCGGGTGCCACGGTCTTTGTATGTCTTTCATCCTCCGTATTGTGTCTGGGATCCTTTTCTGTTTATGTGTCTGCGTGTCACCTTTGTGTGTCTTTGTGTACCTCCGAGTTTCCGAATGATTCTGTGTGCTCGTGTGTCCCACAGTTTTTTTCGTGTGTGTGTCTTTGTGTCTCCGTGTATTTCTTGATTTCTTGGCGTCTTTGTATCCAGGACGGTGATAAGTAGATGTGGAGTTTCTCTCACACGCCCTTGGTCCCCGGTCCTTGCGCAGCCTGGAAACCCCAGGCCTTGAGCTCCCGAGGCTGGGCCTGGGCCGCCCGCTCCGGGCATCTGGGACGGGGGCGCGACAGCTGCCGGGAGAAGCCAGGAGGACGAGGCTCGGGCGCGCAGAGCCGGGCGGCGCAGAGCCCGGCGCAGGGCTGGCGGACCGATCGGGGGCATTCTGCCCTCTGCTGGCAGCGCTACGTTCTTGCACCCGCTGTCGGGCGACTGCCTGCAGGCGAGAGGGTCCATGTTCCAGGCCCAGATCGATCCTCTCTTCTCCTTCAGAGAGCACTTAGGAATCCTCTTCCATCGATTAGGAATCCTATTCCATCACAGGCCCTGCAGACCCACCCCAGACTCCAAATTCCCGGTACAGCGTTCCATCCCCCTGCCCCTGTTTCCCATTCCCCACCTTCCGTGTGCCGGGCCTCTTCTCCACACTTCTCTTCTCCCCCTTTGGCGGAGTGGGGGGCCTCTGTGGCCCGGCCTCTGAGGCTTCTCTGACTCCCTGGCTGGCGTTCAGAGTCGTCGAGACTGCCCAGGGTCGCATTCCCAGGCCGCCCAAAGGCCGGGTCTCCAGGCAGAAGGACGTGCAGGCGGCCCCCTCGGATGCCACGGCTCATCTGTCCTGGGGCGCACAGAATCTTGGCATGTCACCCCGTGCCCCTGCCGGCGTCACAGCCCACACCACCAGGACCTACATCAGGAGGGCCAAGGCAGGTGCTCAGAGCTGCCCGCAGCTGCCGAGGTGCGTGTCTGGACCCAGGCAGCTGGCTGCTCTCTCTGGTCTGGAAGTGGGGCTGCTCAGGCCACGAACCTGGGGTCCCGTCTCCTCGTCCTCCCCGCTCACTGTGCATTAATCCCCCCACCCACCCCGACTCTGGATCAACCCATAGGTCCTGTTCCTTGCCCTCTGTCCCGGCTTCCCGGTCCCTCATTCCCCCAGCTGAGTCGGCGGCGTCCCGGCTCCTTCGCCCACGCGCTCAGACGCCCCAGGTCTCTTTCAAGCACAATCGTGGCTCCTGCGCCTCCCGACTGCTTCCCCTGATGAAAACGTGGCAGACTGAATGGTAGAAACAGGGCCTAGGCCCGAAGTCGGGTACTGCCGATAGGCGGCGAGTGGCATCTTGCTGCGCCCGACGGGAGCCGGTGCGATCCAGGACCTGCCGATTCCCCAGGGCAACCCCGGGCGCTCCGGCCGATACGGGATTCTCTCTGGCTCGGACTAAAGCGTCAGAAACAGCTTCAGATTTTCTCCACCTAAGGAAAGACCGAGTCGGCTGTTTGGAATCACTTGGGAAGAAGCAAGATCTGAGATGGAGGCTCTAGGGCGGGAGTCAGCTCCCCCAATTCTGCAGACACCCCATCTCCACTGAGCCCTTTCCTGTGCCTCCTTGCTCCTTTCCGTAGGGCTCTGCACTCCCGAAGCCTGCCTTCACTACCAGAGGCCCACAGGCACGGCCCTAGGACCCCCCTCTCCCCCCAGCGGAGGCCTGTCCGTCCTCCCTCGAGCGGTGCTTCTGACCAGAGCCAGCCGCGGGGTCCCCTCCCAGTTTACAACCCCAGCTGGAAGTGAGAATCCTGGGCAGGGGTGGAGTACAGGGAGCTGCCCAGCTGAGTGCTGTGCAGCATGAAGGCGCGGGCGCTGAGCTGCAGGGATCCGCGATTCCACCCTGCCAGCAGGGAGAGTTGGGGCTGCCAGAGCACCCAGACCCGCCCCGTGCTGCCCGCCCACCACTGGCCCTGGGGATCCTCAGATCCGCGGGAGGGAGCCAGGCTGGACCAGAGCCGCCCCCAGCCAAGGCCCGGGCTGGGGGCTGCTATTCCCAGGTCGTAGCCGGGCTCCGGAGACCTGCGTGCTCAGGAAGTGGAGCCGGCCGGCACTGGAAGCGGGCGGGTGTCCCGGCCTTTGGAGCCAGTGGTGACCACCCTTGGCTCCTTGGATCGCATCTGTACTTGACCCCAGGACACATGGGTCAAAGGCTCAGTCCCCTTCTCAGCTAGCAGAGAGATGGATGTGTGTGATAAGTAATCCAGTCACCTTCCCACAGCCCAGGGAAAAGTGTCTGTGGTCTTCCTGTGTCTGTGGAGAGCTCAGAGATCCTGAGCCCTGTGGAGGTCCACAGAGAGGAATGACTGGGGAGGTCCAAGCTGGGGTCCCTCTGACTCAGGACTGGAAGCGTGTTCGCACTCTCCCGTCTGGAGTTTTCTAGGCCGAGGGGGCAGGACCTAGCTGATGAGACCCAGTGTGTGTGGCTCTGAGGTTGTGTGCTGATGTGTGTCTGTATGCAACGTCGGGACTGCCCAGCTCCAGCAAAGTCCTTCTGCCCTCTCTGCAGCCTAGCCCCACCCTCAACCAGCTGGTGGGGTCTCTGGCCACAGACTCATGACTTCTCAGCACAAGGTCTGGGTCATTAGTCATGGGATTTCTCCCTGGTGGGTCAGGAGATCAGGCTCCCTCAGATCCAAAGGCTGCTTTGAGCCCTCAGGGCTAGCGAGGGACAGTGCCCTGGCCAGGTGGCTCAGGGCTAAGGTCTTTCACTGGCCAGGCAGTGGTTAGAAGTGAGGTCAAGAGCAGGTGTCAGGGAGTCACCAGATCTGGCTCAGGACCTCTGGAAAGTCCTGCCCTCTCTCTCTACCACAGCTTTCTTGTCTGTAAAGTGGGCATAATAGCATGTATTCCCACAGGGTTGTTGAATGCAATTCAAGTGCTCACCACAGTGCCTGGCACTTAGCAAGTCTCTACTCAAATATTGGCTGAAAGAGGGTCCCCAGGACTTAGGGAAATCACAGCTGCCTCCTCCCCCTCCAACCAGGGCCCGAGGGGAACCAGACACACGCTGAGCTCAGCAATCTCTCTTCCTTTAGGGCAGGTGAAACTCAGGTCCAGGCAGCTGTGGGCTGGGCACAGGAGACCCCCCAGGCAGTGCCTAGACAGCCAGCACAGACAGTCTCAGCCTTCACTACTTGCTCGGGCTGTGGAGCCCAGGCTGGGGTTTTTTGGAAGGCAACAAAATTAAGGGCTTCAGCCAGTGCATCAAAACTGTATATGTGGGACTCTCAAGGTGCCATTTATATTTATTTCTTTAAAGGCACTTTCCTCAAGAATCTTTGCATTTCTTGCCAAATGGATGGGTTGGGTTATTTCAGCAGCCCATCTAGAACCAGGGGCTTCCCCGACAGAGGACCTGAACCAGAACAAAGAAAAGGCCAAGGACCATATTTGGAGCCATAAAACCCCCATTAGGACACTAAGAATAACTCGCAGAAAGACATTTTATATGAATTGGACACAAATTCACAAAAGCAAGAAAGTTCATTCATCTCCACCCTGAGGGTCCATGGCTGGGGAAGGGGACTGGGTGTGATATGGGGGTGAGCGCCCATCCAATTTGATCTTTATCTTAAATCCACTTCAAAAGCTGGGGATCGGCAGAGTTGGAGGTTTGCCTCTTCCTGTAATTATTTGGTGTCTAGTAAAGTTTTTATGAGTGTCTGTGCAAATAAATGCATTTGATGTGCATTTGTTTGGGCTAGTGCTGCTTTATATAGGAGGCGTGTGCATCTTCCGTTGGTCCTCAGAAAAGAATGAGAGTGAAAATAAAAATAAAATCAAGATATCCGGCCCAGGGAGAGGGGCGGAGCCGAGGCAGTCCCACTACAGACCACACCCCTCTGACAAGGGCTCGTGGGCACCAGGATGCCGCCAAATGAGTTTGCAGCCTTTGGGTTTCCTGTGTAGAGTTGCTCGGGGCTGGAAGGTGGGCTTGGTGAAACACAGATTCTAGGAAGGTTTTTTTGGGAACAGAACTCTGCCTGTCTTTTGATTACTGTCCTCTGGGTATCCTTGGTGAAGAAAAATGAATAATAAACAAGGGTGAGTTTCGGGGCTGTCACGTTATCATTTAAGTGGCAGGGTAAACCTACTTCTCTGGAATTTGAGCTCAGCAGAATCTGGTGGCGCGGCAGGTTGAACGGAGATATGGCTCCCCGGCCCTCTCCGGACAAGGCGGCCGGGGTGGGACAGGATAGGTGTTCCTCCTGTGTGGCTCGGGAAAGCAGGGGTGCTCCCTAAGGGCCAGGAGCCAATCCAGGGTGTCAGGGGCTAGGAGCATCCATGCCCGTCTCACGTGTCCACCTGGCACCCAGGATGCAGCCTACAGGTGCATTCAGTTTAGCCCATGCTGGGTTGTCTCTCCTCCCAGCACTGCAGTCCTGATTTATTTGCTCTAAAATTATTTTAGCATTTTACTGAAGTATGGTATACATATAGAGAAGTGCACAGTGCATAAATTTACAAAGGGGACACGGTGATGTCCCCAACACCCCAATCAAGAGAGAGAATGTTCTGGCTCCCCAGAATCTCTCCTCATCCCCCCCACCTCCAGGCACTACCCATCCCTTCTTCCAAGGAAACCACTATCTGGTTTCTAACACCATACATGAGTTTCATCTGTTTTTGAATTTTATATAAGCAGAATCGTAGAGTATATGTGTCTTACCATACTTTAATCATGAGATTTTGCATGAAAATATGGATTTTTCTCCTGAAGCATCAGAGGTCTGATTATCTTGGACCCTTATTCCAGCAGGGTGTTGATAATCTGGAGCTGAATTGTGCCCTTCCTCCCTCCCCCCAGTTAACCCCCGCTCCCACCCTGCTCCAGGCAGGACACCTGCCCTCTTCAGTGTCTGGCTTGGTGACTCCTGCTGTAAACCTATGGCTTCTCCCGTGATCTTCAACCCCTCCCCAAAAGGAATTAACTGTGTGTACACTGGGGAAGTACATCCAGAATCTTCTCTTATCTCAGTCCCTTCATCTACATCCAGTACCCTCTGAGGTAGAAATCATGAGACCTTTTAACAGGTGAGGAAATCAGCACCTCAGAGAGGTGAAATCACTTGCCCGGGGTCACACAGTATTGTAAGTGTCAGATCCTGGATTCAAACCTGGATTGGCCAGACCCCAAACCTCAGGCTCTTGTCACCTCCCCACATGGCTCCCCTGGGCATCCAGGCCCAGGCGTGAACAATCCCCTTCTGCCTCCTTCTAGCGGGGAGGAAGCTGGACTTTTTCCAAAGGAAACGCTGGGAAACATAAAACCCAAAACAGAAAACAGGGCAGGGATGGTTCCCAGGCCCCGGCAGCCTAACCTCGGGTGATGCAAGTCTAGTCTGGGACGGGCTGGTCTGGACTGGTGCAGTCTCCCCAGATGCAGCAAGGGAGGGTGGCATCGTGCCAGTCACTGAATATCCACCATGTGCCAGGCACTTCCTGTATGTCATCCCCAAATGTTCACAAGGTGCCTATGAGGTAGGTATTATTATTTAGCCCCACTGTACAGATGAGAAAACTGAGGTTCAAAGAGGTCAATGTCTTGCCTTGGACCACAAATGTATGAGTGGTATGTCTTTGTTCTGTACCACATTGGCTCAGTCTTCCTATTGGAGCCCCCTCCACTCTCCTGTTATGAAGGGGGTGCAGCCAGGTGCTTCCTCTTGGGGGCTCCAAGATTCTGGAGTCTGGCTGGCATGGCTTGGGGCTTAGTTTCAGGAGCCACGTGATAGTTCATAGGGCCTCAGTTTCATCGGGAAAGTGGGGATAATATTACTACTTTTCATGACTATTTGGAGGTTCAACGAGGTCTGTGGGCTTTTGAATCTGGAAGAATTAGCAGTGGTCTGTTAGAGGGGGCAGGAGGGTCACTGGATATGCAAAGATCCTGAGGCAGGAGAGAACTTGATCCATTGGAAGCCTGTATGGCTGGGTCAGAGGAAGGATGTGGCTGCAGGTGTGGGCAGGAGCCTGACCTCAGGACGTTATAGGTCACAACGAGGAGTGTGGACTTGAACCTGAGGGCAGTAGGGAGCCATGGGAGGGTTTAAACAGCATCGTGCCACGGTCATGTTTGTTTTTTAGGAAGATCTCTCTGGCTGCGATGAGGGGTGAGACCACAGGCAGGAGGCCAAGCGATAAGGCCTTTGGGTTTCAATATCCCTTTTGTATGGAATGAGGTTGGGCGGTCCGCAGAGCAGACCTTATCCTCTAATTTCCCATAGAGGTTGTGTTTCCAGATTCAGGGTTTCATGTTACACAGAGTTATTCTTTCTGGAATGTGTCCCCCAAGCAACCCCGCTGGACCCTCTGTGGAAGGAGGGGCTCTTCTGAATGCAAGATGCGCGTTTATGCAAAAAAGTAGAGCATCGCATTCCCGGGGCTTGGCAGTGTCTGTCCCTGAAACAGTCCAGCAACCAACAGATGGAACAGCGTTTAGGAGTTGGGACAGGCTGCAAACATCAATAATAACAATAATAGTAATGATGACAACGATTAACCTTTATTGATGACTTACCATACCAGGCCTTTGTGAAGTCTCTAACATCTGGGATCTCATGGAATCCTAAAATAAGCCTGTGAGTTAGCTGGCACTGATACCCATTGTACAGATGAGGAAAGCGAGGCCCAAAGTGGGGAACTGCCTTGCTCATGGTTACTGAGGGGCAGAACCAGGCTGCCACCTGTGGGTGCTGGGCCACTTCAGAAGGAAGGCGAGCTGACGTGTTGTTGAACTTTCTGGGATCCAGACAGCCCTGCAACTGTTCCCAGTGCACAGAAAAGCCAGAAAATTCCAAACCCAGCATCCTGGCCTCCATCTACACTTCAGCCCACACAATCTGCCCTACAAAGTTATTCTCCCTGGAAGAACTTGGTAATTCAGGCTTTTCCAAACCCAGGAGAAGCTTCCAAGTCTAGAATCCTCCCAATGGCCTCTAAGGCCTCTTGGCCCTTGTCCACCTCCCTGGCCTCATCCCTACCTCCTTCCCCTCCAGGCTGCACTACATGCCAAGTGTACTGGCCTTATTTCAGCTTCTCAAGCAGCTCCTACTCTCTCCTGCCTGCAGGCTCTGAACAGGCTGTTCCCTTTGCCTGGCAGGCTTTCTCCACTCTATTCCTAGCTTACTCCTATTCATCCTTTCTGTCTCAGTGTAAATGTCACCACCTCCCAGGAGGCTTCCTTCACTCCCTATACTAGCTTAGGTCTACCTCTTATATGTTTTCAGCAACGTGTGTTTCTCCGTCATGGTGATATGGGTTATCTGTCTTCCCCACCCTTCTCCCGTCCCCGTGTGGTCTCAGGAAGGACTGTTAGGGAGCACATCCTCAGTGTCAAGGCAGTGAAGGGGATCTGTAAGACGGGGAGGGGACAAGTGCCCTTGAAATATGACACGGTCCACATTGCGCTTGCTTGGTGGTTGGAGCTATGCATCTCCCCTGTAGACCAGCTGAGGACTCAAGGCAAGAAATGACTTCTCACAGCATAAGATGAGTCTGATTTCTTGTACTGAATGAGCATCCCATTTCCCCCCCCTTCGCTGCCTTCCCTTCTCCGGGGGAGCGCTCAGAATGGGGAAGAAGAAAGCTTGGACTCACAGCCCATGCTGGAGAAGATGCAAATGGAGACTTGGGCCTGCTAGATTCTAGGGGAGGATAGAATGATCTGGGGAAACTGAGGCAGCAGGGTCTTGGGGATGGGGGAGGAGCTCAGGGGCCTGGGGGAGGGAGATGGCAGAGGGTGAGGAAAGGAGAGGCTGTTCTCTGTTTCTGGAGATTTTTTTTTTTAATTTTTAAAGATTGAGGTATAGTTGATATACCTGGGGATTCTTGATGGCAACCATAGAGGCAACTCCTGGGGGCGCTGTGGTGTCTCACGCAGTGCAAGCGGACAAGAAGAGGTAGCGGGGAGCCTGGTCTCCATCATAAGCACCCAGTGCATGGTGGTGACCGTCAGGGCTCCAACCGTAAGGCCTCAAGCCCTTGTCTGCCACCCCTGAGCGGAGGCCAGATTCCCATGGAAGGAGGTCATTGTGTGGGCAATTGGAAGGTGACAGCCCTGAGGGGACCCTGCAAAAGGAAACCTGTGTTTTCAGGGTGTTAGGGCATGGGAGCAATTTAAAAAATCTGTTTTCAACCATTTCTTTGAGAAGCTCATTTCTTTTTAATAAAAGAACGTTAAGAAGTGCAACACAGACAAGAGCCTTTTATTTATTTTTATTTTTATTTTTTTAACATCTTTATTGGAGTATAATTGCTTTACAGCGTTGTGTTAGTTTCTGCTGTATAACAAGGTGAATCAGCTGTGTGTATACGTATATCCCCATATCCCCTCCCTCTCGCACCTCCCTCACACCCAAACAAGAGCCTTTTAGACAATAAATGTTTTCTGCATTTAGGAAGTGCCCCTTTGAGGGGACGGAAGTCTTCATGGGAGCCTTAGGGCCCTGAGCTCTGAGTTCTAGGTTGTGTGGGAGCCCAGAACAGTCCAGGCTGCCCAAGGAGCGCGCCAGGCTGGGGGACCGTGGTGATGGGAGATGATTCCATTATGCCCTGAACATGTGAGGAGGGATGGAGAACACCCTGCATTTGTCTAACAAGGAGATATTCCCAAATGTTTTTGGCCAATTTGAGTATAGAAACTCAAGACAAAGAAACTGTCCAATGCCCACTTAAAATATTAATTTGCGTTGGGTATTACCGGAAAAATTATAATAACAATTTTTATTATTATAATTTTGGATGTTTATAACAGTAACCTGACAAATGGGTTAAAAGGAGATAGTAAATATAAATATTGTTTTTTTCTTGCAGTTTCTGAAACAGTTTAGTTTCAGACTCTTCACTTGCATTTCTTCCTTTTTTTATTATTGTTTTTAATTGTGATGAAATCCACATAACATAAAATTTACCATCTTAACTATTTTTAAGTGTACAGTGGCATTAAGTATAGTCACACTGGTTGTACAGCCGTCACCCATTTCCAGAACTCCTGTCATCTTGCAAAAGCCAGGACATGGAAGCAACATAAATGTCCATTGACAGATGAATGGATAAAGAAGATGTGGTACATATATACAATGGAGTATTACTCAGCCATAACAAGGAACGAAATTGGGTCATTCGTAGAGACGTGGATGGACCTAGTGTCTGTCATACAGAGTGAAGTCAGAAAGACAAAAATATGTATTAACACGTATATGTGGAATCTAGAAAAATGGTACTGATGAATCTATTTGCAGAACAGGAATAGAGACACAGACATAGAGAACGGACGTGTGGACATGGGTGGGGGAAGGGGGGGTGAGATGTACCGGGAGATTGGGACTGACATATATACACTACTATGTGTAAAACAGATAGCTGGTGAGAACCTGCTGTGTAGTGCAGGGAGCTCAGCTCGGTGCACCGTGGTGACCTAAGGGGGTGGGATGCGGGGGTGGGAGGGAGGTTCAAGAGGGAGGGGATGTATGTGTACGTATAGCTGATTCACTTTGTCGTACAGCAGAAACTAACACAACATTGTAAAGCAACTATACTCCAATTTTAAAAAAAAACTGAAACTCTGTCCCCAGTAAACAATAACTTCCTATTCTCTCCTTCCCTGACCCCCTGGCAACCACCATTTGACTTTCTGTCTCTATGAATTTGACTACTCTAGGTATCTTACTTAGGTATAATCATACGTATTTGTCCATCTGTGATGGCTTATTTCACTTAACATAATGTCCTTGAGGTTCATCTGTGTTACAGCATGTGTCAGAAGTTCCTTCTTTTTTAAGACTGAATAGTATTCCATTGTACATATATACCACATTTTTTTTATCCATTTATCTGTCAGTGGGCACTTGAGTTGCTTCCACCCCTTGGCTATGGTGAATAACGCGGCTATGAACATGAGTAGACAAACATCTCTTCAAATCCCTGCTTTCAGTTCTTTTGGGTGTATACCCAGAATTCGATTTGCTGGATCATATGGTGATTCTATTTTAATTGTTTTGAGGAAGCGCCATACTGTTTTCCACAGTGGCTGCACCGTTTTACACTTCCACCCACAGTGCACAAGGGTTCCAATTTCTCCACCTCCTCTGTTTTTTGATAGTAGTATCCTAATGGGTGTGATGTCGTGTCATCGTAGTTTTCATTTACACGTCCCCAATGAATAGTGATGCTAAGCATTTTTTAAAAATTTTATTTATTTATTTATTTACATTATTTTTGGCTGCATCGGGTCTTAGTTGCGGCACATGGGCTTTCTGTTGCAGTGCGTGGGCTTCTCTCTGGTTGTGGCGTGTGGGCTCAGTAGTTGCGGCCCACAGGCTTAGTTGCCCCGTGACACGTGGGATCTTAGTTCCCCAACCAGGGATCGAACCCATGTCCCCTGCATTGGAAGGCTGGTTCTTAACCACTGGACCACCAGGGAAGTCCCAGATGCTGAGCATTTTTTCATTTGCTTATTGGACATTTGTATACCTTCTTTGGAGAAATGTCTATCAAGTCTTCCCCTCATGTTTGATGGGGTTTTGGGTTGTTTTGGTCTTTTAAAAATTTTTGTGTATTTATTTATTTATTTTTGGCTGCATTGGGTCTTCGTTGCTGCATGCAGGGTTTCTGTAGTTGCGGCGAGCAGGGGCTACACTTTGTTGTGGTGCGCGGGCTTCTCACTGTGGTGGCTTCTCCTGTTGTGGAGCATGGGCTCTAGGTGCGCAGGCTTCAGTAATTGTGGCTCACGGCTCTAGAGCACAGGCTCAGTAGTTGTGGCGCACGGGCTTAGTTGCTCCGCGGCATGTGGGATCTTCCCAGACCTGGGACTGAACCCATGTCCCCTGCATTGGCAGGTGGATTCTTAACCACTGTGCCACCAGGGAAGACCCGGGGTTTTTGGTTGTTGTTGAGTTATAGGAGTTCTTTATGTATTCTGGATATTAACCTCTTGTCAAATATATGATTTGCAAATATTTCTCCCATACAGTGGGCTGTATTTTCACTCTGTTGATCATGTCCTTTAAATGCACAGAAATTTTCAATTTTGAGGTCCAATTTATCTATTTTTGCTTTCGTTGCCTGTGCTTCACCTGCATTTGTGAAGCTGTGTCTTTTGTCATTACGGAGCCACTTTTCAAAATGTTCAGCATCACTTTCCAGAGGACCTCTCTCCACTTCTCTCTAAGTTGTTTGACACACAGATTCATGCTTAGTGTGGTAATTATCCCAGCCACAAATACCACTTTGCCACACATTATGACAGTGGGCTATCCTTATTCTCCTTGTAGGTACGCGTGCATAGTCTGCAGAGCTTCTATATTGCATCATAAAGTGAGTTGTAAAAGGCTTGTTTGCAACAGTGCTCAACCCCTGTGTGTGCCAGGCCACACTCCCAGGAGAAATTCTAAAGCTACACGAAATTACTTTATCTCTTTTAGCCCATTTGTCAGCTTACTGCGATTAGCATCCAAAATGAGCACCCAGTGAGGTCATTTCAGGCTCATGCATCTTCCCCAAACAGTGTTCTGTTGGTCAAATGAAATAATTGAGAGAATGTCCCATAATACAACATGCTTTGGAAAGAGGCAAATATAAGGAATAATTTTGTGGGGAAAAGCTCTACTTTCTATTCTAGCTGTAGAATAATTAATATAAAATAATAACAATAATAATAGCAGCAGAAATAATCACCATTTGTCGGGAGCCACTCCAGCCTGGCCATGAGCTCACTGCTTCACACACATTCTCACTGAATGCACACACCAGCTTTACGAGGAAGACGCTCGTATTGTTCCCCATCTACAGATGGGGAAATTGAGGCTCAGGCAGTGGAAGACACATGCTGGGAGAGCTGGGATTTGAACCTGTGTCTTTCAGAGCCCAGGCTCTTAATCACTACACGTTTCTGCTTTTATCTACCTGGTTTATGCCAGGCTGTGAGCGCCCGGCACTGGTGTGACCCAGAGAGGAGCCTGCCCAAGTGGTAGTGGGGGTTAAAATCCTACTTTGCTCAAGCAAAATTGGCTGCAGGGCTGGGGCCCCCGCCCAGCTTGGTTCCTTCTGCCTGGTGGTTGGTAGTGCTTCGCGGAGTGCAGGCTGATACTGGGAGGGGGTATCACAGGCGGCCCCTCCTGACCTCTGCTCAGGCAGGTGAGAAGCAACTCACCAGCAGGCACTTGGAAGGAAAAGGGGAAGAAAGTTACCAGTCAGGTCAATTTTTTTTTGCGGTACGCGGGCCTCTCACTGTTGTGGCCTCTCCCGTTGCGGAGCACGGGCTCTGGACGCACAGGCTCAGCGGCCATGGCTCACGGGCCCAGCCGCTCCGCGGCATGTGGGATCTTCCCGGACCAGGGCACGAACCCGCGTCCCCTGCATCGGCAGGCGGACTCTCAACCACTGCGCCACCAGGGAAGCCCTATTTTTTAAAAAAATTTATTTATTTTTGACTGCTTTGGGTCTTCTTTGTTGCGTCGGGCTTTCTCTAGCTGCAGCGAGCAGGGGCTACTCTTCGTTGCGGTGTGCGGGCTTCTCATTGCGGTGGCTTCTCTTGTTGCAGAGCATGGGCTCTAGGCACCTGGGCCTCAGTAATTGTGGCCCACGGACTTAGTTGCTCCGCGGCATGTGGGATCTTCCCAGACCAGGGCTCGAACCCGTGTACCCTGCATTGGCAGGCGGATTCTTAACCACTGCACCACCAGGGAAGCCCAGTCAGGTCAATTTTACACAAAGAAGTGACAACATAAAAACATCAGAGGCACAAGAGACCCTGGGTTGCCTCTGGCTTTGTTAAAAGGAGCTTATATTTTTATTTTTGGTAAGCTTTATTTTTTTTATTATGGAAAATTTCAAACGTATACAAAAGTAGAGAGAATAATATACCTATCACCCAGCTTTAACGATTATAACTCATGCACAATCTTGTTTCATCTACATTCCACCCCAATTCCTCTATCCCAATGGATTATTTTGAAGCAAATCCCAGACACTCTTAACATCTCAACCGTAGCTATTTGGCTGTATCTTTCTAAAAATTAAGAAAATCTTTTTTAAAAAAGAAGGCTGGGCTTCCCTGGTGGCGCAGTGGTTGAGAATCTGCCTGCCAATGCAGGGGGCACGGGTTCAAGTCCTGGTCTGGGAAGATCCCACGGATCTCCACGGATGCCGCGGAGCAACTAGGCCCGTGAGCCACAACTACTGAGCCTGCGCGTCTGGAGCCTATGCTCCGCAACAAGAGAGGCCGCGACAGTGAGAGGCCTGCACACCACAATGAAGAGGGGCCCCCGCTTGCCGCAACTAGAGAAAGCCCTCGCACAGAAACGAAGACCCAGCACAGCCAAAAATAAATATATTAAAAAAGAAAAAGGCTATAGCCATAATACCATTATCACAGCTGGAGAAATTATCATCACACATATCTAGTCATTGTTTACATTTCTTTGATGGTCTCATAAATGTTTTTTGTACCTTGTAAAAAAGTCCATATATGTCCCTTAAGTCCCTTTTAATCTATAATCCCCCCCCCACCTCTCTGCCCTTGTCATTTATTTGTTGAAGGAACCTGGCTGTTTGTCCTGTAGAGTTTTCCTCAATCTGGACTGTATTCCTGTGAGTTCCTTTAACATGTTCCTCTGTCCTCTGTATTTCCTGTAATTAGATTTAAGGCTTGATGAGGTTCAGGTTCGATTTTTGGCCACAATACTTCACAGGAGGTATCCTGTCCTTCCATCAGGAGGCCCATAATGTCTTGTGATCTCTCTTTTTGTGAGGTTAGCAGTCATTGATGTCCATTGCCCAAGTTCATTCTTTCATTGGGGATTGCAAAGTGATGATATTCTAATTCTGTCTTCCTTCTTCATTTATTAGCTGGAATACTTGTAAAAGCGAAACTTCTCTTCTTCAACTCTTTAGTTACCCCAAGGTACAGTACAATATCCTTCATACATACAATACAGATAGTACAAAGACTTGATTCTTTAATAGTTCTCACATACTGAGTTGGTTTCCTGACATCCTTGGAGTTATTTTTTATTGAGTTATTATTATTAATTTTTTAGTATCATTATGAACATAGGGATTTAATGTTATTTGGTGTGTTTCAATCCCCTGCAATTATTATTCTTATTGATACTCAAATGATCCCACAAGACCAGAGTGAAGCTCTTTGGGTTGGCTCCTGCAGCCTTTTGACCTCAGTAGGCTTTGATAACTTCCTTGCTTTCTGGAATTTTCTGTCCCAGACCTGGAATCAGCCATTTCTTCAAGGATCCCTGGTTTCTTTGAGTGGGGAGTGGTATTTAGAGACCACAATTAAGGTTTATGTGATGCTTATTGCCATTGGGTTGGTCATTGTTTCTGGGCATTTTCAGTGGACAGAGCTAGGAAATACATTTGTTTTTTTAAAGATAGAATGTATCGTGAGTCATAACTACCAAAAGTTGGAAGCAACAAAGATGTCCTTTAGAAGGTGAATGGATAAACAAACTAGTATATCCACACAATGGAACGCTATTCAGTGGTAAAAAGAAACGAGGTACCAAGCAATGAAAAGACATAAAGGAGCCTTAAATGTATATTGCTAGGTGAGAGAAGTCAATCTGAAAAGGATACATATTGTATGATTCCAACTATACGATATTCTGAAAAAGGCAAGATTCTGGAGACAGATCTGTGGTTGCCAGGAGTTGGGGGGTGGGTGGGAGGGGTGAATAGGCAGAACACAGGGGATTTTTAGGGCACGGAAACTATTCTGTATGATACTACAATGGTGGATACATGTCATTATATGTTTGTCACAACCCTTAAAATGTGCAGCACCTAGACTGAATCCTAATATCAACTATGGACCTTGGGTCATAATTATATATCAGTATTAGCTCATCAGTTGTAACAAGTGTACTCCACTAATGCAAGATGTTAAATAATGGGGGAAATTGGGGGAGGTGGGAACTCTTGGTACTTTCTATTCAATTTTTCTGTAACCCTAAATCTGCTAAAAAAATAAAGTCTGTTAATTTATTTTCAAAATATGAGTTCAATTGACATTTCTAATTTAAATTCAGGGCTATAGTGTTTTTACTTAGTCTCATCCATCTTACATCTGCATATCCTTTCTCCTATGCTGTGTGTCCTTTCTTCCCAGTTCCCAGTGAAAGATACACTCATTTGCTAAGTCCTACTCTACACAATACTCTCAGATGAGAATACCAATACCACCAAAAATGCAATTATTGATTTTTTTCTTTTGCAGTTTATTTATTTTTGCTTTGCCTTTAGGGAAGACCTTATTAGGGATGGACAGTCAAGACTGCTGTGTTTTAGTCACTTGGAGGAATTCCTCTCCATGTATTTATCACCAACTTGCCATAAGTCAGCTTTTTGTTTGTTTGTTTTCCTTTTGTTATTTGGAATTTCTTTTCCAGACATTTAACATGTTTAAAGTATGGTTATGGAGAATATTTGCCTGGTTTCCAACTCAGGTCCACAAATCATGGAATATTACAAGTAGTCTAGCTTCTGTCTCCACCCCTCTACCCTGTTCCCTTCCTCTCCTGTTAGATAACTTTTGCTGCTTCAAATTTTTAGTTTAGCCTTTCATTTTATTTATTTCTTAATGTATATTTATTTATTTTATTTTATTTTTGGCTGCGTCGGGTCTTAGTTGCGGCATGCAGGATCTTCATTGCGGCATGCGGGCTTCTCTCTAGTTGAGGCGCACAGGCTCAGTAGTGGTGCTGCATGGGCTCAGTAGTTGTGTCATGCGGGCTTAGTTGCCCTGCCGCGCGTGGGATTTTAGTCTCCTGACCAGGGATCGAACCCACATCCCCTGCATTGGAAGGCGGATTCTTAACCACTGGAGCATCAGGGAAGTCCCTATCCTTTCATTAGATAATTCTTAGATAAATAAGAATATAGTCTACACACTCTTCTCCAAATTTTAAACCAAATTTCTTTCTAGTCAGCCTCCAAATACTGGCAGAGGAAGGCCTGACCCCAGACTTTGTACACTGTCAGAATCCACCCAATTTGAAATACATTATTTCTGTTCTTTGTTGAGGGCCTACTGCTATTTCCAGGTTTGTATAAAAAGATTTCTGTGTGTTAGTTGAGCCTTCAGACAATCCCATGAGGTAGGTATTATTCCCCTATTTTGCAGAAGTGGAAACTGGAACTTAACGAACTGGGACTTGAACTCCTGTCTCCCTTATTTCACCCATTTGTTCATAAGTATTTCCAAAGTTCCTAACTCTGTTTCAGACCCCATCCCAGGTACTGGGATACAGAGATGAACCAGGCAGGGTCCTGTCCTCATGGGGCTCACATCTAGGGGATCATTCATGTCTGAGCATCTGTTCATCTGTTGGTCCACCACTGCACAGGGAACACCTCAAGGGAATCTGTCTGATCCACTCGAAGTGAGAGCCCCGCACAGCAGAAACCAGTGGATGTTTGTTGAATGAATAAATAAATAAATGAAGAAAGAAGGTTGAAAGAAGAACAAAGCTTGTGGTTGTAATGGAAGTCTTATGCCTCTTATACTCAGAAACCTTTGTTAAAAATTTAATAACTTTTACGTTATGGATATAATGCACCTCATTATAGAAAATTTGGAAACTACAGAAAAGTGCAAATGAGAAAATAAAAATAATCCATAATACTAGCCTCCAAAGTTCGTCTTTTTTTGTATTCCTTTGGGCTTTTTTATGTATGAATATCTTTTTTTAAGATACAACATTTGGATCCTGCTATATATCTATATCTATATATAGATAGATAGATCTATATCTATAGATAGATAGATCTGTAGTTTGCATTTAAAAACCTCACTAACGATGTATAATGAACATTTTCCTATTCGAAAATCTTTTCAAACCTAAGTGTCTACTTAGAGGTTGGATTTATTTTCACCAGTGACTACATCCTTTACCATATAAAATAATTATAAGCTCAAGACTGAGGTTAAGTCATAATGGGAAGCATATTTAGCAGGTTTCTAGGCAGCGCACTGGGCCTCAGCCATGACCGTACAATCTTTCCCCAGCAAACGCCCAGGGAAATGCCTTGAGAATGTCAGCTGGAGGCGTCAGCCTTACTTGGCTTCTTTAATACTCGGAGTCATATATTCAGCACATTCACTTTCTACAGTTCTGATCTCTGCAGGTGCCACTAAAATTCTCTCTTGGCTGCAGAGGAATGTATACAGTCATCAGACTGTGATTAAAGGCTGTCTCTGGAGTCAGACTCACCCTAAGCCCGGCTCCACATGAGTGATCTCGGCAAGGACATTCACCTGTCTTGGCTTCAGTTCCCTCATCTGTAACACAGAGCAGCACGTGCTCACACCTCCACTGGCGGTCACGGGGACTCAACAGCACAATGCCTGGCCCATAAGTCACCAATAACATCAGATATTATAACTTGTGTTTGGAGCGTTTTCTCTTCTATCCAAGTGGCATTTGCCATTCTCTGGTGTGAGGGTTGCTCCTGACAACTCGTCTTGATAGAAAAATATGAAGCAACTGGATGACCAACCATCTTAGAAGGAAGCATTGGACACAAGGGTCTCAGGTGTGCCCTGACCCCACCCTGACCTTAAGCAGTCAGGCATCCTAAACACATTGACAGGGAATTATGACTTTATATTGTTTCTAAATTCATCAAAATACTACACAAGTAATCATGGAAGCCAATATCACACAGTAACGAAGTTTCTGGTCTTTGGAGCTAGACAGTGAAGGTTCAAATCTCTGCCTCCTTACTTACTATCTGTATCATTTTGAACAAACTACTTCCCATCTCTGAGCTGCAGCTTCCTCATTAATAAGTTGGAGATAACTGCAGTGGACAGCTTTTCCCCCTCCCATCCAGCATCCATTACCCTGCTTTTGCTGTTGCTTTGGGAGAACCAATTCTCTCCTACCCTGAACTATGATTTCACTCCCTGGCTCTGTGACTGGGGCATGTGACCTGGGCTTACGCCAATCAGTGCACCCATCGCCTGACCACAGAGATTGGTTGGTGGGTGGTCATGTGACCCCCGCCAGTCCAATGGAGTAGCCCTTAGGGCCTTTGAGAACCACTTCTTTTCCATAACCTTGCAGTTGTGAGGGTGCGACTGGCTCCTGCTTCAAAGCCATCTTGCTCCCAAATGGGAACATGCTCCAGGGGATTAGAGTCAAGAGAAACCAGTTGTGGACAAATTTTGAGCCCCTGCTTGAAGCCCAATCATGATTTTCCATTGACACAAGTGAATTAATCCTCTTTCTTTGCTTAAACCAGTTTGAATTGGGTATTCAAACTGGGTATTCTGTCACTTTCAACGGAAAGAATCCTGCAATTGTACCTGGGTATTCTGTCACTTTCAACTGAAAGAATCCTGTCTCCCAGAATTGTTATAAGGATTAGATAAGGAAACATATAGAAAGCCCTCAGTGCAGTACTTGGAACAAAGCATGTGCTTAATAAATGGTAGTTATTTATATTGTTGTCATTATAACTTTGTAGAAAAGCAAGAAAATCAGATAAAACAAAAAATATCAGGGAAAACAGTGCACATTATTCCTAATTTCACCTCTTAGGGATAATCAGGTAAATATTTTGAAATATTCTTCTTCCAGACATTTTCATATATATATATATTCATAAAAACCAAAATGGGATTATTCTCTAATACTGTATTATAACCTATTTCACTCAGAAATCAAACACAGCACAAAGGTATATCTGCACAGCACAGTCGTTCGTAACAGTGGCATAGCATTCTATGTTTTTGTTGAATACAGATTATCTCCAAGTTATTTTTGTATTAATGATGTTGTGATGGCATTTTCTATCATCTGTCAATCGGTTGATCTGTATCTTGATGCATTTCATAATTTTCTAATGATCAGTTTCTAAGACGAGGATTGCAGAGTCAAAGAGTTTCACAGATTTAAAAACATACCTTGTAATTTTTATTGGAATGTTTAGTTTTTGAATAAAACACGTCTTGGTCTTTTCAGGATGCTATAACGGAATACCAGAGTCCAAGTGGCTTATAAACAACAGAAGTTTATTTCTTACAGTTCTGGAGGCTAAGAAGTCCAAGATGAGCGGATTTGGTGCCCGGTGAGGACCCTATTCCTGATTCATAGACACCTGTGTCCTCACGTGGTGGAAGGGGTGAGAGAGCTCTCTGGGGTCTCTCTTCTATAGACACTAATCCCATTCGTGAGGATGGAGCCCTCATGACCTTATGACCTCCCAAAGGCCCCACCTCCAAGTACCGTCACATCGGGGATTAGGCTTCAACCTTGAATTTGGGTGGGGATACAAACATTTAGCCTGTAGCAATATTATCAAACATTTAAATGTCTTTTCCAGATGGCAGGGATCCCAATTCTGTGGGCTCCAAATCTTCTCTGCATCAGACACTTTTACAGGTCTGATGTCATGGGTTCTCAAGACTCCCCTGGAGGGGAGGGACAGTGACCTCCGTAGCTCTGATCGCATCAGCTTCTTCACTCAGGAGACCTAGCACGTTGCAGGGCCCCATTCTTCTTGGTGTTTCAGGGAGACCCCAAGGGGTGTAGAATGTGCACCCACAGGTAAGTCCTTGTTGTTGTTTTACTTTGAAAGGAAAATACAGAATTGATTTATTTGCAGACGACATGATCATCCACGTAGAAAAATCCAACGTAATCTACAAAAAAGTTGCTAAAACTAATTATGGAGATATAACTCACGCAAGTCCTTGTTGTCATTTGACAATTCCTTCACCCTCCCTCACCTCCTATGCCATTGCCCTGTGAACAAACTTCACCACTGTGGGCACTGGCCACACAGAGACACTCCTCCCCGCGGACTTCCTGTGCGCTGATGGCCTTGGGAGGGAAGGGGAGGTCGTTCCTCTGGCTTTTGTTTGGTTCGGGGGATCCGCAGCAGCGCTGCTTGGGCACATGAAGGGGCAGAGTTTAGTGAAGTGAGGCTTCCTTCCGCACAGTTCTTTTTCTCCCCAGGGAGCAGTCAGGAGAGTCAGGAGAGCTGTGTCCACGTGCGTGCTGAGCCGCACTGCCACCCACAGCGGTCACATCCTGCCCATGCCCTGCTCTGCTCCTCAGGCCCTGGGCTCAGTCTGGCTCTTTTCCTCTCCCAGGGGCCCACTGCTCCTCCCGGGTACTCTGCTCCCATGTTCCCCCAGGCTGTCACATGTCACACGTCGGAACCCACAGTGGGTGAGCTTCGCATCTACCCCAGGATGCTGCTGGGTCCTCAGTGGGCGCAGTAGCTACTGAGCAGAAGTGTGTTGCTGAACTTCGATGTGGCTGCCCCTCCACCCCAGTCGGAGGGTCCGTTCCCGTGGTGCAGATGCAGAGATGGTGGTTCACAGAGAGGACCGTACCTGCCCAAGTTCTCACCTCAAGTTATGATGGAGCCAGAATGTGTGCCATTTCTCTCTGATGCCAAGTTCTGTGCTAGTTCTGCCGGGTCCTCCAGGACCGGCCATTTCCCGCCAGCTTCTGAAACCCACGAGGGGAGAGGCTCTGAGCCGAGAGGAGGGTAGGTGAAGGGATGTGAGAAGTGAATGGTATGGCGCTCTGCGCAAGGGTAACTGGGCAGCTTCTCCCATCCACATCCCTGGACTCTAGTCCCACACGCTCGGTCCCCAGGGCCACCCATGGGAACCTTCTCTTCCTCAAATCCTACTACCAGACCCAGCTTTCTGCCCCTGGGGCTCCTGGGTTCAGGGGCCCTTCACCTGCCTGAGCCCTGGGTGGTGTTGGGATGGGGTTGGGCGGGAGGGAGGCTGGGTGTTGACAGGCAGCTGGGCTCACCGGCTGTGGGCCTGGCCCCTCCCCCCACCCTTCCTCCCCTTCCCAGCTGGCTCCGAAAGGGAAGCGGGGTGGGGGCAACTTTACAGGGAAACTTTTGTTCTTGCCCAGAACAGACACAGGCTGGGGACCGAGCTTCCCCTTGGCTGCCACGGAGACCGGGGCCACTTGAGTTCATGTTTATTTTCACAGTGTGGATTCCATGGAGATAATCGGCCCTGACAGGGCAGCCCTGGAAGAGGGCTCGGGACTCTGTGGAGTGCCTACTATGTGCTAGACCCAAGATAGGCGGGAGCCAGTGAAATCCTAACCCCCAGAGATCAGATGCTGAATCACACTTGACTGAGAAGGAGGCCGCCAAGGCGCATAGAGGGGAAGCCACTTGCCCAAGGTCACACAGCAGGTTAGCAGAGTGCTGGAAGGGGAGGCCACATGCTCCCCTGGGCTCTTTCTACTTTTATGCCTGAGTTACTGGCAAAGCAACTCAGCCGCCCTGGGGCTTCACGGAAGAGGCACTGCCCAGGGTTCCCCACAGGCCGGGGTCCGTGAATCAGGATGGATAAGAGCGTGGACATCTCTTCCAAGGGGCTCCAATCCAAGCCGAGGCCTCGGGCAAGCAGTGTTCTCTGAGCCCTAGTCTCCTCCTCTGTGCAACAGGACTAATGACAGCGTCTGTCTCGTCAGAGCCCTGCAGCTTGACGAGGGGTGAGAACTCAGTAATAACCATTGTTATTATAATATTATTACTGCTAGTCTTCCATCCTACCCAGTGCTACACCCTCGGGCTCACGGTGGACCCAGGAGTGTCCTACAAGATGTGTCAATGCTGTTCCCGAGTGGAAGCTTCTCCTGCCGAGGCCGTGAGGGGCGTGAGGGGGGGCTGGCCTGTGTGTGAATCCTGACTGCTTGTCATCCCTGGGAGCAGACCAGGGATTTCACAAGGAATCACCCCCAGCCCCTCCCCGGTTGGGCCAGCAGCCCTCGCCCTGCCGCATCCTCCTCAGGGCACCGCTGGACCACCCATCCCCTGGCCCAGGCCCTCCCCCAAATCCACCCTCGCCGTTATTTAATTTTTTTTTTTTCTGTATTTACTTTTCCCACCGCTTCATTTCATTCCTGAAATACACCTCAAAGCCCCAGATAGACCCAACTCACCAGGCCAGTCATGAGTCCGCCAGTAAGACCGGCATCGGACGCGTGAGGACCCGAGGAAACAGCCGAATCAAAAACCAGACATGGAACCAATAAAATCTTTAACCTGACACTACAAACTTCCCACAGACTTCAGAGAAATACCTCGAGAAGTGCACGACCTTTTAGTTTCTCCCCAAGGCTACCACCTCCTCCAGCAGGGTCTTTCTAAAATACAGATTTGACCTTGTCACTTCCCGGCTTCAGAACCCTTCGATGGCTCCTCATTATTTATTATTCTTATTCGCTTGCATTTATCGAGGTCCTCTGCTCGCTGGGTCCTGTGCTGGATGCCTTTCATGCATTTGTTCCCATGGGGCAGGGACTGTTGCTATCCTGGTCTCAGGGAAGAGGGAGCAGCGGTGCGGGGGGACCGCAGGGTCACGAAGCTGGTGAGTGGCGGAGCTGGGATGCAAACTCAGGTCAGCCTGCGTCCAGAGCCGGGGCCTCTCCAGCTCTCTGTGGCCCTGCTGGAGGCCTCAGCCCGCCCTTGACGAGCTCCCCGGCCTGGTGTCCGGCCGCTTTTCCCTCCGCCCCCTCTGGGTTGACCTTCCTGCTCATCACTTCTGTCACTCAGTCTCAGTGTGGGAACCACACTCCCAGCACGGGCTCCGGACCTCAACCTTGGTCTCCACAGGGACCTCCTCGTCTCCAGTAACCAGTCAGCTCCTGTGGCTTGAACTCCTGAATCACCAGCGGCTCTTCAACTGCCCCATTTTGAGATAACAGCCCTTCCTTGACCTTGAGGCTCCTGCTAGCTACCACCTTCTATCTCTTTTTCCATCTCCTGCCAAACTTTTAAAAGCCCAGTGTATGCCCCCCCATATGCCCGCCTTGTCACCCCCACCCACCCCTCAGCTCTTTGCACTCTGCTCCCAAGTCTCCCCTGAAATGGCTCCGGGTGAGGCCACCTCTGACCCCTGGGTCTTCTCGTCCACTTGTCCAGCTTCTGGGCTTCATCTTACCTCCTGCTTACCCCCTCTCTCCTCTGGTTCACCACCTTCTGGCTGCTTCTACTCCAGCTACTTCTTGGCAACTCTTCCTTTGCCCCCTGTCCTGAATGTTGGTGCACATGGACCACGCTCCCTGGGGGAACTCAGCCACCACGACCACAGGGGTGATGTCCAAACCTGCACCCCAGCTCTGGCTTCCCTCCTGACCCACAGAGCCAACCGCCTCCTGGTGTCCTGGTGTCTTCGCTGAGACACGCTTCTGGCCCCGCAGACTCAGCACATCCGCATCGGAGCACCTAATGAGACTTCCTCTTGGGCTGCCCATCTCGGGGACATCACCATCAGCCTCCAACCAGGCGTGAAGTTGGAGCATCCTGTAGACTCCTCCCTCTTCTCCTGTGTTCTTCACTCCTGCTGCGGGCGGGGCACCAGGTCCTATCACTTCTACCTTCTGTACGTCCTCTGTTCCCCCTCCTCCGCGTCCCCCGTCCCACCACCCTCGTTCAGGCCACCATATTCTCTTGCCTTCTTGCTGGTCTCCCATCTCCAGCCCTGCTCCTCTAAACTCTTCTCCCTACTGTACAGAGAGCCACCTCTCTCAAAGGCAAATTTGATTCGGTTATGTCCCTTCAGCGGCTCCCCGTTGTTCTTGCAATAAAGCCCACCTCAGTAAAACCCACCATGGCCCCCGCCAGCCTCTCTGTCCTACTTTCTTGTTGGGGCATCTTGGGTCAGCCCACTACCCTCTCTTGCCAGTCTCCCACGCTCAGTCAGTATCAGCACGAACTGCGTGCAGATCCCCGTCACTCGGGGCTTTGCTGCCTCCACGCTTTTATATGCGCCGTTCCTTCTGCCTTGAACACCCTTCCCCTCTGGTCCTCCAGGCAAACTACTGTTCCTTTTCAAGTCTTGACTCAGATGCCACCTCCCTTTGACTCCCCTGGAGGTCTCAGGTGCCCCTTCTCCTATGGTCCTAGTGGAGCTTATACAGGCATCATGGAAGTGAGTATTTGTTATATTGTAAGAGTCTTGTTACCTCTGTCCGGCTCCCTCACCCCCACCCCCACTGGATGGGGAGTTTCTTGAGGGTTGGGCTCAGGGAGACTTTAACTCTGGGCCTCTAGTGCTCAGCCCAGGGTCCAGCATGGAGAGGGAGCTCAACGAGTATTTGTTGGATTGCCTCCAATTCAGAAATGGAAAGAAAAGAAGAGAAAAGAAAAAAGGAAAGAAAAGAAAAAGAAAAAGTGGACTGGAAGTTTGGAAGATCACCTGGGTGGGGCTTGGAGGACCAATAGTCAAAGGCTTGTGAATTGGGGTTTCAAGCCCGAGCCAAACCTGGGGGGTTCTCTTGGGCTGTGTAATCCAACATCCCCCCCCAACACACATCTCAGGGTGTGGCGAGTCCTGCAAACTCTGGGGCTAGAACTGGGCTTCCAGCTTCCTGGATGAGACCTGCCCGGGCTCTTGGAGCCAAACACATGTGGCTTTAAACTTCAGTCCATCTTCCCAGCTGTGTGACCTTGGGCAAGTCCCTTCACTTCCTCCAAGCCTGTCCCCCCTCTTGCAGCTCGATGGTAATCTCCACAGGGCTGCATGGATTCAATGAGGTGATCTCAGTAGGGCAGCTAGGCTAATGCTGGCACCTAGTGGGTGCTCAGGAAATGTTTTTTCACGTGATCATGCAGCCTTGGGGGCCTCCCTGGTGACGCCGCCACCCCCTACCCCCTGGGGAGACCTGGCCTGACAGAGGGTAACGATCAGTAATGTGCCAGGCACCGTGCTTGGTGCCCTACTGCATTATCCCATACCATCCTCTCCATTTACCAATGAGGAACCTCAGGTTCAGAGAGGTCAGGCTACTTGCCCAAGGTCACACAGCCAGTGAGTGACACCGGGATTTGAAATCAGGATGACTTCTTAAAGGCTGGTCTGGTCTGTGTGTCCCTCCAGGGCAGGCTCGCCCAGACGGCTCCTGGTCTGGACAGGCCCAGGTTCCCTTGAAGCTCTCCCAGCCAGGCAGGCTCTTCCCATTCCCCCCGCCTCCCCTCTGCCCACCACTAGATCTGTTTAAACTAGCTGAGCAGGGTGAGGTGGGGAGGCCGCGGAGAAGGTACAGAGATGTTTGTTTTCCTTGGGGGTTTATATCAACATTGGTCTTGACATTTCGCCTGTTATTATGTGTGGTTCTTTAGAGGGTGAAATAATATTTTCTTTTGCTTGAGAAAAGGACAAAGTTCAGACAGAGCTCTTGGCCCCAAACGGATTTTCCTCCTTCTCTGCTTTCCATGTGCCATAGCTACTCCGAGTTCCTTGGAGCCATCGCTGCGGGCAGACATCCTCTCTGGCCGCAGGTATCGTCAGCAAGCTGTGCGTGCGCCCGGGTGCTGCAGACTCGCTGTGTGCTGTAAATACCGTCCGTTTGCTGGGGATGCAGTGTGTGGGCTGCACCTGGTGTTGCCCCCATGTGCACATGTGTGTGCCACGGGGTCTGTCTGCATCCTCCAAATTTGTTCTCCTTTCCTTAGACACACGTGGCAAGCTGCACTGGTACACACACCATGCTGTGTGCCGTCACCACCTTGGACATACCCCAGGGTTGGTGCACACAGGTGGCACTGATGGTGTACACTGCGGACTGTTGGTGACTCCCAGACATGACTGGGTGTCTGGAGATACAGACGTTCTCCTCGATGTGAGGAGAAAACCCCCGAACTCCAGACTCAGCCTGGGCGCTGAGTTGTATGTGGGTCCCCTCAGCGGGTGGAGGCCTCTGTGTGCTCTGGATCTGTTCCCTTCAGGTAATAACGAGCTCAGCCACTGGATGGCCATAGCCCCAGATTAGCTTGTAGCTGTATCACTCTGATCTCAGTCTCTGTCTCCACGTGGCCTTCTCCCCGTGGGGGTCTCCTCGGTGTGTGTCTGAATGTCCCCCTCCTTTCTCTTATAAAGACACTAGTCATTGGATTTTGGTCCCACCCTAATTCAGTGTGACCTCATCCTAGCTTAACTAATTACATCTGCAAAGACCTTATTTCCAGATAAATTCACAGGCTGAGATTCCAGTTGGACATGAATTGGTGGGAGGGGGGAGCTATTCAACCTAGCACAGCCCCCATTCCTTGAGCTCTTTTTGAGAACTGAGTTAAACCCTATTATATATTATCTCATTTAATCCTCCTGCAACCTACAGAGATGGGTGTGGTCTTCCCCATTTTATAGTCGAGGCCGCTGAGGCTCAGAAGGGGAAATTCACTTGCGCAAGGATACACAGCCAGTCAGAGGGCGTCCAGGCTTTGGCCCCAGGTCTGCTGGGGTCACGCTGCCCTGTGCAGCAGGGACAGTTCCATACACACCCTGCATCCTCAATTCAGGGTTTCTCAACCAAGCTCTACGGACATTTGGGACTGATTAATTCTTCATGTGAAGGGCTGTCCTTGCTCTGGAGGATTAAACATACTGACTTCTACCCACTAGATGCCAGTAGCACCCTCCTTCCAGCTATGACCACCCAAAATGCCCCCTGACATTGCCAAACGTGCCCCGGGAGGGTGGCTAACTTTGCCCTTGGTAGAGAACCCGTGCTCTAGACCCTGCATCCTCTGGTGAGGATGTGGTCTGTGTGAGTGGACCGGGGCTTGCGTCTTAGGTCTGACAATGAGGTTCAGGGTCCTAGGTGGGAAGAATAATGAAGACAGTGCCTATGTCCGGGGCTCCTGCATGCAGTATCTTGCTTCGTCTCCACACCAACCCCTGAGGAAGCCCCCCCTGGGAGGCTGGTGAAATCAGGGACGCTCAGTACTTTCAGTACCTTTGCCATTTTGCAAAAGGAAGTCCATGTCGTCAGTTCTCCCAGGCTGCTCTCTGGGGCATTGGTGATACTTCCTAATATCCCAGTTGATTTAGAAGCTCAAGGCCATCAAGGCTCCAGGAGAGGATTATCTGTCCCCGAAACTGTTCCAAGTGCCCTCTGACTGGTGGATTTCAATACTTGCTTCTTTGTTGACTTTTAGCACCTTCAAGGGCAAGGTCCTCTCTGGGTGGATCCAGAAGGTAACATCCTATTTTTCAGAAGAGCAGCATCTTCTCTCCCCAGGATGAAGACCTACCAGCTTACTAGGTATTCTGTTCTAACTATGCCTGACCCAGCGGATGCATGTGGAGTCCTGGCTTTTCAGTCTAATGTGCTCAAAGAGGAGCAGTCAGACTTGGTCGGGGTCATTCCTTTCAACCAAGCACCAACTATGCACCAGGCCCAGTTTCAGGTGTTGGAGGTGGAACCCCATGGAGCCTGCAGTCTAGCTGGGCAGAGAGGAAAACACAAGTCAAACAAGCAAACACAGTCGTCAGGAGCATAAAAGATGCTGAGATGGGGGAACCAGGGGCTGGGAACGGGCCGCCAGGGAGGGACTCTATCTTAGTCTGGGCTCCCCAGAAAGCAGGGCCTGAGACAAGGCATCAGTGCAAGTACTTTATGGGGAGCGCGATCCCAGGGAGGATTGAGGGACGCAGAACGAATCGGGGAGGAGGGAGAGTCAGTGTGAGGGCCTGTCATCAAGCTGGCCTCTGCTATCTAGGGACAGTGTCTGCTCAAATCCATGGGACAAGTGGCAAGATGGGGGAAGGGTTTGTCCACCACACCAGTCCCCCGTTGCTCAAAGGTTTACCCCATTTTCTGGTCACTGGTTCGCCCCATTGGGCATTATCTCTTCCTGAACGGTTGGGTTGCAAATGTGTGGGCTCCAAGTGGGTTTCCACCATGCAATGTGCAGGGAGAAACCCCAAGGCAGGAGGTGAGCTGAGGGTCGCCCAGCCTGAGTGAGGCATTGTCCTACTGCCCCTACGCATCCACAGTGTTCAACGGTGTCCAGACAGCATCTCCGAGGAGGTGACATTTGGGCTGGGACCTGAGATGAGAATGAACCAGCCTTGTGCCTGACCCTCTGAGCCACCTGTGAGGAAACCTTCCAGAAAGAACGTGTGGTTGTGGCTTTTATGGGTTGTGTCTTGACCTTTGGGGAGACCTTGGGCCAAGCCTCGTAAGCCTAGCTGGTTTTCTAATGCCTACGCAGAACCAACTCTGGGTCCGGCAGAGTTGGCGCCTGTAGGGAGTGCCTCCTGGGAAGTTAGAAAAGATGTCCGGTGACATAAACCAGGGGTTGGAACCTTCGTGTTTGATGATAATTGTTGATACTTTGGTTGCTCTGGAGCAGTTTTGCAGGGCTGTCCAGTCGAATACATAAAATATATGCAATTAAAGATTTTCTAGGAGTCATATTAAAATAGAAACAGGTGAAATTAATTTCAATAAAATATTATTTAATCCAATATATCCAAAATGTTATTATTTCAACATAGAGTCGATATAAAAATAAATGAGATAGTTTATATTATTTCATTCGTATATGTGTTCACAATCTGGTGTGTATTTTATACTAGCTGCAGGTGTCATTGGTACTGGCTGGACCTCAAGTGCTCAGTGGCTACACGGGGCTACGGGCTAGAGTTGCACAGCTCTAGAGGTTAGAAGTATAGTTTTTTTGTGTGTATTCAGATGATGTGTTTCCATTATCACAAACTGGAAGACTTTTAGTGGACAGCTGGCCCCTCGGCAATCACTGGCCCAGGAGTCAACAGCCGAGGTTAAGGTTAGGATAAAGACTAAACAAGATAATTCATGTAAAGTGCTTAGCAGAATGACTGGCGAGGAATATGTACCTGATAAATTTTAGCCGAGATAAAGTTATTTACAGAAGTGAATTTGGGTTTGCTCTAATGCACAGAAAGAGGAGGATTAAAACCTCCCAGTTCAATGTCACTGAGCAGAGATTTTTATCCCAGAGATATTTCAGACTGGGCTGCCCAGGGTCGTCCACTGGGAAATACAGGGTGGATTCAAACTTGGGCCTGTCTGACTCCAGGTTGTGGACATTGTGCCATGTGCCCTGATGTCAGAGGCTGCAGGCAGACCACCGTCACTGGCCTGATGGGTCCCAGGACTCTCAAAGGAGCACTGAGAACCCACCTCCTTGGTTCTTCCCTATCCCCATGCCTACCTGCTGGCTCTGCCCACCCTGGCCCAGCCTCTGCTTTGCACCACTCACTCCTGCCCCTCTGGGTGATCAGATCCCAAGCCCTGCAGTGCCAGGAGCTGCTCTCCCTGTGCCTGTGCTGGGGGGGGAGGGGGTGACAGCCCCTCTGCCCTGATGCCCGCACTCAGTGGCATTTCTGCAACCACTGTAAAGTGTCACTCACCGTACAGCCCCATCCTCCACTGCACCCGCGTGCTGCCCTCAGTGCGTGAAGTTAAAGGTCAACCTCCTCCCCACCCAGCCGCGTCCTTCCACGACCTTCCCCATCTCTACACGGGGAATTCCTTCCTGCCTCTGACTCCGGCCAGAAACCTGACTCTTCTCTCTCACCGCCTCCCAATCCACTCCATCGGGACACCTCCTCAGCTCTCCCTTCCACCCTGGGTTCCAACACTGCCTCATGCCCCTGGGTGGGTGCCCCGGGGATGCCCCTAAGTCTTACCCTCTAGTTGGGTCCTTCATATGCCATCATTCCCAGTAGAGCCATGGAGATGGCAGGGGATCATACGCCAATTCAGTGAGGTCCTACTGTGTGCCAGGCCCTCACTGGCTCCTAACATTGACCCTGGGATGCAGGTCCCACCATCGACCCATCCACACCTGGGCCCCTGAGAGCTGCACAGCTTGCCGATGGCCCCCAGCAAGTGCCAAGTGGAGCTGGGTGTTGACCCGGCTGCCTGGTGCCGACACCTGTAGTGCAGAAAGGTTGCAGGAGTCGGTGGGGGGGGGCTTTGGGCTGATGTCTGCAGTTCGGGGGCTACCACAGGATCTGCATACCTCTGTGTCCCTAGAGCCACCTGCGGGCCACCTAGGATGCCGTGTAAACAGGAGGCTGGGTCGGGTGGCGGTACGTTCAGTTCGTCCAGGCTCTTGTAGATGCTTCCAGAGACTCAGCTTTGCAGAGGCTTCTCCCGTGCCCTACCAGCCCCTCCCTTGGGGTTCCATCTGCTTCTGAAACGTGGGGCTGCAGGAGCTCAGGGGAGTCCCACACTGCGGGCAGCCCTGTGCGCTTGGGGTCTGGATTTCCCCTCCCACCACAGAGGGACATTGACCCCTCGGATTGTGGGTGCTGTCACCAGGCAAGGGCATGGCCAGAGCTGTGGGGACACAGACAGGGACAGCAGGGATCACACAGTGGCCAGGGATGCAGGGGACAGTTGGCACTGGGCTCACCCCTGAATGGTGAGAGTGAGTCTCACCTAGACAGAGTCAGGGACAGAGTGGACTGTGGCGGAGACATGGCGGTGTGGACAGGGCTCTGGGGGAGCCTGGCTCAGAGCTGTCCCTGGCCCTCCCCTCCCCTCCCCTCCCCGCCTCAGGTCCCTCAGCCCTCCCCACGCACCCCACCCCTGCCCTTCCCGGTCCAGCCGCTGCCACTGTCTGAGGCGTCTTTGAAATCTTATCTCTCATCTTGTTCTCCGTTTCCTCCCCGTCCAGGCCTCATCTGTCTCCTGCCTCCCATCCACCCCCCACCTGCTTCCCATCTGTGGCCCCTCCCCCTCCCAGCCCGAGGGCCTCAGCCTCTGTCCTGTCCTGTCCTGTCAGCCCATCCCTGCCCCTCCAGGGGCAGATTTCAGCGCTGTGGGTTAGGACCCTGCTCACTGCTTCCTGTGTGCCCTGAGCTCCATACCCCAAGCCCATTCGCTGGTCCTCCTTCCTTCTGCTGGGGATGCAGCTACAGTCCCCAGGCCGGCCGTGATCCAGCCCTCGGGCCCCTGAGGCTCCCCAGTCAACCCCTCCAGCTCCTGGGGCCCCTTGCTCCTCTGAGCTTTGCCTGGATCGCATGAGTCAGAGCGGCCTGGGGTTCTGCTTCACTTCAGTCTGTGACCTCCTCAAGGGTGGGGACAACTCCACCCTGCATCCTTTACAGATGAAGCTTGGTGAGCAGGTGTGCTGTCTCCGGTTCTTCACAAGTCTAGCTCTGTTCCATCCTTCAGGACTCAGCCCCAATGTCACCTCTTCAGCCAGCTGCCCTGACAACTCGATCTAACGTGGCTCCCTCCCCCACCCCGGCCCACCCAACCTCCATCCCTGCACCCGGATTTCATTTCCTTTGGGAGTTCAGCTTCTACTTTACAGAGGAAACAGATAGGAACCAAGGGCATCTAACAGTGGGCCCATCTGAGTGCCCAGAGTGCCCCGGGGGCCCCAGCAGAGCCCTCCAGCTTCCTTCTCCCAACCAAAGCCAGGCTTCCCTGGCTGTGTCCCTGTCGCAGGGGTCCCAGCTACCTCTGGGAGTCTCCATCCTGTGGAATCAAACTCGGAGTGTAGACCCAGTCTGCCTGGTTTCAAATCCCAGCCCCACGACCTGGCAGCTGAAGTTCCTCAGCTCTGGGCTGCACTTCTGCACCTGTAAGCCGCTGAGGAGGGTGAGGTGCCTATGTCAGAACTGTTGGACATAAGGATTAGGCCCCTTGCAGGTGTCATGGGCCCACAGGCAGCAAAAATACAGGAGTGAATTGTGTAGTTGAACGTGAAGAGCCCCGTCACTGGTGATCAATGATAATCACAATTATCAATCATTTCGCTGTCACGATCCCGGTCTTTCCCGAGTGCTCTGCAAACCAAATCTCTCTGAGTCCTCTCAACACACTTGGAGGTGTGGACTCTTACTCCCAGCTTCCAGACGAACCAACCAGGAGGCAAAGGGCAGAGACCCCCAGGTCACCCCTGAGTATGCAGGAGGTGGGAAATGCAGGCCAACAGTGGGAACTTGGGGGCTGTCAGGTACTGGGTCTGACCTGGCTCTGCCCCTGGTGACCTGGGGCAAGACATGCTCCCTCTCAGCCTTTGCTTGTCCATCTGTAAAATGGGGACAATAACACATTGAGAATTCAGTGACTTCTATGGGCTTACTCAGTGATCACTTAGTGAATGGCGTCTGACAATAGAACTCAGCTGGGGTTTGCCCCAGACCTGTTGACCCTGACCCTGAGCCTTCCCACTCCAAGGCCTGGCCTTCCGGGAACGAATGCGGCCCCTTCCTGCTCTGCCAGGGACCCCCCAGGCATCTGAAACTACCTGTGCACGACCACACGTTCTGGGAGGTGAGTCTACAGTCCCATTTGGAAGCAATTGGGGCCCAAGTCTCTTGGGCCTGGAGTCCATGTTTAACTTATTTGAGGCATTTGTGGCTTCAAAGGCGAAACCTAAACGTGGAAGGGAGGGTAACGGGTGTTTTGCTGTTTCAGATTGTGCTTCTCTGAAGTGTATCGCTGGCTGACATCTCAATTGCTGCATGGCACAGGCCTGTCTGGGTGGGCTGTGAGCCCCCAGGCATGAGCCTGCCACTGCCCTGAACATTCCATGGCTCCCACTGTCCACAGGGACCAGCCAGGTGCCTCAGCCAGAGGACAGCTGTGGAGCCCAGAGACCCGGGCCCCTTCCTGGTTGTGGGACCCGGGGCTACTACATAGCCACTCTGAGCCTCAGTTTCCTCCCCTGGAAAATGGAGAAAATGTTACCTACCTTACAGGTTTGCTCAGAACTGAGTGATTTCCTGGGATGTGGGACTTTAAGTGATCAAGCCTGGAAAGTTCCAGGCAAACCAGAACAAGGTGGTCACATACAGGGTTGTATGTGGATGAAAAGAGAAAACGCATGAAAAGTGCTAAGCATGGTGCTTGGAGAAAAGCAGCGATGGCAGCGGCCCTGTGTGCACTGCACTTCACAGTTTACACAGCCCTTTCTTTCTATTTCACAAGTCTCCCAATGATCCTGCTTATTCTCCTGACTTTAAAGGTGAGAAAACTGAGGCTGAGAAAACTGGCAGCGTATCTAGGGTCAGATGGGGTAGAGACGGGACCTGCTTAGGGTGAATGACCCCAGGGTCTGCCAGCCATAGCCACAGCCACGAGGGAAGCCCTTTCCTCTTCTCTCACTATCTTTCCTCAGGGAGGTGAGGATTGGAAGGATGGATAGAGTTGACTCAGAGTGGGAGGGAGCTGTGATTCTGGAAAAGAGTGAGGCTCTCAGCTCTCCTGCTGGCAGGCGCTGGTCCACAAACTCTCACTCATTCAAGCCCCCTCTGCTGCCACCGAACTCTGTGCCTTTGGGCGAGCTACTTTATCTCCTGGGCCTCGATTTCCTCACCTGTAAATAGGGAGTAATCACAGTACCTACTGAGCAGGATTTTCCTAAGGACTCAATGCAGTGATTTGTAAAAGAGCTCTGGAAAGTGCCTAGCAAACATTAGCTAACAATAAGATTATAATGATTCAAAATAATACAATTCACAAAATGTTTTCCCCTCCAGGATCCCATTGAGTCCTCACAACAGCACAGTTTTGAGGAGTAGCTGTGATTTTCCCCATTTTCCAGATGGGGAAACTGAGGCCTGGGTCAGGGACAGAAGTTGCCCAAAGCTACATAGGAAGTGGGGGAGCGGGGCTGGGAAGCCAGGCTGACTGGACCAGACAAGCAGCAGAGCCCATCCCGTCTCCATGCCTGACAGCTTTTCAGCCCGTGGCCCTTCTGACCCTGCCTCCGAATGGACTTTTGTTCTCCTGTCTCCAGGAGAGTCCACCAGCTCCATTACCCGCCCTCTGCATTTTCCCCCCTTTTTGTTGTACTTCTCACTAGTGGAAGTCAACTTATTGTTTTTCTTGTTGTTATCCATTTCTCCCACAAGAATGTCACTTCCAAGAGGGCAGGGTCTTTGTCTTTTATGTTCACTGCAAAATCCCAGTGCCTGGCACAAAGCAGGCCTTCAGTAAACAGCTATCGAATGATTCGGTAATCTTCTAATTATTAGAAAAACAAACGAAGCTTGGAGTTCCGCAGCGCCACCTGTGATGCAGTGCCCTATTCAGCCAGCAGATGGCAGCAGAGAACAAGTTACCTGATGGGTGGAGCCCAGGTGAAGGGCACAGGTTTGACCTTAGAGCAGAGCCACTGTGTGTGTGTGTGTGTGTGTGTGTGTGTGTGTGTGTGTGTGTGTGGGTGTGTGTGTGGGTGTGTTGTATGTGCCTTCTAGATCCCAACTGGACAGAAGGAAGCTTTTTCCAATAACATACAATAACAGCTATCACTGATTAACTACGAAAGCATTTCGTGCCCAGTGCCACCTGTGCAAGATCTCGTTGAATTCTCATTATAGCCCTATTTTTAACCTCATTCTCAGACAAAGAAACTGAGGTCCAATGATATGCCCCAGGTCACAGCCAGGGGTGTCCAGGACCAGGAGACTAGGAGCCTTTCCTCAACCACTGTCATATTAGACTCTGAGCTTCAGCTGCCCCTCAGCAGACTCAGTGGGCCACCCCACCAGGAGGAAATGGGTTCCCCATCACTGGAGGTGTGCAAGTTGTGCTGGATAAGCACCCAACAGAGAGGGTTTGGGGCACCAGATGCCCAAAGCCACGTCTGGCCAGGAAGGACCTGCTGTATGATTTTCAGGGCCTGGTGCAAAATGAAAATGTAGAGCCCTCTGCTCAAAACGTAAGAATTTCAAGATAGTAAGAGCAAAGCATCAAGCCAAGCGTGGGGCCCTTCTAAGTATGAGGTTCTGTGTCACTGCACAAGTTGCATGCCCAGGGAGCCAGGGGTCTGGGTAAGGCCTATGAGGGACATGTCTCAGGAGCCCCTGGGATGTCACCAGTCCAGCTCTGCAGGAGTCCAGGGAAAAGTCCTCCTTAGCATGTTTCTTCTCATAAGGCGGGACCCTACATCCCTGCACCTTTTATCTTCCTTCCCTGGCTGTGATTTATCTCCATGTGAAGGGCTGGGGCCTCAGAGGCACAAGTCCTGTTTGATGGTCCATGAATCTTTCCTGTCTGGATCCTCTGGCCACTCTCTGCGCTGCTGGGTGGACCCGCTACTTCCTTTCTGCCAAGTGTGGATTAGGAAGCCATAAAACAAGGAACCCAAACTCCTGGCCAGGAGAGCACACACATGGGTTTTAGATGCGCTGGCCGGCTGGCAGGAGATGGATGGGGGCTGTGGGACTTGAGTCCCAGAGGGGGACCGCTTCCCTTGGAGGCCACCATTTCCAGTCCCCTTTCCCACGGGGAGGGGACTTCCTGGCCAAGCCTGGGGCCAGAGCTGGTCAGGGCCACTCCCAGAAAAGACCCTGGCTGAAGCCACAGCTAGAGGTGGTCCTGGTGGGGCAGGGAGTAAGGGAGCCCAGGCTGAGCTGAGCATGAGGGCCCCGATAGAACTCGGGTAGGAAGAGCTGAGCACCACTGTGTGCTGGGCACTTAATACATGTTGTTCTCATGTCTCGCAAGGTTGCTCCCCTCAGAATAGTGTGGATGAGGAGCCCGAGGCTCGAGGTGAGGCCACTTGCTAAGGTCACACAGCCAGGAAGTGATGGGGTTAGGATTTGAACCCTGGTAAATATATAACAAAGTTCTATCCCAAAGAGAAATTTTAAAACCATAATACTTGCAAAGCATATTATTTATGACTTATTTCTTGAATGTTATCTGTTTAAAAAAATTAGGTTGGAAAGGCATGTGGAACAAAATTGAAAAGTTGTATAAGATAACTTTGAGGGTTAAGCCTTCATCTCCCCTCCCCATTGTCCATAACATCCCCCCTTCCCCCCCACCCCCGCTTTCAATTCTTTTGAGTATTTACCCAGAAGTGGAATTGCTGGATCATACAGCAATTCTATTTTTAATTTTTTGAGGAACTGCCATAATATTTTCCACAGTGGCTCTACCATTTTACATTCCCACCACAGTATATAAGGGTCCCAATTTCTCCACATCCTCGCCAACACTTGTTATTTATTTATTTTCATAATAGCCATCTTAATGGTATGAAGAGGTATCTCGTAGTTTTGATTTGCATTTCCCTAATGATCAATGACGTTGAGCATCTTTTCATTGCTTATTGGCCATTTGTATATTTTCTCTGGAGAAATTTCTATTTAAGTCTTTTGCCCATTTTTGAATTGGCTTGTTTGTTTGTTGTTGACTTTTAGGAGTTCTCTATATATCCTGGATATTAATCCTTTATCAGATATTTGATTTACAAATATTTCCTCCCATGCTGTGGGTTGCCTTCTTACTCTCTTGATGGTGTCTTTATTTTTTTTTTTTTGTGGTACGCGGGCCTCTCACTGTTGTGGCCTCTCTCGTTGCGGAGCACAGGCTCCAGACGCGCAAGCTCAGCGGCCATGGCTCACGGGCCCAGCCGCTCCGCGGCATGTGGGATCCTCCTGGACTGGGGCACAAACCCGCGTCCCCTGCATCGGCAGGCGGACTCTCAACCACTGCGCCACCAGGGAAGCCCGATGGTGTCTTTTGATGCACAAAAAAATTTAATTTTGATGGAGTTCAATTTGTCTATTCTTTTTCTTTTGTTGTCTGTGCGTTTGATGTCATAGCCAAAAAATCATTGCCAAATCCAATGTTGTGAAGCTTTTGTCCTACATTTTCTTCTAAGAGTTTTATAGTTTTTGATTTTATGTTTAGGTCATGGATCTATTTTGAGTTGATTTTTATATATGGTGTTAGGTAAGTGTCTAACTTCATTCTTTTGCATGTAGGTATCCAATTTTTCCAGAACCATTTGTTGAAAGGACTATCTCTTCTCCACTGACTACTCTTGACATTCTTGTCAAAAATCATTTGACCATACATGTGAGGATTTATTTCTGGACTTTATATTCTGTTGAACTTGTCTGCATTTATGCCAGTACCACACTGTTTTCATGCACGTAACTTTGTAGTAAGTTTTGAAATCAGGAAGTGTGAATCCAACTTTGTTCTTCTTTGTCAGAATTGTTTTGGTAATTTGGGGTCCCTTGAGGTTCCATGTGAATTTTAGGATGAGGTTTTTTTTAACTTTTGAAAAAAAAATCATTGAGATTTTGGTAGGGATTGCGTTAAGCATATAGATTGTCTTAGGTAGTATTAATATCTTAGAAATATTAATTCTTCCAATCCATGAACATGGGATGTCTTTCCATTTATTTGTCTTCTTTAATTTCTTTTCAGAAATGCCTTGCAGTTTTTATTGTGCAAGTCTTTCACCTCCTTGGTTAGGTTAATGCCTAAGTATTTTATTCTTTTTATTTTTTGGCTGCACCATGCAGCTTGTGGGATCTTAGTTTCCCTACCAGGGACTGAACCTGGGTCACCAAAGTGAAAGCGCCGAGTCCTAACCACTGGACCACCAGGGAATTCCCAGTATTTTATTCTTTTTGATGCTGTTGTACAATGAAACTGTTTTCTTAATTTTCTTTTCAGGTTGTTCATTGTTAGTGTACAAAAATGCAACTGATTTTTGTGTGTTTACTTTGTATCCTGCTACTTTGCTGAATTTGTTTATTAGTTCTATGAATGCTTTTTGTGGAATTTTAGGGTTTTCTACATATAAGATTATATTGTCTGTGAGCAGATACAATTTTTCTTCTTTATTTTCAGTGGGATGCCTTCTATTTCTTTTTCTTCCCTAATTGCTCTGGTTAGCACTTCCAGTAATATGTTGAACAGAAGTGGCAAAAGCAAGCTTCCTTGCCTTCTTCCTGATCTTAGAGGGAAAGCTTTCAATCTTTCACCACTGAGTATGATGTTTGCTGTGGGTTTTTCATATATGGCTTTTATTATGTTGAAGTAGTTACCGTCTATTCCTAGTTTCTTGGGTGTTTTTTTTTTAAATCATAAAAGAATATTGAATTTTGTCAAATGCTTTTCCTGCATCAATTGAGAGGACTGTGTTTTTTGTTTTGTTTTGTTTCATTTTTGATCATGTGTTTTTTTTTCCTTCATTCTGTTAATGTGATATATTACATTGATCAGTTCTCATATGTTGAACTATCCTTGCATTCCAGGAATAAATCCCGCTTGTTCATGGAGTATAATCCTTCAGATATGTGGTGCAGCACATTTTGCACCCAAGGTTCAATATCATAGATGTGCTTGCCTGTTTAATATCGATCTCCTCCCATTATGTTGAGCTCACCAAAGGCAGGGACCAGGTTGGTCTGTTTCCCCAGCACCATGCACAAGGCTTGGCACAGAGTAAGAGCTCACTAAATACTCAGTGAATGAATGAGCAAACAGGAAAATGACAGAAAGAAATTACCCTAAAGAGATAACAGTATTGGATTACAGGTGATTTCAGTTTTCTTTTTATACTCTTCTTTTGTACATGTTTATCCTGATTTTATCAAAAATCAAATATACATTATTTTAATGATAGAATGGGAGACTACTCTGGGTACCCAGAGGGGACAGGATTGAAAGGCATGAAATCAGAGCGGGAACCCTGACAAGGAGGCCACTGGAATGTCCACGTGTGGGGTGATGTTGGGGGGGGGTATACAATGGGTGATGGGGGCCAAAGCCTCAGTTTCCTCATCTGGATAATCAGGCTAATAGTCACCCCTGTACTTAAAATACAAAGTTCAGGTAAAAACAAACATCATTTACTGAGACTCATTCCATGCCCTTCACTGTCCTATCTAAAGCCCCCATTCCCAATTGAAGATCATTATCTTCACTTTCTAGGTGGGAAAACTGGGGCAGGGATCCATCTAAATCCTAGCTCAGTCATAATGACTCACAGTAAGCTGTTTCTGAGCCTCAGTTTTCCTGTCTGTGTAAGGGGAACAACAATAGCCTCTACTTGTTGCGGTGCTGTGTGTGGTCAGTAGGATTGTGCTCTTACAGCCCATAGCTTACCTTCCAGGATGGGCCAGCTTATGTGAGCTGCCCGTCACCACCATGATCAATGAGGTGAAGTTACCCTCCTAGTGTCACACAGCAAGCCAGTGGCCCAGCCGGGATTCAGCCCAGGTTTCTCTGACCCCAGAGCCCAACTCCTTCCAGTTTCTGGTGTGAGGGGCTCCTGTGCTTGGTAAGAGCTCTGGATGGCAGGTGCCTGTCTGGAGTGTAGTAGAGCTGAGTGTGAGGGGGCCTGTCCAGAGCATATCCCTGGTGGTACAGCGTGGACAGGAGAGGGGTCAGGGAATCTGGCCCCATGAGGGATTTCTCAGGGCCACGCGTCCAGTGCAGCAAGAGGTTTCCCAGCAGCCGATGCACCATTAATGGGCCTCCTTTCATCACAATACCCCGTGATAACAGACAGATTTAATTAAAAAGAACACACAGCCTCCTCTGCAGGGCGGCTGCAGCCAGGGTGTAGGGCCTGAAATTAAAATTTAGCTCTATAAACTCAGCACACAGGCGAGGGTGCCCGGAGCTCCCGGGTTTTCTAAAAGGAACACCCCTGTCCCTGCATGCCCATGTTATTTATCGCGTTAATTTTGTCCTCTGGCCACAGTGTGAACCAACTCTGAGCCCCGAGCCCCGACCCTGACTTGCCTCTAGCTCCCAGGCTGTGCCAGGCACACGCGTGCCTCCTTTGGGGAGGAGCAAGACTGAGGATGCCAGCTTGAAATGCGGAAGACCGGGCAGGAGTCTCCGTGGCTTTGTGCTATCGGGCAAGTGACCCACTCCACCCAGATCGTCTGTTTCTGCACCAAGAAGCTGAAGCTGCCCCCTGAGGCTGGGCGAGGCCTGGATGAGACAATGAGGAAGGCCGCTGGGCACGCAGTGACCGCTCAGCACAGGTTGGCTGTTAACACTGTCGATGTTGTGGCCACTAGTGGTGGGAGCTTCTGCACGGAGCCCAGGAGGCCTTGGCGACAGGAAGGCTGAGATGGCTGGGGAGGCCCAGGCTGGACATTCAGGGTCCTAGATGCAGCAATTAAGAGTGGACACTTGGGAGTCAGAAGGGTCCAGGTTCAAATTCTGGTTCTGCCACTTCCTAGTTGTGTGGACCTGGGTGAGTGACTCTCCCCTGAGGCTCTGTTTTCTCATCTGTAAAATGGGAATGATAATAGAGCCTTCCTTTTAGGGCTGCAGACTGAGGAATCCACAGTCAGGTACTACACCTGGCACCAGGTAAAAGGCGTGGGCTTGGGTGCTCTGGCCCACGAGGATGGCTTTTAAAGCTGAGCGGAGGGGTTACCCATGCCTGGTTTTCTGGTCTGGCTCAGGGCGGTCTCCCCGGAGGCCCTCAGGCCAGCGGCACCCAGCAGGTTTACACCTCAGGCGCCCGCAGCTGTCAGGCTGGGGACAAGGGCGCCCGCTTTGTGACCAGATAGGTAGCCTGATAGCAGGGCCTGTGAGACAAAGCTATCGGAGTCGTCGACAGGATACCAAATGGGCTTCTCCGAGCAGGCGGGCGCAGAATTGCATTCAGCTCGGATTTAATTAAAAAGGCTCGAATCTTTCTGATAATCCTCCCAGCAACGGCTGGAGCAGGGCCTGAAGCAGGTTTCCAGGCAACGGCGCATCCTGCAGATAAGGAACTTTGCAGGGAAGAGGCAGTGAGCCCCTCGGCTGGCCCAACACCGCTGCTATCACCCTGCCCCATCGCCCAGCCCGAGAGGCTGGGGCAGCCAAGTATCAGTGCTTGTGGAATGGGCAGGTCTCCAGCTCTGCTTGGAGCCTGAATCTGGAGGGGAAGGATGAGGCCGGGTGCTGCCTTCTCAGCAGCACCTCCCCTCCCACCTCCCAGCCTTTGCCTGTGCTGGTCCCTCTGCCCTGCCTCCTGTTCGTGGATTCTGCCTTGTCCTTCGAGTCCCAGCCCACAGTGTCCCTCCCTGTCCTCCTCTGATTACATATGAATCCCCGGCACCCGGTCCAGAGCCTGCCAGAGGACAGGGGCTCAGAGAATATCTGATATATGAATGGATGAATGCATGCATGAAGCAGACGAGCAGCCCTGAGTTTGGAACAGGGGCTCCTATACCAGTGTTACTTCTTACCAGGCTAGAAACCAGGCAGGCAAATGGTTCATCTTCTCTGTTTCCTCACCCGCACAGCAGGGGTACCCATCACTCTGCCTGGGGAAGGGGTGTGATCCCTGCCACCCCCCAGTAGGGGCCCGAGGGGCACCCACCATGTATCCAGCACTGCACAGCCCCGGCTTAGGCTCCCCCAGGCTAGACTCAGGGCTCAGCTGAGTCTCCTTCTCCCAGACCCTGCCTCACCCTGGAACCCATTACAAAATATTTTAAATTTAATTATTTAAAATAGGTAAAAACTCACATGGTTCAAAGTTATATACAGACAGAACAGTGAAGTTCCCACGTCCACCCCCGCAGGGAACCACCGCCGTTAGCTTCTCAGGTATTCTTCCCAAGTTTCTTCATGCACATATATGTTTAGATATGATTATAAGGTGCGAACAAAACAAAGCAAAAACACTGCGCACCAAGATCTCCACGTTGCTCTTTTCACTTACTACCTCCTGAAGGTCTTTCCATGCTGCTATGAAGGACACTGTGCACCAAGATCTCCACGTTGCTCTTTTCACTTACTACATCCTGAAGGTCTTTCCACGCTGCTATGAAGGACACTGCGCACCAAGATCTCCACGTTGCTCTTTTCACTTACTACCTCCTGGAGGTCTTTCCACGCTGCTATGAAGGACACTGCGCACCAAGATCTCCACGTTGCTCTTTTCACTTACTACCTCCTGAAGGTCTTTCCACGCTGCTATGAAGGACACTGCGCACCAAGATCTCCACGTTGCTCTTGTCACTTACTACCTCCTGGAGGTCTTTCCACGCTGCTATGAAGGGTCCTCTCGTTTTTCCAGCTGCTTAGTATCCCACTGCGCAGATGCCTGGGCTTATTGAACCAGCCCTATGACGGGCGTTTTGATTATGGCCTGTGTTTTGTTATTATTAACAAAGCTGCATGGAAGAATCTTGTACACATATCATTGGGTTGTTTGTCTGCAGAACAGTTCCCAGAATAGAACTTGCTGGGTGGAAGGGTGGAATCTATCTTAACACCACAACCTCATTCATCCATCCGTCCATCCATCAATAGTTTCCTACTATTCAACATCATAGCGAGCCTACTATGTGCCAGACACTAAGCAGGGCACAGGGGGCCTAGTGGTGAATGAACCAGGCCTGATCCTTGTGCTCTTAGAGTGTAAACTTCTGCTCCACGGACACGGCGCCTTCCACCCACCCTGCCCACTGCTGCTGGAGGGCTCCCCTCACTCGAGAACCTGCTCTGGCTCCCTGTGGCTCTGGCTCCCCGGCTCACATTCCAACTCCCAGCCTGAAGTGTGAGGTTCCCTGTCCTTTCTCATCTAGCCTGATGCGTCCTTACTTTTAGCCCAAAGTCTTCACCGTCATGGGCTTCTTTACTGCCTCTTGGGACCTCCATCTCTGGGCAACCCCAGAGAGTAAACCCCATGCTGGGTGGGCACCCTCACTGCTGGAGCACCTTCAGCGTGCTTGGCTGCTGTGCTGTGCTTGGAATATGGCTCTGGGGTCACACTGCTTGGCTTCAAATCCCATCCCCATGGCCCTTGAGACCGGTGGACCTGGGCAAGCCAGCAAACCTCTCTGGCCTTGGTGTCCTCATCTGAAAAATGGGGACAATAGTCTGACTACTTCCAGGCTTGTGGTGAGATGGAGATAAGCCCAGGCCCCTACAGCAAGCAGGACCGAAGCAAGCGGGTGTCATGTGCTTGCTTAATCCCACAAATACCTTCCCAGGGAGGGTATTAGCCCCACTTTACAGATGAGAAAACAGAGGCCTGGAGAGCAGAGTTGGGATTGGAATCAGCACTGTTTGGCTCTGTGATCCTTATCCTCGACCACCAACTTCTGTGGCCTCACGGGGGTCCCTGCAGCACAGTGACACCCACTCTGCCGACCACGGTGGACTTTCCTGCCTGGCCCTGCCTTCTAGACCCTTTGAGCCCCTTCCCCCGCGCTGGGCTCTGGCTTCTCTCACTTGTTCACTCAACTCCCTCATTCAGCTGTGCCAGGCGCCGTTCTAGGCGCCCAGGATTCAGCAAGGAACAAAAGGGAAGCTCGCTGCGAAGGTCAGGAAGTTGGGGGGTGGGGGGACAAGCGTGCAGAGGGGGAGGGAAGCCCAGAGGAGGCAGGGTCTCCAAGGAAGGCTGGATGGGGGAGCTGACACGGGTGGAGATGTGCCTGGAATCAGGAGGTCGGGAGGGCAGGGCTTTGTTATGGGGGGAGTGCAGCTGGGGTTCCCAGGACCCTACTGGAAAGCTTGCCTGTGCAGCGGGGGGAGCAGTGAGAGGGTGTGACTGATGGGGAAGGGAGTCAAAGGACTTTTGTCTTAAAAAATGGAGAGACCTGGGCTTCCCTGGTGGCGCAGTGGTTGAGAGTCCGCCTGCCGATGCAGGGGACACGGGTTCGTGCCCCGGTCCGGGAAGATCCCATGTGCCGCGGAGTGGCTGGGCCCGTGAGCCATGGCTGCTGAGCCTGCGCGTCCGGAGCCTGTGCTCCGCGACGGGAGAGGCCACAACGGTGAAAGGCCCACGTACCGAAAAGAAAAAGATGGACAAAAAGTGGAGAGACCTGAGAGGTTATAGGCCAAGGGTGCATGCAGAGAGAGAGAAGGGGCCTCTGATGAAGGGTTCACTGCAGGCCAGGTGGGCCCCAGAGTGGGGGCACTTCCATGTGGGGCCCTGAGATGTCAAGGGGACTTCCCACTGCAAGGCCCCCATTGCCTTGGGAAGGGGAGCTTGTTGGGCTGGGGTGATGAGAGGGGCTGGGGCGGAGGGGCCTGAGGGAGGACCGGAGGGCCTGGTGAGGTCTCCTCATCGATGCATGGTGGACACGGGCAAAGCACAGAGGACAGGCAGCAGGATCCCCCTCTCAGGGACAGAGACAGGGAGCTGAAGCTCTTGGGGGGTCAGAGCGGGCCCCAGCCTGGCTCCGGACGGCCCCCTCGTCTGTTCGTGTCTCTGACTCCCCACCAGGCTCCGAGCCTCATTCCTTCCTCATCCCCAGGGCCCAGGGCCCAGAGCTGCTCCACTACAGACCATCGCTTCCCTTCCATCCCATGGCCTCCCTGGGCAAGGCCTTCTCCAGGGCAGGAGCCAGCAAAGAGGATCCCCAGTGGGCTTCAGAGACTTCAAACCTTTCCTTCTTCTCAATTATTAGTTATTATTCTTTCAAAGTGATGGAGGAGGAAAGGAAGGGCGGAGCGGGGCAGGGGAGGGGAGCGCTCACTCAGGGCCAGCACCAGGCTGAGCTATGTGTGAATACTCTACTTTAATCTGCACAACAGCCAGTGACATAGACACGGGCTTCCTGCCCATTTAACAGAGGGAGAGACTGAGGCTAGAGAGGGTGGGGGTTTGCCTGAGGCTGCACAGCTAAGTAGCCAGGCAGCTGATGGCAGAGGTGGGATATGACAGCCAGAGGCCAGGCCTTGGACAGGGCTCACTTCAACTGGGACAGAATCAATATCGCCCCCCTCCTGTGAGACCCCAAATCCTCTTGGGGCTTGGGGGGAATGCAATTCAAGGGAAGCAAAGTGCCATATGACTTTGGAGCTGTAAACTGAGGCCAGATCATGAGAGCCCTTGAACGCAGGGGTGCCAGCAGGGCAGTGTCGTCGAGCCGTGATCTGTGGGCTGCTCCATGCCCTGGTGCCAACTGGGCTCTGGAGGCTCCAGACCAGAGTGCCCTCGGCCACCTCTGGTGAGTGGGCTGGTCTGGGCTGGGACTGTGGGATGACTGTTTTTAATAAGCTTCCAGGTGAAACTGATGCTTATTTGGGATGGAAACCAGGATGGTGGGGAAGGGATGCTGGGGAGGGGTCTTCAGTAGGTGTGCGCCCGAGGCAGACTGTGCCAGGATGTCTGGCCCCTCCCATCTGTCTTCCATGATGTCACCAGACCTCAACCACTTGGCCCATTGACCAGCCGTCAGTCACCCATTTTGTAGAGAAATGATTGGCTTTTATTTATTTTTAATCAAAAAGGTAATGAAAGTAATAAACACAATATTTATTAAAGAAACTTTAAGGAAAAATGACAAATAGAAGAAAATAAAAATCTTTCATAACCTCATCACCGAGGGACTAGCACCATGTAAGGTATTAACATGTATCTTCCAGGAACGTGTATTTTGATTTATCCAACAAATGTTTATTAAGCCCCAATTTTGTGCCAAGCAATGAGATGAAACAATGACTAAGCCAGATACGAACAAAACACACACATACACACGCACGTGCACGCACACACGTATTTCTTTTTTTTTTTTTAAGATGGTACCATGTTATTTGTGCTAGTTTTTGACAGCTCTGCTGTCAAAACTTGCTAATTTTTGACAGCTCTCCCACATGAAAATGCACACACATATTTAGTATAACTTTGTTTTATTTTTTTTAAATAAAAAAATCACAAGATAAAAAATTTAAAAGTACAAATAGCTATATCCCCCTTACCATCCACTGTTAACAGTTTTTGGGGGGCATTTTTTCAGAATTTTTATGCACATAGAAATAAATATATGTTTTTTTCCCATAACTATAAACACGCTAGAAATACTGTTTGACATTTGCTTACTTACTTATTTACCCATAGTCTTGGGGATGGTTCCACATCTACACACAAAGATCTCCCTCATTCTTTTTAATGCCGCTTACGATGGATGTGCAACAATTTATCTGTCTCCTAGACTTTTAGCTGTATCTAGTTTTCACATAACTTGTGGTGCCTCCTTGAATGCTCGTGTATGGAAGTTATCTCACTATCTTCCTGACAAAGTCCTAGAAGCAGGAATGCTGGATAAAACGTTATGTATATTTTAAAGGCTGTCAATACATGCTGCCTCTTTCAGAAGGCTGACGAATCGACTCTCTCTGCAGCCTCACCAGCACTGGGTATTATCATTCTTTTGAACCTTGACCAATCTGATAAGCCAAACATGCTATCTTGATGTTGTATTAATTTGCCTTTTTTTGAGTATTGGTGACATTGAGTACCTTTTCTTACACATATGGACCACTTTCATTTCTTCTTTTGTGAATTGTCTCTAACATATTTTTAGATTTGTGAGAGATACTTGTATGTATATGTACTTTACATGTAAATATGTTCACTTCTTTCTGTCACATCCAGCAAATATCCCTCTTCCCTCCAATTTACAGTGTGTCGTTTATATTTTGCTCATTTGGAATACTTTGCTATACCAAATATTTTGCAATTTTATGTACTTAAATAGAGCAATGAAAATTTTTTTTGTCTTTGGAGTCAGATTAGAAAGATCTTTACCACACTCAACATTATAAAAATACTCACCAATATTTTCTTCTGGTAATTAAAAAATGAATTCCTTTCTAAATCTATCTGGAATTTATTTTCACTTAAGGTAAAGCTCTAATTTTATTTTTTTCTCAATGGTTCATTAGACATTAGGTCTCCATGTCATTTATTAAAAATCCCATTATTTCCTTATTGATTTGAATTGTCTTTTGCTGTAATTAATTCTTATTGTCTTTGGATCTATCTCACTGACATGCTTGTCTCTTCCTCTGCCAGTCTCTCCCTGATTTAATTACTGTAGTTTTATAATATGCTTTGTAATCTTACAAGCAAACCCTCCTCATTAATCTTTCTTTTCAGAACTTTCTTGGTGATTCTAATACCTTTGTATATCCAGATGAACTTTAGAATCATTTAATTTGAAAAATAAAATTCCATTGACTTTTGTTTGTATTTGTGTTAAATTTGTAGATTACTTTGGAGAAGATAGGCATTTTATAGATTTTTATAGCACTCTATCTTCCTATCCCATAAAATGTCTTGTCTCCCTGTCATTTAAAAGTTCTTCTATGTCTCTCAATAAAGTTTAAAATTTTTATTTGTATAGGTCCTATACATTTTTGGTTATGCTTATTTCTAGCCGTTTGGTACTTTTTTATGGTTTTTATAAATGGGATTTTTTCCATTATATATTCTAACTGCTTGCTAATGAAATATAGAAAAGTCTTTTCTTTCTAATTATCTAACTACTAGCTATTTTACCAAGTTCTCTTTTTAGTTCTAATAATTTTTTATTTGATTGTCTTGGATTTTATAGGCAAACAGCATCTTCATTTGAAAATGGTGAAAAAAAAATGGTGATGCTTTCTTTTCCAATACTTATACTTCCTCTTAGCTCCCTGGTATGTCATGATTTTTTGGAGTGGGTGGGTTACAGTCTGTGGTCTGGGAATCACCAGTAACCTCAGATGTGGCTTAGCCTGCTGAGCACCACTTTCAATACCTGGAGGGGACCATGAAGAGAAGGGTATGTAAGTGTGTATCTGTGTCACTAAGACACAAGGAGGAGGACCCCTGGACAATGTTGTAGCTTAGCCGCCATCACAGGCACCCTTGTCAGCAGCCTGGGTTGGCTCATCTGTCTGCTGCTGGCGTTTCACTCCTAAGTACAAAGTCTGCATAATATTTAAATGTGCATATGTAATGGGCTACTTAAGTAGTCTTCCCTGGTGTTGACCATGTATTCTTGGACCTTCATTCCTGGAATAGATGCTATTTAATTACAGTGTATTAGACTTTTAATGTTCTACCAGATTCCCTTTGATAGTGTTTGATTTCCCATTTTCCCATCAATATTTCAGATGAGATTGGTCTATTGGGCTTATGGCACTGTCTTAGCTGGGTTATGGCATTAGATTTTTGACCGCTTCAGAGAATTATAAGTGAAACTTTACATCTTTTCCTATTATAAGAAAAGCTTTTCATCTTTTCCCATTCTTGGGAAAGTATGAATTGCATGTGAATTATATATTTTTTGTGAGAGCTCATAAAACCATCTGGGCCTGGTGCCATTTTATTGTCATCTTTCTAAAACTGAAATTTGCCTATGCCATATGCTTTCAATAATTTTTCATTGATCACAGGATAAAGCACAAATCCTTTAACCTGACATTCAAGGTAGAGTATAATTGAACTCTGAACCACTCTCCCTCCCTCTCTTATATTCTGGCCACATCTAACTTCTGGAAGTTCCCCAGACCCTAGAGTAGGAGATTCAAGAGGATAGGAACAGGCTTGTTTTGTTCAGTGCAGAATCTCTGGCACCCTGTAGAAGCTTCCCTTTGATAGGTATTCCTTGAACTCCTGTTGAATGGCATTCACTGTGTTAAGACTGTTGTATCTTTTAGTTCACATCAACACATGTTCACTGAGCATCTCCTTTGTGCCTGGTCACATGCTGGCCCTGGGGGGAAAGAATCCCAGCCGCTCTATTCAAGGTGCTATTTGGCTACTGGGGAAACAGGTGAGTAAACACACATTATACACAGTGAAGTAATTGCAGTTGGGGGGATATGAGTGGCATTATGGGAGCATGGGGAAGGGCCATCACCCAACCCAGGAAGAGAGATCCAAGAGGCTTCCTGGAGGAGGTGGCCCTGGAATTAGTCTTACATGATGAGAAGTGGGGACAGGTCATTCCATGCTAAGGGGATATAGCGAGCCAAGATCCAGAAGGAAGAACAAGCACAACTCTGTTATCTCTTCTCAGGATGACTGTAGCTGCCTCCTAGCATGTCATGTCACTCTTCTGCTGAAAATCCACGAATGGCTTTTTAAGACTTTTTCCAAAGTCCTTTGTGTGAGCAAGGCCTGATGTGATCTGGTCCCTGTGTTTCTCTGAATTTACCTGATCACTCTGTTCCAACCACTGCTGCTCCTTGGAGAGCCCAAACAGTACCAGCTCAGGGCCTCTGCACTGCCTGTTCCCTCTGCCTAGAGACTCACACCTTCACTCTTCCTGGGTCTCTGCCCAAATGTCACCAACTGGTGAGGCTGCCCTCGACCCCTGTATAAAACAACAGCCCTCTCAGTTATTCTCTGTCCTAACACTGCTTTATTTTCTTCCAAGCTAGTAAAGCCACCTGATATTATACACACACACATATATATGTATACATACACACACATTTTATGCTGTATGTATGTGTATATCATAATATATGATATGCTATATACTTATGATTTTTAACTTTTTTTTCGCCTGTCAGAATGGGAGCTTTGGGAGAACAGGGAGTTTGTCTTGTTCGTTCTCGTGGCCCCAGTACTCAGAACACCATCTAGAAGAATGTACCCAATCAATACAAGCAGTTTGGCATTGCTGGTAGCAGAACACACCTGAGGGGTGAAGTGGGAGGTGCGGCTGGGACCCAGTAGAGAGCAGCGGCAGGCTGGGGAGGGGGACAAGCCTCAGGGTGATGGCAAGGAGCTTGGACCTTCTTCTGAGTGAATCAGGAGCCAGGCAAGGGTAATGAGTGGTTGGATTTATGCTTGGGGATGGTCACGCTGCCCGTTGGGAGGGGCGTGGTGTGGAAGGAATGAGACTGGCAAGTTACCCCAGTGCAGGTAAGGAGTAGGGGTGAAGGGTTGGTTCAGCGGGAGGGAGGCAGGGAGAAGGCGAGACTGATGATGCCTTGCCCCTCACTGAGCTGGGGAGTCCCAGAGGGGAGATTCTGTTCTGGGGGTGTCAAGTCCAAGGCGCTCTTGGGCAACCTAGTGGAGGTGTCTGGGAAGCTGGGGCCAGGTGGGTCTAGAGCTCGGGAGAGAGGCCTGGGCTGAATAGAGGTTTTGGGCTTGGAACACGGGGAGCATGACATCATTGTTGCCATCATCCCCACTCAGTCTTCGTCTAAGCGAACTTTAATTGAGCACTTAGTATGTACCAGGCACTGTGCTCAGAGTGATTTCTTTATTGACTCTTCTCTATAATCCAGTGGCGTGCTGGTACAGGTCTCCCAACCAGCTCTCTGGAGAAAAACCGTACAAACCCTGATTTGTAGAGTTTGCCAATTTCCATGATGTAAATACTTCAACCATGGTTGATTTCACGCGACTGACGCGATGTTATGGAAGGTGGAATTTGAAGAGATGGGCAGTGGCACAGCATCATGTGGAATTTCCACCACAGATACAATAGACTCAGACAACCTCCAGGGCATCGATGAGAGTAAAATGAAGTAATTTTATAGGAATTGACAGGTTTGGAGTATTTATTACCTTTAATTTTAATATTGCTTATTTAATTGTAAGTTTACCTAATTTAATTTTTAACAATGGCTGTTTCTAATGACCACCTTACAAAATTAATTCCTGAAAATTTAACAAGCAGCTCTTGTGAGCCGGTCTGAATCAGTTCCAGCACACGGCTGCTACAATCCCATGACGTCGTTGCTGTGGTCGGGGAGGTGAAGTGAGGTCACCCAGCTGGTGAATGGGAGATTTGGGTATTCTTGAGCAAGTAACTTCCTGTCCTCGAGCCTCAGTTTCCTCATCTGTAAAATGGGGACAATAAAACGTATCTCCTGGGGTGCTGTGGAGAGTTCATGAGTTAACGCTTGTAAAGTACCTGACATACAGCAAATGGTTGACAAGTGGGAACCACTAGTGTGTTATAGTTATTTTAGTAATAATAACGAACATATATCCTCTCCTCGAGGTATTCATGTTCTAGTAGGGGGAGTTGGTCAGTGACAAGACATATACACATTCATAGGATTCTGATCCAGGCAGAAAAGGAAGACTTCCTGGAAGAGGTTGCATTTGAACTAGGTCTGGCAGAATTGAGAGAATGGGGGTCCATGAGGAATAGGGGGAGGCATTCCTGGCTGCTGGTCCATACAAGCAGAGGAGGGATGAGAGATGAGACTGAAGGCAACTAGAAGGATGTCGAATGCCAAGACAGAGTCTGAACTTTTCTCTGAGGGCCCTGGGGAGCCGCAACAAGCTGCTCAGCAGGGCCTGGTGGCATCAGGTTGGCCTCTTGGAACATCAGTGTGACTGCGGTGGGGAGAAGGGCCAGGAGGGGGCAGGAGTGGAGGCAACATCGGCCCCGATGAAGAGACGTGGAGATGGAAGCCCACCCATCTGGGCGGGGCTGGGGTGGCCTCCAGAAACACAGGCTCCCTTGACCCCCTCCTCCCCTGCAGCTACAGTGAGGGGGCGAGCAGTAGGGTTCCCTTCCTCAACCGCTATCATCCCCACCCCTGCTCAGGCCCAGGTCCAGCTCCAGCCCCAGCAGCTAATCCTGGTGACACTGGGTCCCGAGGCCGGGGCGGGGCAGCCAGGCAGCTGGCCTCAATTAGCTGGGGAGCCGGGTCTGGACAGTGTCATTAGGAGAAAACCAGAGCCTGGCCATAAACTCTAATGAATGCATTAATGGAAGGCTTGTGCGCCTCAAAGGGGAAAAAAAAAAGGGGGTCTAAATAAAGTTATTAACACAGCCCACCTGTGTTCGGCTCTCGGCCTACATTGTTCAAATACCCTGTTGACTCCTGAAGCGTCCAGTCTGGAAAGTGAGCCCTGCCTCTCTGAAGCGGACGCTTAACTGCGCTCATATAGTTCAATTAGCTTCCTCAGTCGTGGTCCAAAGGCATTCTCTGGGCTTTCATCTCAGTAATGGCCTGCAGGCTGGAGTGGGGAACAGGGGGTTAAAAAGAGGGGCTTGGAACCTGCTTTCTGGCCTGACTCACCGCATCACCTGGAGGGGCCTCCAAATGAGTTTCCTGGGACAGAAAGCATTCCCCATGTGCCCGGGCTCTCCGATGGCCTTCTGTGCCTGGAATTCCCACCTACATCCTTCTTGTGCATCCTCTGTCCAACATCCAGGCCCTGCAGCCCCCATTCTGCCCCACCCCCCTTGTCCAGCAGTCCAAGGACCCTGACTCCACCCAGCTGACCCTATTAATAAAGAGTTAAGAAAATTCATTAGGAAGTGGGTCTTTTATAGATTCTGTTAAAGCCTTCTTCCTACTTCTGTCACTGAAAAAGGATAAAAATCCTTTTATCACTCTACAACTTGTTAATGTTCCGCCCCGGGAGCACTTCATCTGTAATAAACATCTTCACAAAATATGCGTCCCCAGGGAGGAGCCGTTAATTTCCTCAAGGCCTCACACATGTGAGGGGTTTTATTGGCTGCAGGTGCTTCACGAGGTTGCGTGGGTTTCTAATAAATGTCCACTAAACCGCAGGTAGCCTGGGAGTGAGATGGGCCTGTGCACCTGTCCACAGAGGGCCTCCACACGCAGCTTCTCCACCTTCCCCTGGTCAGCCCTGGCAGCGGCAGCTCCTGAGACCGACCTGCCCCTCGGACGCCTGCAGGTAAGTTCTCAGGGCCCCTAGATTCCATCTGAGCCACTCACAGAGCCCTGGGGTGGGGGTGGGGGGCCGGGGCCTCGCTGCTGCAGCTTTATATCAGGAGGATTCCTCCCTGGAACCCACACACCTTGGCAGGCATGGCAAACACACAAAGACGTTGAAGGCGTGTTCGCTGGTTGATTTCTGGGTTTCCTTTCCTTGTTTGCTGTGAGGGAGTCACCCATATTAGGATCTACTGTGGAAATGTGATTATCAATACATTTGACTTCCCAATTTCTTAGTAACTGAGGCAGAGAGAAAAGAGAGCTTGCCTCTCTTAAGTGCGATTCATAGGAAATGTGTTTTGCATATCTTCAGGGCGGTTTTTGGGATGTTAAAAATAATTGCTAGAAAAATAGGTGGTAGCTCAGTCACTAGAAAAAAAAAGCTTACTTAAGGAGTAGTTTTCATCTGCCTTCCATGAATTAATTAGAAGTTTGCATTTAATAAATATCTCTCTAGTCTCCGGGGTTCTTTCCATGTCATGATCGCCAAATTAATCGCGAGCTATGTGCTGGGTTATGGGCAGATATGATGCCTTGTGGCTGAGGGAGTGGGGATGCGGCCAGTGGCTGTTTCTTAACCTCGATGTGAGCTGGAGAGTCAGCCCTAGGCTCCTGGGGGTTCACGGAGGCCCAGGGGAGAGAGATGGGGGCCCGACATGGATCTGCAGCCTCTTCCAGGATGAGGTGCCTCTGAGGACCAGAGGTCGGGATGCTGAGCTCATCCCTAAATCAAAGGGTGTATGTTGCTTCTGGACACTTAATAACTGGCATTTCTGGGGCACTTCCATGGTGGTGGTAGGGACAGGACCTGAGGTCTGTCCATATGGCTTGGTGCACGCATGCCCCCACCCAGGGAAGCCACCCACGCTAGGGAGAGCGGCTGCTGGATTCAGCAGAGACAACACACTGGGGCCACAGAGGCTTCCGGAAAGAGGAGATAATCTAGATCTTTCTGAAAGCCCTGAGGAGGAACACTCAGCTCAGCTGCGTTCACAGGCCCCTCCTTCCCAGCCAGGGGGCTGTGCAAAATCTCACAGTCTCCGGATCCGGGGCCCGGAGGGAGGTGGAGCAGGGCCTGGACAGCTGAGCCTTGGGATGTGCACATTCCTTGTCTGGGAAGATAACGATAACATCCCATCACTGGGCGCAGCACCCATGATAATACAGGTCCTGAGGTCTTGCTGTGGGTCAGGGCCAAGCACCCGGAGGACAGGGGCTTACCTCCGGAATCTTAACTTCCCCTTTGTGTGCCAGGAAACTCAGGTTTAAGAAGTGAGGTTACTGACCCAAAGTCACCCAGTGGAGAAAGAGAGTTTGGGAACAGAAGCAGAGGACCCTACCCGTATCACCTGCAGGCATCCTCCCATCAGACCTTCAAGGGAGGGCACAGGCTGCCCAGCTTGCAGACCACAAGCTGAGGCTCACCTAACAGTGGGGAAACCAACCTGGCAGGGCCCTGACCTCTGCCTCTCTCCCCCGGACACGGCTGACCCCCCCACTTCTCTGTGCTGGGAGGAGAGAGGGTCATTCACCCCCTGCCCCGACTCCCACTAGTCTGCCTGGCCCGGGCCAGCAGAAGCCATAGGAGGTCCAGGGAGCCTGGAGCAGCTTCAGAGGCGGCGATGGACATGATGAAAGGCCCGGAGCACGGGACCCAGCCAAAAGTTTAGAGGAAGCAGGGTCACTGCGCCTGGGGAGCGGAAGGCCCAGGGGGCCGGGGCCCCGGCTAATGGAGAGCACCAGATGCTGACCAGCTGTTCTCTGTCTCCCTGGAGGCCCGACAGAACCAGAAGAGCTTCTACAGCAGGAGAGAATTAGGGGGGATAGCAGAAAGAACTGGCTGAGGGAGTGGTCGGGCTTTGAGGAGCTGTAAGAAACAGGATGGCAGCTCTGAACTAGGGCCTGGGGGCCAGAGAGAGAGAGAGCTCAGAAAGTTAGCCCTGATACACTGACCCCTCCTCTACAACATGATTGGAATGAATCCACCACCCTCTCCCACCCGGCCCTGCCTCGTGGGCCAGAAGCCCTACTCCTCCAGTAGCAGGGCCAGCGGTCTGGGGCCTCAAGCCTTGGACAGGAGCCTCTGAGGCTAAACAGTCAGGGTTCCGGGGAGACCCATGTCTCGGAGGCCTGGGCCCCCACAGGCTGGGGACAGCTGGTCCCAGGAGGCGAGACCTTTAGCGGCCAAAGCCCTCCAACATGAAGCCCCCAATCCCTTGGCTCATCAAAATAAACTGTAAAGTACTAAACTGTAAAGTAAGGGTGAGGAAGGCCTGCAAAGTCCCAGTTCTACCCACAGTGAATACTTTGGTGCTTTAAAAATCCAACTAAAATATCTAGGTGTCTGTGTTCAGCCGGTGCTCTAAGCACAGGCTCTGTCTGCTCACAGGGTGACCCAGCCTGGCACTTCCTCCCTCGCATCAGGGCCAGGGCCAGGGCCACTGACTTGGGGGGCTTGGGAAGGGAGGAGCGGGAGAGACCCCAGAAAGCCACGCTCAGGGCTGGTGCAGAGCTGCAGACCTCATCCCAATCGCCAACTCATGATAGGAAAACCGGGGTACAGAGAGAGAATGGAACAGGTCTGTGGAGTCACGGCCAGACGATGGTGGCCAAGCATTGTTCCAGCCCCAGCGGAAGCACTGTTTTCTTGATGATTTGATTCTGCTTCTGGGTGGAAAACTAGGATGTCCCTGCTCAGCCTCCTTGACCCCTTCTGGAACCCAGGGCTAGGGTTGTTCGATCAAATATAGGGCACTCCATCCAACTGGAATTTCAGATAACAAGGAATAATGTTCTAGTATAAGTGTGCCCAATGCAATATTTGGGACAGACTTACACTAAAAAAAAATTATTTCTCGTTTACCTGAAATTCCTATTGAATGGTGCATCCTGTATTTTTATTTGCTAAATCTGACAACTCTACCCAGGGCCCCTTCCCCAGTTGGGACTGCTGTGCCCTCCCGGGAAGAACCTTCCAGGCGTTTCTCTGGCAGCAGGAACCCGGGCTGGAGGCACTGCTCTCACAATTCAGGGATGCCAGAGGCCGTAATCGCTCCTTTACTGTTGCAGAGAACAGAAAACGCAGTTTCTTGCTGTATTTTTCTTTCGGTGTATATTTTTGGAGGAGGCTTGGAGGGCTCCCTCACTATGGGAGTTATTTATCAGGGAAATGAGGCGTTTTTGAGTTTGTCGTTTGTGGAGGATACGGCAGTGCCGGGCAAGCTGCTTCTGTGATCTCCTGTTTCTCTGGAAGATTATGGAAAACAGCCGACGGTGTAAGGCAAACTTTTCCCTCTGATGCTTCTGGAAGCTCATCTCCTTGATTTAAAACTTGCTAGGACACAGGTGGATTTTTTTAAGACATAAAATGGAAGGAAGGAAAAAGACAAAATACCAGCAAATGTTCTCCGGCCAGCTCTTGGAATATGATTCTTGGGATCAATGGTATTTCATTTTTCAAATTGTTGAGGTCTTTTTCAAAAAATTATTTCCAAAAGGGCCATTGCCTTTGCATATAAAGAGACTTAGAAAGGTCTTTCTTTTTCTTTCCCACTCCCTCTCTTTCTTAAGCTAACAGAAAGATGTTAAAGACATTATCTGAACTAAGCAATCAGGAAAAAATATTTGCAGAGTCAAGGAAGATCAACAGAACACGGAAAAAAAAGGAAACAGATAAAAAGCAAGTAAAACACACAGAAAAAAGTCTTTATGTTAGATTTTCGTTAAAATTTTTTGACATCTGACTTTATACCTTGGCTTGCAAACCTGATCACATTTAGTTTCAAGATGCCATAACTAAAACATCAAATCTTGATGGCTTTTCCTCACTTTTTCCAAATATTTGATGGCTTTTTCTTTTTTTTTTTAACATCTTCCCGGACCAGGAGAAATATTCCAATATGGGAAAATAATGTATTCAGTGTATTTCTTTTCTAGAATGGTATCCGAAGGCAGTCGGGGTCTGCTCTAAAGATGGCAAAATTTTGCAAACACAATATCCTAGTCCTAATTCACACCAGAACGAGAGCAGGGGGTTTACCGACACTCCCTTTGCCAAGTCTGAACCATGGGAGAGTTCTGCTTCACTGAGCAAAGAGCCTGGCTGAAACCCAAGGGACCCAAACCTCAGCCTGCACCCCCTTTCCAGCTCCCATCCATCCTCTTCCCTTTGGGGTCATAGATCTCAGATCGGAATCTTGGCCCGGAGCCCGGAGCCGGAAAGTGCGGCTTGATGTCAATTACGGCCCAATTCCAGAGGTGCCATCAAAGAGTTAACTAGGATGTCCCAGCGCGCAAATGTGGGATAATTGGGAAACAAATTCTACAAACATCTTGAAAGGGGCAAAAGACCTTTGATCTTTCTATAGAAAGGCAGACATTACCAACGTTACTGCCTTTTGGGGCCTGCACACATCTCATACCAGGTTAGAGGATGCCATCTTTCTGAGAAATCAGCCGACACCTAATTCCATCATACCTTAATTATCCTAACTGGTTTCGTATGTCCAAAGGCATTTTCCCCAAAGATTAGAGGAGAGAGTAGGACTGACAAAATAATTAAATATGCAATTTGCCAAGCGTGGGCAATATGGCTTTGAAATCACCTTTGCAGGAAGTTTTACTGCTCGTTCATGGACATGTATATTGCAGCCTTCAGACTTTTATTTAAGCTCTTTTGATTGCCTTAATGGATTAATACCTGGGTGCCATCAGCGAGGGCCTGAGACCCAAGGCTGTTTCTAATTTCGCAAATATTGCGTCCGCTTCCTCTGGTGTTATGACAAAAGCAAGCCTCTAGAATTTGCCTTCTCGCTTAAAGCAACATGCTGATCCCCTCAAATAATTGCCTGATGTCGGAATCGGCATCTCCCAAGTGGCGTGTGGGTTACAGGCAAGTCCCGCGGTGCCAGGGGCCTGGGCGGCCGGCGGCGGGCTTGGCAGGACTGGGGAGGCCCGTGTCGTGCTCGGGGCCTGGGTCTATTCGGGGTGGCATTCCAAAAACGAGTCCGTGTCTCCTGACGGCAGGATGCCTCTCGGGTACAGAGGAATGTGTTACTGTCCCTGCTTAGGACTCCTGCCAGCGCGTAAGGAACATTCCATGGGAAGGGGCGGGGAGGTGCTCGTGGGGATCTGGAGAAGAATCTCCGCTCAGGCTCAGACTGCTGCGTGGAGGGAGGCATCCGGAAACCGGAGCTGGGAGTTTGCTCTGGGGGAATAGTTTGCATTCTGTCCCGGAGGCTGGGAGAGCCGGAGTCCAGGAGGAGGAATCCACGGAAATGATCGCACCGTTCCCATCTTTTGGCTGAGCTGGGTGTCTGGGGGCAGCGTCTTGGGGCCAGTTCCAAGGACATGAAAGCAGGGTCTCTGGGGGTGGGGGGAGTTCTTTTCTGGTATGGAACATGTGTGGGTACCCAGTGGGCAGAGGATGGATTGGTCACAGCATGCAGAATCGCTTGGTGCTGGGAGTAGTGAGAGGGTAGGTGGAAAGGAGGGAGAGAGAGAAACAGAATCAAAAAGACAGCACACACACGCACGTGTGCACACACACACACACACACAGATTGTCTTTGAAGGCGGGGGTGGGGGGGGGAGGGGACAAGGCCTAATTGTCCTAGGGATGTGCGCTGCAGCCGGGCTTTTTCATCGTCCCCAGAGCTCCCTAATGAGGCTGTGGCCTCTCCTGGTGGGAACACTGCTCCCTGGACTCAGCTTTGATAAAGCGGATGGACCGTCTGGGTCGAGTTACCAGGTTTTCCTCTTTTCCTTTTGAACCCTGCGGTGGTTTTGCTCTTTCATGACAGAGGGGGCCAAAGTCCCTGGCCTCTGTCCTCAGGGGACACAGGCCATCCCACCTCCTGGGAAGGGCAGGGAGGTGGCAGGTCCTGGAGTGGGGATGCTGGCCCAGGCCACGGGCTGAGGGAGAGGAGGGGGCTTTGCTGGGCTTGATATTCAGAACTGCTTGCCAGCCACACCGGGTCTACTGGCCGCCAGCAAAAAAAATCACCTAAAATGCTTCTTAGCAGCCACGGGGGATGCTGGCATGGTGAGCGAACACGGGTTAATAACAGCAGCGGCAGCAGAGATAATGCTGTCTGCTTACCGAGAGCTCACTCTGCTGGGCACCGAGCCAAATGTTTGACAAGGATGATACTGTGCCCCTTTTACAGAGGGGCAAATGGAGGCTCCGAGTTCAGTGGCCTACTGGTCAGAGGCAGGATGGGACTGGATCTGTCACCCCACGGCCCAGCTCTTAACCACTGGCCTTCCTGAAGGGGCGGGAGCCTCATCTGGCCCTTGAGCCCCTTCAACACACCAGTTTTCTAGGTGCACAGAACCTCCCTCATTTCTTCTTACCCGTGACTGGGCTTTCAGTAAGACCACAGTCATAACTTTAGCAAGACCCCAGCTCTGAGGTCCTGCCTCCCCCAGGTGTCCAGAGGTTGCCCCGGGCAGTGGCTCTGGAAGGGGCGAGCCTTGAACCAGGCACCCTGAAGCAGGAGGAGAGAAGAGGACCCCCAGCCAGTGGGACTTGGCTTTGATCTCTGATTAGAAGAAAATGCCCTCTCAGGTGGTTGCTCCTTATCAGGGAGGAAAGCCCCCTTTCTGGACGGCAGATGGTGAGTGGCCGGAGAGAGACTGTCCCCTCCCAGGGCCTTCCCACAAGACAGGTCCTGCTTTCAAAGGCAGCTCCGGAGAGGCTCACCTGCACTTCAGGGTCAGACTTGTCCCTGGCCTGGTGGCCTGCCGTCCCACCCCCACCTTCCGGCCCCCCTGCCCTGATCCCAGCCGCCTGCCCTTGAGGCTTTCCCATCAGGGCTCCTCGGGCCCGCTGCCTGCGCGTCCCCAGCCGCTGCTGCCCGGAAGACGGGCGGCAGCTGTGCCCAATGCCCCTATCGCCGCGGCCAGTCACTCTTGATCTCTGTGGTCCGCTGGGCTGTGAGCAAGGACCTTAACTTTTGTCTGACTTGTGAAAAGAGAACCTCGTAAGCCTTGTCTCATTCCATCAGGCACCCACTTTGTGCCAGGCCCTGGGCTGGCACCGGGGGCACAGTGGCCAGTGAGGTGGATGCGGTTTCTGTGTTCAAGGAGGGGTGGTGGTTTCTGATTCTGGTCAGCAGTGGGTTCTGGGCCACACGCTCCATGGTGGATCGGGACGCCCCAGAGTGCAGCCACGCCCCAAGCGAGAGCTGGGGACAGAGCCTTACAGGGTGGGGTGGCAGCCCTCCCGTGGTCCCTGTGGGTCCCTAGGGATGGTGCGTGTCGGGGCAGCGGTGCTCCTGCTGCGTCGCGCTCCCACCTGGACCCGCAGCTTGTGGGCGGAGCCACGTGACGCCTCCATTAGGAGCTGGAGAGTTGAGAATTCCTGCCGGAGCCCCTGACAGGGTGTTCTTTCCACGTCCCATCATTGACACGCCCTCTTGGACCTCTGGGTCGCATTTGTGGTAAGAGGGTGCAGAGGGAAACAGCGATAAAGGGAGGGGCATGATGAGAGCAGAGGACTTTCCCCCAACATTTTAAAAAACTTACTGAAGTATATTTATTATACCATGTGTTAATTTCTGGTGTATAGCGAAGTGACTCAGTTATACATATATATACATTTTTTTCATATTCTTTTCCATTATGGTTTATCACAGTATATTGAATGTAGTTCCCTGTGCTATATATACAGTAGGACCTTGTTTTTTATCCATTCTATATATAAGTTTGCATCTGCTAATCCCAAGCTCCCAATCCATCCCTCCCCATTGGTAACCACAGTCCATTCTCTATGTCTGAGTCTGTTTCTTAGATAAGTTCATTTGTGTCATATTTTAGATTCCACATATAAGTGATATCGTATGGTATTTGTCTTTCTCTTTCTGACATACTTAGTATTAGAATCTCTAGGTCCATCCATGTTGCTGCAAATGGTATTATTTCATTCTTTTTTATGGCTGAGTAGTATTCCATTGTGTATATATATACCACACCTTTATCCATTTGTCCATCAATGGACATTTAGGTTGTTTCCATGTCTTGGCTATTGTAAATAGTGCTACAGTGAACACTGAGGTGCATGTATCTTTTTGAATTATAGTTTTGTCTAGATATATGCCCAGGATTGGGATCGCTGGATCATATGGCAACTCTAATTTTAATTTTTTGAGGAACCCCGATGCTATTTTCAATAGTGACTGCACTAATTTACATTCCCGTCAACAGTGTAGGAGGATTCCCTTTTCTCCATACCCTCTCCAGCATTTGTTATCTGCAGATTTTCAAATGATGGCTATTCTGACGGGTGTGCGGTGGTACCTCATTGTCATTTTGATTTGCATTTTTCTAATCATTAGTGATGTTGAGCATCTTTTCATGTGCCTGTTGGCCATCTGTATGTCTTCTTTAGAGAAATATCTGTTTAGGTCTTCTGCCCATTTTTCAATTGGGTTGTTTGGTTTTTTTTGTTACAAATATATTCAAATACCTAGAACTTTTTATTACAAATACATAGAAAAATCGTGAGACCAGTCCAAGGAATGCCCACATACCCACCTCCTAGATTCAATACAAGCGAACTTTTTACTGTACTTGCTTTATCTATGTATACACATATCTGTATCTGTGTATTTTTTGTTATAAGTTTGAAAGTAAATTCCGTATGCCATCCCTAAATACTTCAGTGTGCATTTTCTAAGAATAAGGACATTCTCCTCGGTAACTGTAACACCATTACCACGTGAAGTAAATTAACAGTGATTTGAGAGGGAGGGATTTTGCTAATTAGTTAAAATTCGAGTGCTGGTGCCTCAGAAAAACAAAAGGCCTGGAGGAGTGTTATTTTAAAAGCTTCCTTTGGTTTCAGTCTCTATCCAGGGCAGCTGGAGGAGGAGGGGATGGCAGTCTGGTGACAAAGCCCATGAGTTCCATGAGAGCAGAGCGTGGGCACGCAGTGGGTGCTTTCGAGGTGTTTGTTGATTGAATGCATCCCCGGCAACAGCGCATCCCTGAATCCCCCCTTGTACTCCACAGTACAGAGGGGTCTGTCCTTCCGGCTCCTTCCTTGCCCAGAGGAGGGAGGCATGTGGGGAGAGTGGGGGCTTGCCTGGGAGACAGACTGGAGCTGTTTGAATCTCTGAGACCTGGGCTGACTGGGGTACCCCCAAATCTCCAGTTCCCTCGGACCATCGAAACATCTGGGGTGAGGGTGCGATGGGGTGCCTCCCCATGCGCTGTGAGGCCCTTTCTCCTCCCTGAGGGGAAGCATCTTGTACCCGTGTGTGTGACGTTAGGAGAGTTTGGGTAGAATATGATGGAATAGTATTCAGCCTTAAAGAGGAAGGAAATCCTGACACAGGCTATAGCATGGAGGAACCTGGAGGTTGTTAGCTCAGTGCAGTAAGCCAGTCGCCAAAGGACAATAACTGTATGATGTCACTTATGTGAGGTACTTAGAGCAGCCAGATTCACAGAGACGAAAAGTAGAGTGGTGGCCGCAGGGGCTGGTGGGAGGGGGAGATGGGGCGCTGTGGTTTAATGGGGACAGAACTTCAGTTTTGCGAGATGCAAAGGGTTCTGGAGATGGATGCAGGTGACGGTTGTACAACCATGTGAGCGTACTTAATGCTACTGAGCGGCACACTTAAAATGGTTAGGATCACGGTTAGAGAAATATTATGTATTTTAGCACAAGAAAATGGTGGGGTTTCGGTGCCTGTGATTGGCTGGCTTGTTAAGGTTCTGTTTCAGAACGATGGTGCCCCCCTCTCCTCCCACGCTAGCGGAGCCCCCGGCGTGGTCAGTCAGGCAGAGTCCCAGAGCACGGAAGATGCTTGGGAGCGTCAGACCCGAGACCCGTTTCTGGAAACGTTTCTGTTTGAAGTGAGTCTCGCCAGCCAGGAATGAAACAGAGGCATTTTGTCAAAGGAAAGAACTTGATGAAAAATTGTTTTATGAAACCCGAATTTTGGCATGTTTTCACATTTTAGTTTGTCAGAAGGCAGCGTAATAAATGTTAAACGTGTTGTTTATTAGTATGTGCGGTTGACTTCTTTTATGATGACAATTTTATTTTCAAGTTTGTCACCGAGTCCCTGCCGGACGGTGTGGGGAGTCTAGAAAAGAAGGGCGGGAGGCACGGTTTCCAGTTTATCCAAGTAGAGAGCAGTTTTTATTAAAACAACAGAAAAGGAGGAGGCAGCCCAGGTCCAAAGCCCCCTCCCACGCATGGGTCAGGGGACCAGCGCGGCCTGCGGGCGCCTTGTCCTGGGGCCCGGCCTTGACCTCCTGATGTCTGTCTGGCTGCGGTGGGAGCCGCACACTGCCCGGGCCGCCTTGTGGGCCTCTTGGCTGGGCCGCGCCTGCAGCCTTTGTTCCCCAGGCCGGCACTGGGTAGCCAGTTTATGGTTGTAAATGGAGGGAGCAGGGACGAGAGGCCGTGCAGGGTGTGGACAGCCCCTGGCAAACCCTCCGTGAGAGCCGGCCGAGGGAGAGAGGGACGGAGCGTGTGTTTCCTTTCCTCTCACCTCTTCTCCACCCACAGTGGATGGGAGGGGTAGAGGTTCCAACCCCTCGTGAGCTGAGGGCAGTGGGACCCAGGAGGAGGACACTGGGAGCTGTCACGCAGCTGGCCCTGCCACTGAGACTGGGGGTGGGGGGTGCTTCCCTCCAAAAGCCTCAGTTTCCTCAACTGTAAAATGGGGTCTCCACGCTTACCCTGGGGCTGCTGTGAGCTCCTGTTTCCTGGGTGCTCTCCCTGGGCTGGGTGCTTTGGAGGCCATATTCCACCCAACCCCAGGGCGGCCCTGTGTCCATTCTGATCCACCCTTTCAGATGAGGAATTGGGGATCAGAGAGAGGGAGCCCTGTTACCCAAGCCGCCCAGCAGTGAGAGTGTGGCTGGCTAGCGTCCTGAGTCTGCTTGGAACCCAGGCCGGAAGTAGGGGGAAAGCCCTGCCCCGCTGGCTCAGGGTGGGCATCCTCGAGGTGACTCGGCAGCTGCCCTCAGGCTGGGGAGGAGGTACAGCTTCCGAGGACACAGGGAGCCCTGCTCTGAGAAGAACCGGGGGTCCTGGCCAAACGTGGCGACTTTCAGCCCCCAGGGTCTCTCCCTCCTGGAGTTAGGGGCCTGGGGCCTCTGCATCTATGCTCTTGGCCCAGGTCTGGTCAGCTGGTGAAGGGGCTCCTGAGCCCCACCCGGTGGACGTACCAAGTGATGAATCCCCACCTCTATTCGGGCGGTGGGCTCCTCTTTGGGGCTTTCTGGGCTAGGGGCAGGAAGAGAGGCACGGGGCCTGCCGGCATCCAGAGGGTTTTCTGTGCAGTTCCTGACGGGGCACAGAGAGGCTGTGGCCCTCTCTGGTGTCACAGAGCGTTCTGGCAGAGGGCCACCTGCCAGTCCCTTCCTGAGGCCACTGGTGCGGGCACTGAGGCTGGTGCTGGGGTTGGGTGGGACTAGGGGAAGGGTCTCCCACCTTGGGCTGCTGCCTCCTCTGCTTCCTTTGGCATGTGGGGTGGGGACTTGAAGGAAGGTAATGGGTCCCCAACACCCCTTGTTCGTCACATTGTGTTTTAGCCCCAGGTCTGGCCAGTGGCTTTGAAATAGATGTTGGTCAAGACAAGCCAAGCGGAGCTCGTTTGGGATCCTTTCCCTAGATTTGGACCCTCCAGGGTCCACGGTCATCACCCCTGCTGTAGGAAAGGCTTTTAAGAAAGTCGAGGTGGGGGATTGGAGAGCACTGTCCGGGCCTCTGGCTGTTGGCAGCTCCTGCCCCATCTGACCTGAAGCTTCTCTGGCAGGGCCTCCAGAGTGGCAGTCGGATCCTCCATAAAAGAATAAGGATCACATTCTTCACGTTTTAAGTTGCACAAAAGCTGTATGCATAATTAATGTGCAATAAACGTGAGCAGCTGGAAATTAACTAAATAAAAAAAAAGGAATATACTTAATTGTAAAAATTTAATTTTGCTTTTATTCTTTTCCTTTTTCTCTCTCTCCCCGTTCCCCCGCCCTTTTACAACTTGTTATATTCTCAGAGCCCTTCAGATCTTCCCGGAGATCATATTCTGAAAGACTCACCTCCTGACCTCTTGCCGGGGAGCCGAGGACAAGATTAGTTTTAAGCCTCGGCCCAGTCAGCTACTTTCAGCAGAGGGTCCGAGAGTGTCCACGAGCAGGGTGTTATTGTGTCGCAGAAAGGAATGTTGTAATCATCCCCCAAGACCTTCCTTGGGGGACCACTATACCCTGGTTTCAAGGGCTTTGGTAGATGCAGCTTTGAGAGTCGCTGTTTGAAACTCAGAGAGCCCATCATGGTATTTAAAATTCAAAAACGTGAATTCAGTGGTTAAGAAGCCAAAGGACTAAATACATTTACATAAATTCAAACGAAGTATTTTAAGCAATACCATCCAAGGCCCCCTTTCTTCTTCTCCTTCTAATTTTTTAAAGGACAAGACCTTTTCTAGGTGATAAAATTGGGTGGCAAAATTTCCCAGTGGAAAAATGTATTGACCCATTCTTACTTATTGTCACATCTTTTCATAAAACCTGGGAATTCAGCTAAAAACAACAATCCATCCACTTGAAAGAAAAAAAAATATTTTTAAAGAATAAAACACTCTATTAACAGATACTTTACAACATGATTTATTGCACACACATAACAACAACAATAACTTAAAATATCAAATCCTTGGAATAAATCACTGCCGATTCCATCTCTCTTAAACGCCAGCTGTCTTCCTGTTTCTGCTGTCTTTCTCAGCCCTGGTCTGTATCAGCAGATAATTTTAAAAGAGGCAGAAGAATCAAGAGATGAAACTCAGAGGCATCTAGCTTATTTGGGCAAGAATCGTGTTTTTAGAACATCCTTGTTTGTCCTGGACAGTTCGCAGCTGGCCCTTCTCAAGTCTTTTCAAATAGCAACCAACTCAGAGTGTCTCTTTGACTTGCTCTGTTACCAGATGAATTTATAATAAGAAAAAGACCGTCAATAGTCAATCACGTTCGTTGCCACCTCTGCCAGGTACCTGGTCCTTTTTAAGGCAAACCGCCATCATCCTAGAGATGCCCAGGCATTGGGGACCACAGGCGAGCTGTAAATAACCAGGTCCGTGGCTGTAGATCACCTCTGGCCGGCCAGCCATGCAGCCTCCACGGCAGCCCAGCTGGCAAACGCAGCCGCCTTTGTGAACAGGTGGTCCGCAAGGGTGGCGGCTGGTTTCTGCAGCAGCCTTGAAGGACCAGCCTGGTTCCAGCCCAAGACAACCCACCCAGTGCTCCGCCAAGGCCCCAGCCGCAGGCCTTCGCATTAAACAGGTTCTGACACTAAAAATCAAGGTCTGTCGGCTGTTGTCATAGGAATATGCAGTATCCTCTGGAGGTCTCCTTATTGAAAAACCACATCTTGCTGCTGCCTGGGCTAGGTTTCTATTCCATTTGTATTGATCATGGGGAAATGTCTCATTCCCTGGCTGACAAATACAGCCAGCAGGAAGGGAGTTTGTGTTTGGTGGAAAACATTTGTTTCCACAGTGATCTGGGGGGCCCCAGAGCTGCAGTTATGTTCATGAGATGGGGGGCATCTCTAGTTAGGCTGTGGGATTACAAATGTGGGGATGACATGGGCTTCGAAAATTAGCCAATGTGGCCACTTTGCACATAGTGGCACTTCTAGGAGTCTGTCCTATAGATGGTACCTGTCAGTGTGTGAAAGGTCATCCAGCACAGCACTGTTTATAGGTGCCAAGGGTACCTATAAACAGTGCTGAATACTGACACTCTCATATGGTTCAGTCTACTAAATCTACTGAATAGAATGGCGTGCAGTCTTTTTATAAAATTTATTTTTTACTAAAGTATAGTTGATTTACAATGTTGTGTTTCAGGTGTACAGCAAAGTGATTCTGTTATGCATACATGTGCATATGTATGTGTGTGTGTATATATACACACATATATTCTTTTTCAGATTCTTTTCCATTATAGGCTATTACAAGGTATTTTATAATTTTTAAAAAATTTTTATTTATTTTTATTTTTGGCTGTGTTGGGTCTTCGTTTCTGTGCGTGGGCTTTCTCTAGTTGCGGCAAGCGGGGGCCACTCTTCATCGCGGTGCGCGGGCCTCTCACTGTTGCGGCCTCTCTTGTTGCGGAGCACAAGCTCCAGACGCGCAGGCTCAGTAGTTGTGGCTCACGGGCCTAGTTGCTCCGCGGCATGTGGGATCCTCCCAGACCAGGGCTCGAACCCGTGTCCCCTGCATTGGCAAGCAGACTCTCAACCACCGCGCCACCAGGGAAGCCCTATTACAAGATATTGAATATAGTTTCCTGTGCTATGGCATTGCCGTCTTAAAAGGCATGAGATGGAGAACTCTCCAAGATGTATTAGGAAGTGAAAAAAGCAAGCTACAGAATTATGTACCTGCTATGCTCTGTATGTGGTTTTTAATTTTTATTTATTAAAAAATTTTTTTTTTTTTTTTGGCCGTGCGGCATGTGGGATCTTAGTTCCCTGACCAGGGATCGAACCCACACCCCCTGCAGTGGAAGCGTGGATTCTTAACCACTGGACCGCGGGGGAAGTCCCCATATGTGTTTTTTAAGAAGGAAATATACATATATTTGTTGGAATAAGCCTCAACTCTGGAAGGAGACATTAGAAACTGTCCAAAGAGACTGCTTTGGGGAAGGGACTGAGGAAGGGTGAGAGCAAGGCTGACTTTCCCCTTTACAGCCTCTCTACCTTCTGAATTTTATACTGTGTGTATGTAGGGCAGATATAAAATTTAAAACAAAGATCAAGATGTCAGGAAAGCCGTCATTATATTAGGGGTTAGGAGCTCAGACTCTGTGGTCTGAGAATTCTGGGCTTCAAGCCACTTTGTCTCATGGAGCCTCAGTTTCCTCATCTGTCAAGTGGGGATAGTAATGGTGTTTACTTCACAGAGTGGAAGTGAAGATTTCCTTGAGACATGAAAGGGAAAGGCTCAGCCCAGCAGCACAGAGAATTCAGTAAATGTTACATGTTATTATAGACGACATATAAATCATAACACACACTCATAAATCCTTACAGTGACTTGCTTGGCATTTTTGTTTTCTTGAAAGAGAATTTTAAAATATCTGCGTGTGTTTAGAGCCAGGAGCTGAGACTCCTGAGTGTTACGTGGAACTCTCTTTAGGGGACCGTTTCGCTGATGCAGTGACGACCCATGCTGAATCTGCAGGGTGGGTCTGGTGCTTTTTTTCTGAACCCGTAAATGGTCTTCCGCATCTCTGTGTACACAGGCAGGTGAACTAATAGAATTAGGCTTATTGGTTTAATTCCTCTGGGCCCCCTTGGCGAGGGGAGAGCAGCTGGATGAATATTTTAATTAAGCTCTGACACCCAGAAGTCAAAGTCCCCGAGCGGTCCCAGTGGGCAAGGTCTCAGCAGTTTGGGGTTTAATCAAGTTCGGTTTCAGAGTTCAAATTTCTTCCTGGACAGAAATGTGTCATTAGGTGTCCAAGATTTCGACTGGAAAAAAAAAATACAACTTGACTGTATTTTCTCTAGAGAATGACACTGTGATTCGATTAGCTCCTTTTCCTTGACATTTTGCCCACTTTATTAACTTCTGCTTTGCTTCTAAGCAGGCAACTACTGTTTTACTTCCCTGAAGAAGCTCATAATATTATAATTCAAGTGTCAGGACAGATTAGGTTAAACGAACTGTGTAATTCCCCAAGGAAAACAAACTTCAAAACGGACGCGGTTCGAGTTGTAACATGTCATGGCTTGCATTAGCGTCGAACGGGGTGATTCTATCACCTGATGTGCTAAAGTTGGCTCAAATGTTCCCCACTCTGCAAGGTGAGAAATTACTTAGCTAACAAAACATTTCGTTTTCCTCTCTTTGCATTCTTTCTTTATGAGATCCTGAATGTGACATTTTCACCAAAAAATCTCTGTGCTTATTTGTGAAAAAATGTATATTAAAACCAAAACCCATCAAATGGAAAGAAATCACAGATGGTTTTATTCACAAGCAGTAGAATTAATGGCCTCTCTTCTCTTTATAAATATTAGAAGCAGATGAGTTCATTACGATTTCACCCTAATAAAGAAAACCTGCTTGATTTTGACAAGACATTGACTTATCTAAAACATCTCCTAAATAACAAAGCTACTTCCCGCCCGTAAAACACCAGCTCGCAAACACCAGCTTTACCTGGACTGCTTCTAAATTAATGAAAAACACTCGAATCCGAAGAGCGCAGAAGAAGGGGCGGAGGGGGTGGAGATGGAATTCAAGGGATTTTTGAAAATGTGACTGATTTTGCAAAGAGCGAGTTTTGAAATGTTTACTCTGTGGTGGTTTGAAATTTTTACATCTTTCAACAAAGCGCGCGCGGAGAAGTGAAACCATCTGAAAGGGCTTTTGAAAAGAGCGACTCAGCACAAGTTGGCGGAGGCTGTGGTTCCTTTATCTCGGGCGATCTGTGCCCATCGTGCAGGAGGGAGCCCCAGCCCTTTCCCCCCTCCGCTCCGCGCCTCCGAGCTCCCAGCTCCGCGGCGGCCTCGGCCCGGCTTCAAAGCGCTGCTGGCGGAGCGTCCCGGGAGGGAATCGGAATCGGACACCTCGCTCCGGGGACGCCGGGCCGGCCGGCGCGGTCCTCTCCCCCAGCTCGGCTGCCTGATGTGGTCATCTTGTTAGTCATGGCAAGCCCGGGGTCTCTCTGTTTGTGCCGCTTTCAGCACTTATTAAGCGAGAAGTGGGAGGCTTTACACGAAACTGCAAAAGATGTTTTTTCTCCCCAGGGCCACGGCAGTCGGGGCCACGGCTTATCCATCATTGCAAAGATCTCTCCGAGGCACGGAACGAGTCAGCTCTGCCCAGAGGGGGAGAAAAATGAGCGGCACATGGGGCCCTCTGTCCCAGGACCTTCTTGGCTCGGCTCCCGGGGAAGAGGGTGGGCTCCTTGGTCTGGAAACTGCCGGGGGAAGGCCTTTGGAGAGGCAAAGGCACACAGCTTCAGGAAAGTGGCACATCTCTGTGGCTCTGGTGCCCAATTCTCCAGTTTGGGGCTTTCCACTCAGATGCCCCCACTCTCCCCAGCCCCGAGACCAACAGGGGGCTCCCACCACAGAGATCCAGACACCTGTACACAAGTGGCAGTGCTGGGGGAGGGGTGCTGTTGAAGGTGGAAATAGTTTCTAAGCAGCTCCTGGAAAGTCAACAAATTCTGGTACCTGCACACCGTCTCAGGAACCTGCATCTTTCTTGTCGCTCTGTGCTCCCTTCCTCCAAGGGAGGGGCTGTGAACTCCCCGACAGGCCCAGGTGGAATTCTGAGTTCTGAGATCATCAGAGTCCCTCCTTTGAGCCTCAGTTCCATGAGTATCAAACTGCTGGGGAGATTTTGGGGGAAGCAACAAGTTTGAGCCAAGAACCCATGATTGAAATTCTCCGCCAATAAAGCCCTCCCAGCTGAGCCCCAAGGGTCTGTAGTTGGTTCAGCAAGCAGGGGCGGCAGGAGGCAGTGGGGGATTTGCAAACTTCAAACAGGACCTGGGGTGGGGTGGGGAGACTGTGCTGAGGAAGGAGGCCACTGACAGAGGGCTCAGGGTTAATTAAAGAGACTGCACCGTGGCACCTATCAACTCAACCTTCTCCGTATTTTCTCGGCATTAAAGCACCAGCGACTCAAGTTCTACGCAGGGTTTGCCTCCCTCACCTAGGGTGAGCCTGGAAGGGCGGGAGAGTCGAGCCACACTTAGGATGGACATTTGCAGCCCCCTGGAAGACCCCAGCCAAGGTTACTTTGCCTTCCCACCGAACGCTACTTTGGACATCGAGGGTCTACTGTCTTCTAGGCACTGGGCTGGCCATATCACCTGGGAGATAGGGCTCATCAGCTCTCCCATTTTACAGATGAGGAAAGTAAGGCTCAGAGAGGCAAAGGCTAAAGGGCTCACCAGCTCAAGGGTATCTGGCTGCTTTGTGGGACAGACGGGGTTGGAGCCTGGAGCCTCAGGCTTATGCCACTGGCTTGGGCTGGAGCCAGAGACCAGCAAAGGACAGGTTATCACTGCTTACAGCCCGCCCTCGCCTCGGTCCTGCCCCCTCGCACTGTCCTTGACATTCAATCAGGTGCCTGTGATGTCTGGCCCAGCAGTTGGGGCTGGGCCTCCCCGGCTTCCCCACGACAAATGGTTCTCATTTGAAAGGGAGGTTATAAAAACACATGCCCAAAGACACTGTCAGGGAACTGAGGATTAATCTCATTTCAGTCAAAGACCATTCCAAATATTTTGGGGGTGGGGGAATGGGGGTGGGTAACAGCCCTTGACTGGGAAGGAAGTCAGGGTTCGAGGGTGCCCCTCAGGTCGGGGCCGGTTTGGAGGCACGGATGTGGACTGGTGAGGTCAGGGGTCATTGCATAACTGGTGAGGCTAAGTCTGACCGGAGGCATTGCTTTGCTGCACAAAGTCCACGAGGCCGGCTTTACCGGCGGGGGGCGGGGGGGGGGCGGGTGGCCGGGGCCGGGACTCCATCGTGAACACTCACACTGGGTTTGCTATCTTGGTTATGTTTCAGGGTGGTTTAAGTTGCCAAAAGGAAGGGAAGGATTAGAGGCCCAGGACATTCGCATTTTCTGGATGGTGTCAAAGCTGCATGTTTTTGCCTGGTGACTCAACCAGAGGGGGCCCTGAAGACCAGTCAGGAGGAGGGGGGCACTGCCTCCCAGCCCCCTGCCCAGACGCTTGTGGGCTGCACAGCGAACCCCCCACCAATCCGAGCCAGGGAAGTGAGGGAGCATCAGCTTGGCTCTAAGCCGGCAGCTCCCAAACTGGGTGGCTTGATCCCTAAAAGACGACCTGTGGTTCTGGGGCACAGGCGTGAGCTGTGGACTCAGGGCCTCTGCAGAGCTTTCCGAACAACCCCAATGGCTCCACTGACTGAGCGGTCAGGGGGTGCCAGGTGGCTGCTGCTGTAATCTTGTCTGTTCAATGACCCCGGGAGGTAAGGACATTTATTATCCCCATTTTGTGGCTGGGGAAACTGAGGCTCAGAAAGATGCAAGTGGCTTGCCTAAGGCCTGGAAGCTGGACCACAGTGATACATCTCCTTTAACTTTCTCAGCAACTTTTCAAAGTAGGACTGTTGACTTCTCCAATTTATGGATGTGGAAGTTGAGGCTGGGAGTCGAGGCGCCGTGATGTGGCTCGTTCAAGCCACTGGGGAGGGAGGGCGGAGCTGGGGACTTTGGGTCCCTCCAGCTGATCCGGATCCGGAGCTCTGGCCCCGGCCGGTACCCCCTCGGGGCGGTCCAGAGCCCACATGGGCCGCTCCCCGCAAGCCGGCGGGCGCAGCAGGGGTGGGACCTCCAAGCGGCGCGGAGGGGGCTCGCGCTGCGGGCTGGCCTCCTTCCAAACAAATGTCCGCAGGGTGGAGTCGATGGATTCATTTTCCAACTGTCGGAGGTATTCTCCGAGCTCCCGCACGCGGAGGAGTCCCCGCAGAGCCCAGCGAGGGCCGGCGCCGGGCCGGGCCGGGCCGGGCGCAGCAGAGCGCCCCCGCGTGGCCGGATTCGGGCGCGCGAACTCGCGGCCCGGGCTGTGGGCTGAGAGGGGCCTCGCGCTTTACAGGGACCCAGGAACCTTGAAAGGGAGCTGCTAGGATGGTCCCCAATTTACAGAGGGGAAAACAAGCAGGAGGAAAGTGCAAGAGACCTCCCAGGTTCCTCCAACCGGGAAATGGGCTTCAAAGTGGGGGGCTGCCTCCCTCCAAAGTGCCTCCTCCCTGGAAGCAGCAAGAGGCTGTCCCGGCCCCTGCAGAGGCCTGCCCTAGGGAGCCCCTCCAGTCAGTGTGTGTGTGGGGTGCCGGGGGCCCACAGCTGTTTACTACCCCAGCAGGAAGCGCTGATGGGTGCGGTAGCGCTGGAAGCAAATTCCAAACACGAAGCTCTTGGATTTTCTGGCAAAATCCAGCCAGGGAACACTGATGTGCTAGTGTGCACCAGGCCAGGGCCTCCCACACTGGGTGGACAGGTCTGAGCGGGGGGCGTGGGGGCTCCTTAGACCCTCTGTCCCCCTTCCTGCCCACGGTGAAGGGGTCTTCTGGGGCCTCCCTGTGGCCCAGTGCTCTCTGCTGGGTGCCGGCCAGCACTGTGCCACACCCTGCGCCAAGCATGCTGCGGGTCTGATCTCAATTCCTCCTCTGGAAAGCTCTGGGTGGCTGCTGGCTGTTATCCCTGAGCCCCAGGGTTGCATTCAGGGGAGATGGCAGAGCTGGGCCTGTCGGGCCTCATGAGTCATCCCGATACCAGAGAGGACGCCTCTTCTCTGGTGCACGGAATCCCGGCTGCCTTCAGGCACAGCTCGGGAGCTGGGCATGCTCGGGTTGGACGTCCTGAGCTCCCTGTGGTTGACCCGTGCTTCTGAGCAGTCTCTGCAGCCTGGTTTCTACATGCGCTGAAGTGGAGAGTCCCCGCCTGCAGGAGTGTGGTGATAACACATGCAAAGCAGAACCGCTGTTGCCTTACGTAAATGTGTGCCGGGGATGTGTGACCAAATGCAACCTGCCCCCCACCCGCATTTGTTTGCCCCTCACTTGGAACATCCTTCATCCCAGTCCATCCACCTTAGAAGTCAGCGCTCACCTTGTCTCCTCTAGGAACCCTTTCTCTCCCATCTTCCAGGGCTCCTCTCCAAGGGACGGTACTGGTGGGATATGAAAGCCATTTTTAAAGGGTTTGAGAGGATGGGCAAAGATTCTTAAACAAGGAGCAGAAAGGAAAAGATTGATAATTGGACTCTATTAATAACTAAATATTTAAAATTTTTTCATCGAGGTAATTGACATATAACATATTAGTTTCAGGTATACAATATAACAATTCAATATTTGTATATACTGCAAAATGACTACAAGTCTAGTTAACATCAGTCATCATACAGAGTTAAATTTTTTTTTCTCATAATGAGAACTTTTACGATCTACTCTCAGCAACTTTCAGATATGCAATACAGTATTAATAACTGTAGTCACCATGTTGTACATGACATCCCCACGACTTGATAACTGGAAGTTTGTATCTTTTGACCCCCTTCACCTGTTTTGCCCACCCCCACCTCTGGCAACTACCCGTCTGTCCTCTATACTATGAGCTAGGTTTGTGGTGGTGGTGGTGTTTTTTAATTTATAAATAATACATTGCAAAGTGCTTACGAATCAGAAATCGTATCTGAAAAGTTAGCTTTGTGTCCCCATTTTAAATCCACCATTTATCAGCTTATGTCCTTAGGCAATCATTTAACCTGTTGAGGATTCGGTTTCTTCATCTGTAAAATGATGGTGATAACGGCTGCCCTTTCTATCTTTTTTTTAAAAAATGGAGGTATAGTTGATTTACAATATTATATTATTTTTAGGTGTATGACATAGTGATTCAATGTGTTTATAGATTTTACTGAATTTAAAATTATTACAAAATCATGGCTGTATTTCCCTGTACTATATATCCCTGTTGCTTATTTTATAAAGTAGTTTGTGTCTCTTAATCCTATAACCCTATCTCGCCCCTCCCCACTTCCTTCTCCCCATGGGGAATCACTGGTTTGTTCTCTATATCTGTGAGTCTGTTTCTGTTATATACATTTCTTTGCTTTATTTTTTAGATTCCACATATAAGTGATAACAGAGTATTTGTCTTTCTGGTCTGACTTATTTCACTAAGCATGATACTCTTTAGGTCCATCCACATTGTAGCAAATGGCAGAATTTCATTATTTTTTATGGCCAAGTAATATTCCATTATATATGTGTATATATACACATATATATGTACGTATACACACACATATATGTATATATACACACACACACACACACACACACACACACACACATCTTCTTCATCCATCTGTTGATGGGCACTTAGGTTGCTTCCATATCTTGGCTTGTAAATAATGCTGCTATGAACATTGGGATGCAAGTATCTTTTTGAATTATTTTTTTCATTTTCTTCAGATATATACCCAGCAGTGGAATAGCTGGATCATATGGTAGTTCCATTTTTAGTTTTCTGAGGAAACTTCATACTGTTTTCCATAGTGGCTGCACCAATTTGCAATCCCACCAACAATGGGATTTCTCCACATCCTTGCTGACATTTGTTATTTGTAGACTTTTTGATGACAGTCATTCTGACAGGTGTGAGGTGACATCTTATTGTGGTTTTGATTTGCATTCCTCTGATGATCAGTGATGATGAGCACCTTTTCATGTGTCTGTCGGCCACATGTATGTCTTCTTTGGAAAAAATGTCTTTTCAGGTCTTCTGCCCATGTTTTGATTGGGTTGTTTTTTTTTTGATATTAAGTTGTATGAGCTGTTCATATATGTTGGATATTAATCCTTTATCAGTCATATCATTTGCAAATATTTTCTCCTGTTCTGTAGGTTGCCTTTTCATGTTGTTGATGGTTTTCTTGGCTGTGCAAAAGCTTTTAAGTTTAATTATGTCCCATCTGTTTATTTTTTCTTTTCTTTTTGCCTTAAGAGACAGATCCAAAAAAATATTGCTATGATTTATGTCAAAGAGTGTTCTGCCTATGTTCTTCTCTAGGAGTTTAATGGTTTCAGGGCTTACATTTAGGTCTTTTTTGAGTTTAGTTATGTATATGGTATGAGGAAATATTCTAATTTCATTCTTTTTACATGTAGCTGCCCAGTTTTCTCAGCACCACTTATTGAAGAGACTGTCTTTTTTTCATTGCATATTCTTGTCTCCTTTGTTGTAGATTAATTGACTGTAAGTGTGTGGGTTTATTTCTGGGCTCTCTATTCTGTTCCATGGATCTATGTGTCTGTTTTTGTGCCAGTACCATGCTGTTTTGATTACTATAAATTTTTAGTATAGTCTAAAGTCAGGGAGTGTGATACCTCTAGTTATGTTCTTTTTTCTCAAGATTGCCTTGGCAATTTGAGGTCTTTTGTGGTTCCATATGAATTTTAGGATTATTTTTTCTAGTTCTGTGAAAAATGCCATGGGCGTTTTGATAGAGATTGCATTAAATTTATAGATTGCTTTGGGTAGTATGGGCATTTTAACCATATTAACTCTTCCAATCCAAGAACATGGGATATCTTTCCATTTCTTTGCATTATTTTCAAATTCCTTCATCAATATTTTAGTTTTCAGAGTATAGGTCTTTCACCTACTTGGTTAAGTTTATTCCTAGGTATTTTATTCTTTTTGATATGATTGTAAATGAGATTGTTTCTTTAATTTCTCTTTCTGATAGTTCATTAATAGTGTATAGAAAAGCAACAGATTTCTGTGTTTTTTATCCTGCAACTTTACTGAATTCATTTATTCTAATAGTTTTTTTTTTTTGGTGGAAACTTTAGGGTTTTCTATATATAGTATCATGTCATCTGTAAATAGTGACATTTTTACTTCTTCCTTTTCAATTTGGATGCCTTTTATTTCTTTTTCTTGTCTGATTGCTGTGGTAGGATTTCCAATTCTATGTTAAATAGAAGTGGCAAGAGTGGGCATACTTTTCTTGTTCCTGATTTTAGATTTTCATTGTTGAGTATGATGTTACATGTGGGTTTGTCATAAATGACCTTTATTATGTTGAGATATGTTCCCTCTATACCGACTTTGATGAGAGTTTTATCATGAATGGATATTGAATTTTGTCAAATGTTTTCTCTGCATCTATTGAGGATCATGTGATTTTTATCATTCCTTTTGTTAATATGGTGTACCACATTGATTTGCAAATATCAAACCATCCTTGCATCCCTTGAATAAACCCCACTTGATCATGGTGTATGGTTTATATATTGTTGAATTAAATTTGCTATTTTTTTGAGGATTTTTGCATCTATATTCATCAGAGATATTGGCCTGTAAATTTTTTTTTTGGTAGTGTCTTTGTCTGTCTTTGGTATCAGGGTAATGGTGGCCTTATAGAATGAATTTGGGAGTGTTCCATCCTCTTCAATTTTTGGGAAGAGTTTGAGAAGGATAGGTATTAGCTTTTCATTATGCGTTTGGTAGAATTCCCCTGAGAAGCCATCTGGTCTTGGACTTTTGTTTGCTGGGAGTTTTTTGTTTTTAAATTTATTTATTTATTCATTTAATTTAATTTAATTTTTTTGCCTGCACATGGGTTTTCTCTAGTTGCTGAGAGCAGGGGGCTACTCTTTGTTGTGATGCGTGGGCTTCTCATTGCGGTGGCTTCTCTTGTTGCAGAGCACAGGCTCTAGGCATGCAGGCTTCAGTAGTTGTGGCACACGGGCTTCAGTAGTTGGGGCTCACGGTCTCTAGAGCACAGGCTCAGTAGTTGTGGTGCACAGGCTTAGTTACTCTGTGGCATTCGGGATCTTCCTGGACCAGTGATCGAACCCATGTCCCCTGCGTTGGCAGGTGAATTCTTAACCACTGTGCCACCAAGGAAGCCCTGCTGGGAGTTTTATCTGTTTGTTTTTTTACAAATTCAGTTTCACTACTAGTGACTGGACTGTTCAGATTGTTTATTTCTTCCTGATACAGTCTTGGAAAGTTGTGTCTTCCTAGAAATTTGTCCATTTCTTCTAGGTTGTCCAATTTGTTGACATATAATTTTCATAGTATTCTCATTATATTTTGTATCTCTGTGGTATTTGTTGTTATTTCTCCTCTTTCACTTCTTATTTTGTTTATTTGGGTCCTCTCTCTTTCCTTCTTGATGAACCTGGCTAAAGGTTTATCAATTTTGTTTATCTTTTCAAAGAACTAGCTCTTGGTTTCATTGATCTTTTCCTTCTGTCTTTTTTGGGTCTCTATTATTTATTTTCTCTCTCATCTTTATAATTTCCTTCCTTCTGCTGACTTTGGGCTTTGTTTGTTCTTTTCCTAATTCCTTTAGATGGAAGATTAGATTGTTTATTTGAGATCTTTCCTATTTCTTGAGTTAGGCCTGTATGACTATAAACTTCCCTCTTAGAACTGCTTTTGTTGCATCCCATAGATTTTGGAAAGTTGTGTTTCCATTTTCATTTGTCTTGAGGTATTTTTTGAGTTTTTCTTTGATTTCTTCATTGACCCATTGTTTTTTTTAATAGCATGTTGTTTAGTCTCCACATGTTTGTGCTTTTCCCATTTTTCTTCCTGTAATTGATTTCAAGTTTTATGTCATTGTGGTCAGAAAAAAATGCTTGATATAATTTCTGTCTTCAAATTTGTTGAGACTTGTTTTGTGGCCTTGCATGGGATTTATCTTGGAGAATGTTCCATGTGCATTTGAAAAGAATGTGTATGCTGCTGTTTTGGGGTGGAATGTCCTGTAGAGATCTATTAAATCCAACTGGTCTATGTGTCATTTAAGACCACTGTTGCCTTATTGATTTTCTGTTGGGATGATCTGTCCATTGATGCAAGTAGGGTGTTAAAGCACCTGCTATTATTACATTGTAGTTTTCTCCCTTTATGTCTATTAATATTTGCTTTATATATTTATGTGCTCCTGTATTGGATGCATATATGTTAACAAGTATGCTATCCTCTTGTATTGATCCTTTTATCATTATATAATGCCTTTCTTTGTCTTTTGATTTGGACTTTATTTTTTCTGGTATGAGTATTTGTACCCCAGCTTTCTTGTTGTTTCTGCTTGCATGAAATATCTTTTACCACGCCCGCACTCTCAGTCTCTGTGTGTCTTTAGCTCTAAGGTGAGTCTCTTGTAAGCAGCATATAGATGGGTCTTGCTTTTTTCTATTCAATCAGCCACCCTATGTCTTTTGATTGGAGCATTTAGTCCACTGACATTTAAAGTAATTATTTTTAGGTGTGTACTTACTTACATTTTATTACTTGTTTTCTGGTTGTTTTTGTAGGTCTTCCCTGTTCTCTTCTTCTTATTTCTTCCCATGTAGTTTAATGATTTTCTTTAGTGGTATGCTTGTGTTAAGTTGTCTCTTGTTTTTGTGTATTTAGTATATGTTTTTGATTTTTGGTTACCATGGGGTTCATACATGTTGACCTAAAACTATATCTGTTTTATTTTTTATTTTTATTGGAGTATAGTTGATTTACAATGTGTTAGTTTCAGGTGTACAGAAAATTAAATCAGATATATATATATATATATATATATATATATCTCCATTCTTTTCAAGATTCTTTTCCCATATAGTTCATTACAAAATATTGAATAGAGTTCCCTGTGCTATACAGTAGGTCCTTGTTAGTTATCTATTTTTTAAAAAAAAGATATATATATATATTTTAATGAATTTATTTATTTTTGGCTGTGTTGGGTCTTCGTTTCTGTGCGAGGGCTTTCTCTAGTTGCGGCGAGCGGGGGCCACTCTTCATCGCGGTGCGCGGGCCTCTCACTGTCACGGCCCTCTCTTGTTGCGGAGCACAGGCTCCAGACGCGCAGGCTCAGTAGCTGTGGTGCGCGGGCTTAGTTGCTCCGCGGTATGTGGGATCTTCCCAGACCGGGGCTCGAACCCGTGTCCCCTGCATTGGCAGGCAGATTCTCAACCACTGCACCACCAGGGAAGCCCTCGTTATCTATTTTATATATAGTAGTGCATATGTGTTAATCCCAATATCCTAATTTAGATATCTATTTGCTTTAACTAGGTAGTCCTTTAAGTGCAAACACATTCTAAAAGACCTACATTTTTTACTCCCTTCCCCCTCACTTTGCATTTTTGCTGTCATATTTTACATCTTCATGTTTATCCCTTTACTGATTATTTTAGTTATAGTTGATTTTTACAGTTTTGTCTTTTAATCTTCATACTAGCTTATTTAAGTGGTTGATCTTCAGCCTTTATGTTTGCTTTTATTAATGGGATTTTTCCTTTTCTATAGATACTTCTTGTTATAGCCTTTTCTTCTTCCCTTAGAAAAGTCCTTTTAGCATTTCTTTTTGGGTCAGTTTAGTATTGATGAACTCTTAGTTTTTGTTTATCTGAGAAGTTCTTTACCTCTCCTTCAATTCTAAGTGATAATCTTGCTTGGTAGAGTATCCTAGGTTGCAGGTTTTGCCCTTTCAGCAGTTTAAATATATCATGCCATTCCCTTCTGGCCTGCAAAGTTTCTGCAGAGTAGCTTTATGGAGGTTCCCTTGTAACGGACTCTTTGTTTTTCTCTTGCTGCCTTTAGAATCCTCTCTTTATCTTCTGTTATTTTAATTATGCCTTGGTGTGGGTCTGTTTGGGTTCATCTTGTTTGGGACCATATGTGCTACCTGTACCTGGATATCTGTTTCCTTCTTCAGGCTTGGGAAGTTTTCAGCCATAATTTCATTAAATATATTTTTGACTCTCGCCCCCGCTTTTCTCTCTTCTCCTTGTGGGAGCCCTATAATGTGAATGTTGGTTCCAAGGATTCCTTAAACTGTTTTTTAAACAGTTTTAAACATTTTTTAAATTTGTTTTTCTTTTTGCTGTCTGATTGGGTAATTTCCATTATTCTATTTTCTAGATCACTTATGCTTTCTTCTGTATCACCTAGTCTGCTGTTCATTCCTTCCAGAGTGTTTTTCATTTCAGTTATTGTATTCTTCAGTTCTGACTGGTTCCTTTTTATATTTTCTAGTTCCTTGTTAAACTTCTCACTGTGTTCATCTATTCTTTTCCCTAATTCAGTTAGCAATCTTATTCTACTGCTTTGAATTCTTTATCTAGTAAATTGTTTATTTCTGTTTCATTTGTTGTTTTTCCAGGGGCTTTCTCTTGCTCTTTCAATTGAAACAAATTCCTCTGTCTTTTCATTTGCCTATCTTTCTCTGTCTCTATGGAATTAGGTCAAACAGTTACTTATGGTGGTCTTGAAGGGGTGTCCTTATGTGGTAGTTTCCCTATACCGTCTGCATGTGCCCAGTGGCTTTGGTGGGAGAGCTGGATTTGACACGAACGTAAGTCACATCTTTCCTCAGGGTGTTCTGGCAGCTATCTCCTTGGTAGGAGCTGGGGCTGGAGAAAGAGGGGCTAGGGCTGGAGCCAGGTGTGAGGTGGAGCTTTCCCTCTACTCAGTGGATGTCACCACCCTGTTGGGGGTGGGGTCAGGTCCCAAGTTGCTGGAGCAGAAGCCCTGAGGGTTGGCTCTGACCTGGCTCAGTTCCCTTTAAGTGCGTGTTCTTCCCCCTCCCAGGCCCAGCACGCTCAGTCCCAGAGGGGAGCAGTGCTGGAGTAAGAGGGGTCAGTGTGGGCATTTGGTGAGGGTCAGGGCAGGGCGTGTGGTGGTCTGGCTGCCGTCAGAGATCTGGAGTGCCTCTGATGGCCTCCCTGTGCAATCGTCAGTAATGGCTGCTCCCTCCCCACTAAGTCATCACTTAGCATTCGAGCTGACACCTCGTCTCATGGCCCGAGCTTTTTTCCTTGGTTGTGGCAGCCCTTGCCCCAGTGTGGAGCTGCAACGTGAGGCAAAGGGTGCTGGAGCGTTTGCTTGGCTCAGGCGCGGGTGCACACTGGGGTGGTAGTGGGAAACAATCCAGCCAGATGGCTGTTTCCATCTGCCCTTTCTGCCCTGCTTTGGGGGCAAGCGAGCATTTGTGCACTCCTCATGAGCAGAGTCCAGGCTTCCCACAGCTCTCCTGTTAGTCCCACTGGCCCTCCAACCAGCCAAGGGGCTCATCTTCCCTTTATTGGACCCCAGGGCTGGAATGCCCAATATGTGGCTCACCCCCAGGGAGGGTCTCCACCCATCTAATCTCCCTTTTCCTCTGAGTCCCTTCCTGGGGACACACGTCCTGACCTTATTGCTTCTTTTCCCCTCCTACCTGATTCTGCTTGTATCTTACAGCTTTGTTAGTACGGGAGCCTTTCTGCTGGTCTCCAGTTAGTTTTCAGTAAGAATTCTTCCACATGTAGATGGATTTTTTTTTAACATCTTTATTGGAGTATAACTGCTTTACAGTGTTGTGTTCGTTTCTGCTGTATAACAAAGTGAATCAGCTATATGCCTACGTATATCCCCATATTCCCTCCCTCTTGCGTCTCCCTCCCACCCTCCTTATCCTACCCCTCTAGGTGGTCACAAAGCACCGAGCTGATCTCCCTGTGCCACATAGCTGCTTCCCACTAGCTATCTGTTTTACATTTGGTAGTGTACATATGTCCATGCCACTCTCTCACTTCGTCCCAGCTTACCCTTCCCCCTCCCCATGTCCTCAAGTCCATTCTCTACGTCTGTATCTTTATTCCTGTCCTGCCCCTAGGTTCATCAGAACCGTTTTGTTTTTTTAGATTCCATATATATATGTTAGCATATGGTATTTGTTTTTCTCTTTCTGACTTACTTGACTCTGTATGACAGACTCTAGGTCCTGTAGATGTATTTTTGATGTGTATGTGGGAGGAAGTGAGTTCTGGGTCCTCCACTTCGTCATCTTGATTCAGGTCCTTATTGTTATGTTTTAGATTCCTCATGTAAGTGGGATCATACGGTATTTGTTTTTCTTTGTCTGACTTATTTCATTTAGCACATTGCCCTCAAGGTCCATCCATGTTGTTGCAAACAGCAAGATTTCATTCTTTTTTTATGGCTAAGTAGTATTCCATTGTATAAATACACCACATTTTCTTTATCCATTCATCCACTGATGCACACTTACGTTGTTTCCATATCTTGGCTATTGTAAATAATGCTGCAATGAACATAGGGGTGCATAGATCTTTTTGAATTAATGCTTTTGTTTTCTTCAGGTAATACCCAGAAGTGGAATTGCTAGCTCATATGGTAGTTCTATTTTCAATGTTTTGAGGAACCTCCATGTTGTTTTCCATAGTGGCTTCACCAAGTGACATTTGTACCAAAGGGCGCAAGGGCTTACTTTTCTCCACATCCTTGCCAACACTTAACTTGTTATTTCTGTCTTTTTGATAACAGCCATCCTAACAAGTGTGAGGTGATATCTCACTGTGGTTTTGATCTGCATTTCCCTGATGATTAGTGATGTTGGATATCTTTTCATGTACCTGTTGGCCATCTGTATACCTTCTTTGGAAAAATGTCTGTTCAGATCTTCTATTTTTTAATTGGATAGTTTGGTTTTCTGCTAATGAGTTGTATGAGTTCTTTATATATTTTGGATATTAATCCCTTGTCAGACATATTGTAAATATTTTCTCCTATTCAGTATGTTGCCTTTCATTTTGTTGATGGTTTCCTTTGCTGTGCAGAAGCTTTTTTGTTTTATGTAGTCACACTTATTTTTGGTTTTGCTACCTTTCTTTTGATCTCAAATCCAAAAAATCAGCACCAAGTCCTATGTCAAGGAGCTTACGGCTTATGTTTTCTTCTAGCAGTCTTATGGTTTAAGGTCTTACATTTAAGCCTTTAATGCATTTTATTTTTGTGTATGGTGTAAGATAGTGGTCTAGTTTCATTCTTTTGCTAGTGGCTGTCCAGCTTTCCCAACACCATTTATGGAAGAGACTGTCCTTTACCCATTATAAATTCTTGGCTCTTTTGTCGCAAATTAATCAACCATATATGTGTGGGTTTATTTCTGGGCTCTCTATTTTGTTCCATTGATCTATGTGTCTGTTTTTATGCCAGTATCATACTGTTTTGGATACTAAATCTTTGTAATTAAGTTTGACACCAGGGAGCATGATGCCTCCAGTTTTGTTCTTTTTTCTCAAGATTGCTTTGGCTATTTTTTTTTTTTTTGTGGTTCCACACAAATTTTAGGTTTGTTCTCTTTCTGTGAAAATGACCTTGGAATTTTGATAGGGGTTGCACTGAATGCTTAGATTGCTTTGGATAGTATGAGCATTTTAACAATATTAATTCTTCCAATCCATGAGCATGGGATATCTTTCCATTTATCTGTGTCTTCTTTGATTTCTTTCATCAGTATCTTATAGTTTTCAATATACAGTCCTTTCACCTCCTTGGTTAAAATTTATTGCTAGGTATTTTATTCTCTTTGATGCAATTATAAACTGTATTGTTTTCTTAATTTCCCTTTTTTTTTTTTTTTTTGCGGTACGTGGGCCTATCACTGTTGTGGCCTCTCCTGTCGCGGAGCACAGGCTCCGGACGCGCAGGCTCAGCAGCCATGGCTCACGGGCCCAGCTGCTCCGCGGCATGTGGGATCCTCCTGGACCGGGGCATGAACCCGCGTCCCCTGCAACGGCAGGCGGACTCTCAACCACTGTGCCACCAGGGAAGCCCTTAATTTCCCTTTTTGATAGTTCATTACTAGTGTATTGAAATGTAACTGATTTTTGTATATTGATTTTTGTATACTACAACTTTAATACATTCATTTATTAGTTCTAACAGTTTTTGGTGGAGTTTTTAGGGTTTTCTCTATATAATATCATGTCATCTGAAAATAGTGACAGTTTTCCTTCTTCCTTTCCAATTTTGGATGCCTTTTTAAATTCTTGCCTAATTGCTCTGGCTAGGACTTCTAATACTATGTTGAATAAAAGTGGTGAGAGTGGGCATCCTTGTTTTGTTCCTGATTTGAGAGGAACAGCTTTCAGCTTTTCATTGTTGAGTATATGATGTTAGCTGTGGGTTTGTCATATGTAGTCTTTATTATGTTGAGGAATATCCCCTCTAAACCCCTTTGCTGCGATTTTTAAAAAATCATAAATGGATGGTGAATTTTGTCAAATACCTTTTCTGTATGTATTGAGATGATCATAAGATTTTTTTATCCATGTTGTTAATGTGGTGTATCACATTGACTGATTTGTGAATGTTGAACCATTCTTGTTTCCCTGGAATAAATCCCACTCGATCATGGGGTATGATCCATTTAAAGTATTGTTGAATTTGGTTTGCTAATATTTTGTTGAGTATGTTTGCATCTATGTTCATCAGGCTTTTGGCTGTAATTTTGTTTTCTTGTGGTGTCTTTGTCTGGTTTTGGTATCAGGGTAATGCTGGCCTTGTATATTTTCTCATATTTTATCAATTTGGCTACAGTTTCTGTATTAAGATCTTCAAGTGCAGTTGCTGATTTATCTGTTTCTTTTCCTCTTTGGTCAGTATTTCAGAACTTTTAGGCTCTTACTTGAAACTTGCTCCTGCCTCAGTGTCCTCCCATATCTCTTAAGGGCTACTTTTTGTTTATATTAAACTCATGTTCTGTCTGGTCTATTAGTGCTGCTTCTGGTATTGGTGGGTTAGATTCTTGTCTTCCTTTTGGTGGACCAGCTCTTCTGGTGTCTGTTTTTGCCGTGTGAACTCACTGTTCCCTAGACCTCTCAGCTCCATTGGCTGGAAATGGAGCTGAGCAGAGTGGCAAGGAAGCTGGTTCTTAACCTCAACTGCACACTAACATCACTGGGGAGCTTGACAAACAACTGGCTCCTGGGTCCCTCCTCCAGAGATTCTGCTTTCTGTGATCTGGGCACAGGAAGTTTTAAAAACTCTCCAGGTGATTCTAACGTGCAGTCAATGTTGCAAACCCTTGTGCTCCCTCCAGAGAAGGACAAGGAGGGTTATAGAGGAATTGATGCACCTTGGATGTTCCAATCTGTGCCAACTTCTGCCCGTGTGTCCTCCCCAATCAGGAAATTCAGACCTTCAGGAAAGTGTCCAAGACCTCTGCCGCAGAACCACCTTTCCTGAGACCTGTGTCTTTGGCTGCACTTACTTGGCCCAAGATGTGGGGAGAAGGGAGGGGTCCAGCCCAGCTGTTGTTTTGGTGGTGAAAGGATGAAAATGGTGAAGGGATGGTGAAAGGATGAAAATGACCCATGCAGAGCAATGTGTGTGTGTGTGTGGGGGGAGGGGCAGATGAATGAGCAAAGCCAGAAAGCCGCTCCCCCACGCAATCTCTCATCTGTAGCATTGGCTGTCTTTCCCTCTGGCCTGTTGCTGTTCACCGAGCCCCTTCTAGCTTTAGTGTTGGGTCCTGTGGTCTACCAATCTTCCTGTCTCTTTCTCCGGCATCTCCCTGAGTTGGGCTCAAGGGAGAGAACCAGCAGCCCGTGGCAGTCCACCTTCCTGCCCCCACCCCACCGCCATCATGGATTGTGTTGGGCACCACGGCTTCAAAAAGGAGCCAGATAAGGGCCCAGCTCTCACTCTCGTCTCTGGTGTCTTTGAAGCCAGCGTAGACTTGTCCATGGAGGCCCAGTGCTTGTCATCATGATCCCTGGGGTGGTCCCAAGCCTCACAGCAATTGCCACTGGGGCCCATTCTTCTTAGGCTCCTCAGCAATTGAGTCCAGCCCACCCACTTCAAGAAACTCATTCAAAGAGCGTTTGCTAATGCCTGCTATTTCTCTAGGCTTGTACTGGGTGCTCAGTTTGAGTATATGTGTGGCTGGGGAGGACTGTGTAATAAATGAGACATATACCCCTTCTTCCAGGAGCAGATAACATAATGAGAGGATCAAATGGCTCCAATACCACCAATGGATCAATGGCTTTAAAATGCAAGGTGTACAGTGGCTTGAAGGGGTCAAGAAGGACATCCCAGAGAAGATACATGAGCAAGTCTTGAAGGATGAACAGGAGTTTACCAGGCAGAAAAAAATGAGGGAAAAGTATTCTAGGCAGAGGGAATAGCATATGTAAACGCAAGGAAGCAGAGCTTAGGGTTTGAGGAAGCACTAATAATTCAGCAGCGAGATTAGTGGCAGGTGAGGCTGGGATGGGAGGTGGGGGTCAGACCTAGGACAGTGGTGGACGGAAACCTGGGGGGCTCAGATTTCATTCTTAGGGTGAGGGGTGAAGTACTGTCAGTGGAGCAGTCCTATTGGAGCCTGGTCATGAGGAAGACGGATGAGAGGGGAGGACACGGGCAGCAGGGGAGTGGTTAAGGGGTTGATGCTGTCATCCAGGGAACAGTGTCGAGGCCAGAACTTAAAAAGGAGTAGCAAAAAAAATAGTGGCTGAGTTTGAAAGCAAGTTTAGATGAGAGAACTGTCCAGCTGGAAACAGGGTGATCATAGACGGCTCCAGGTGGGGGTGGGGGTGACTCTCGTGAGAGATGGTGGAGCTGCTCCAGGGACGGGGAAGTTAAGAGAAGGGGAACAATGTGGGGCCTGGGGGAAGATGGTACATTCAGCTTGGGATGTGCTGAGGTCAAGGCGAAACATCCAAGTGGAGACCTCCAGGTGGCTGCTGGGACTATGTGGCTGGACCTCAAGGAGACTGACCGCGATAGAGCTAAGGGTAGTTAAAGACACAGCTGCTCCCAGCTGCCAGGAGGATGCAGAGGGGGAGAAAGGTGAGGGTGGGGCTCAGGGAGCCTCTAGAGTTTTAGGGATGAGCCAGTTATGGTGGGAAATAGCAGGCAGAAGTAGGGGGAGTAGGAGAGACATGGCTGGGGTGTGTGTGGGGGGGGGTGGAGTGGGATGGGCTAGACCATCGGCTTCACGAGGACAGGGACGTCAGTGGTGTCAGTCATTGCTGAGTCCCCAGTGCCCGGCTCGGGGCCTGAATGTGGAAGGTGCTCATACAACACGGCTTGGACGGTTGGGTGGATGTGTGGATGGATGAATGGTGCTCGACCCACCTCACCGTCCTCCCCCCTCGTCACAGAGTGGTGGAGGGCTCCTCCATCTCTCCAGGGAGGTGTCCCACCCCTCTGCCTACAGCCTCGCCCCGCTGGGTAGCAGATGCCTCTAGAGGGTCTAAACCTACACCTGCTCCAGATGCCTTGTGATCACACACTCCCCCTCCCACCAGGGCCAGAGCTGCTAGGGGCAGAAGGGGGGGGGGTCACCTGACCCAGCCAATCAGAGTCTGTCCTGGGACTCTTGCCTCTGGGTCTTGTGAACTGAGAATGTGCGAACTTGGGTGGCCATGTGAGCATGTATGTGCCACATATGCTGGTGCACAGAGCATGGAAGAGGGAGGGCCAGGGTGTGAGAGAACGAGAAGCAAGAAGACGCCCAGACAGAGACAGATGAGGCAGTGTGGGTGAGACAGAGGAGAAACAGGTGTTGCCTGCTCTGGCCCCTTTGAGGTTAGGCTGTGTCCTGCTTTGTGGTCTGAGTATCCTTTGGGTCTGGCCACTAAGCCCACCCTGGCCCAGGCTGTAGAGTGTGGACTTCAATTTCTTGCTGCCCAAAGGCCCATGTGTGAGGTGCTTCCCCCCCGGCGACCCCCCGAGCAGTGCAGATTCTGTGTCTTGGATGTCAAAGGCTACTACGTGTACTTCCTTGGTGACCCGGCACTAGGAGGGACTCTTCAAACTCCATGTTGAGTGTACTTCGTGGGTTTCTCGTGGAACTCTCTGGGCTGTTCTCCGTCTCCCATTGTGGGAAAAAGACCTGAGGCATGCCAGAGGTGGGGGCCTGGGCTGGAGGTGCCAGTACCCTTTTGGGGACTTTCATGGTCCTAGTGAGATGAGAGCTAAGCGTCACCCGATTCTCGCCTTAGTCTGGCATGAACAGGGTGTCCAGCCCCAAACTGCAAAGCCACTTATGAAGAAGGTAAAGAGCTATGGTGGTGAAACCTCACCAGTCGTGTGCTCACAAGGAGCCTGTGTGCGTCCAGGGCTGGCAGCCCCTCCCTGGCATTTGGGGTGGCATATTGCCAGCAGGTGAGCAGTGGAGACAGGACAAAACCACCAGCGCTGGACGTGGTTGCATGCCCCCCCACTCCCAGCAGCCAGATGGCCCCGGCTTGGCACAGACAAGGCTCGGGGCGAGCCAGAGATAGAAGCGCCCCTTTGCGTTCCTTGCTGGCGACCCATTAAAATGCACGCGTTTCACATGCTTTTATGGAAACTGGTGTTTTCTCCCTCCAGAAGCATTCCAGAGGGCTGTTGCCAGAGAATGGCAGGGCTTTCTTCGCTCCTCTTGGATCCTTCTGGCTTGTCACCAGGTCATCTAAGCTAAACGGGGGCAAAGAAACCCACCAGCTCTTTCTAGAAGGCTGGAAGGCCAGGGTGCTGGCCAACCCAGCCAGCAGCTGGGATGAGCTGGAGAGAGCTGGAGCCCAGGGCATCCCCCGAGGGAAGCCGATCTCGGTGCCTCAGAGACAGCAGCGAGCTGGGGAAAGGTTAAAACAAACGTTTATTTAACAAATTATATTAAGAAGACAATCACACAGTGAAACTCCCCTTTGCCAAGTACTGGAGTCACCTCAAATAAATACACGCGGTAGGACGTTGTTCCTAAGCTAGTGACATAGCCACCTGCCTGAGGCCTCTCTCCTGGTGGTGACAGGCCCCACCAGCACGGTCGCAACAGGTGAAGAAAGCTGGCCACTCCGGGGGCGTGGTGAGAGTGGGCACCCGGCCCCTCCAGGCCCTGGGGAGGTGAGCTCGGCTTTCGTGCGCCCAGCAGGCATGGGGCTGCCGTCAAGGCCTCTCTGTGCCTCACCCTTGGGCGCGCCAGCTCTCAGGGGAGCTGTGGGCCGGGACCCCTGTAAACGGTGACGGGCAGCCCGCAGCCCCGGGACTGCACCCAGCTCTCGCCCCGTGCTCGGCGAGACACTGTCACACCAGCAGGGCCAGTGACAGCTGGGAACCCATTACTGGACTGGAGGCAGGTGCTCGTGATGGGACAGCTGGCACTGGGGGCTCTGGGGCCAGATCCTGCCTCTGCCACTCACCAGCTTTGTGCCTGTGGACATGTCTCAGCTTCTTCATCTGGAACCGGGAGCAAACAGCATACGCTTCGGAGTATTTGTTTTTTTGGGGGGGAGGGGTGGTGACAGGAGAAAATGTGCTTCAAGTGCCAGCCTAGCGCCTGGCAAGGAGTAGGTGCTTTGTACGTGTTGGTCCTCCTCGCCCCCCGCCGCCTTCTGAGGGACACGGGGGCAGGTGGTGGCCATCAGAGCCTCCCAGCAGGGTGGCCCTCTGGGGAGCTAGGGCGGGGGCCTAACCAGCTATTTCTCCCCGCCACCAGGGTGCTCATCCCTCCAAGTGGAGGCTGTGGCTGGTACCAGTTCCCGGACTTGGGTGGAAAAAGCCTTGTTATAAATTTGCAAAGTGAACTTGGAGTCAACTGCTTGCTCCTTATCACCGCTGTGCTGTTTCCAAGGCCTTTGGAGAGAGACTCGGAACGTTCGGGGGAAAGAGAAGGCAGCAGGGGATGTTGTGCTCTGGTCAGTCCTTCCGGGAAGGATGGAGGCTGCTGCCCTTCACGTCTCCGAGAGAACCCCTGCCTTCCCTCCCCACGTGAACAGAGGGTTTGTGAAGAAAAGCACCGTCCCAGAAAGAAAGAGAGGTGGCTCGGTCCCGAGGTGAGCGAGCTCCACTTCCACACGGGGCAGGCGGGGCACGTGGGCACCCACCTCAGAAGGAAAGGTGCAGAGTTTGGAGCAGCCTAAAATCCACCACGGACGCCGACTTCTTAACACTGTCACTGCTTCATTGTCTTAAGCTGCCGTCATGGCGACGTTCACAGTCGCTGTTAGACCCAGACCAAGTCTGGAACGTTGTGGAGGCCTCTCCAGCTCGCCTGAGTCCACAGAGGTTTGCCCTCTTCCCGGCGGCCCTGCAGCGCTGCCTTGCCTGCCTGTCCCAGAACTGCAGGGTGGCCCGGGGCTGGCGGGGGGCTGGCGGGGGCTGGCGGCTCCTCTCCCCAGACACACCCTCACTGCTCTCTTGCTCCCTGACAAGGGGTCCCACGGGGCTGTCTCTGGACCTCCTAGGGCCCATCGGAGCCGCCAAAGTGCTTGGTTCTCAGTCAAGGGAGAACGGCCGTGGGGTGTTACCTGTTTGGAGATGATCCCACAGCTGGGGTGTGAGGAGAGATGCAAGGACAGAGCCCAAGAGCCAACACAGCCGGACAGAGGTGAGCGGAGACGTCACCCCTCTGCCGGTTTTGGACCAGCCCCACCCGTCCAAACGGCAGCAGCGGACACAGGTTCTCCGGGCCCCACGGGGCTCCCCCAATTCCCCAGAAACAGCCCGCTCATTTCAGTGGGTACATTTGAGACCGGTTCATCGGCTCTGTCCTGGGTAAGCACCGATCCCAAAGGGTCCTCACGGGGACTTTCCATCCCGTGCCTCCCGGGCCCTGGCGGGTTCCACCAGCTAACTGCCTTTTCCTGCCACCTGGCCACGCGGGAAGGCCAGCCCCACTGGGGATGTCCTCAGGTCTCGGGGACAGTGGGGAGAGGTGAGCACATCTCTAACGCCCAGAAATCAGGAGGTATCGAAATGAAGACCAAGGGGCAGCCGTGGGGGAAGAGTGGAGGGGGATGGGGACGGTGGGGCTGACGCAGGTCTGTGAGGGATGTTCTGCCCCGGCCTCACTTCTCAGCCAGAGGCGGCGGCTCCTAACTGCTGGCCAGTTCCTGCTGCGCCCCAGCCAGCCCTGTGCCACCCTAGGAACTGCAGGGAGGAGGGGCTGTCCCTGGCTGGGCAGTGGTTCTCCTAGGCTGCCTCCCTATGCCAGCGACCAGACACACATCGAACCTCACGTCCAAAGCGCCAACCATCTGGTGACCCCCAAGATGTGAGATACCAAGTTCTGGGGAGTTAGGACAAATTCCAATGGCCAGACAAGGCAGCCACAGGGTGAGGACCGAGCCTCCAGGGAGGACAGCGGCCCCATTCCCATGGCACCGATGGGACTGGCACCCAGTCCCAGCCGGCACTGTGGGGAACACCAGCATGGCCACTGGCCACTCGTGGCAGAGATGTCAGTTCTGGCCCCAGTTTGGTGACCTGGGTCAGACGGACTTTTCAAAACAACTGTTCCTGTTAGCAGAGGCCACTAAGACACAGCCTGGCTCTGAGAAGCTGGGTGACCGCGTGTCCATGTGCCTGGGCACGGGCTCACAGAGCCTCTTCACCCACGTCCTGGTCGCGGTCAGAGCACCGGGCCGGGCAGTTGGCGCTGCCGTTGGCACGTGGGCACCGCAGAGATGAGCCCTTTGTGGGGTGAGGGTGGGAGGTGAGTGAGCTCAGCGTCCTGGCAGCAAAGCTCACGTCCAGGCAAGCACCTGGCCACACGGCCGTCTCGCCGGGAAGGCAAGTCCTCTCTGGGCCGGTGGCTGGGGGATGGCTGTCCCCCGACCTCAGGGCATCCAGTGTGTGAACTGAGGGGTGAGTCCGAGGTTGTCCACTTGGGGACCCACTGGCAGCCTCCTCCCATGTTTCCTTAGGGTCCCTGTGAAATCCTCGGACACTTGATGCCGTTGGCATAAGCGATGTGTTCCGTGGGTCTGGGGCGATCCGTCAGCCCTGGAGGGCCCTGTGCGAAGCCGCCAGCCCCTCAGGGTCTTCTGGGAGGAAGCAATGGCTTAGTGGTGGTGACAGTCCGGAGAGCAGGGAGCCGGTGGCGTCACTGGACGGCCAGAACAACTGTCCAGGGCCCTCGGGGTGACTCCCGCGGTGGGTAGGGTTGTTCGCAGGACAACTGGTCATCACACAGACATGGTAGGAGCCACTGGTCACTACAGCACACACAGATTAGTCGAGATTATGAACAGCATCCCCAGGGAAGCGGGGTGTCACGTCAGGCAAGCTGATGACCGAGGAGGTAACAGCTCAGCTGCCCAGAGTCTCCCAGAAGCGCCAAGCGGGGCAGTGTGGATGGGCGGTGGGAGGGACCGGGCGAGGGGGGCGCTCAGTAGTCTGGGCAATGCATCTTCTCCCCGCAGGCGGCCCCTCAGGACTGGGGGATCTGCTGGCACCGGGTGGGGCTGGGCGGGAGCCGGGCGGCGGCGCTCTGCTCCGTGCGGAAGCTGTACTCGTACTGCAGGGGGAGGGGGCAGAGCAGCACAGTCAGGGCTAGAGGACACCAGAGAAGGACCCACCCCCACCCCCACCCCATGGCCTCGGACAGGCAGGCGCAGGCCCTGAGGGCATGGGAAGGGCGGCCCTCTGCCCGTGCACACGTACCGCAGGCTTGAGCTGTGCACGTGCACGGCGGGCGGGGGGAGACGCCTTTGGTGCTGCAGGCGGCTGTCTAGTTGGTGACACTTGGTGCCTCCCGGGCCCTGCCCGCCCCCTGAAAGGTGAGCTCTCGGCTCCAGCAGCGCCCAAAGCCGCGGTGCCTGCAGCAGACGCGCACAGCTGCCCTGCGTGCGCCCTGCTGCCCCCCGGCGGATGGTCCCCACGCTCCTGCTGCTGGAGGAGTCCCACGGACGGGAAGGGACAGAGCTGGGGCTCCATCCCAGACCTGACCTGGGCTAGCCGCAGCCACCAGGCTTGGGGGACCCCTGGACTTGCTGCTCTGCTCACTGCTTCCTGACCTGAAGACAAACACCGGCTGACATGGGACGCAGGGAAGGGGCGCCACCCCACACCCCAAAGCGTGCTCCGCACTGAGCTCCCAGGCACTTCCTCGCACGTGATGGACCTGGGGCTCCGTGAGCCTGGCCAGGGCGGGCGCTGGCGGAGTATACCTGTGCCCAGCCCGCCCTGCTGCCGGCCCGAACCTGAGCTCAACCCTCCCGCCTGAGACCCAAGACTGCCTACCTGACCCCGGCTCACGGAAATGACAGAAGGTAGCTTCCGAGTCTGGCGGAAATTTACAGAAGGGGTGGGGACACCTGTGGTTCACCTTGAAGGCCAGGCAGGATTTCAACATCCAAACGTTGGGCAGGGCATGCCAGGAAGAAGAGGGGGCACAGGTGAGGAGTGCCCGCCGGGCAGTAAGGGCCAGGCCCGAGGCTGCGGGGCTGAAGGGGGCCGTGGGACTGGCCTGGACACCACGAAGGGCAGCCACGTGGGTCCATGGGTCTTAGAAATGAGTTGCTTAGATTAGGTCAGTGGTTGTTAAACATTTAAAATAATATTTTAAAACTTTTTAGCAGTAGAATTGCCATAAAACGGGCTTCCCTACGTAACGCAAAGTTGAGCTGCCTGGTTGAACTCAGCCACTACCTGAAGTTGTTGCCTCGGAGACACCGGGGGGGGGGGGGGCGCTGCCAGGAAGGTGACGTGGAACCATCCCAGCACGAGGGTGACCGCTGGGTGCCCACCCAATAGGGTGCAGACCCCAGCCGCAGCCGTGGGCTCCAAATGCCCTCCCGACCCCCAAAGTGAGCTGCCTGTGCCAAGGAGGCACTTCTGAGGGCCATGCAGAGCAAGGAGCACAGCTACGGGCTGAGGGGCTTTAGGGATCGTTCTAGAAATGAGGGGAAGCAGAAGCTTCTGGACGGTTTTACTCCTCCCAAGGGGAAATGGTGGGGAGGCCGAGGCAGCCAGCAGACTACCACTGCAGCACTGCGTCCTCAGCCACCCTGCCAGCGGTCCCGGAGGCCGACCCAGGACCGACACAGATCCAGACTGGCGCTGGGTGCGGGGGCGAGGGCTGGGCTGGCCCTGGCTGTCCCGTGTAAGCGGCAGAGGTGAGCAGCCCTGAGCAGCCACAGGGACCAGGTGACACTGGTGATAGGACTGTGGTCCCTACAAACAGAAGGGGCGGGGAGGGAAGGACTTGACGTTGCAGGGTGACCTCAGGCAGGTCTTTCCTCCTCTGAACCTCAGTGAACTCATCTCTAAAGAGGGGTCACATCAAGAAATAAATGTTGGCGAGGATGTGGAGCAAAGGGAACCCTCGTACGCTGTTGGTGGGAATGTAAATTGGTACAGTATGGAGGTTCCTTAAAAAAACTAAAATAGCACTGTCACATGAGTCACTTCTGGGAATTTACCTCAAGAAAAGAAAACACTAATTCAAAAAGTTCTACGTACCCCCGTGTTCACAGCAGCATTATTTACAATAGTCAAGATACGGACCAACCTAAGTGTCTATCAATGGATGAACGGATAAAGAAAATGTGGTACATATACAGCAGAATATTCCTCAGCGATAAAAAAAAAGAATGAAATCTTCAATGAAACTGAAAGCTGGTTCTTTGAAAAAAGAAGCAAAATTGATAAACCTTTAGCCAGACTCATCAAGCAAAAAAGGGAGAGGGCCCAAATCAATAAAATCAGAAATGAAAAAAGAGAAGTTACAGCTGACACAGAAATACAAAGGACCATAAGAGACTACTACAAGCAACTATATGCCAATAAAATGGACAATCTGGAAAAAATGGACAAATTCTTAGAAAGGTACAATTTCTCAAGACTGATCCAGGAAGAAACAGAAAATATGAACAGACCAATTTACAAGTACTGAAATTTAATCTGTGATTAAAAAACTCCCAACAAACAAAAGTTCAGGACCAGATGGCTTCACAGGCGAATTCTATCAAACATTTAGAGAAGAGTTGATACCTGTCCTTCTCAAACTAAACTATTCTAAAAAAATTGCAGAGCAAGGAAGACTTCCGAACTCATTCTATGATGCCACCATCATCCTGATATCAAAACCAGACAAAGAAAGATACCACAAAAAAAGAAGATTACAATATCACTGATGAACACAGATGCAAAAATCCTCAACAAAATACCAGCAAATTGAATCCAACAATACGTTGAATCACGTTGGATCATACACCATGATCAAGTGGGATTTAGCCCAGGGATGCAAGGAGTTTTCAACATCTGTAAGTCAATCAATGTGATACACCACATTAACAAATTGAAGGATAAAAACCATATGATTATCTCAATAGATGCAGGAAAAACTTTTGATAAAATTCAACATCCGTTTATGATAAAAATTCTCCAGAAAGTGGGCATAGAGGTAACCTATCTCAACATAATAAAGGCCCTATACGACAAACCCACAGCTAACATCATACTCAATGGTGAAGAGCTGAAAGTGTTTCCTCTAAGATCAGGAACAAGACAAGGATGTTCACCCTCATCACTTTTATTCAAGGATGTCACAAAGAAAGAAAACTACAGGCCAATATTGCTGATGAACATAGATGCAAAAATCCTCAACAAAATACTAGCAAACAGAATCCAACAGCACATTAAAAGGATCATACACCATGATCAAGTGGGGTTTATTCCAGGAATGCAAGGATTCTTCAATATACGCAAATCAATCAACGTGATACACCATATTAACAAATTGAAGGAGAAAAACCATATGATCATCTCAATAGGTGCAGAGAAAGCTTTCGACAAAATTCAACACCCATTTATGATAAAAACCCTGCAGAAAGTAGGCATAGAAGGAACTTCCCTCAACATAATAAAGGCCATATATGACAAACCCACAGCCAACATCGTCCTCAATGGTGAAAAACTGAAACCATTTCCACTAAGATCAGGAACAAGACAAGGTTGCCCACTCTCACCATTCTTATTCAACATAGTTTTGGAAGTTCTAGCCACAGCAATCAGAGAAGAAAAAGAAATAAATAAAAGGAATCCAAATCGGAAAAGAAGAAGTAAAGCTGTCACTGTTTGCAGATGACATGATACTCTACATACAGAATCCTAAAGATGCTACCAGAAAACTACTAGAGCTAATCAATGAATTTGGTAAAGTAGCAGGATACAAGATTAATGCACAGAAATCTCTGGCATTCTTATACACTAATGATGAAAAATCTGAAAGTGAAATTAAGAAAACACTCCCATTTACCACTGCAACAAAAAGAATAAAATAGTTAGGAATAAACCTACCTAGGGAGACAAAAGACCTGTATGCAGAAAATTATAAGACACTGATGAAAGAAATTAAAGATAATACAAATAGATGGAGAGATATACCATGTTCTTGGATTGGAAGAATCAACACTGTGAAAATGACTCTACTACCCAAAGCAATCTACAGATTCAATGCAATCCCTATCAAACTACCACTGGCATTTTTCACAGAACTAGAACAAAAAAATTCACAATTTGTATGGAAACACAAAAGATCCCAAATAGCCAAAGCAATCTTTTTTTTTTTTTTTTTTTTTTTTGCGGTACACAGGCCTCTCACTGTTGTGGCCTCTCCCGTTGCGGAGCACAGGCTCCAGACGCACAGGCTCAGCAGCCATGGCTCACGGGCCTAGCCGCTCCGTGGCATGTGGGATCTTCCCTGACTGGGGCACAAACCTGTGTCCCCTGCATCGGCAGGCAGACTCCCAACCACTGCGCCACCAGGGAAGCCCCAAAGCAATCTTGAGAACGAAAAATGGAGCTGAAGGAATCAGGCTCCCTGACTTCAGACTATACTACAAAGCTACAGTAATCAAGACAGTATGGTACTGGCACAAAAAGAGAAATATTGATCAATGGAACAGGATAGAAAGCCCAGAGATAAACCCACGCACATATGGTCACCTTATCTTTGATAAAGGAGGCAAGAACATACAGTGGAGAAAAGACAGCCTCTTCAGTAAGTGGTGCTGGGAAAACTGGACAGGTACATGTAAAAGTATGAAACACTCCCTAACACCATACATAAAAATAAACTCAAAATGGATTAAAGACCTAAATTTAAGGCCAGACACTATCAAAATCTTAGAGGAAAACACAGGCAGAACACTCTATGACATAAATCACAGCAAGATCCTTTTTGACCCACCTCCTAGAGAAATGGAAATAAAAACAAAAATAAACAAATGGGACCTAATGAAACTTCAAAGCTTTTGCACAGCAAAGGAAACCATAAATAAGACCAAAAGACAACCCTCAGAATGGGAGAAAATATTTGCAAATGAAGCAACTGACAAAGGATTAATCTCCAAAAGTTACAAGCTGCTCATGCAGCTCAATATCAAAAAAACAAACAACGCAATTCAAAAATGGGCAGAAGACCTAAATAGACATTTCTCCAAAGAAGATATACAGATTGCCAACAAACACATGAAAGGATGCTCAACATCATTAATCATTAGAGAAATGCAAATCAAAATTACAATGAGATATCATCTCACACCGGTCAGAATGGTCATTATCAAAAAAATCTAGAAACAATAAATGCTGGAGAGGGTGTGGAAAAAAGGGAACCCTCTTGCACTGCTGGTGGGAATGTAAATTGATACAGCCACTATGGAAAACAGTATGGAGGTTCCTTAAAAAACTACAAATAGAACTACCATACGACCCAGCAATCCCACTACTGGGCATATACCTTGAGAAAACCATAATTCAAAAAAGAGTCATGAAAAAAGAAAAAAAAAAAGAGTCATGTGCCAAAATGTTCATTGCAGCTCTATTTACAATAGCCAGGACATGGAAGCAACCTAAGTGTCCATCGTCGGATGAATGGATAAAGAAGATGTAGCACATATATACAATGGAATATTACTTAGCCATAAAAAGAAATGAAATTGAGTTATTTGTAGTGAGGTGGATGGACCTAGAGTCTGTCATACAGAGTGAAGTCAGAAAGAGAAAAACAAATACTGTATGCTAACACATATATATGGAATCTAAGGAAAAAAAAAAAAAGGTCAAGAAGAACCTAGGGGTAAGACGGGAATAAAGACACAGACCTACTAGAGAATGGACTTGAGGATATGGGGAGGGGGAAGGGTAAGCTGTGAGAAAGAGAGTGGCATGGACATACATACACTACCAAACGTAAAATAGATAGCTAGTGGGAAGCAGCCGCACGGCACAGGGAGATCAGCTTGGTTCTTTGTGACCACCTAGAGGGGTGGGATAGGGAGGGTGGGAGGGAGGGAGACTCAAGAGGGAAGAGATATGGGAACATATGTGTATGTATAACTGATTCACTTTGTTATAAAGCAGAAACTAACACACCATTGTAAAGCAATTATACTGCAATAAAGATGTTAAAAAAAATTATGGACTCCAAAAACTATAAGATGCTGATGAAAGAAATTGAAGATGACACAAACAGATGGAAAGATACACTGTGTTCTTGGATTGGAAGAATCAATATTGTCAAAATAACTATACTATCCTAGGCAATCTACAGATTCAATGTAATCCCTATCAAATTACCAAGGGCATTTTCACAGAACTAGAACAAGAAAAATCCTTAAAATTTGTATGGAAACACAAAAGACTCTGCATAGCCAAAGCAATCTTGAGAAAGGAAAGTGAAGCTGGAGGAATCAGGCTCCCTGACTTCAGACTATACTACAAAGTTACAGTAATTAAAACAGTACGGTACCGGCACAGAAAAGAATATATAGATCAATGGAACATGATAGAAAGCCCAGAAATAAACCCATGCAATTACGGTCAATCAATCTACAACAAAGGAGGCAAGAACATACAATAGAGAAAAGACAGTCTCTTCAGTAAGTGGTGCTGGGAAAACTGGACAGCTACATGTAAAAGAATGAAATTAGAACATTCTCTAACATCATACACAAAAATAAACTCAAAGTGGATTAAAGACCTAACTGTAAAACCGGATACTATAAAACTCCTATAGGAAAACATAGGCAGAACACTCTTTGACATAAATCGTAGCAATATCTTTTTGGATCCATCTCCTAGAGTAATGGAAATAAAAACAAAAATAAATAACTGGGACCTCATTAAACTTAAAAGTTTTTGCACAGCAAAGGAAACTATAAACAACCTATAGAATGGGAGAAAACACTTGCAAATGATGTGACTGACAAGGGATTAATCTCCAAAATATGCAAACAGCTCATACAGCTCAATATCAAAAAAGCCCAAACAACCCAATCAAAAAATGGGCAGAAGATCTAAATAGACATTTCTCCAAATAAGACATAACAGATGGCCAAAAGGCACATGAAAAGATGCTCAACATTGCTAACATAGAAATGCGGATCTAAACTACAATGAGGTATCACCTCACACTGGTCAGAATGGCCATCGTGAAAAAGTCTATGAATAATAAATGCTGGAGAGGGTGTGGAGAAAAAGGAACCCTCCTACAGTGTTGGTGGGAATGTAAACTGGTATACCCAGAGAACAGGACTGGAGAACAGTATGGAGGTTCCTTAAAAAACTAAGAATAGAGCTACCATATGATCCTGCAATCCCACTCCTGGGCATGTATCTGGAGAAAACCATAATTCGAAAAGATACATGCACCCCAATGTGCACTGTAGCACTATTTACAATAGCAAAGACATGGAAACAACTTAAACATCCATCAACAGACAAATGAATAAAGAAAATGTGGTACACACACACACACACACACACACACACACACACAGTAGAATACTACTCAGCCATAAAAAGGAGTGAAATAATGCCATTTGCAGCAACATGGATGGAGCTAGAGATTATCATACTAAGTGAAGTAAATCCGACAGAGAAAGACAAATACCATATGATATCGCTTACATGTGGAATCTAAAAAAAATGATACAAATGAACTTATATACAAAACAGAAATAGACCCACAGACATATAGAAAACAGATTTATGGTTACTAAAGGAAAAGCAGGGGGGAGGGATAAACTAGGAGTTTGGGATTAACATATACACACTGCTATATAGAATATAGATAACCAACAAGGACCTACTGTATAGCACAGCGAAATATACTCAATATTTTGTAATAACCTATAAAGAATCTGAAAAAGAATATATGTATGTATGGGTATATATACACACATACATAACTGAATCACTGTGCTGTACACCTGAAACACAACATTGTAAATCAACTATACTTCAATAAAAAATCTTTTTAAATAAAAAATAAAATAATGAAATCTTGCCTTTGTGACAACACGGATGGACCTTGAGGGCATTATGCTAAATGAAATAAGTCAGACAGAGAAAGACAAACACCATCTGATCTCACTTATATGCGGACTCTAAAACACAGCAACAATAGCAACCACAAAACCAAGCTCACCGTGCAAAGAGCAGATGGGTGGTTGCCACAGGCAGCGGTGGGGTGGGGTGCGCAAAACGGGTGAAGGGAGTCAAAAGGCACAAACTTCTAGTCACCAAATAATTACACCATGCGGAGGGAATGTACAACCTGGTGACTACAGTTATTAATACTGTACTGCATCTTTGACAGTTGCTAAATCTTAAAAGTTCTCGTCAGAAGTAAAAAAATTGTTACTGTGTATGATGAGGGATATTAACCACTTATTATGAGGATCGCTTTGCAATATACACAAATACTGAAACATGTTGTACACCCGCAACTAATACAATGTTATATGTCAATTATACCTCGATAAAAAAGGTGGCTTGATGATCTCTACTCCCGGGGCCTACTGTGAAGGCAGGATGAGGTGCGGCTGGTTAAGGGCCCGCCTGCTCCAGCACCAGGCAAGCACTCGCTGCACATCTGTTGGCTACGTGGGGGAGCCCATCAAAGTAGCCCCACTTTCCTGCTAATGACCATGGCCCGGGGACTCCAGCTCCCAGGAGGATGGAGGAGCAGTGCAGCCCCGGACCAGGCCTTCGGGCAAAGTTTGGGACAATACCGCCACCTGGTGGCTGCTCAGGCGCATCACGGCTCCATCGGCACCCATCACATTCCCTGACCCCGTGCTGGGCGCTGGGGCCAGGTGAGAGCCCTACAAGAGTGGCAGGGGATGGACATGGGCACACCGGGGCCTTTAACCCAAATGGCAAACACAGGACGAAAGCAGCTTGGGGGAGAAAGCATAAGAGCATTTCCGCCAATGGCCGAGGGTGGTCCCTGAGCAGCACCCAGGGGGTGCCACAAGCCCAGCTGGAGACATATGGAACCAGGAATAAAGGGATGGGAAGTGGAAGCACTCGGGGGGCAGGGTATCTGGAGTTACAGGTGTGGAGCTGTTTCGAGAAAAGCACCCAGGGTCGGAAGACAAGAAGATGGGCCTGGCACTTGGGGCCAAGAGGGGAGGAGGAAACCAGCCCTGACGATGGACCCAGGGGCCAGGGAGGAGGGCAGCAGTGCCTGAGCTGCACAGGCTGGGGGCACGGTAGTTAAAAACACATGGTGATCTTAGCGGGGGCAGTTCTGGGTGGGCAAAAGTTCAAGAGAGCAGTGCTGACATGGACAGGCGAGTGTGGTCTCTCCTCAGGTGTGGGGAGAGGGTGGCACCCAGCTCTGAAGAGGCTGTTAAGAGCAGGCTGATCAGCCTTTAACACATGCAGGTCCTGACTCAGTAGGTCTGGGGTGGGGCCTGAGATTCTGCATCGTCAACCAGCTCCCAGGTGACCTGATGCTGTGGGTCGGTTCCGTGGCCCAATCAGTGAGATGTGGGAGCGGGTGTGGATGGGAGTGAGCAGAGAGGAGACCAGAGGCATCAGGGCTGAGGGGTCGCTGAAGAGGGGCTGGGGGAGAGGGTGGGGAGGGCCTCGCTTTGGTGCTTTGAGGCCTTGCCTGGGAGACGCCCACCTGGGGCCGCCCGCAGCAGAGGTGAGGGAGCGAGCCCAGCGCCAGGCGCCCTGCAGGGGCACCGTCACGCGCTGGGGAGACAGCTGTGAGCTGTGCCACCTCTGCTCTTCCAGAGCGTTTGCTGTGTCCGGCTCCCAGGGTGGCGGGGACGCCCAGGGCAGCGAGGACGCCTTGGTTAGTTGGGGGCTGGCCACAGAGAGTGCGTGGAGGGAGACAGAAGCCCGCGCTCCCAGACGTCCAGAGCCGGCCCGGAAGTGGGCCGCAGACCTGGACGCTGCCGGGGTGGGCCGGCAAGGGCGCTCCCGATGGCAGGGTGGGGGGCGGGACGACGGGGCGCAGGTGGGCAGGCCAGGGTGGAAGGGCCCTGGTGGGGGTCGGAGGCCAGTCTTTGTGGCCAGGGGTAGGGACACGGTCACTGCGGGAGGGGGGGTATAGAAGGGTTTTCAAGGACAAACTGCTAAACTCCTGTTTCTCTCACCCTCGGGGGCGGGGGGAGAATCAGAAGTACACACGTCGCCTCCTCCTGACTCACGGCCCAAGTTCGCCGCCGCCCCAGGAGGGGGCCAGGGACCCGCCGCACAGATTGCTGTCCGCCCACCCCTGCCCTTGAGATTCTTCCCTTTGTAGGTTATCTTGGCTGGAGAAAAGCACCTCTTGTTTTCTCTAACTCCCCAAATGAAATTTCAACATATGTACCCCGTCATAATCCCCCTTAGGCCGTGGATAACCCTTCCCACAGACGCTGTCCTCTGCCTGGGACTGCTGGCCCCAAAGTGTTTGCCCAAGAGACTAGGGCCGCTTCTGGAAGCCCTTTCACTCCCTTGGGCAAACACTGAGTACCTTTGAAGGTGGATTTGGGCCCGGATCTGTTGACTCAGGACATTAGCCTCCTGCATGAGGAAAACCTGCACTCGCGTACAAACAGCAAATCCTTTTTGAATTAAAAAAATTTTCAATTAAAAAGCATTTTGGTTCGCAGAGCTGAGCCCAGCCGAGCGGCGCCCGGCCCTGGCCACAGCGCCCTCTGGTGGGCATGGGCCATTATCACAGCAGCAGGAAGTCCAGGAAAGAGATGTCGCTGTCAGGGGCTCTGTGGGGCTTCCCTGGGCCGGGGATGGTGGGCCCCTGGCAGAAGACCCTGCCACCAACGTATCAGACCTCTCGAGACACAGCACGCGATTCCCAGATTCCAAGAGCCTTTTGTCACGGTGAGGCCAGCATCCTGGCAGTGGTGATGCCGACCTTGGTTTCCAGCTGCACTGGGGAGGCCAAGTCACTCTAGCCCCAGCCTCATGGCAGAAGGTGATCAAACCCCCCACCCACTCTTGAGAGTGAAAAAGCAGTCCTCCATGTGCATCAGAATCAAGGGTTTGAACCAAAGCCAGTGCTGCCTGGAGCCTGCCTGGGGTCAGGGTGGGGTTGAGGGCAGGGCAGGCATCGGCATTTCTTAAAAGCATCCAAGGGACTTTAATGGTTAAGCAGGTAGAGAACCACGACCTGAAACCTTTTGCTAAATAAAATAAGAGGGGAAAGAAGTAAAGGCAAGCATACACCCTCCCACCCTTCCCTCCCTGGGTCTTGTTAACTATCAAATCTACGAGAGGGCTCCAGACAAGAAACAGCAGTAAGGGATTGTTTTTAGAACCTGAATTTTGAGATGTGGAAGCTGAGGCTCAGGGAAGGATCAAACTTCCCAAGGTCCCCGAGGGCTGGGTGAGGCCAGGGGCGGGGACAGGCACACTGCTGGTGGGGCAACCAGCCTCAGGACCAGTGTCTACATGCACCTCTCAATACGGATGGAATTCCGAAATGGGGGACAGGTGGAGTCACAGAAGGGCCTGGAAGGATGTGGCAAGAGCGGGTCTGAAGGAGCCCAGGCTGGGCCTCAGGGCCCTGGCCAGGTGAGGACAGGTAGGGGGAAGTAAAGGAACAAGACACCAGCCAACTTGAAGTCTGGCTCAGGGCTGGAGTGACAGTCACGGCAGGTCCCCAGGGCAGATGGGCAGTGGGTGAGGTTCTGAGCAGTGGCCCCGGCCGTCCCCACAGCCTGCCTTTCCCAAGCCTGTTCTGGCACCTGTCCTGGCCCCATGGGCCAGGCCATGACACCTGCTGTGTCACCCCGGGTTCAGCCCCTCTGGGAATTTCAGCTCCGGGAAGCTTCCTCTCCTCACACGAGGACTCTGTGTCCTCCCATCTGTTTCTGGAAGCCTGGCTGCTGGATCTCGGGTACCCCTGGAGAGGAAAGGGCCAGGTGCCATTGTGAGGAGTGGGCCCTAAGGGGCCTCACGTGCCACGGCGCAGGCCTCCTCTGTGTACTGGGAGGGCTGATAAGCCCGTAGAAGGGCTCTGTCCAGAGAAGGGCTGTCACGTGCAGACTGGGGCCTGGGGGATGAAGGGAGGCCAGGACTGCCCCCCAGACCTGGCGGGGGGGGGTGTCCTGAAATACCCCCGAGCTGGGGAGATGCCTTGTTCATCCCCTCACTTGCTGAGAGCCCACAGCTGGGCCTGGAGGTCAGGGCTCCTGGACTACAGCCCATGAGCCCTGTGGTCACTAATAAGGGGACAGGAGGGGCAGGAGCCGCCGGGTCCCAAGCCAGGGTCGGGGACAGAATCCTCACGCCCAGTGAAGCTGGTACTGCTGTCCTTCCCACGTGAGCACAGCGGGGCTCAGAGAGGGGAGGGGCCTGACCGAGGCCACGGGGGTCAGGAAGCAGGAGGGTCCCACAACAAGCCCACAGCGGGGTCGGTGCGACCTTCGCAGGAAGCCTCTTCTGTGTTTCCCTTCTGGCTTTCCTGCTGGGCTGCTCAGCTCTGACCCGAGAGCAGCAACCCCAGAGTCAGAGACCCTGAGCCCCACCCAGCCCCACTGCTCAGCCTCACCCTAAATGAGGGGTTGAACAAGGACCCCTCGCAACCCACCTGCTCCAGGAGCAGGCACCACGTCTGTATGGGCACAGGGCATGGCTGCCGGATAAATGCATGGACCACTTGCCGATTCAGGCCGTACCTCTTTTGACTCCGGGGCACGCAGGTCATTCTCATCAACCCTCATCAGCACCCCTCCCCCTTTCCTGCTTTAAGCCAGGGACTCCCGGGGGCGGGGATGGTGACACCCACCAGCACCCTACATGGCCTGCTGCCCTGGGCTCAGTGCCGCGAGAGCCCCCCCACTCTCAGGGCACCCTCAGGAGCACCTCCACCTAGGAACCGACAGAGCATCAAAGAGCGGTGAAGTGACTCCTATGTCCCCATCCGGGCGGAGCCCCAGCCCCTGCTCTGGGAGGCGTCAAAGGTTTCTGCACAGACCTTTCCCCACACATGGCTTCTCAGATCTCCCCTCCCTCTTCCTGTCAAACACCACACCTCTGTGCCTTTTCAAATGCTACTCCCTCTGGGACATTCGTCCTCCTCCAGGGAGGATTAATCACTAGCTTCCAGGGCCCCACATCACTCTCCATCTCCTCCTTAAGTGCAGGGTCGGGATGGGGCCTCAGACATTTCTGTAGCTTCAGAGGCTGGTAGAGGCTGTGGCCCAGAATAGATGAATAAATGAATGAATGAATGAATGAATGATGGATGGATGGATGGTACAGGCTGTGGGAAGGGGGGAGGTGAATGGGTAGATGAATGAGTGGATGGAGACACAGGTGGATGGAGAGGTGAGTGAAGGGACAGATCAGGCTTTGGGGACAGCTCAATGCAAAGGAGAGAAGACAGCTAGCCTAGGGACTCAGTTCTCAGGCAGGGGGCAGGTCATTCTGGTCTTCAGTCTTTGGAAGCAGCAGTGTGTCGGTCCAGCCCTGGGTCCTCTGAATTCCCACAGCCTCTAAGCGTGATGGTGTGATGGCCCCTAATCTGTGGTATTTAACTCATGGAGGCAAAGTGCTGACCCCAGGGCTTGTCCACATCACCCCTGTGAATGGTGAAATTATGAGTCGACATGTGATCTGTGTTTGTATCTCCATGCACAGACATGGGCAAGCTGGAGGTTCACACACTAGTGGCCTGTGTGGTGTTTAAAATAGTTATAAACATTGAAAAGTTGAAGAGACTTTGCATAAAATGCCAGCATTTTCCAGATTTTATAAAACAAATAGGGGTCTATGGCAATTTTGGACCTTCATTCTTGCACCCCAACCCTTAGCCTCACACAGGTGAATGAAGGCGTGCTTTCCAGTTTGCCACAGTCCCCACCATTCCCTACGAACTGCCCAACCAGAGTGTCAACTGCCATTTTATCCCTGTGAGTGCATTTTGTGTGGGCACATGGGGACAAAGTAAGCAAGAAAGTGAAATATTTCTTGCACCCATGACTCTTAAAAGTAGAAAGATGAAAGACAGAGAAGGCCATGCATTTTAAGGAAAATGGGGGAAAGCACATTCTGTGGTGGCACTAGGACTGCTGCGTGATTAATAACAAGCTGACTTCTCCTGGCCCCTCCCAGGCTGCAAGGCTGGGGGCCCAGCGGGTACCTGTGGGTCCAGCCATTGGTGTCGGCATGGGGCTCTGGGCAGGGCTGGGGGCTGACGGACGGCTTTGTGGCTGAATAAACGCCGGTTCTGTTGGCAAAGAGCCATGGGGGCTCAGCCCTCAGTGAGTCAGCATGTCAGAATTCAGCTGAATGTCACCTAAAAATGGATCTTTGTATTTCCCCCTCCTAGGTTATTTGCGGAAAATATTTAAAACAATGCCGCTTTCTGGCGCTGATTTCTGAGTGGAAAAGGAGAAGCCATGGGTGAATCTGGGAAGGTGCCCTACCCATTCTTTATCCTTATGGTCATTTTTTTACCTACATGCCGGGCAACCTTCTAAGAGTTCAACTGGCGGGGGGCGGGGTATTACTTTCAAACTTCCCAAAAGGACAGAAAATGACAGAAAAATCCTTTTATGATAGACTTCAAAAGACGGAATATTCATCTTGACCTCAGTTCTGCATGACCCAGGTATACAACTCATGACAGTATCCAGGGCAGGTAATTCTGTCCACCAAACATCAGCTCTGGCTCAGCCTGGCTCCCTCGTTTATATGATGAACGCCCTGGGCCGCTGCAGGAAGCGACCTGGTGGCCTGGGTGGCGGCTGCTGCTTGGCGATACCACTGCCAACAGAACCAAAGGGGGGGGGAATGCAGACTCTCAGAATTAGGAACTCTATTAATATCATCTACCGTATTCATATTCCCGCAGAGAAAAAATATGATCATCTCAATGGATGATTAGAAGACATTTATCAAAAGCTACCATCTAGGGCTTCCCTGGTGGCGCAGTGGTTGAGAATCTGCCTGCCAATGCAGGGGACACGGGTTCGAGCCCTGGTCTGGGAAGATCCCACATGCTGTGGAGCAACTAGGCCCGTGAGCCACAACTACTGAGCCTGCGTGTCTGGAGCCTGTGCTCTGCAACAAGAGAGGCCGCGACAGTGAGAGGCCCGCACACCGCGATGAAGAGTGGCCCCCGCTCGCCACAACTAGAGAAAGCCCTCGCATAGAAACGAAGACCCAACACAGCCAAAAAGAAAGAAAGAAAGAAAGAAAGAAAAGGTATTATGAAAATCATTAAAAAAAAAACAAAGCTACCATCTAATCCTGATAAAAACATTTAGGAAAATAGAAATAGATGGCTAATTCTTTAACATGATAATAAAAAAAAGATATGTCTATATGCAGCAAGCCAAAATGCAGCATTATGGGTTAGTATAGAACTAGAAACTTCCGTCCAGACAAGGCGGCCCAGTGACCTCACCAAGCTGGCCACGGTGCCAGGCGAGGCACAGGAAGAGGGACAGGAGGAGGCAGTGTTGGTATTTGCAGACGACATAAACTCCGGCCTGCGAAACTGAAGAAAAGCAACTGAAAAACCGTCAGAAACAATAGAAGTCAGTGGGAGAGCCAGCCCACAAAATGATGCAAAAGTCAACAGCTCTTTGATACATAAATGACAGAAAATATAATGGAAGAAAAGATCCTGTTCATGAGAGCCACGAAAACATCAAACACCTAGGAATAACCTACAAAGAAGGGTGCAGGCTCTCCACAAAGAGCGCCCTTCCACTCTGCTGAGCGACAGAAACAAAGACCCGGGTGGCGACTTTTCACCAATCGTTCCTCTATTCACCTATATGCTCAGTGCAGTCACAATAAACATCTAGAATGGAGCTTCTCCCCCTGAAAAGATTCTCAAGTTCAGCTGGAAGAATAATCATGTGAATATAATTAGGAAAATTGAGGTGGGGCCGACGGGAGAACTAACCTTATATTAAAGTTGATTATAAAGCTATCAGATTCAAAGCAGTGTGGCAATCATATAAAAAGAACAGAGATGAACAGAGTCAAGAAAAATGTCCATTGATCCACTTACAGATGGAAATGTCTGATAAGAGTAACACTGAAAACTCACTGAAGAAAGTAAACACTGTTGTGAAAACTGGCTAACACTTTAGGATAAAATAAAGCTGGTTCTAGATCTTACCTTCTGATAAACTTCAGATGGACTCAGTAGTTGAAAAGTATTTAATATTTTAATATATTAAAACACAAAGGGTATGAAAAAATATGGGCAAATATTTTTATAATCTTCTAAGCAGGACATGAAATCAAAGATAAAACCTCAAAACAAAGACAAAATTGCCCATGAAAAAATTAAAAACCATTGTATAGCAGAACACATCTTTAACAAGGTGAAAAGCCACTGGTTGAATGTGTGTGTTTGAACACAGGACAGAAAGAAGGTTGTTGCAAAGAACATAAAGAACTCAAAAATGAATGAAAGAAGCTAAATAAGCCAATAGAAAAAACTGGGCAAAGGGCACAAACAAAAGAGATTCACAAAAGAAATACAAATGGCCAATAAACACATGAAAAGATGTTCACCTTTAAATACCAGTGATGCTTAGCTATAGTGAGGACGTGGGAAACAGGTACCCGCTCACACACCACAGGATGGGGGAGGGGAAGTTTAAATGGGCACACTCTTTTTGGAAGGCAAAATGGTAATACCATGCATTCTTCTAAGAAACACCCAGGGAGCAAAGACACACGTACAAGGAAGTATATTGCACCGGTGTAATAGCAGATAATTGGAAACAACTCAAAAGTAAATCAACAGTGGATTGCTTAAATAAATTATGACAATCATAAAAGGGAACCATATGTAGTCATTAAAAAGAATGAGGTAGATTTGTGTGAAATGACATGGAAGGTTGTGCAAGATACACCGGTCTGTGCGAAAGCAAGATAGAGAATATTATGTCCAGTGTTGAACTCCTGTGATCTTTGTTTGACACGTGTGTGTGTATGTGTGTCTCTCCCAGGAGTGGACCACGGGGGACTCTCACCTTTGAAATGTTTCCGTAATGTTTGCATTTTAATAAACACGCACAACCTTTGCACTCGGAAAGAAAACACTAAATATTAAAAAATCGATTCTGACCAGTGGGGTAGCTGCTTAAGATGACAAACTGCCCACGATGTCTGCCACAATTTATAGGGAGAGAACTGATCTCGTCTGTGGCATCAAATAGTGGTTCCTAAGCTGTGGTCAGACTCCTGAAGAGTCCAAGAAGTGGAGGTCCCCAGGCTACTTCCCACATTTCAAAAGAAGCCTAACACTTCTTTTATGCGTTTGGAATGGCTATCCATTAAACTAATTCATTAGGTTCCTTTGTTTTTGGCTGAAATTATCTCAACTCAGTGTGATAGCTCTGTAAGAATTTGGTGGCAGCTCTATGTCTGAACAATATAAAAAAGGGGAGCGGAACAATATATAAGAAGGGTTAACTTCTATTTAATTAACTAACTTTTATTTAATAAATGAAGTAGGCAAATTTCTTTCCCAAAACATATCAGCTTCCTGACTGAAAAAGAAAGAAGAAAAGATTCTGGGTGTTGTAAAATACTAAGTCTCACAGACAGAAAACACCTTATTTCCTGTTGCAGTTTAAGACCTGACCACTAGATGGTGCAAAGAGATCACACATTTTGCAACATCTCCCTCTACAAAATTCTTAACATTAATAAGCACAATGAAAGCTTTCCAAAAGTAGAAAGAATGAACAATTGTGCTGGGATATGAACATTTTGCTTTTATAAAATTGGACTCTGCCATTTCATTACTGATACAAAAATCTTCTGCCTCGCTTTCTTCCTGCATATGCAGATCCCAAATCCAGTCTAATCTCATATATTGCAAGGGCTTGCAGAAGTCCATGCAAAGTGGATGTACAGAAGTTGGATTCAAAAATTCTTTTTACCTCGCGATGCCAAATGTGTTTCCATTAATTTCACCTCAATGCTGTGACGTAAATGCTAGTGGAATCTGCCCCAAGCTAAATAAGCAATAAGCCCCATTTTTCAATACACAAACACATAAAGATGTCAGCTCAAACTGTTTACTAATTAACACTTAAAAAGACACAAATTAGATATGCGTGGCTAAGAGCAATTATAATCAAGACGAATTTCTCCAGTCATTTGGGAACTGAAAAAAATGCCTAATTGCTGGAACCAATGTTTTAAAAACTGAAATCACGCCAGTTAGCAAATATGTTCATTTAAAGAACATTCCACGTGACTACACTCTTGAGGATTGACTACAAACATAAGAACAAGGAAAATATTTAGGTATAAAATTAAAATTTTAAGCTCCTTTAGATTTATAATTTCTTCATTAAATATGTCTGCAAACAGCAGCCCATAAAAACCTGTAGCAATTAAGTGGTTAAATGAACTGCCTCCCTTGTCAGTTTTAAAGGAGTGATTAATATCAGATCGTCCCTTTACTAATTAGACTCTCCCTTGTCTTTCAGCCTTAAAGCCTAGTGAAAATGGAGGCTGTTTGCTCCACCAGGAAGTGTGGTGGGCTAATGACGCTCCCTTGCCACGGTTTTGAGTGTGGTGCCCACCGAAGGGAGGGTGAGCATTGTGGTTTTCCATGGAGGGTCGGCAGCAGGTGGGGAAAGGGCTTTGTGTGCTGGTCTGGAAGGCACTCTGGATGCCGTTTCAATCACAGGAATTGTCGGCTCCTATTTTTAGAGGCTTGCAGTGTTATGCACAAGGCATGGAATCTACAGTCCAGGCCACCTCTCCTGGCCACCACTCGTGAGACAAGGGAGAGGGCAGTCTGTGAGGGAGGCAAGGCTGGGGATGGACGGGCCACAGGGGACGGTGGGGTAGTGGGCGGGGAGGGAGGATAAACAGGCTGCAGGAAAGGTAACCGAGACACAGGAATTATTTTAGAAGCTGCTGCCCGAACTGAGGAGCTGGGGAGCTCTCACCCTGGCTGCGATGGGGCGTCCATCAGATGGAGAAATAGGGTGACTGCTTACGAGGGAAATAAAGAGCAGCTGAGACAGAATATTTATATGCCCATCTTCTCACTCCCAGAGAAGATGCTTCATCACGGGGTCGGCTGCGAAATTACACTTTTCCCGACTCTTGAACAGAGAGAACCTTTTCTTTGGGCAACGGGGAGGACAATAAGGGCTTCACTGGGACACAGCCCTCCGGGGTCACGGCCACCCTCCTGCAGAGCCAGACAGCTGCTCCCCGGGGCAAGGGGGCCAGGTCAGGGCCAGAAAGCACTCCCCCCCCCACCGCCGCCTTTGCTGCCGACAGCTGCCACTGGCTGCTCCCTGGTCGCCTCCCAGGGCAGAGGGGAGGTAAGCAAACACACACTCTCCTGCCTCGGGGTGATGGACACGGCAAAGCCCCCACTCTGAGCCTCGGAAGGTCACGGACGGCAGGAGATGTGGCTGCTAGAGGGCGGGTTGGGCCGCAAGGAGGTTGGGCTCAGCGCTGGGGACCAGGAGAGGGACAGCTTCACAGCGGGAATTGGTTTACAACCTTGGCTTTTCCGCTTCAACAGCCCACGCCACCTGAGCGCGTCTGAAGAATTTTTCCCCCATATCTGCCGGATGGCATGGGCACTGATTTTTATCATGACCCTCCTTGGGGGCCTTTCAGGAAACGTAACCAGGTGCTGTGTACACCGCGACTGCCGGGGCCTCCCGTCAGTGCCACAGCAGCAGCCTTGGGACCAGCACTCCGGCCAGGGTGGGATCCCTGGGCCTGCACGCCAACCTGAGGAGGGGGAGGCCAGGGGACTTGCCCCAGGGTCCAGCCTAGGTAGCAGATTTGGCATGCTACCCCGGGGGGCTCGACTCGAAAACTGTGTCCCTCCACTATGCTGTGTTGCCTCCATTGTCTACACTGTCCACAAACGTCCCTGCAGACACCCGGTATCTACACACCCACGCGGCAGGCGGCTCCGGCCCACACGAGCTGAGTGGCACGCTCCTGCTTAAGCTCGTCAGATTCTCATGTTGGCGGGCTGGAGGCGCACTGTCACCCACTGCGGGGAGGCGACACCTCATCTCTTTGCATCTGTTACTCAGTTCACGGCGGGTCCGCGCTGTGGTGATGAGGGCCGCTGGGGACAGCACTCCTGGGCTGGCTGTCGGTGATCCCTCGGGTCCCTAATCACCAAGCTCAAGGCTGATGGGGCTTGTTCAGGGGGTGACCCGTCCCCGAGGCTAAATGGTGGTGACAGGGCGCACGCAGGCTAAAATTCAGAAGTATCCCCCAGGCAGGGCAGGGTGAGTAACGTTCAAGTTGGCAGGAGAGCGGGCCCGCGCCAGTCCTGGACAGGAGGCAGCATGCTGCCTTTGGGGCGAGCACTCCCACTTCCTTTATAGCCGCGGTCACCCAAGCCCAGGTTTCTGCTGTGAGCTGAGGTGCCCCCACCTCTCCCAGGGGGCACGGACAGATAAGGGAGGGGAGCGCCTGCCCCAGACAAAGCAGCCCCCACTGATGCTGGGCTCTCCCTGCTGCCTGGGAATCCCAGGCGAGATCCAAGGGGGTGTTTGGGATGGGCAACGGGACAGTGCAGGTCATGGTCAGCCCTGAAGTCTCCCGCCTTCTTGAGGGAGGGCGCTTGGCTTGATAGTGTAAATGTGAGGAAAGCAAACCCCCAATGGAGCACCCCTGCCCCAAGACCCCTCCCCAAGCACATCCCCCCGCCCCCACCAGGGCAGCCAGACTGGGAATGGAAAGGGGCAAAATCATCCTGACTAGGGGGACCCCCAGCTACTCAGGGCCAACCCACAGAGCCCGAGTGTGAGGCCAGGGGACTGTGGGCAAAGCTTCTCCTCGGCCTCCAACCCTTGGAGCTATGCTGAGTTCAGCGGCTAAAAGGGGAAAGTTCCAGTTTATTTACAGAGAAAATCCTCTGACCTTGTTGCAGAAGGAGGAGCCCGTTCACCAAAGTGTGTAGATGTCAATATACTAATCACCATTAAATGCACGTGGATGGCTGGTGGAAATAACTTTTAAATCCTCAGATTAAATAAAAATCTCCACAGCACCCTCGACTTCAGTGGTATTTGTAATGGTTTTACACCCTATTTAGTGTTTCTAACCTCTCCCCGTTTCCCTGTATTTTCTTTAATTTCTTTCAACAGAGAACACAGACGTGTGTTTTTAACTCATCACTGAAAACAAGGAAGCAAGCCAAGCTTGGTCAACGGGGCTGTCTCTGCTCCGCCACCAGCGAGAGGGCAGCTCGCCAGGCTGCCACAGGACAGACTTACGCCGACTCTCCCTGCTTCCTGTGGACCAGGGGGACAGTAGTAACCATGACCATGACCATGGCAGCAGCCGCTGGTAACTAACCGGGCAGTAGCCACAGCAAGCGCTGTTCTAAGCCACTTCCGTGACTGTCTTGGTCAAACCCATAAATGCTGCAGGGCATTTTTATTACTATCCTGATCTTGCAGAAAAGGAAACTGAGGCTCAGTTCCTCAGTGGAGGAACTGAGGATTCTGCCCCACCAGGCTCTGTTCAGAGCACCTGACATCAAGACGACGCATTCACACCAAACACATTTTCGGCCCTTTAGTGGGGAAGAGAATTAAGAGAACTTATGATGGTTTCCACCACATGTACTGGCTCTACACTGGGCTCTCTCCTATTTCACCCCGTCCTGGTAACCTGAAGGCCCGGCCGGGGTCAGAACCCAGGTCGACGGGCCTCCCAGGTACCACTGTCCCCATCAGCCCCAACAGTAGGACAGGGAGCAACAGACTTAATGTCATAACGGAGCGGATTTGGAGTATGACACGCTAGGTCTCAATCTTGTCTTGGGTATTATTATTATTATTATTTCACCTCTCAGTCTCAATTTCTGCCCCATGAAATGGGGAGGAACAATGCCACCTGGTCAACTTGGGGTGAGAATCGGTGATGACGGAGGTAAAGCCCAGGCCCAGAGCGGAGCATGTAGCAGGTGCTTCAATGAACGGGGCTCTGGTTACAGCCCAGGAGGATGGGCGGGGAGAGAAGGGGCGACATTCACAGCTGCCCAGTCTCTGGCACTCACCACCTACCCCACCTACCCAGGGTGATGGGCAACTGCTGTCCGCAGTGCTTCACACATCTATCCATTTAGTGTTCGTGAGACAGGTTCTACTGTTATCCTGGCTTTAAGCAGAGAGGGGGCGTGACCACCCGACCCCCACGCGCATCCCTTAAGGTCTGTGTGACCTTGTCCGTCCTGAGAGGTCACAGGCCACGCATGGCCCTGCTTCACCGCCTGCAGCCAGAGCAGGTCCCGGCAAAGGCATTCCACATAGGCTCGCTGGCGCCACCCTGTGCGGGACCCCAAGCAAAGGCAGTCTGTAAGCGGACGGCCGCCTCAATTTTGAGCAAGGTTGACCTGGGGCTTCATGCACATGTATATTTCTGGTGTGGTAGCCAGACATTCCTTTTCCTAAGTTTACCTCCACCCCCCAAAATCTATAGATGACAATCACGTTGGTTTTTATGATTTACTGAAAATCAAAGACAAAAGGGGACTTTTTTGTCTTGTTTTTGCTATGACAGGTTTAGAAATTTGTTGTACTACATTGATTCAATTTTCCTGGATTTCAGCCATCTTTCAATAATGCAACCTGCTTCTGCAAGCTGGGTACACAACAGAAAACCCAGAGGAACTGAGAATATTGAAATGGTTCTACCATTTCCATCTTTGAGACAAATGTGCCTCTCAGAGGAGAGCTGGCTGCAAGCATGTGACCGCTTAACAACCGTCTACATGTGAAAGACGACACACACGCTAACGCTGTCTCATGAAACTGGGGAGACCACCGGCAGATCTGACCTCTAGCTTGATTCCATTATCTCAACTCTCTTTCTTCGGAGTTGTCACATGTGCTCCAATCCTGGGTTTCTTTCTTTTTTATTAGGAAAACATCCAAACTCTTTCGAAACAGGCTGCCAAGTGGGGTCTGGCTATCAAGCACAAGGGAATGTACCGTGATCCTTCCTCTAAATCACGAAGAGCCTCTGACATTTCCCCAAACTCCTACTGGTGGCAAATAATAAAACAGAAGGAGGAAAAACCAACTCTGCACACACACCCCAACCTCTACCTTCTTTACGCCATGACATTCTAAAAAAAATGAAGCAGAATTGATTGTTCCGTGCATCATGTAAAACCTTCTGTCTTATTACTTTAAGCAATATACACATTAAAAGTGAGTTTCTTTTTCTCAGAAATAAACTTGAATGAAAGTATTTTTCTCAGAGGGTCACCCCACACCTAGGTCCCTCCTGTTCCTGGAACACAAACCCTAATGGGGATGGGAGACCCTGGGTCCAGTGAGTGATGACCCAGGCCCCCCACCTGTCCCACTCTGGGAAGCTTGCTTACCTCTTTTTCAATTTCTGCCAGAGATTTGATGGTGATTCCCAAGAGATCAAAGGGCTGCATCTGAAAATACAGATCAAGTCATCCTTTTAAACGGCTGGAAAAATGCTTCTTCACATTTGCTCTTATTCACAATTGTGACACTTCAAACCCCCTTGTGATCTGGCGTTTTCTCCACTCCTTTTCCATGGAAACCATCAGTGTGACTATAGTGACAAGTGAGGGTAAATGGACCAGTAGCAGGAGCAGACTCAGAAAACCTGGCCGTCACCAGGGTCCCTTCTGGTGGGGACCCCGGCCTAGGCACCTGTCTACAGCACCCGGGGGGGGGGGTCACGGCTCTCCTGAAAGACCATGACTGTCACCAATAATTTCTGCCTCTTGTCTCTCCCTGCCCACAGGAAAAGCCAGTGTGCTCTTTCTGCAGCCGGGGGGATGGAGGTGCCCACGGCTTCCCCACACCGCCCTGACAGCCGCGTCTGTGTGCTGGAACGGGTCTAAGGAACTCCACGAGGCAGGCAGCCAATCTTCTGCCTGGGACTCCTTGGCATCAGAGAAGGAGCTGGAGGGAATTCCAGGTCTTTGAAAATGCAAGGTAAATGAAGTAACTGCCCATCAACTGTTGTTTAAGAAGTCAGTGGTGGTGGAAAATGGTAACACTGCATTTTAATGGGTATTTCTGTAACTTCATAGAGATGGGGGCCTTTCTTTAAAAACGCTGGCTTTTCCAGACAGCATGAAAAATAAAATGCACATGGCAACAAGAGTCAGCTGGAGGCCCAGAGAAGCCTGGGCTGAAATAATGCACGGTGAGGGGTGGAGGGAACCTGGTCTCTGAGGTCCCTGGTCCGAATCCCCTCAGGGATCATCAGTGGTCTGTGTTCCCGAGGGGTACCAGCCCAGCCTTCTGCAGCCCAGGCCAGCAGCTGGCAGCCGGGGATGAACAGGTGAAACCTGAGAATCTCTGACAAAACTCCGGGGCCTTCGGTTCTGAACTGCAGCCCAGAGGCAGGGGATTTCCTGGGAGGGGTGGTAGAAAGAGGCCGGCTCTGAGCCCAAGGACCTGGATTCTAACTGGGCTCAGTGCCCCTTCGTGATGCAGCAGCGGCAGGTTAATCACTCGAGCATTTCCTCTCCGGTTACAAAGCATTGCGGGAGGGCCCTGCCGGCTGGGCTGCTGAGATTAAACACAGAAGTGCAGGGAAGCGCTTGCACTGGGCTTGGCCCGAATCCGCCTGCCTGAGCACTTGCTGAGTCGGCAGAGCCCGATCTTGGGACAGGGCCACCGAATTAGGCACTCAGCTCCTGGGGCTGCTCTGCCAGTAGCCACAAAACAGTTTGGCTTTCTCCTGCTGCCAGCCCGAGTGGTGCGAGAGCGGGGCTGCCTGCCTGAGCGGCCCGGGATCCAGCAGAGGTCCAGCTGTTGTATCATTAGGCTCTAACTGCCCCACTAAACTTTCCTGATTGGAGCCGGTGTGCAGGACAGAACAGCCTCTCCAAGGGAGTGGGCGGGAGAGGCGCCAGCATCTCCATGGCAACGCGGCCAAGTGGAGTCAGCTGAAGTTACTCATGCTCCGTAGGTCAAGTCACGAGCGTTTTTCAAGATTAAGCTGCTTACCAGAAGGGTTCAGAGAAGACCTATTATATTTCATGAAAATGGAAACTCCAGTGCAGGTCAAATCGCGAGCTGGGTGGTTTTAAGCTGGGTCCAAGAAAAACACTGAAGGATTCTTTAGCTGGTGCCCAAACTAGGGCCTTCATGTTTATTAGCTACTCAAAGCAAACTTCTGCAGAAAGGATTTTAAAAAGCCCAGAGAGCAGTCTACTGAGCCAGCATGGACCAGGCCTGCACAGCTGAGGGAGGGCCACTGCCACACTGGGGGGCAGGCACCACCGGAGAGAGGGCACGGGGTGCCAGGCGGGGCCCGCAAAGCTGTGCGTGCTGGGTGCCTCTCACGATCTGGGTTCTGGCCTTCAGACCCAGCTAGCTCACTCAATCCCTCTGTCACTAAAGATGGCTCAAGGGCCCAGCCTGGCCTCAGTTGCCTCACGTGTATCATGGGGTCCGTGCTAGCCTGCAGTGGGCGGGAGACCCACAGCTGCAGGGCACCCTGCCACTCCGATGCCTGCGATTTAGAGCAGAGAACGTGGTCATCATGGAATGCGGCAATGACAATGGGGAAGTGAGGCAGCTTTCTTTCTGCTAGACATTGACTTTGTTAAATAAAAAATAACAGAAATTAGTAAGGTGAGCTTGGAAAGCAAGAACATTTACAGCCGGTGAAGTTCAGTACAATTTACCATCACACTTGAATCAAAAAGCCTTGGCTGCGTCTGCGTCTGAGTATGTCTGCTAGTCTGTCTCGCTCCCTCCCCACCCTCATCCCTTCTTTCACTTCTCAAGCACCCACTACGGGCAGCATTAGCTGAAGGGGCCCAGGGAGGAACACGACCCACTTCCGGCTCTCAGGCAGCCCTGCTGTAGGCTGCAGGGCTGAGCTTCCAGAGGCGGGGAGAACACGAGGACAGCAGTGATTCTGGCGGGGGAAGGGGAGTGGGGCAGAAGGGGAGGGCGATCGTGCTTAAAACTTACACTTTCTGGAACACAAGAAAACTTCTCTGAAATCATAAATGGCACACCATCCATTGCTGCAAAAGAAGAAGAAAAGAGAGGAAATGGCATTGCAGACACCACTAATGTTCAGCACCTTGAGATACTGACACAGACAGTACAGGCCGGTCAGGGCTGGAGCCGGCCGACACGTGCACAGGTGAGTGGGGCCGAGGGCAATGGGTGCCCAGGTACCATTCCTGCTCCCGGGAAGGACACACACCTGGTGAGCAAGACAGACGCACCGCCGAAGTGCAGACGAGCTGTGAGAGCAGGGAAGGGTCCAGAGCCCACCCGGGGTCCAGCCTGTAAGCGGTGGGAGCCACCGAAGGGCTGGTGGCAGGACAGAGGCACACGAGGGCTGAGGGGACAATGCCGGGCTCGGCGAGGAGGTGGGCAGTAAGCGTGTTCCTGAGATGTCCTTCCAGTTGAGCCTGATCACAGCCAGGCTGTCAGGCTCCCGGGAAAGGTCCAGGTTGGAGGAAGGAGTGGTTCTGGAGTCAGACAGCTGGGTTTGGACCCTGGCCACGGCTTTGGGTGTTGGGGGTCCGCCTGCCGATGCAGGGGACACGGGTTCGTGCCCCGGTCTGGGAAGATCCCACATGCCGCGGAGCGGCTGGGCCCGTGAGCCATGGCCGCTGAGCCTGCGCGTCCGGAGCCTGTGCTCCGCGACGGGAGGGGCCACAGCAGTGGGAGGCCCGCGTACCGCAAAACAAACAAACAAACAAAAAAAACCACGGCCTGCGGAGGAGTAGGTGTGAGCGGGCTGTGTGTGAGGCTCCGCCTCCGGCGCCCAGGTGCTCGGCAGGCGGGGCTGCGCGGCCACCATCGCCGGCTCCTGGTCCGCTTTCCTGGGCTGAATCGCGGCTCCCCTGTCTCCTCAGTGTTAACAGGACACAGAAGGGGCGGGAATGGGTCCCCAGCAAAGGAAAACGGGGCGGGGGTGTGTGTTCATTGGTTCAGTTCCTTTCCCACAGCCCCGCGCCCACCGAGTCCCCAGGTCATCGCTGTCAAATCACGACCGGGAGCTGCCTCCCCGAGCGCGCCCTCTCCCGGGAGGAGCGGAATAATGACGTCAGTGTGGAAACCTCGGCACACGGAGGAGCACGTCGCACTGGACCGAGCGTGACGCCGGTCCCCCGCAGCGTGAAGGCCAGGCAGCCGCGGGCCGTGGGGCGGGTGGACGCTTCTCCTGGGGCCCGGCTTCGCCCTCAGGTCTGAGCAGAGGCCAAACCAGGCCTCCCTGGTCCCAGCCACTGGCGTGGCGTGGAGCGTCACGCCGAGGGCACTGGTTTTCTGGTGAATTGTGGTCACAGGAAGAAACGGAGTGATGAGTTCCCTGGGAAGCGATCATCTCTGCCTCCCCCGACATCTAAGATGGGGCCCTCTCTGGTACACAAGTGGTGGACAATTTTTTTTCAGTCCTAAGAAATAAGAGTCACAGAAGCAGAAAGAAGGAAATAAGAGAAAGAAAAGAAATCTGGGACAAAGCCTCTCTGATCAGTAAGATGAGCCACATGTCTCATTTTAAGCTACATTCACAATTTCTGGGAAGATAAAAATGGAAACTTCTCTGGTAAGTTTGAGGAAAAAGCAATAGCACAGCCGGCCGCAGCTGCTGCACTGGAAACCTCCTCCTTTCCTGGGAAGCCTGCTTGGTCACGGGGCTCCGACAGAGACGTCTGTGGTCAGAGACCTCACATCACGGAGGCCCTGCAACCTGCCCTCACTGCCTGGAAGAGGACCAGCTAAGCACTGGGGACAGTGTGACAGCTCCCCAGAAAGGCAGGGGAAAGCCCACAGTAACCTTAACACGGTACAGCACACACGCAAATATACTAATGAAATCTGAGCACCTATGCTCACTTACAGCTGGGAAAACCCATCCCTGAACAGATGATCCCTGAAAGGCCACGACGCCTTCTAGAAAGAGCAGGACCAGGCCCACCCAGGACCCAAGGAGAGGCCAAGCTCCCTTCCCAGAAGTTGCCACCGTGCACTCAACGTGGCTGGGAGTCAAGGCTCACTCCATGCGGCACTCTGACCCCAGCCCCCTTTCAAAAGCCACGGAGGCAGGAAAGCATGCAGCACTGACAGCATTTCGGATCACTCACAGATTGGGGGTCAGAGCCCACACAGGCGCCAAGCAGTGACTCCTGTCTTTGGCCCTTCCATGAGGTATACATGAAATTTCTGAGAGCAAACCTGCTTCTTCCACACCAGGGCCTTTCACGGTTTTGACAACATTACCAGTCCCTCCCCAAGTGTCTAGCTGGCCCTTCTACCAGCTCCTTCCCATCAGACCGACGGGCCAGGAGGTGGGCTTGTGTGCAAACAGCCCCATCAGACCCATCATGGTCTTTTCGAAGCCACTCTTTCCTTGGCCATCCCCCTCACCGTTAAGGCACCGCCCCCATCCTGGCCACCCCAAGTCAGGCGCTAGAAGCCACAGCCTACTTTACTTCTTCAGATTCTCAAAGCCCCCTGTTGTCACCTGCCCTGGCCCTGTCACTCTCTGCTCTCTGCACACGTGTCTGCACACACGCGCCACTTTCCCAGCTTCTCTCTGCCCAGGAGACAGACGGCAGGGCCCAGGGCAGAGCTCCCTTCCTGCGCTCGGGAAGCAATCCGACCCAACGCTGGAGAGCGGTTTCCAGTGAGCGCATCTTTGGCCACATCGCTAAGCGGAGAACCCCGCTCGTTCATTCACTAGGCTTTCTGCCTTTGGTGTTTAAAGACCTCCTTAGTGTCTGGGGGTTTCTGGTAAGATATGGTGAAGATCTCCGTTCTCCCTGGTGACAGCTGTTTCCATCCAAATGTCAACACATGTTCAGAGAACTGGTGTTCTGACAAGGTGGTAAGTGACCTGCAAAGGCCCGACTACCCCGGGAAATGAGAGACCTGGGGAGCACTGGGCGAAACTGAGGAAGGCTAGTGACCCCTGCCCAGTGTGAGGCTGGCAGTCAAGCCTGCATACAAAGGGAAGAGACAGGAGGGTTTCCAAGGCGGGGTGCTTACGGCCCCTCCGCACAGGATGCCCCTCCCCTTCACCCTACGTCCACCCACCGCCATCCCTCTGGGATCCGCTTAGAGTGGCCCCCGGGTGCCTAGCCAGGGCCGCATCTCCTTTCTCGGCTGAGGGTCCTGGCCATCCACGTGTGAGTCACCTCTGCATTCCTGTCCCAGCACAGGGGGTTCCTGGGGTGCTCAGCACCCCCCATAATGGGGCTCCAGCCTGGGGACATTTGGAGAGAACAAAGGGAAGACGCCTTCCTGAGACTGTCTGCGAAGCAAGAGGCAGCAGTGAGGGTGGCCCTCCAGACTGTGGGGCTGATGCCCTCCTGACAGGGTTTAGCAGCAGAGGAGACGGCGTGGAGATCCACTCGGACCTAATCCGACCTCAAGGGAAGCTGGGAAGGGAGAGAGATGCGAACTTGGGGATAAGTTACCACTTTATCTTAGAGTTCAGGACAGAAAGACGGGCACAGCCGGATGCTCCTTGTATTCTAGACAGCAGGCTTTAACAGTCTTGGAAGAAAAGAGAGTCCATAGGATCCCAGGGGCTGAAGCTCCTGAATGGGAGCTGGCTCAAGAGGAACAGTCGCCATGGTGACACGCCCCGAGTCCCTGGGAAGGGGAGCCAGTGAGAGCCTGCGAAACAGATGATATGCCAACCAAGTTCCACTTATTTAAAAAATCGAATATGGCCAAGATTATGGTAGGCTGAGACGAACATGGGTTTTAGCAAAGCACCTGACAAGTTTCCCATGTTACCCATATGGACAAGATGGACAAATACAGCTGGACAATGTTAAGGGTAGGAGCATCCATAACTGGCTGGACTAGACGTTCAAGAAGCTGATTAATAAATCCATGTTGACCTCAAGTGACCTCCCTGGAGGGTGCCCAGGGCGCTATCAATTACTCTAGTGAAGACACGCATAGTGGGCGTATCCACCATGTGGCCGATGAGGACAGTCTGCAGACTGGGTAACAGAAGACCGATAAAGACCTCAAAAAGCTGGAGTCACGGGCTACATTTAACAGACGGAATTTACTAAAGGTCAGTGCTAAGTCCTGTACTTTAAGTCCAAAACACCAACTGCGTTAGATGGAATGAAAGAGATGTTCATGCTGGAATAACAGCAGAAGACATGAAAAAAGACTGGTCTGTAGTTGAACAAGTCAACAGCGTGGCTTGACTGTTTAGAAAGGGGGAGGGATGGCACTGTAAGGGACAGTGCAGCAGTCCTGGTGCCAGGGTGAGGGAGCTGCCACCTTGGTCTGCTCTGGGCTCAAGGGAGGGGTTCAGTGCTGGGACCGCACTCTCAGAGGGTCGTCCTGGGCAGCCTGCCAGATGGTGAGGGACCCGAAGCCAGCCCACAGGAGGGAAGGGGAGGAAGCCGTCAGACCTGCTGCTCCAGGAAGGCCTGATCCCGTCCACTTTTGTTCATCGTTGCACCCCACCTGGCACCCGAGAGCCCAGCGCCGTGCCTGGCACGTGGGAAGTGCAGCGAGATGGGGTTTGGTCCAGATACGAGAGGCCTTGAAGGTGAATGTGGTCAAATGTCTGCACATGTTCTCAGAGCTGTCACAGGAAGAGGGGCTAGAGAGACGGGGCACGATTCAGAGGGGGGGGGCCCTGCCCTCCTCGGGGAAAGGCGGAAGGCAGGACCAGCAGAACCGGCTGCAAAGGTCCAGGTGGACGGCCGCTGGGAGGGATTTTATGTGTTGGTAGAAAGCTGATCTGTGGGACTGCTAAATCCCCTTCTAATCCCATGACATCCATTTCTCTTCTCCTTATCTGGGCAGCCTTTCCATATCTCAAGATATCTAGAGGTTTGCCAAACATAATTCTTAAAATCAATGGCACACATTTTTCAGGCATTCCAAAAGAAGTTCACAGATCATTTCCATCCGGGCTCCTTGTGGGGAGCCACGTTTACTTCCTTCCTTCCTTGTTTCCCGAGCTGAGGCCAGCGTTTCGTCCTCACCGTGATCCTCCTTCTAGCCTTCAGCCTGCTGCCGAGTCCTACTCGGAGTGATGTGCAGTGGAGGGGCTGGAGGGAGAGCCGTGACGAGGGGGCAGCTCTCATGGAGCCACTGCTCAGGGGGTACATGTGTGCCCCCCAACCGGCCCTCCCAGTCAGCCTGGGGTTCTACAGGGTTCTCACATGGACATGGCCTGACCGATCCACGGTCACAACTCAGAAGCAGGACACAGGAGTCTGTCTTTTCCTCACTGGCGCCAAAGGCAGCATTCCCGGGACCCAGAGCAGTTCGCTCTCCAGGCTCCTCGGCTCCCTTAAACCTTGGCTGGAACAGAACTTCTCCCCTAGCCCAGTTCTAGGCTAGAAAGAGAGAAAAGGAAAGGAAAACACATTTACTGACCACATACTAGAGAGCGAACGTGCACCAAATAACGTAACCCTCAAAATGATCACGTGCAAGTTACATTTAAGGAAACCGAGGCTGCAGGAGTTACGTAGCTTGATGGGGCCAGGATTCAAGTCCAGAGCCGTGGGTGTGGCGCTGCCATGGGTGTGGCAGGGAGGAGGGGTCTGAATTCCAGGGGGCAGCACGTGTGGCGAGAGGCAGTCTCACCTCTCTGAGCCTTGGCCGCCCTGCCTGCAAAGCAGGGACAACACAGCCAGCTGTCCTAGGAGGTACTGTGAGGGCTGGAAGGGGCCCACAGCCAACACGGGCTTCTGCTACAGTCCACAGCCCCGTGCCAGGCAGGCTCCCTTTCAGGACCAGGACAGTGCTTTCTTCACTGTCTTCCTTTCTTTTCCTTTTTCTATTTTATTTTTTGGTGGCAGTTTTAACAAAACGCGGATCCTCTGCACCCAGCGAGCGGCGCAGAGCAGATGAAAGCGAGGATGTGCCGTGGGCTCCGTGGCGCAATTAGCATTCTCCTAAACAAACGAGCTTCAGCAGAGCTGTAATTAAGCAGGCCTGTAATTAAGTATATGCCCTTTATCATAACGATCATGCTGAAAAATGGCATGATGCATGGAACTCTGTTATTAATGCTGTAATCCCAAACTGAAGTGCGAGTACATAGAAATCAGTGTGTCAGGCCTGTCACCAGAGTGTTTGTAAAATACATTAAAGAAAAAAGCCGGGAAACAATGAGCTCATTCAACTGTTCTTTTTACAATCAGGCTCTACAAGTCAAGAGGACTGTGGATGCTTATAGCATCGGCAACGTTTAAACAAATAAAGCTCTCGTCTGCTGCTGTATTAATACCACCCCCCATTCTAAAGAAGAAAAGGACGGGGCGTGATTTTCTTTTTCCCCCCCAACTGACCGGGATACCTGCCTTTGCTTTCCTAGGGGAAGAAGTCCAATTTGCGTGCCGTATCTGTTTGGACATAAAATTGGATTTCGGCTTTTGCACAGACAGCTCTGCCATGAATCTCTAGGAACGCTGCCTGGCAAGGGGATAGGGTCACAGCTCCTGCGTACAGCAGCTACTGTGTAACTGTACTGCCAAGGCAATCCCTCAGAGCCTTCCCTTGATTCTCCCCTCCAAATGCACACCCCTGGACTTCTGAGGGCTCAGCACAAACCCACCGCTTACCAGCTCCCAAAGGCACCGGGCCGGGACCAGCCCATCACCTTGGTCAGGCCTGCCGATTCCTTCCTCAACGAGGAAATACTCCAATCGACACATGCGTTAATTTCAACGCACTTGATAAAGAGATTCGTAAAGTCATGCGGTAAGAAACTGTAAACTTTTTAAAAAGACTCCATTACTAGCATCTCAATTGTTGTCTGCTTACAGTTGCCAAGTGGTGTTAAGTGAGCTTGGTCATGGTTCCTCAGAAGTCCTTGCAGAGATGAGGGTGAACAACGTGGCTTGCTGGCAGGCAGTCATTTTCAGAATAAAATTGAATGCAGTTGGAACGGTAGGAGACCTGTAATTCTGTGGGCCTGCTTGGGGCTCAGAGCTGTAAATAATCAGTAACCTGGCCCTTTCTTCTCCCCTTTCCTGCGGCCTTTCAAAGGTTCTTTACAATTTGTGATGGGAAAAATGCCAGCAACTCTAGATCTCAAGGCCATTTCTCAAAACTCATTTGTAAACCAAAACACCAAGCCCAGTTCGGCTTTCCTGGTGATTTCACTTTGGGGATATTCCTTGGAAGACATTTGTAGATGCCCCAGAGCTGTCTGCTAGGTGACATTCCAACTGAGTTTACACAAGGCCAACAACTTCCTTCTAGATCCCCAAAGTAATTTGTTTTGCCACGTTATTCATAAGCCAAAAGGGGTGATTTATCAGCCACGGCAAGAGCCTCCCGAGTCCCACGCATGAGGTGGCTCCGAGGAAGGAAAGAGGGGCCTTACGCGCGTGAGCACCCTGGGGCCTGGGCAAGTCACTTAGCCTCCGCGTCTGCCTGTCCTCGGTGAAGGGGGACAGCCACGGCCGCTCCGCAGCATGGCCGACGGGAAGAAACCAGAAGGGGCCAGGGGCACACCAAGCAGCCCACTGCTTCTTCCGAGGAGCGAGTTCAGGTCAGGCCCTCTGCCCCATCTCTGACTTAGGACAAGCGTTCAATCTCTCTGTGCCTGATTCTTTGACTGCAGAAGGAAGGAAATCATACCTGGATTGCTGGGAAGTTTAAATGAGATAAAAGCATAAGGCTCAGCAGGTCATGGAAGCAACCTAAATGCCCATCGACAGACAACTGGATAAAGAAGATGTGGTGCACATATACAAAGGAATATTGCTCAGCCATAAAAAGGAACGAAACTGGGACATTGTTGAGACGTGGATGGACCTAGAGACTGTTATACAGAGTGAAGTAAGTCAGAAAGAGAAAAACAAATATCGTGTATTAATGCATACATGTGGAATCTAGAAAAATGGTACAGATGAACCGGTTTGCAAGGCAGAAATAGAGACACAGATGTAGAGAACGAACGTATGGACACCAAGGGGGGAAAGTGGGGGTGGGATGAACTGGGAGATTGGGATTGACATATATACACTAATATGCATAAAATAGATAAGTAATAAGAACCTGCTGTATAAAAAATAAATAAAATTTTTTAAAAAAGCATAAGGCTCAGGTACAAACTAACTGCTCAGCAACTGTCATCATCGCGGCACTAGAGGAAAAGCCCTTCCAAGGTAGACCGTTTTCTTCTCCCTGCTTTTACATAAAAACACAAGCGCATCCACATTAAATTATGTAACCCGAGGCTGTAACTCCTGATCCAAAGGCTTTTGGAGGTGCGGAAGCGAAGCCTACCCAGGAGGGCTTCCCTTGGTGTCCGGACCATGGCTCTCCTGGCATCTGCCATCCCTTGAGCTGTCATAGGTCAAGCTCAACGGCAGGAGCAGGGCCCAAGCTGGGCCCAGGTGCTAAATGTCCCCTGGAAAAGAGCCCCCAAAGCAAAGAGAAGAAAACTGCCCCTGGGCATCAGGAGGCTAATTCACCAGGTTAGTCAGAATCACCATACTCTTCAAATAAAGGCGCCTTCACACCATAAACGAATATTCTCTGAGGTTCTATTTCGCATGGGTAATTAGGAAGCCCTCCCCCCCATTTCTCTGGACACCCACCCCCGCCAGGCCTCCAAAACACGGAGCACCTGACACCTTCCACGTCCCCACATCCTGGGAGGAAGCTGAGGGCCCTCCAGCCTTCCTACACCCCTCCTTCTGGAGTAACCGCCCAGGGGGCCCCATGGGCTTTGCAGCAGGACGCCTCGTGGGTCTCTGCTGGGAGGCGGGAGCCCACAGAGGCTGGGCCACGTGCCCCACAGGGACTCTAGATATATGAAGGAGAACATCCTCACTCTGCTACAGAAATGCATTTTAAAACTTTATGAGCACTTAATGGCTCGGGGCAGAGACCAACGGCATTTTGCTCAAAGTAAAGATAAAATCCAATTAAGTGAGACTTTTCCTTGTTGGCTGTTGAGGGGCTCCTGGGTAAGTCACCATCACTATGTGTTCACACCTGCTTCCCCAGTGCACACGCACAGAAACTCCTCGGTGAGCTCGAGACCAACAAAAAGGGCTTTGGGTGTGCAGAATAAAAAGCTGAACCGAGGGGCCAACACAGGGGTATTGCCACCAGGCACATTCCTGGGGAGGCAGGCATGGTCTAAACGCACTGTCCTCCTGCGACTGAGGCAAAGCCTTGATGGGGACGGGACAGGCCCGGGCAGGGGACGGGACAGGCCCGGGCAGGGGACGGGACAGGCCTGGGCAGGGGACAGGACAGGCCTGGGCAGGGCTCCGGCCCCAGTGCAGGAAGATGCACTTTCATTTCCAGAGCTCTTTTCACCTTCTCAAAACCAACTAATATATATTTTTAAGTTTTATTTTTTTTAACCCCTCAAAAAATGAATACATTCTCTGAAGAAACAATTCCAATAGTCCAGCTACGTTAAGCACCCCTTGACTCCAGAGCCACATCTCAGGGGTCTCCTCGGGGGAAGGGCCGGGGTAGTGGTCTGTGCACAGTCCTTGGGGTCCCCCCCAGCTCATTTCCTATGGGCTTATGTATATGTTTGCATGTACAGAAGAAATGCAGGATTTTCGGGGGTATGTGTTTGTGTTTTTAATGAAAATAGCATCACAGCATTAACTGTTCTGCAACTTGCTTTTTTCACCTGTCAGAGGGTTTCCGTGTCGGGGTAGCTACAGATTTATCTCAGTCTTTGTTACACTTGCACAGAAGTAAGGGTGCGGCGACAACCGAGCGCCAGCTCATAAGGAGCCTCGATTGCCATTTAAAGTGGCCTGAATGTCCCCATGAGGCCCCTGGGGAGCCGCTCTAGGGTTTTTGAGCTGGAGAGTGACACACTGTATTTATATTTGAGGGATGTCTCCCAGTCCAGGCACACGAGAGGGAGTTAGGCTGGAGGCAGGACCACCAGGAGGAGGTTCTGACAGTAAATCAAGGGGGGCTGGTGGCCTGGACTAGGCCTGTGACAGTAGGAACGGAGGAGAGGGGACGCATGGAGGAATGTTTAGATGGCAGAATCCAGGGATCCCACAATGGGCTGTGGAGGGGTAAGGGAGGAGCAGAGGAGTCAGGGGCATCTGAGGTTCTGCCTCAAACAGCTGGGAGAAAGGGGTGCCAGGCACAGATGTGGGGGCCAGTGGGGTGGAGTCGGAAGCGCGGGGATGAGCCGGTGGGTTCCATTTTGGATGTGTCAGGTTTGAGGGGCTTTTGAGACATCCAAGGGAAGACCCTGGCCGACACTGGTGGGAACACCACGACCAAGAATGCAAGACTGGTTGGTGAGGACTGCCCGGATGCAAGTACAGAAGTGAGCCCTGACGGAGCGACTGGGAGTTACCAGCATGGTGATAACCAAGGACACGAGAGGAGGGAAGATGTTCTGGAAGAAAACACGTGAGGATAGAGGCAGGCCCAGGAAGAACACTGAGGGATGCTGACAGTCAACACTCAGGTTGAGGAAGAGAAGTTGGCAAAACAATGCGAAGAAAATTAGAAGGTACTCGGTGATGATGGATCAAAAAATTGGAGGTGTTAGTATCAACTTGGTTTTAATAAGCAGATATATGTCTGTGAGTCTGTTTCTGTTTTGTAGATAGGTTCACTTATGCCATATTTTAGATTCCACATATAAGTGAAGTTATATGGTATTTCTCTTTCTCTTTCTTACTTCACTTAGTATGATAATCTCTAGGTCCATCCATGTTGCTGCAAATGGCATTATCTCATTCTTCTTTATGGCTGAGTAGTATTCCATTATAGAAAGAACAGACTTGTGGTTGCCAAGGGGGAGGGGAGGAGGGGGAGGGATGGGCTGGGAGTTTGGGGTTAGTAGATGCAAACTATTACATTTGGAATGGATAAACAACAAGGTCCTACTGTATAGCACGAGGAACTGTATCCGATCTCCCTGTATAAACCATAATGGAAAAGAATATTAAAAAAAAAGTATACACATATATATATATATATATATATGTATGTATAATTGAGTCACTTTGCTCTACAGCGGAAATTAGCACAACATTGAAGATCAACTATACTTCAAAAAAGGAAAAGCAGGTATACGTGTAGATACATGTAGATACGTATATGTAAATACACATGTACATTTACATGCACGTGTATGTGCTCCAACACACACACACGTAATATATTTCTATTTGCTGAGGCCCTAGAAGCAATGGCACCTCGAGAGTGATGAACATACCCAGTGCCCGGCTTTTGGTTTCCAGGATTCTCCTCTCAAAGAAATAGGGCTCTTTGGAGAAACGGCTGATTCAGCACTGAGCAGGGAAGGAACACACCTGGGACATCTTGTTGCACCAGAAAGTAAAGACGTTCTCTAAGAATCGGGGAAATGCATCAGAGGGACACAGGAGCCAGGGCTTCCAAGGGCTAAATATGGAAAAAGTTTGAGCATCAAAATAAATAATGATAAGAATGAGTAAGAATCCATTGGCCACATGAATACACACAAACTGGGGATAAGGGAAAGCTCTTCCTTATAATAAAATGCCAAGTAAGAAATACTGAAGGATGGAGTTATAAAATGAATGGATGCTAAAACTAGTAGGTGAAAATCTGATGAGGAGTGAGCTATTTACGTAGTCCTGAAGTATTTCCCACAAATTACATATTAATTACAAAAGGAAAAACAGAAATGTCACAGTGAAGAAACCGGGCACACAGCACTTCAACCACGTGATCCCAGCTAATTTTACCAATGCCGGGTCATGCCAACATCAGGGACCTCCTGATATGATGCACTGAGAATAAATACGTGTTGAATAAATAACAGTGACGAGAACTGTTCTGGGAGTCAGGGGGCCCACGTGTAGGCCAGTCAGGTCTCAATGTCCTCATCTGTGAGTGCACGGCTTGGGCCACATCAGCCACTCGGCTGGGGCTCACCTGGCAACTTTAAAAAATTATTACTGCTGCCTATTGTTCCTCCCCCAGAGGTTCTGATTTACTTGGTCTGAGGGTGGACTCTGGGCTCCCAGGTGAGAATGTGTGCAGCGAGGTCTGTGCAGCCCTGGGCCACCAGATGATCTCAAAAATCCCTCTCAAGCAGCCGCACAGCACAGGGAGATCAGCTCGGTGCTTTGTGACCAGCTAGAGGGGTGGGATAGGGAAGGTGGGAGGGAGGGAGACGCAAGAGGGTAGAGATATGGGGACATATGTATATGTATAACTGATTCACTTTGTTATAAAGCAGAAACTAACACACCATTGTAAAGCAATTATACTCCAATAAAGATGTTAAAAAAAAAAAAATCCCTCCCAACCCTGACATTCTCAGTCTCACAAACCATAACAATCACCGTCAGTATTAAATACGCGTTGGTGATTTGAGACCCGGATTTAAACCTCAGAAGATACAACGTACAAAATCCACCACGGTTGGCCCATCCTAGGTAACGTGATTTCTCTGGCCCTCCTCTAGATTCTACTCAAACAGCCTTCTCAAAAGCAACGATCAGGAAGAGTTATAGCAGATTCTGGGCCAGATGGCTCCCCTCCCCACCCCTGGAGTCAAAGGGCAAGGAGAGAAGGTGTCCCAGGGCGTCCGGGTGTCTACAGCCAGCGCTGACCCACGCTCCAGAGAGCACTGCACCAGGGGCGTCCGTCCAGGGAACAGCGTCAGGGCACTTACACACGTGCCCTCTTAAACCTCCCAGCAGCCCCGTGGGTGTCGCCATCCCCACTCTGCCAAAGGGACCTGAAGCCCAGGAGATGGGGCGTGGTCAGGGCCGCGAAGCTGGTACAGAAAGGGAGCTTTTCCAATCCACTGTCTTCCCACCACTTGAGGAAGAGGTGGGAACACCTCCCTACGTGGCATGAAGGAGTCATCCAAGGATGGAAGCAGAAAGGTATAATCGGGAAGGGCGAACATGTGAACGGAAGGTACGCAGAGCTGGAAGGTGTTAAGAAGCCAGCATGCGCGGGGTCTTCATGGTGTCTTCTGGACTCTCGCCTCAGTGGCCCAGACAGACATACCTGCCCCAGGGATCTTTGGAGTTGGCTTTCAATGCAGGTCTCCTTAGGCTATTCTCTTACTTAAAATCTTCAACTGTTTCCTCAGGTTTAAGGGGTGATGTCCAAATGCCTCAGCCCAGGCCCTCACAGGCTGACCCCAACCTAGCTTTGTGGTCTAGCTGCCCTCCCACCCTGGCTCCCCACACCTTGGGATCTAGCTACGCCAACCTCCTCACCATTTCCTGACCAAGCCATGCATTCTGTATGTGATATGCCCTTCTCCTTGCTGTGTGCTCGGCCTGGAGAGCCCACTCCTGCCCGTGAACCCCCCAAACCAGCTGAAAGTTACCCATGTGGGTCACCTTCCGAGCTGTCACTCACTGGAGTCAGTGGCCTTGCTCCCACTGCCACTCTGCTGCAATCATCCATCCCAATGCCTTTCCCCAGATGACAAGCTCCAGGCTAGCCCAGGGCCTGCAAGGATGAGGCGATGGACAGATAAATGATGCAAGGCCACCTTTCTGAAGAAAGCTGTGTTTCGAGATGGGAATTCTCTAGGACTCTGTGGAACAGAGACGTTCTAACTCCTTTCCTTCCGATTCCTTGATCAATGAATAAGCTTTTAATTACTTGTCTGTTTGCCCAAGTACTTCAACAATAGGATAGTAGGCTTGAGCATCACACAAACTGGAAAGGTATAACCTCGTTATAAATTTTAAGATTTGAAAAAATAGACTGCCCACAGGTTAAAGGAAAATGGTACAAAATGTGACACTCTGGTACCACAGCACAGAGCTCTTCTGATCGTGATTAGTGGGGTCACATTCCCCGGGGCCTGGGCGCCCCTGAGTGAATGGGAGAACTTAGGATGAGTGCCCCGGAGCCAAGGTCCTGAGCCCTGGGGTCGGGGGTGGGCCCTGGAGGGGCAGCCACCACGGGAGGCCCCAGGCTTCATCCTCCCCAAGATGCCCAGTGATTCCAAAAGCCCCGCCACAGTGACAGACAGACATGGACCAAATGAAGAGCGACCTGCTACGGGAAGTCTCACGACGGTCGGAATCCGACCTATGTTTACGTAAGACTGCACTGCCTGTGTGCCTTCCAACCAGGTTGTAACTTTATAATAAAACTTAATTTGAAAAGAAAAAAACCCCCATCTCTACACCTTGTATTTTTCTCAAACACTGAACTTCCCGATTCAAAACCAAAGGCCTGGGCTTCCTCCCCTTCATGTAGCTAGACTTGCAGCATCTGTGAGGAGGGTGGTGCCCACAGAGGGTGCGCAATGACAGGAGACGACAGAACTACCACCTGTAGTTGGGACAGGGCACAGGCGGGCACACTGACCGACGCAGAGGTGCCTTTCCAATCAGCAGAACGTTCAAGGGACTTTTCCCTGGGAAACAGCTTCTCGGGAAAACAGTACATCACATTTCCAAAATTCAGCTCCAGTGGACAAGCTCCCTGGACCACGGTAATGTGAGGAAAACGAGCAGCCACAGACAGAACTGACGCCTCGGCTGACACCCGATTTGATGTGGAATACTGGGGCGTGGGCTCCCTTCTATCTGGTTGCTGCGTCTCTGAAGTACAATGCCACAAATTACCCAGATTTCAGATTTAATATTAACCTTTAAAGGGCATGTCACAGAAATGTATTCTCTAAATATTGGTTGTGAGCTCACTTGGTAAGTCTATCACGGAAAATAGGTGTGAGGCTGCCACCCATCTCTGACTGCATCTGTCATGGGCATCTCCTGCCACCTGACAGTAATTCCAACTGAACCCAGCAGTCCCACAAACGAACAATTCAGCCATCCTCGCTAACCACAGTCTGAGCTCAACCTTAAGAGTTAATAATAGAGCCTGCTCATACTGCTCTCATTTCTAGAGCTGATGAACTTTCAGAGGCAACATGAGTTGAAATAATGAGTGCGGAGATGACAAAGAATTTTAATCCAAGGTTCTTTGAACTATCCAGTATAATAAGCACTTGTTCCTTTCTACAATGGGCATATAAAAGAGAAATCTAAATAATAATTGCTGTGATCATCTTGAAAAATATGCAGAGATTAATGGTGATTATGAAAACCTGTATAATTGTTCTCTGAAATCATCACTGATGAAGTGGTATCCTGAAATGGCCATAGCCGGAGAACTTTTAACACCGAACTCCATGTGGGCATGGAAACGTGACACTTCGGCTTTCTCCTCGTAAAATTATTACCCTGTGTTTACGAAATTGTTTTTCATCATTTCCAATACCCTGGCCTGCATTTTAACTCTTCATACCAGCGCCCTGAAAAGGTTCTAAGACGCCCTTAATGGGATGCATATGTCATTGTGGTTCAAAGCCCCAAGTTCAACGTGTTATTTATTCAAATAATTAATTACTCTTGTATCCATCGAGCAGTTTGTCATGACACATTAATGACTTGATAGACTTCTGTGAACTGGTGAACACAGAACAGCAGAGCGTTTTTATCGTCATTTAATTTTAAAACGATCCTGTGTGAAATTATCTAGTCGTAAGTGATGGGAGCATAAAGAACAGACTCAGCAAAGCCCCTTTTGGATCACTGCTTTATTAATGGTAACGTCAGGGAAATGAAAAATGCCAACATTGTCATATTCCGCTGCTGGGGGGAGATGAATGGCTGGGGGAGAGGGTGAGGGTGCTGAGCGCTCACGCCGAGTGCACAGGCCCCTCCTGGCACCAGGCGGGGCGGGGCTCACGCCTTGCACACCCAGAACTCCAGCTCGAGACACCACTTCCACGCCCAGGCTCCCTTTTGAGTTTACGGCGCTCGACGTCTATTACTTTTGTGTGTGTGGTCTTTTTTTTTAACTTGAATTTTCCGCTAGTGATATAAAGCAGCCTCACGGAAACATTTCGCTTTATTGCTTTGAACATTAAACATTATTAATCCAATAGAAAAACGTTAAAGATATTGCTGTCACCTTTAAATGTGAAATGATATTAGGCGCTAAAAAAATGCTGGGTTAGGAGAAAAGATGTTCCCTTAGTTTCTTAGGAGCTTTGAGATAACTGTGCTGGGTTGATGATAAGATAATATTTCTACAGGGCTCACAGCACAACATCTGCTTAAAAGAGATTTCTTTTTTTTTTTTTTATACAGTGAAAATTGTTTCTCAATTGTTTTAATTACAAACTTGGGAATCTATGCAAACTACTCCCCAGCAGTGTGATTCAAAGACAATAGATCGCAATCCCTGAAGAGCCACAGCGCAGCCGGCGGGTGGGAATCGCGGGGGCTCTGCCTGCACGTGGCCGAGCCCGCGAGGGGACCGTGGCAGAGGCAGCAGGCATTGTTCTGCCCTCTCGGAAAGAGAAGCAAGCAAGGGTGGATCTCTTTTTCCTTGCCAGCTTCCTGTTTCGTCTTCCCAATTCCGGTGAGTGGTGAGCGGCTCTACCACCCACCCCGGGGCCTGGAGCCACAGGGACCTGCCCCCTCCCTCACATCTGTCATCAGTTTCTTTAAATCCCAAAGAGGGCGGTCAGTGGTGGCAGCTCACACTGAGTTGAACTGCTCTGTGCAAGCCCCGGTCTAGGTGCTTTCTGTGTACTGACTGAGTTCTCATGACAATCCCATGAGCTTATATATTATTATTATTTAGATCATCCTCCTCCTCCCCATTTTACGAGGAACATTCAGGCGAAGGGCAGGTAAGCAAGCTGCCCGAGAGCACATGGCCAGCAAGATGCAGAGGAGGAACTGAATCCGGAAGCCTGGCTCTTTCCCGCGACGCCACGGTGCCTCTTAATTCTACCCAGGGATCTCTCTGGAACCTGGCCCTCCTGCCCACCTCTGCTGCCCTGGACCCAGGGGGATGCCCATCCTTCTGACATTAGCTGCTTCGCTACCCCTGGCTCCCTCTAATCTCCTCTCTTACAGAAGCGGATGTGGAAAGAAATGGGGTCCAGGCAGTCGCTTCCACAGTACGTGGGAAGTGCAGCAAAGGCAGAGCATTGGGGGTGTACGACGGGGCAGCTGAAAACACAGCTGATGTGAGCTGAAACAGGGGTGTTAGAATTCTGAGGATAAACAAGTCAAGGGACGTGGGAAGGCCCAAGCCAGCAGTTCGGCGGCCTATTTTGCCGAATGCCCTCCTTTTTCAGGTGGAGACACGTGGGTCAGAGTCTCATGATTTTCACAGGGGCATTTCGGGCCAGGCGGCCACAAAGCCAGAGCTCAAGCCCAGGTTGCCTGAGGCCCCAGGGCACCTCTGCCCAGGTCCCGCCTCGCTAGGCAGTGAGTGCTGGCCCCACCCGGCAGTCAGGGCCTCGTTTTGCTCTGTCAGGAGGTCTGAGCAGAGCCACAGCAAGCAACCGTGGCTCGGTGGAACTCTGCCAGGTTTAGAGGTTGTGAGGTATATCACAGGTTCATCTGGGGGACCGCTAGGGGGCCCTCAAAGAGACAGGGCCACTGAGATGGAGCTACGTGAGATCACAGATGCCACAGGCAGGGGAAAAGACAGTGGTTTCAACAGGAGCCCCAGATGGAAAGTCCAGGCAGGTAGTCTCAATCGTAGGGTCACTGCTTCTCACCCAGGGCACCTTCACTCAGGAAGCCGGCCACGGGGGCCCTCTCTTTGGAGAGCAATCGCACCCTTCGAGATGACAAATAGCACCGCCATGGGAGACATGCTGGTCCAGACGGGGGAGGCAGGGAGGGTGGGCATCAGTGAGCCCGGCCTTTGTTAGTGCTTTAAAGACGGTGCCTTCAGAGCTGGCCCCGTACTCCAGAGGAGGCATCCTCTCTCTCCAAACCACAGGTTCTCGGACTTCCAGGTGTGTCAGAATGGCCAGGGATGCTCGTTAAAAATGTGAATCCCTAGCCCCAAACCTCCAGAGATGGGCTCAGGAACTTAGGGACAATGGCACCAGAAGAAACTCCGCTCTGTGCTTAGAGCCAAAGAGCGCTTCGCTGAGGGTGTCATGGACCAAACGGCTACAAAGGTCTCATGCGTGCAGCTCCGTGAAGCTTTTCTGCACAAGCAGGGCTCTCTGTTATCTGTAAGGACTAACCACGGCAGGGAAGGCGGCACCGTAGCACCGGTCACAGCTGTCATTTGGTGAAAGCCTTGGACTTAGTGCCAGGCGCTCTGCTCCACCCTTTCGCTGTCACAACCCCGCCAGGCAGATGGGATCACACTGTCCTATGTCTGCGAGAGGCAAGGGAGCCACGCTTCCAGTCGAAAGGGAAGCCAGCACTGTAACCCACGTCTGTCTAGCTCAGAAGGCCGGGACACTCCTACAGCATCTGGTGTCAAGAAACACCAGTGCCAAAGGACAACCAGGGACTCTACTCACTAATGGATTATTCACTATGCTGTAACCTAATCTCTCTCTCTCTCTCTCTCTCTAACTCAAACTGAACTCTTCACATTTTGAAGCTGAGGGACACATTTCTCACTTGTACCGGATTCTCGAGTTTCCTTCTTAAACCTTTCTGTGCTTCTCTGAGTGATGACTTCCAGCCACTTGAAAATCTGCCCTGGATTTTTTTTTTTTGGTATGCAGGCCTCTCACTGCCGTGGCCTCTCCCGTCGCGGAGCACAGGCTCCGGACGCGCAGGCCCAGCGGCCATGGCTCACGGGCCCAGCCGCTCTGCGGCATGTGGGATCCTCCCGGACCGGGGCACGAACCCGTGTCTCCTGCATCGGCAGGCGGACTCTCAACCACTGCGCCACCAGGGAAGCCGCTGCCCTGGATTTTTTAAAGGGACCCTTTGGTCAGAACAAAGTGTGAAATTCCACATTTCAATGGGAACAAAGAGCTCAAAAAGACACACCTAAGTGACTTCTCCACCAGGAGGCTTTCAGGGCTGCTGCAGTAACTTGGGAGGAAAAGCTGCATGCCAGGAGCAGGGAACCATCGAGAAAGGCAGGTCAGTAGGAAACCAGGGGCCTGTTTTTAAAAATACTTTCCTTAAAGCCCCAGGGGAAGGGGGATATTACATGAATTAAAAAAGAAAAAAAAACGACCAGACCCCTCGGGGGAACACAAACCCTGCAGGTGGGCACAGCTCTAGGCCCGTGGGGAGGGAGGGCTCGGCCGGGCCTGGGAACACTGACACCACAGTCCTGAGCAGCCCCGGTGGACGCCTTGCAACTGTCCTCTGGGCCGCATGCCCATGATTTTCTTTAGCCTAGTCTCCACCCTGTGCCCGTGAGGCTGACCCTATCCCAGTTTCACCACGACGACACCGGGCTCAGAGAGGTTTACTGGCTTGCTCAGTGCGACTCAGCGGGCCAGTAACAAAACCGGGTGTTGAATACGGGTCTCCCGACTGCTATGTAATCATTTATTGGGTCAGTGGAAAAACCATTTGAGCAGAGGCCTGGAACAGGTCCCAGAACCCAAAGTCAAAGGCTGCCTCTCGGTGAGAGAAAGTTCAGGGCTGCTGGTCTAGCGGCCCTGGGGGCTCCGAGGACACGGGTCATTAACAGTCTGCTCAGTCCTTACTGTGAAAGAGTTTCCAAACTGTCTTCTGACAGACACACTTTGAAAGCACACCCTTTTCACTTGTTTTTATTGTTTAGTTTTTGGCAGAGAGCAAAGCCGCGTGCTGACTGGGGCTCTTAGCTTGATGCCGTCCAGGCTGTCGGACAAGGACCAACCTGTGATTTCATTTCCACGGAGGGCTGTGAAAACACCAGGTGGCTCTAACTGTTCTGCCTGGGGTCCCCAGTGGCCAGGGGTGAGGGGTGCCCCTCCAGCACACCTCCTCTCCCCTCTGGAGTGAGAGGTGACACTCCCCCATTTCTGGGGTCGTCTGCAGTGTGATCTTTACAAAGTAGAGAAGGCAGAAAGGGGAGCTGTCCTTGCCCCTGAAACGGCCTCCCCCTCGGTACTCGGTATTCGTGGTGGCTGCTATTGGCGGAAACCCTGCAGGCCGTGACGTGAAGTAATCTGTCATTTTGCTAAAAGCACAACTGGAATTTCATGAGTGGGGCGTCTGGCCAGCAAGTAAGCCCGTCAGACACTCAGCACCTGAATTTAGGTCCAACTGGGATACTTCCCACTTTCCTCCTGCAAAAGAAGCAACTATCTATCTATATTTATTTATTTTTGGCTGCGTTGGGTCTTCGTTGTTACGTGCAGGCTTTCCCTAGTTGCGGCTAGCGGGGGCTACTCTTCGTTGCAGTGCGTGGGCTTCTCACTGTGGTGGCTTCTCTTGCTGTGGATCACGGGCTCTAGGCGCGCGGGCTTCAGTAGTTGTGGATCGCGGGCCCTAGAGCACAGGCTCAGTAGTTGCAGCACACGGGCTTAGTCGCTCCGCAGCATGTGGGATCTTCCCGGACCAGGGCTCAAACCCATGTCCCCTGCATTGGCAGGCGGATTCTTAACCACTGTGCCACCAGGGAAGTCACCAAAGCAGTAACTTTCTTGAATTTTCTGTATTTAAAAAAATTGAGCCCCACAAAGAGCCACCTGCTGGTGCTGGTGCTGGAAGCGGGAGGGGGAGTCAAAAAGGTCTAAGAAAGTGAAGGGGCATCTCGGAGGGTGAGGAGAGGGGTCTGGGTTTAATCACAGAGTGGGCTGGGAGGTGGGGCAAGGGCGCAGCTGGACTCCGGCGCAGCCAGGCGCTGACCACGTGAGGACTGCTCACCAAGGGAAAGAGGGAGGAGCCTGGGTGAGACTGAAGAGCTGGTTGACCTGTGGTGTGAGGATATTCACAGAAAGTACAGATTCTCAAAGGTGGTTCAGGAGCTTTAAAGCAGGGACCCGGGAACACTTCCAAGACTAAAGGCAGCTTGAGAATTTTTGGAGGCCTTGTCTCTTGCGTATTTTACAAAGGGAAGTCGGAGAGGGAACTGTGGGCAGAGGAGGCTGCTGGTGATGGCATCACCACCTGGCTTCAGGGCTGAGGAGAAACACGTGGTGCAGGTGAAACTGGCCTCTGTTACAAGCAATCACCGTCCCAGACCCAATATCCCGGAGCAAAGGAAGCTTCCGGGTTCCATGTGGCCTAAGAACAACTGCTCCTTGGGCTCCACAGCTGTCTTTATTTTTATTTATTTATTGTTTTTTTGGCCGCACTGTGTAGCTTGCGGTATCTTAGTTCCCCGACCAGGGATTGAACCCAGGCCCTGGCAGTGAAATCGCCAAGTCCTAACCACTGGACCACCAGGGAACTCCCTCGCCAGCTGTCTTTAGATTCACACCATCATTTGGAACATCCTGAGCTGGGGCACGGGAAGGGGCAAAATGGGAACCTGGGCCAAGTACACTGACAGCCTGATTAGCAAAAGCTTGGGTCTTGGCCCAATTCTTTTTTACATAAACAAAACCCACAGTTAAAATTATTATTAATGGTGATGTAATATATGGAGGAATTTACTTGAATGACAAAATTTATTTTAAAAACTTTATAAATGATGTTAGTTTTTATTCATAGAATCGTTAGTTCTAAAGGTTCACCAACACACTTCACTTTTACATTACTAGATTTTGTGGGAGAAATTATGTGCTAAAGAGCTGTTTTTAAATTCGGGCATTTGGGAATGTCTTGGGGGATTGTCCCATCAAAACATTTATGGTCTAATTACTGTATTCAGACGAGATGTTCACGATGACCCATCAAAGTTCACTATTCTAGAATCACCCATGACAACAAAAACGCAACACGGAGCATTAGAAGCACAAAAATCCACCCTCACCCCAATTATTTCGTTGGGTCTTTGTGGGGCTAAAGCATGCAGGGGTTAAAATCAACCATGCCCACACCCCCGGCCACCGCAAACTTGCCCCTACTCTTAGATGGGAAATCCCTTTGGCCATGACCAGGGCCATCACCCCTTTTGCCCAGCACTGGACACTGTGGCTGTCTCAGTTACCGAGACTGGGGTTCATGGGAGGACCGAGAGCTGTGAACAGTGCCCAAATACAAAATATTTCTTCCAGTAGTAAAAAAAAAAAAAATAAATTTTGCCCCATGGGGCTCTAGCTGAACAGAAATCAGCCTGTGGGACGCTGGGAAGAGGCTGGGGCGACACGCTACGTGGTGGTGAGGTAGCTGGTATAACATTTAAGGGAACAAAGTGGGGCAGTCTCAGAACCTTTGTAGTTAAGAGAACCGAGGGGCGGACAAACACATTTTAACAGCCAAACTCCTCCTTTCACATATGTGTAAAACCTCTGGAATTTCATAGGAAAAAACTATTTCAAAAGTAATCTTTGAAGTCTGAAAATAAAAGCAGAGAGGCAACGTCTCGGTATAGAAAGATGGTTTCAAACTACTGAAGGCACCAAGGGAAGGCGCTAATGGGAAGTGAGTCGCACCAGATCAGAGCTACACGCTTGCATGTTTATCTCTGGATGCTTGCCTTGGCTGTACTGACTGCATCTCCTCCTGGCGTAGCTTTTCCGTGATGGGACAAGAGACATTCGTTTTCTCTATCTCGCTTTGCCCTCTCGGGGCTGGATGGTGACTGGGTTGGTAACGCTGATGATCCAGAGAGAAGGCTGGGCCAGGTGTGCACGTGTGTGTGTACATGCGTGTGTGTGCATATGCGCACACGTGTGTGGATGAGAAAGTGGCACAGCGAGAAGAAAGAGACCACTCGAGCCCCAAAGGTGTGACTACCGACCTCTTCCACGAAGCCCCGGGCACACACAGGGCCCGTGATGTTGGCAACCCAGTTCCTTCACTGTCCGCAGGGACAAACAGAAAACAGTCACGGAAATTTCCAACAGTAGCGTTGACAATAAAACTCCAAACTTGAGAACGTGGCAGGGGCAAATGGGGATGGCCCTCGGGGTGTCTCTGCTGCCCTGGCCAGGTCCCTGGCCGCCCCCACTCATCCCCCCCACCGCCGCTGCCAGCACCGTTCACGCACCAGGAAGTTCCCACCCCGTGGGCAGGGATGCCGAGGACCAGCTGACCTGGGGAGGGCTCACAGGGAGGTGGCGCCTTCATGGGGTTTTGTGTACATGACACTGGCACAGGCAAAAACAGATGCTCAGTAAAAACCTGCTGCATTGAGGAAATTGGGATTCCATCCTTACGCATCTCACAGCTGACCGGGCACTTTAGCACATCTTCCTTGTGGTCCGTCCCACAATCCCCATTTGACAGAAGATGAGCTGAAGCTGGAAGGTGAGTGACTTGTCCTAGGAGCAGAGCTGTGACGCGAGTCCAGGGCTTTTAAAATGAAGCCACGCTGTCCTGCAGCCAACCCCCCGCCCCCCCGCCCAATGCTAGCAGGTCACTCGTCCCAGAGAAAGAGCTGCACCGTGGCCTGCAGAGAGGCCTGGAGTGCTACGTGCTTCACGGTGCTTTTATTTTGGCCTCAGTCGGCATCTACCCTTGAACTTCTCTTCCTTCCTCCCTCCTATGATATTTCAATTACTATTTCAATTATTATTGCAAGCACTTCGGCCAAAAAGCTCACCCCAACCCCAAATCACTGCACCCCAAACACACAGGTCTGAGAGAGCCCACGCGTGGCGGAAAAGGGTTCTGACAGCTCTGCCCTTCTCTGGTTGAAACCCTTTTCGCCTATTCACCAGCACAGAGGCTGACAGCTCCCCTGTTATTTCCAGCAATATCTGGAATAGAACCAATTTCCAGGACAGCCAAACAACCTGGAGGCCCCATGAAATTTGTTACTGCGGTTGTCCCCAAATCACCACACAGACTGTGCTCCGTGGGGGACACGTCTCCCCAGCCCCAGGCCCACGTGCACAGCAGAGCTGTGCCGCCTCCTGAGGGAGAGCCCCCGGCCGGGGCAGGGCCTCCTTCTCTGCCTTTTACGGCCCAGAATCAAGCAGTGACTGGCGGGGAGCAGAGCTTCAGGGTTTAATAAACGACTGGCTGAAAGGCCTACACCCAACACCAGCAACAACGCAAATTCTACTCGAGAGCCCCGGTCGTGAGCAGGTGTGCACCTGCGTGTATGCATGCGGCCACACGAGCATGAAGCACACAGCTTCATGGGCACACACGACATGAAGACCCTCCCGGGCACTCCGCAACCTCTCTCCTTCCTTCATCTTCCAGAGGAAAACGAGGCACCTCATTTCGAACGTCTGCACAAGGCTTTGACGAGCTGCCCTGCTCCCCTGTGCACAAGGCCTGAGGGAACGGGGTTTCTTGTACAAACCGTCACACGAGCGGTAAGCGGGTCCGAGGAGTGAAGCAGTGTGACTCTCATCGCCGCCAAGCCCGGGACATTCCAGCTGGCTCCAGTTAGCCAACCGGCCTGGCGTTTACAGAGTGAGTTCAGCAAACAGCTTGGGACGATCACACGGTTCACCTAAGTTGCTTTTCACTGCTTACCTGTGACCAGAGGCTGTGCGAACGGCGCATCTTTAAAGTTAAATCAGAAAGACAGATACATCAGGTATCTGTGCATAAGTCAGGTGCATCCTGGGCACCCAGCCAGTCCCTGAGCGTTTTCTCTTCCCGCCTCTGGAAGGCAGGGGCGAGGGCAGTCCCACCTCGACCTCCCGGGCCCGCTTCTCTGAGAGCCCTGCTGTGGCCTGGCGCCCGGGCCCTTCCTCAGAGCACCGAAGGACCTACAGGTGCAGCCAGCCCTCAGGGTCATACCCTCGGCAGGGGCCCACCGTGCGGCCCCGATGGCTCTTCCTCGCTGCCGCCCCCAGCCCACGCTCTGCTCCTACCGTGGGCCAGGCCATTTACCTCGTTGAATCCTCACTGTATTCTCTGAGGACGCTTTTCGTGCCTCCCTTTCTGTTTCTACAGCTGAGGAAACTGAGGCCCAGATGGTGAGGGGCCTGCCTCCTGATCACAGTCTGGGGTGAAAGGCAGAGCTGGGGGAGACTCGACCCCCTGGGCCCCTTGCACCTCCTCTGACCCCTACCCTTCCAGTGATGCGAAGATGTCACCAGCGAGGAGCTAGGCCACAACCTGGGGTGGAACAAAGGCCTGGCGGTCCAGACGCCCCTACCGTAGTGTCTCGCATTTCAGGCTGCTCAGAGTGGCTGCTCTGCACCCACAGGCCCGCAAGACGCCCCTGGGATCCCGCAGCTGCCCTAGTGACCTCAGTCCCGGGTGCCAGCCCCGAGTAAGGGGCAACTGCCCTTTCAGCCTCCACCACACACTGGACACTGGAGTGTGGCGACTGAGTAGCTGCTGGACCAGCCTGCCTGAGCTGTGTGACTATGGGTAAGTTAACTAAGCTCTCTGTGCTTTCATTTCTGCATCTGTAAGCTGGGATTAATGATACCTACACCCCTTAGGGCTGTTACGAGTATAGAAATGGTTTGGGTAAAGCACTCAGAATAGGGGCCGACACTTCATAAATGCTAGGTAAGTATCTGTTCTTGTTATTATTATTCACTTCCCAAACATGAAAGAAAATGACCAACGTCTATTCTGAAAATGCTCCGTCGCTGTGCCCTCCCCCCAACCTACAAAAACCAGTTTCCTGTAAATAATCCTCACACAGGGAGGGCACAGGACAGGGAGGGGGGCGTCCCTGATCCACAAGGCTGCTGTGACATGACAAATAAGCCGCAGGCTGACAATGTCTCCAAGACATATTGGAGTTTACTTTGTCGTTTGGGCTTGCCATCTGTGCCACACCGCCGGGGGCCGGCTTCCCAGGCTGCTCTGGGAGCACGCGGGAGAGTCCACCAGTCCCTGGACAGATCTGCAAGCTCAGCAGGCCATCAGTTAGGCAGCCTAATGAGAGGAAATGGAATTTCCCCACCACCTCCCTGGGAGCCAGGCCTTCCTTCCCAGGGAGGGCCTGGGGTCCTGGCTCTACACAAGGCAGGTAACCTGCAGCGCTCATCACCTAGTGGGCCTGCCTGCCTGGGCCGCTCTGCTGCCGCTGTGCCGTGGCGCAGGTTGTCAGCCGGAGGGGAGACCGAAAGGCGGTATGAACTTGACCGCAGAGCCCTCGCAGTCAAAGCTATAAACACCAGGAGGCTGGGGGTACAAAGACTGACAAGGCCAAGCACTTTCCTCATGGAGTATCCAGTCCAGGAAACGAGAAAGAAACCTGAAACCAAGAGGAGATGGAGAAAGGCTGTGACGGAATTCTGCAGAAGGCACCATGAACGCACCCTGGGGCACCGTCGTGATTTACTGTCTGACCCTGGGAAACCCACTAACCTCTCTGAACCTCTGTGCCTCGTTTATAAAATGGGAATAACAGTTAAATAAATTCCTGTAGGAAAGCAATTTCACTCAATGAATATTATTATTCCTGAAACCAAACAGAAGCGTGTCACTTGCTCCTCCATGGGACGGCTGGTCCAAGGAGAGGCGGAGCCAGTCCTTCGCAGTGTGGGTGACGATGCAGCCGTCATCCCAGCCCGGGCACAGCTGCCCACAGGGCTCAGGGCTTACTGGGCCCAGGCCAGGCCTTCCAGGTTCAGAAAATTCTGGGGTCTGAGGGCAGGAAAGGTAGGAAGTGTCTAAATCTGCCCCAGTTACAGGCTGTCCTCACTCTTAACCATGAAGGATGAGCCTCTGCCTTCCTGTGGAAATGAGCCTTGGCGAGGTGGCGCTGGGGCACATCCACTCTCATCCCAAACCACGCTAACGACAGGAAGCCAGGGAGGCCGTGCCTGTCTGTCAGACACCCAGCCTGAGAGAGAGCGCCCGCGGCTCTCTGGGGCCGTGCCCACCTGCCAGGCTCACTCTGGACGTGGCGCTGTGCGCCTGTGGCCGCCGAGCCTTCTTCAATGACATATCCACAAGCTGACGAACACGTCTGATTCCCAGCGTCTGATTCGAACGTTTCTGGTGGTGGGTCACAGCAGTGTGGTGGGCGGTACACGCTGAGCACCTGCCCACCGTCCCCAGGGTCTGCCAGGCGCTGTGTGTGTCACCTACCACACCTGGCCCCCAGGCTGGGCCCTCAGGAGTTTTCTCAGTGACTGCTTGCTGAATGAGTGGACGGCTTCGTGAATTCTCACGGCCCGAGTGTGACACGGGTGCAGGGAGCCCTGCGAGCCTGAATGAGAGCAGCCGCAAGTTACTGGACGGCGGGGGTCTCCAAAGACCCCATGCTCTCCCCTACCCAGCCCCCGCCCCGCGCCTGGTATTCTTGTGTGTGTCCCTGGAGTATCGCCAGGGAATGTGCAAGGCTTCAATAGCACTTCCGATGATCAAAGTTTTAGAGTAAGGGTCTTAAAGTAATTTTTGAAAGATGAAACAGTTGGTGTTTCATGATTGCTCTCTAAGAACAGAAAAGCCAGTAGCAGCAATCAGCCCCTTTAGTAACAAGGTAACTATGTGGCAAAGAAAGACTGAGCAGGGCTAGACTTGGTACCGTGTGCCAGGGTTGGGAGACTCTGAGAGCAGAGTTCCTGTCCACAAGGAGTGGACAAAGCTGATGCAGGGCAGCTGACCTTCACGTGAAGGACACTTGAGAGACTGTGCTCACGCTTGGGTACAAAGGTGGGCTGGACGCACTTGTAGAAGGAACCAGGGGGCAACAGGAGTCACCAGGGATAAATGGCTTCTGGGAAGAGCTGGGGCTAGGGCGCAGGGCAGGGGCTGGGGAGGACGTGGAGGGGACAGGAAGGCTCTCTGGGGCAGGAGGAAGCCCAAAGCAAGGTCCCTGTGGGCAGCACCCTGCGGAGCCTTACCGCCGGAGCAGAGGGAAGAGTGACCAGGCCCACAGTCTCAGGGCCCGTGCTAAGAACTTGAGAGCCAACGTGGGACAAGAACATTATAGAACTTAAGGCCCCAAACACAAACTGGAACAAAAAGGGGGAATTTTATTTTCATGAAAGGTAAAATACACAATCATAAACCTTCACGGCCTGAATAACACTACTTTGAAACAAACAAAACCGATGATCGAAATGATAATGACACAAGAAGAAATTTAAAAAACAATAAACGCTACCATCTTTGGTCAAACATGATGGGTGGATGGATATATGCATATGGATATGGATCCATTCTTCCTATTTGATCAAAGAACGGTAGTGTGTATGTCAAACACTGCCTCACAGAAAGAAGACATAGTTTCAAGTGACAATGGAACATTTACTAAAACTGTTCATGTACTAGATGACAAAGAAAGACCCAATAAATGTGAAAAAATAAAAAAATTTTAGAGGTCATATTCTCTGACCACCATGCAATAAAATTAGAAATTAAAATCCCAATCACTCAGAAAAAAAAGTTTTCTATTATTTAAGTCAAAGAGGCAGTCAAAACTAAAATTATTATGTATTTATAAATGGGAGTACTATATATCAGACTACCATCAAAGCAATACACAAGAATATTTATATAGCTTTAAATACTTTTTACAAAAAATCAAAAAGAACTGAAAACAAATGAGGTGACCTTTCAACCCAAGAAGCTATAAAAAACCCAGAATAGGCCATAAGAAAGTAGAAAAAAGGAACTAATAAAAATAAAACTAAATGATGAAATGTAAAGCAAAATCCTAATGCCTTTATAAGCAAATAAAAAATTGGTTACTTGAAAAGATAAATAAAACAAATCTTTAGTAAGGATGACTAAGAAAAAGGAAGAAAAAAGCTCGTTTGTGATATATATGACCGCAGGTATGCTACTTTTAAAATCAAAATAAACTCTTAGGTGCAATTTTGTACCACTAAACTTTAACATTTAGGTGAAAGGGCTGATTTTTCTTTCAAAGAAAATGTAAATGACAAAACTGACCAAAAAAAGCAGGAAGCCTGAAAAAAAATCACTGTGAAAGAAATTGAAATTGTTGTCCTTCCTCCCAAAGTACCCCTAGCTCCCCCAAATGCTTCCAACTCCATTTAGTTTTTACAGGGTATTGTTTTCTCATTTTCTTTTTCCCCCCAAGAACAGAAATTAAAATATTTTAAAAATATTCTTTTATTTGAAAGAAAAAACTGATTCTTAGATCACTCAAAAATATCTTACTTAATAAGCATAAACCCAACCTCACATATAAAATACCAAAATTCTAACTTAAATAGCAGCAGCTCAAATCTAGTGCCATAAAGAATAATGCACCATAGTAAAGTCAGATTTATTTCAGAAATATAGCAGTAACTTTCTAAATGCTAAATCATCAACATAAAAGGATTCCTATCAATAAATTAAATGAGTATGAATACAATAACACATTGATAGATTCTGAAGTTATTTTTATATGAACTTGAAATTAGCATCTGAATTAAAAAAGCAAAAACAAAAACTGGGACTTCCCTGGCATTCCAGGAGTTAAGACTCTGCACTTCCAATGCAGGGGGTGCAGGTTCAATCCTTGGTCAGGGAACTAAGATCCCACATGCCGCCGTGCGGTGAGGCCAACCAAAAAAAAAAACCCCAAACAAAAAACAAACGAAAAGTTAAAAAAAAGAAAACATCCCAGGAAAATAGAAATAGAAGAATCATTCCTTTAGTATGATCAAACCCTCTCTCTTAAATTACTAGCCTACCTTAAACCTGACTGCAGGACACTAGAAACATCTTCACTGAGGTCGGGAACCAGATAAGAATGCAAGCTATTGCCACTATCATTTGCTGCTTTGGATATTCTGGCCAATAATATAAAGCAAGAAAAAGAAATGAGGTATAAATATTATTGAAGAGACAAAATCATATTTGCAGATGACGTTGTTGTCTACAGAGAAAACCCAAGTAATCAGCTGGAAGCTACTGGAAATAACAAGCAAACAGAGAGGTGGCCAGTTACAAAATGAATATTCAAAAACCAACAGTAGCTTTTAAAATATATGTAAGCAATCCCCAGTTAAAACATAATGGACAAAACAACAACAACAAAAAACCCCATAATGGACAAAGCAACAACAACAACAAACTTAAAACCTAGGAATTAGATAATCAGGAAGAAAACTATAATACTTTACTGCATGATATAAAAGAACATTTGAATGGATGGAGTGTCATATTACGTTTCTAGAAGGAAAGATCAAGTATTTTAAAGATGATCATTCTCCCCAAATTAAGTTATAATTTCAATATTTTCTCAGTCAAAATCTTGAAAGTATTTTCCTTGGAACTTAAAGTGATTCCAAATGTCAACTGCGTAAAAAATTGAGATAGAATTACCAGGAACATTTTGAAAATCAACTACAAAGAATAATAAGACAGGATATCAAAACATACACATGTATAATACCTAGAGGTGTGATTCTCTCATTAGAATATGCATTCAAGCCAATGGAACAGGACATAAGCCACAAAATATATCACAGTAGACAACAGGAGGTTAAGATCATTTTCAAGTAAGTTGGTAAAACAAGATTATTTAATAAGTAGCACCAGGACAATGATAAATAATTTGGGAGAACATAGTTAGATCCTTATCTCATGTCATATATCAAGTTATAGAAGAAATTCAGATTTAAATGGTAAAGAAAAGGAAGGTACCAGAATACACCATGAGATAGAGAAGGTCTTTCTAAAATGTGATGGCAAAGGCACAACAAATAAAGGAAAAGCAAAATTAAAGGTCAAACCACAAACTGGAAAAAGGCAGTAGTAACGTGAGAGCATGTCCTTAAAGACCCTGTCCTTAGGGAGCTGCTGCAACTCAATCAGCAAGAGCCGGACTTCAGCAGAAGAGAGGGAGGGTGGGTACAGGAAAGAACTGGAGGGATCCGGGTGGCTTGGGAACAGCCCGCTCACTATCTCACCTTCCAAACTGATAAGGAGTCGGGAAAACAACAGCCAGCTGGTAAAGGCTTCCGGGAAAGCAAGGGTTAGGTGGAAGTGTAAATGGATTCAACCATTTTGGTGGGCAATCTGTCATTACCCATCAAAATGTTTAAAAATGCACACTTAACCTAAGGAACAAAGACTCATCTAAAGGAATGCTCACCAAAGTATAACTTTGAGAAGTGAAGACAACAGAAGTATCCAGTCACAGAGGACTGGTTAGAAAAAGTGCACTGGATCCATGAGGAAGACTGTGCAAACGTTCAATTCGCCCTGAGGAAGGCTCTGGAAATGATGAGTAAAAAGGAGCGGGTCTCCAGATGGAGCGGACATTCTAAGGAATAAAAAGGAGCTGCTGAGACATTCAACAACGAATCTCAAAAACTTCACACCGAGTGACAACAAAACTACACACTGTATGATTCCATTTGTGGTACATGAAACACATGAACGACTGCCAGCGACTTGGGGGGAGGTGCAGGAAATGACTGGAAACAGGAAAAAGAGAACTTTGGGGGGTAGTGGAAAAATTCTATATCTTACTTCTGGTGGTAGTTACATGACATTTATCATGTGATTTGACATTTGTCAAAACTCATTAACTGTACACATTATAGTTTTAATAAATACGCAATAAAATTAAGGGTGAATTTTATTGTATGTAAATTATACCTCAATAAATCTAACATAAAACCCCATAATGGATGGTTAGGTAGAAATATACTTTTATATATAAATATATATGATATATACCCTAAAATAATTGTTTCTCTGGATAACGGGATTATGAGTGATACTTATCTTCTGCCCTATGCTTTTACATATTTTCCAACTTTTCTACTTTTATAAATCAGAAAAGTTTGTGTCTATTTTGCTAAAAAATATCAATGAACTGTTCTGTCTAGCAACAAACTTTTTCTTAGGTTCTTACAGGAACCACTGAGTCCCACCAGCCCTGAGGCAGAACTTTCTGGAGCACCTCTGTTCCAGTCCCTGCAGGTGCCTGGCTCTCAACAGGTGCTCAGAAGGGGGGGTGGGAGGGCCGAGCAGCAAGAAGGACCACCTGGCTCAAGAGCTTCATTTTGCAGCTGGGAAAACTGAATCCCAGGCAAAGGAAGCGACTTTCTCGAGTTTGGAAGTGGTCAAGATGAGCCTTAAATCCCAGAAGGCAGTGCTATTTCCGCCACACTGGAACACCTGTGAAAATCACTGAGCGAATCCCTAACCGTCCCAGGAGAATTCAAGCTCCTGATGAGCTGATGATCAGCAGCAGACACTCTAGGCCAATGTTTCCCACACTTCAGGGAACAGTATCTCATGTCCCAGATTCACTTATTTTTATTCCAGTATTATTGCTGACTTTATATTTTTCTTTACACCTGAAAACTCACTTAAAATTTTTTTAAATTAAAAAAATGCTATTTTATTTTTATCATTTTAAATTTAATTTTTCTGAACTACTTTTTAAAACTCAAAGTTACCATTCCTGGGTGTGTGTTCCCACTCCCCTGTGAGAGGTGGGAACTCTCTCCTGGGGAGGAGAATGCACCCCGCACACTGACCTGGCCGGCCTGGACGCCTTGCCACGTCTGACCAGAGGCTTTCAGAGCCACTGGGTGTTTCTTCCAGGTCTCCTGCTCTTCCCCTCTACTCTGAGAACAGCACGTTGCAGATGGGAGCTGCTCCTGCATCCTAGGTCCCAGAAAGAGATGACATATGGAGCATTAACCTGTGGTCACCAACTTGGAACTTGAGTGACATACAAAATGGTGGTATGGTAAGCCACCAAGGTTTGGGGGGTTGTTTGCTGACTGCAACAGTACCCAGCAAAGGCTGATTAATGCACATGCTTTAATCTTATTCTCAACAATACTATCTGTTGATATGCTATTATGCTTGATATAAGATAATTTTAAAGGCCATCCGCATCTCACACTCCCTCAAGGGCACGCACCCCATCTTCTGGGAAACACTGCTACGGCCTGAGGAGGGAGTAGATGGGTACCAGAGGAGATGCAGATAAAGAAGCAGCTCAGAAGGGAGGAGACCCTAGGACTACACAGATAAGATTCAGAAAGCTCTGAATTTTCCCCTGCCAACTGTCAGCTGCACCATCAACTTCATCATTCACCACGCTCATGTGTGTGTATAACTGTTTTAAGAGTACACGTCAATTGTAAGACAGAGCCAACATTCAGAAATGTTAAGATATACAGGGAGAGTACGTCTAAGATTCAAGGGATATTGGGAAGCATGGGGAAATCAGAGTCAAGGAGATGACTATATGGCCAGCTATTTCCCTAAGCAGTGAAGTGTCCTGGTTTAACCTTCCCACTCCTGATTCTTCTTAAAACAAAAACCACTCTGACCATCTAAATATAAAAGGTCCTTACCTACTCTATGACAATTACTTAGATTCTCTGCATAATGGATACCATTTAGCTATCTAGAACTTTCACTCAGCTCTGTCATGTTCTAATAATTAATGGTCCAATTGCTTGGCTCAGGTAAATTACATTTGCATATGCAAATGATGTCTAAATACTCTGTACTATTAATGTTATCCCTAATTACATAATAACAGTTACCAATTTCCACACGGATCAAACTTACAGTTTTGTAGCTGTTAGGGAAACTGTGCTTTGTAATTAAGATAATCCTCATTTCCAGATGCTAATTAACTATATAATAATTAGTCTCATTCACTAACGCAAATTAAGGATTTTCATCTTTATTGATAAAGGAGTTGCTTCTTATCAGTTAAGGAAAGATAGCCCTAGAAACCTTGCAGAGAAATACTTTTCCCCTCTAAAGGTTAAAAGGTAAATCCATTTTTATCAGTCTCATTTGAGAATGCAAATTAGGTCTGATTAATCAAGTCAAAGATAAATGTGCTCGTCTGATTTCAGGACAGAATGTATAGCTTACCGAGTTCATTTCTTTTCCCCTTATAAATACCCAGATAAACAGAGTCACAAGCAGAAGTCCTCCTAGCAGAAGTAATTCATCTATGGTCAGAGGAGAGCCGGGCGACACGTGTCCCTCCACTACGCTACCTTGTGTTCCCCCTTCAAGGATCAGGGCAGCGTCTCGAAGGACCTGTGTGCTCATGGACCAGCCACAGTGGGAACGGGCGAGAAGAGAGTTTTGGGAGTAAAAACAGAGGAAAGTGGGAAAGCCACGTTTGCTTGGATTATTAAGTTTTCTGTGCTCCAAACAGAATACAAACTGGCACCTCCCATCGTGACTAATGAGGGCTGCCTCCGCGAGAACAGAAGGGCTGACAGCCAGCGAGGCCTAGTTGGCAGGTCCCAGCCCAGGCCTCGCCGCATTCATCATCCACTAAACCAATCCACCAATTCTGCACCACCATTTGTCATTAATTATGCTCATCAGCACACCATTACTCTCTGATGACACTGTAGCTCTTATTAGCTAGTTATGGCTTTTCAGAAGCACAACTTATTGTGCACGCAGGGGCCGTGCATGCATTAGCCTACAGGGAAGAAACGTCCAATTATGAAAAGAAGAAATTTGCTATTATCTTTTTATAACAAACCAATTTAGTAATTAGGAAAGTCTCTGAACTCATAGGTTCTTTTTTTTTTCTTCCCCTAAAATAATTGTAAACCACACACCCCCCCCCCCAAAAAAAAGTGCTTTTCAACATTTCTCTGATAGAAAAGGAAATACCAACAGAGATTTTTTGGTGACACGTTTAGAAGTGGGGCCTGGGGAATGACTGTGCACAAGCGCGGGGCACACAGAGACTCTGGTGGGCTGGGTTTTTCTTTCCAATTTTGAATTTGCAGGACCACTTTATTATGTATATTTCAGTCACTAGGAATGCCTACGAAAGCACACCCACGCGACCTTTTACAGTTCACTTACGGCAGATCGAAGCTGTTCACGTTAACGCTGCCAGGCTGTGCACACCTCACCTGGCAGATGCTTCCAGGAGAAGCACAGCAACAGCCCCCTTTAACCCTCCCGTGCCCCAGCGATACCGCCAAGGGCGTCGACGCCACTCAGATGACCTTGGAGACAGACGATTTGGCCAAATTAGCACATGTCCTGTGCACGGTGTGGGACTGTGCTCAGGGCTGGCAGAAGGAGGGAGTCGTCTGGGTCAGCAGTCAGACCAAGTCAGGGGAGACCGTTTTCCAAAACTTAAGGCTCCACAGAGGGTCTGCCCTGACTCTGCGTGTCAGCAGGGCTAACCTGGGGGCTCTTGTGCAAACCAGGTTCTAAGCCCAAATTGTTGTGTTCAGGCTGGAGTCGTTGCCATTAGTTTTAGAAGCTTAGTCTGTATTAAGAGCTCATTAATAGCATCAGAGTAAATGGGCCTATTAAAACATCTTTAAGCAATATCTGACCATAAATCTCCCTAAACTATATTTAATGACTGTACTTAAGATACATTATATGCAAGTCTTAATGAGACATTAGATAGCATTTTGAAGATTAAAATTAGAGAACCCATATAAAGTCTGTCCACTTAATGTAGCCTTAAGCTATACTGATGAAAGCATTACTACGAAATTATTGCTGCGTTAGAACAAATATTTTTAATCATGTCTGATTTATGCATTCTCTTTCTCATACAATTTTCATTTTCACAAAATACATTTTGAGTTTACAAAAGAGGGCATGCGAAAGGTTTGAAGCGTTTGAGGTACTCTGGAGGTACAGCAAATACAGAATTTAGTTAGTACTGCTTATTGAAAGCGCTCTGGGCTCCAAATCACATTTCTTTATGCTTGGTTTAATTAGTCATTCCAGTACTACAGGCAGCCAAATATATTTACCTTACCATTTAACTTCTTTCACGACTAGACTAGATACAAAGTAGACCTTAACCGAAAATATTAAGACTAGAATACAGTACAATCTACACAACACTGGCAGTGGTAACATCTGGGCAGCTAACTGAATCTGTTTTCCTGGGCCCTCTGGAGAGCCCACGCTCCCAGACAGCACCCCTGCCCTGCACCTTGTGCTCCCACCCTCAGCAGACAGCTGGACAGATGTCCTCTGACCTCTGAGGTCTGCAACCTTCTGTTTGTCTGTTTCCCTTGAGCCTGTCACGGAGGCATCAGTGAAGTCCTGCTTCTACTCCGGGGCCCTCGCTGTGAAGAGCAATCAGTGTTGCTAGTAGAAGGATATTTTTTAAAAAAGTTTGATTCCTCCAGGGCTAAGGGGACTGAACCTTTTAAACACATCCAAATCCACCTCAAGTCTGTTCAAACAAGGAAGCATTCTCAGGACCTGCGGGAGGACGGCGGTGGGTGTGAGGTGCTCATGCACAGAACTGAACTAACTACCCAGAGCAAGCGGTCGGGCCACAGAAAGATCTGTGAGTCTCTCTGTATGAGGGATTCTACTCTATACGAAATAGAAATGTATATCCCGAGTCTATAAAAATCCTGATAAGACTTATTACCCAGCGGCCTCTTGAAAACAAGTCAAACTTCAGATTATATACATTAGAAATGCTTTTCTTCTTTATGTACTGTATTTAAAATACTATGCACCCAAACAGGATTCTTCATGCAACAGAAAAATCTATCCGCTTCCCCCTGCTCTTGGGAGTTCTCCCAAAGGAAAGAAACTGCATCTACCCCTGTATCAAGATAAGAGCCTTACAATCTCATTTTGGGGTGCATCTGTTGAGTCCATCATATCCCACTACCAGCTGAATTCTAGAGAGAATGTTATCTGAGAACCTGGACAGGGATAAGCCTAGATTAATGTCACCCTGTAGCACGCACAGCCTGGACTTGGATCTGACACCAGCGCAAGATGCTTTGTAAAAATTAACGCTGTAGAAAACGTTAAGAGACGAATTATCATTGGAGCTTTTTAGACTTTTTTTTGGATACTTTATACCAAAGTATAACCACCTTTTATATATGCTATTCAATTATGAAAGACTTCTGGGATTATGTAAATCAAGACAAGTCAACTGATGACACCTCTCTTAATAGAATGAGATTATCTAGGCTTTTTTTTTTTCTCCTTCACAGAAGAAGAAAGCAGCACAATTTAAACACTCTGGTCATTAAAAGAAGACCCCTCCTCTAGCATGTAAAATCTGTAGCAACAAGCCTATTTCCATTTGCTTCTCCCAGATATTCTCTCCCCAAAAGGAACTACTACATAGTACAATTTTGCATTTTTAACTGTATGAATTAGGCATTCTTCATAAATAACAGCTATGTTCTATACACAGGAGCTCCTTTTTATTAGGGACACAGTAATGAACAATGAGCAATGTGTTCTATTATTCTTTGTCAAATCACAAAATGCTACATTAGAATAACTGTGCTGGTCAATGTAATATAGTAGATTAAATTCAACTTCTGTGGAAAAACCACTGTAAAACAGCATGATAAGAAGGCTATAAAAAATTTAATTTTACTCCAAACTCCATCACAAAAAAAATGGTGTGAAAAGTAATTTTGCATAATCAGTACACGCCATCTGGAACAATTAACCAAGTTCTATAGAACTATGAGGATCAGTCATATCTGCTTATTAAAGATCAGAAATTATACAAGTAATAAATCCTTGAAAAAACTAAGCGTACTCCCGCCTGTCAACGCTATTTTAACTTCAAATACTGAAGAACGCCTGATAAGGCTGAAAAGAAGAGATTAATATATGCAAATTACATCCAGCATTTAAAATCCCCACAACTGTCTCCGGTTTTCTGTCCCTTATTGCTGGCTTTATGTTTTATTCATACACCAACTCACCTGTCACTTCATAAGCTATAATATTATGGGGGTATTATTAAACAGCATAAAGCCGTGCTTTAATTGGAAAGCTTCATTGCATTTTCCAATTATTTGGAGTAAATTAAAAGCAGATGCACATAGTTTAATAAGGAGTCTAATATCAGTTCCGGGAAATCAAAATTCATTGTCATTACTAGGTCGTGATAGTTTTGCAAACTGTACTCAATTTCAGAGGGTTTCAAAAGAAAATCTGTCTGTGCAATCTGTTAACCGTCATTCGGTTAATAACTGCTTAAATATCCCAACTACACAGCAGCTTCCTATTAAAAAATATGAAACTATGGGGCTTATGCAAGGAAACAAATCGTGCGAGCCACTCCCGGGCTGGGCTGGGCTTTTCAGACTTGCCAGTTCCCCATAAAACAACGGAGGCCGGGAGACACCCACCCACACAGCAGCTTCCCGGGACGGGAGGACAAAGGACAGTGGTTCTGTACTCTGAGCACCAGGGATTGCAGCACGATCAGACAGCTCTCGGTGGGAAAGGGCAGAAGCTGTATTATAAATTGTGCTTCCAGAGGTCCGCGCTACTCAGCCAAAAATTAGCTTCCAAAGTTTTAATTGGTCCACCTAAAATAAATCCTTTTAATGAGTGAATTAATGGATTCAGGATGCAAACATGGGCAAATCAAAGAAGGCAAACGTCGTGAGCAATTTGTTTTTAAAAAACTGACCCCTGAAGGGCCATCCCTCACTGGTTCATGACCCGGGAGTGGAGTGTCCCCAAGGCCCTGCAGGGGCTGCCACGGTGCCTACAAGTGGAATGAGTCGCCAGACAAAGGACTATATTCCAAGCGGTTATGGATGTAAAGAATGAAACCTTAAAGGTTACTCTTCCTGAAGAATCCTGCTCACAGCTGTAGTAACATTAGAACTCCGCAGCTACAAGTTGCACACACACAAATATGTGTAGCTAAAGCATTTACAAATGAAGAGTCACAGGAATACTCAAACTAGTACACGTAACCTTTTCATTTTTATACCAAGTGACAGACTTTTTCAAATCCTAGGTGTGTAAATTATAATAGGACAAGCAGTAATTGACTTTTAAACTCCACCCACTGCGAGGGCTACAATTAATCTGTTTTTAGCATAAAAACTGCTGCTCTGCAAAGTTCATAACTTGTAGGCTCTTTTCCCCAATCCAATTAAAACCTAAGAGTCTTTCTAAAAGGTAACAGCACAGAATTTATGCTTCACCTCCCGGTTCAAAGGGCATAGAGGCTAACAACCCAATCATTCAAGGGCAAGCCCCCCCCCCCCCAGACCAGAAAGGACACCAAATGCTTGAACATGAGAGAGCCTTTTGGCAAAACCACCAGAAACTATGCTCAAAGATGAAGATAAAAGCAATTCTTGTGCAGTGATCCAAAATATAGCATCTCTCTCTCTTTTTTTCCAAAATTACCTGTTTTAATAAAGTAGACACACTGTGCCAACTGAACCATTTAATTATCTGCAAAAATGATGAATCAAAACAATAGTTTGCAAAAATAAATGACTAACCTCTGATTAAAATGTCTGTCCTCATTAAATCCAAATAAAAGATACATTATCTTTTAAAAAAAATGTAGTCTGAAGAAAGGAGCAGTCCCTTAGCATCGATAGATACCCTGGCTTCCTCCCCTAAGATGGGGACATCTAAGAAAGTTGTTTAAACTGTTCTCCCAAACCCCAAGAAAGATCGTCTTCAGTGCATGGTGTGTCCTGTGGCTGCCGAGCCAGCCCTCGGCACAAGCCCTGGAGCCGGCACCCGGCCTGGCAGCAGCTCTGGAGTGCAGGGAAGCCTTCATGATGTGCTCGGTGGGTGGTGTGACTCTCATGGACCCTGAAAGCAAGCCCTGGCTCACAGTTATGTAAGGACTCTGGCTCAAGGGTCCTGGGATGACAGGGGCAGGAAAGAAAGAGCCACAAACCAAAAGGCAAAGAAGAAAGAAGTCAACGTGTTTAGAGGGCTGAGCACGGATATGCTCCTTTCTCAGTCGGAGCTGATTCGATGAGAAGGGAAGGGGAAAATTGGAGGCTCATTTAAATGTTGAGATGTTCTCTTTTAAATTGTTTTACCCAGTAACAAACTTACATCTCATGCAATTACCAATTTCTGAGCTAGGATGGGGGGTTGGTCTTATATGACACCAGGAAGTCCCCTGAACTGGGCAGGGTCCCTCCAGGTGTGAGTTGTGAGTTCTCCTCTGGCCCTGCCTAGTGGACCAGCTGCCCCTCCTGATTGTATTTTAGGCGGGGTGGAGGTGGGGGTCTTACTGCAGGTGACTAAGCCCAGTGCTCCCTGGAACGACAGTGTCTGCGACAGTCATTCAGCTGCCATCTCTGCGGGGCCCGCTCAGCACAAGGCACTTCACATCCATTATCCCTAATCCTCAAGATTCAGAAGAGGAGACGAATGAAATGTTACACAAATTGTCCAAAGTCATGCAGCTGGGAAGGGCGGATACAAAGGGTGGATTTCAAGAAGCAATCCAACGACAAATATCACCGAGCGCCTCCCGCGGGCCGGGCCCTGCTTGGACACACACCAGTGAATGAGGCTCGTGGTCCTAACCTCCTGGGACGGACCCTGGACTCCAGCAGAGAACTGAGCACTGAACAAGACGTTGTAACCAAAGACAGGTCGCCCTTATTAGAACCGGGAAACCAGTCAGACGGCCAAAGTTTACAAGCAGCATGAATAGCCAAGAGGCTTATGGCCAAAGAAGCTGCCCACATTGGGCCTATAAAAGGTCCAACCACCTTTGGCAGAAGAAGGGTGAGTGGGGGCTGTGTAATTCGTGAGCCAAAGGATCCTCTGACAGGAGTGACACTGGCATTTTGTTAGCACAGGGCATATTTAAGGTAAACACAGGAGGCAATGGAACAGAAAGATGGGTGCATTTATTGCCTCCAGATAGGAAGCGATTAAGTACTTCTAAGTGTGTCACCAGGAGCGATGCTTAGGGCCAACGAGGCACGCTTTCCTCTGTCCTTCAAAATTATGGATGTTGCCTCGCCAGTGGATCATGAGATCGTTCACACTGTAAAACAAGCCAGGCGCGAGAAACTGCGCTCTAAACAAAGGATCTCAAGCTTGGAGGAGAGTTCTGCCTCACTCACCGTCTGAGACAATCAAAACACAAATCTGAGGAGTGAGGAGCCTCGTTCTCCGGGGTATGTGATAAATACATCCTGTCCAAACCCTAGGCTGGAGCAGTGAAGATTGTGTTTTTAAACATAAAAGGTTAAGACCACCACTGGCCATTTATAAAAAGAGGGAAGAAAGCATTGGGTATTCAGGACACAAACACCAACTGCACAAAAACGGATGGATTCAGGTATTCTGTCCAGAGGGAAGGTGGCTTCACTGCTACAAAACAGATCAGAATGTCTTTTGTCCTAATGTTAGCAGTTAAATGCATCTGTCCTGACATCCTGTGTGACGGACAGAGAGGATAACTCCTGATCTCATCACCGAATTCCGTACAGCCATCCAACCTCTCCCTGAGTTCTGCCGACGCCCACACCTTTACTCACTAAGTCTTCAGGAGTTTAAAGACGCTCACCTGGAAGCTGATCCCCTGTGACTACCGTCATAAGTCAGCCAGGCTGAAGCCTGGGAGCTGGGCCACGCGGGAGAGCAGGAGAACCTAGGCAGTGGGGCCAGCAGGACGGGAGCTGCGACCAGGAGCTCAGGAGAGGGTCGCACAGGGTCTGGAATGGCTCAGTGACCTCAGCAGAGGCTGGCACCTTAGGAGGCCCAATCTAGAGAACGAAGCTTCAAAGCAGATGGCACTGAGGTGACTGTCAGTTCAAATAAGAGGCCTATTGTGGGCAGGGTCCGGGAAGCTGGGACAGGGGAAGAAGACGCCTACACTTCAGTCCCAAGGTGTGAAATGGTCTGTTTGCGCTGCCCACTGCCACCACAGGGCTGATGGAAGGCCACAGCAAGGGGACATCCAGGTGCCCAGAGCTCCACACCCCACCCCCACCCCCGACAAAGGTCTCCGTCTCTGACACAAGACCAGCACTAGCCTTGTCTACTGATGGAGAGGAGGTTCCTTGAAGCATCTGGAGTATTCCCTTTCCTGGTCGGGAAAGAATCTGAGAAGGGGCGGGAGGGAGGTGCTGTGGAATAATTACAGTCATAATCAACACATCTGTAGCACCTTCCACGTACCAGGCATGGTTCTAATCTTCACTACAAACCACTGCCATTCCCATTTAACAGAAAAGGAAGCTGAGGCCCAGAAAGGTGAAGCCGCTTGCCTAAGGTCACTCAGCTTCAAGTGAGGGGCTGTGTGCTCACCTCTTCACCGTTCTGCCCAGCAACTGCCAATAGGAGCCCCACCGCTCTTGGCAGTGCCCTGCGGACTGGGGGGGGGGGGGGGTCATTGCCAGTCAAGGATCAAAGGCCTCACTCTGATGCGGTCCCAGAGATGAGGGGCCGGGGATCATCTGAGACTGAAACAACACTGAGACCTAATAAACCGTGAGCCACTCTGGGTGTGTGTGTCCTTCCAACTTCAGTTGGCAAAGGCAGGGAAATGGTCCACAGCCAGAAGGAGCGTCCTCCAGGCCAGGGCTGGGAGCTTAGGGTCTGGATGGGCTTGAATCTCAGCCCTCCCGCTTACTGGCAGTGCAACTGTGGGCAAATCACTCTCTCAAACCTGTTTCTCCACCTGTAAAATAAAGATACTTATTTTATGAGGCTCGAAACAAGGCTTGAACGTAGGAACTCAGCAACGCTGGCAGCTGTGCTGTATCTGTAAAATAGAGATAGTAGTAGTAACAGTACAAATCCTAAAGGTTTTCTTGGCAAGGATTTGTTGGGATTAAATAACAAAATGCATGGAAAGGGCTTACTCCAGAGTCTTGTACACAGTAAGTGCTAGAAGAAGGCTAGGTATTATTAAAATAAGTGAATGCAATCCATTTTAATAAAAGCAAAAACAACTTCAGCTCCCTAAATGTGTTTAAAGAATTTCCCTTAATTATATCATTTTCCCCTCTCAGCTGACAGTCTATTATTGCGACACAGGGAGAGACAGAGATAGAAAAAGGAACAAAGGGCTAATCCGATATAAGCTGCTCCTAGGCAGGAGTGTTCGGTAAACCTGAGGACTTCATTCACCCCAGAGAAAACCTCTGAAGAAGTGCTAAGAGCAGATGAAGAGCTGGGATTAAGCGTCTTCCCTTTGTTTCCAGCATTTCTCTGGCTAGGCCTTCAGAAAGGACCACAGTCACGCTGCCTGCCAGGAAGGGAATTACGATGGGGAAATGGAGGCATATTTCTGCTTAAAAACTAGACAAAGAAGGTAAACGTGCAGGGAGAAAGGTGTCAGAAAGTTGGTTTTTCTCTAACTGTCCGTGTCTGGGAAGTTTATAGTCAAGACAGCGTTTGGATGGAATTTCTCTGAAGTCTGGAGTCAGCAAGTACACATTTGCTAGTAACACCTCAGGTATCCCAACCCGAAAAACACACAGGCTCCTTCCCACACAACCCCAGCCCTGGGAGGTGGGTGTTACCAATGCTACCTTAGATACTAGACAGTGGTTGACACAGAGGAAACTTCCAAAAAGTATTAGCTGAACTACAGTTACATTTGAATCACTGATGTTGTTATTGCAATTACTGATGTCGAGAGACGTGGGCATTTAGATCCAGAAACACGTGGTGCCGAGCCTGGCATCACCGGGCTAGCCAGCAGGAGAGGCTGGGCCTGCACCCGGCTCTTCCCACTGCCTCTCAGCTGCCTCACCCGAGGATTTAAGAGGGGGACGTGGCCCATTAAACCAACGCCGCCTACACTCCGCCGTGCCTAAAAACCGAAGCGAGACTGAAGGCACGGCAGGGGCGTGGCCACCTTTTAAGAGCACTGAAGTATCTATCACCTAATAATATTTTTATTTTTCACGATGACAAAACTGGAAGAAGTCGTAACTTTCTCCTGCCGGTGGAGCACAGGAAAAGCAGAAATGAAAGCCTGGAGCGGAAGGCTGCCAGCCCACCAGCACTTTTCCTCCAAAGACACCAAAGGCACGTTGGAAGATTTTATGGAAGTCGCCAGCTCACTCTGCCAAGTGCGTCCTTCCTTCCTGCCCTCAAGCCAGCATCCTGTCACCTTCCCGAGAAGGGTTCATGGGCTGCCTGCCACGGAAAGCTGCCAACGTCTAAGTGACGATGCGTGACAGTGGGCCTCGGTTTCCAGGGGATGCCAAGCCGAGCCCTGCCAGAGCCTTTACTGCAAGTTTCTCTGGCCTGAGGAAGATGTTTTCGCTGAGTACTCAGAGCGCTCTGACTGCTGAGAAGTAAAATCTCACAAATAAAATCATACAAGGGAGCGCGGGGCCAAGATGAGCCAGTGTGTCCTGAGCGACAATCCTCATCCAACCTTTGGGCTCCGACTCTGATCACAGCCCTGCAGGGGAGGCGAGTATGGAGGGAAGTGACATTCCCGCACTGCCTCCTGATTTGTAACATACTCTTCTACATCCTGCATCCTCTCAGCAATCCTGGGAAGCTAGTGGGCGGTTACTGTATTATTTTCCAGGGGTGAATAACTAGCGTTGAGTGACTTGCCCAGGGTAACATAACGCAGGGCCCTTGCACAGCTCCAGGCAGGAACCATTCACACGCGTTGTGCAGTGTGGCCATTCACAGTGCCTCTGTGTGATGGCCCCACGTGCTTCTGACCCCAAATGCCCCGTCAGTCACATGCTGAACCTTCTTCCCCATGCTTCCCTCGAAGAGGGAACACGGGGCCTGGCACACGGCAGCGCTGTCTGCTGAATGAACAGGGAAGTAAACAAGTCGTTCTGGTCTCTTTGCCTTTAATTACAACCGCATGGATTCAAAAAGGATTGAAGACAGCCTCCATCGTCTCTTCTAAACATAGCCTCTGCTGCCTCAGAGTGCTCCCAGGTGAGATCGCTGTAACACAAAGCAGTGTGGGAGGAGACCAGCAGCCCCGACTGGAAGGGACGCAGACAAGCTTCATGAAGAGGTAGTGTAGGAGCAGGGCTTCAAGGATGGGTCAGCAGAGAAAAGGAGAAGAGACGATGGGGCCACCTGGGCCATGGGACTGGCAGGGGCAGATGCACAGAAAGACACAAAGATGAGGACACAGGGAGCGACCCCGGCTGCTGGGCACAGAAGAAGGGACGCCGGACAGGTGGAGACTGGCCACTGACAGCCCCAACGCCAGGCAGGTGAGGTATGAAAGAACGCAAGGTCTGATCTGAGAGGCTGTGCTTTGGGGACATGAGTCTGCCACCTGGGCAACTGGACTGAGGACTGATAAGCCAGGTCCAGGAAGTGCGAGGCACCAACACGTGGTACCTGCCGGGCCCGAGCCCAGCCAGCCCCGTAAGTGGGGACACAGGAGAACAACAGAGGACCACGCCTGATGCTCAGGTCCAGAAGATGCGCCGGGGGAACTGGACATGGCTCTGGACCTCATCTGTCGTAAGATGACCCAGAGCCCAGCCAAGGGGTTTCAGGGTCTCTCTCCGCAAAATCCTAGCAGAGGCACTTGCAGAGCGGAGCACCTCGAGTTCCCAAGTGCCCTGCGTGTCTGCCCGCACACACCGTTCATTAACTTCAGTGACCACGGTGGCTGTATGAAAGCACGTCCAATTAGCCAGGCCTACATGAATATTTGCACTCTTGAATCTTTTGCATTTCGAAAGGGTTAAAGCTTATTATTAGCATATAATTTACAGTCCTTTCTCCCAGGAAAGGAATAATGCACAGTAAATGCCACATTCATTTTAATAATACATGTTACAGTCTGTGCCCAACATCTGCACAAAGGTAAAGGAGACAGATTTTTTTGACGTGTCCCACTCTGCCATCTAAACACAGGCTTTTTGTTTCTTAAGTGACGGAAGGTTTAATCAAGAAAGCAGGCAATTCATCAATCGAAACAAGGCAGTGTGTGAGCGCCTGACAGCACACACATGGTTGTGTACAGAGCAAACCTGGCCACCTGTCACCCGCACCTTTACGTCAGGATGTACAGATACACTATGCAATAAAGTGCCCACCCACTCCCATTCATTTCTGCTTTTTCTTCTTCTATTTTCCTTTGTTGTCAGGGCAGGAATAGATGGATAGACAAGGGACGCAATGGCTGTTAGAGGGGATGATAAAAATTTATATGTCTTTAAAATGACTTATTTCCTCCTTGATCTGAGCACCGTTATTATAAATATTTTTCCACTTCATTGAGGAATTTTCCCCATATGCTATAATCTGGGGCTGCATCAAACTGATGTTCCTCCCGCGGATCCCTGCCACCCTCCCACGTGCTCACCCCCCACCTCTCCAACCAGTCCTAGGTGAGTCTGAAAATCCTCATCGGAGGATAAAGGAAAGGAGGGGTCTGAAGTTCAAGGCCACAAAAGCCGCGTGAACGTGTCCATTAATGACAGAGGCCACAGGGGTACCTGCGAACGCAGAGGGCGATTCACATTACTCCGGGGCTCCCACTAGAAGCTGGCGGCCCTTCCCCTCCTTTGAGGTTGTCAACCCAATCGCAGGCTGACACTCACCCACATGCATGGGAAAAGGAGGAACACACACACGCACACGCACACACACTCCACACGCAAACTCTGCAGCATAAACGTGACATGTGGAGCAGCTGTCTGTTAGAACACCTTACACAGAAAAGAACAGCATTTCTCACACACCCTGTTGTTTTAGTCCTTTGGTCTTCATTTTCTGACCCAGCAGTGCTTTATGATCATTACAGTATTAAGTTTATTTCCGATATTCCAGGTGAGCTTTTTGTTTCCTAATTAAAAGACAGAAATAATGTAATCACTAGAAATGAAAGGAAAAATATGTTTGCAGTTGTTTGGTATGCTGCAGATGGGTTTTTAAATGATCACACTGTGAAATATACAGATTTTCTTTCATAATAAGATGAAGGGCTGATGGCAGAAATTTTATCCAGTTGGATGAAATATATAAATCATGAATTTCATAATACTGATAATTAAATGTCCATCTTCCAATTTAAATGAGGACTAGATTAAAACTGCATGGAGAAGGCTGATATTCAGAAATCATTAATTATTTTTAATTGCTTTGCGCTTTCCCGGTCTGATGTCAGAGTTACACGGCTCGTACGGGGTTCTGTGTTTCAGATAAAATTCTCCTTCTCTCTGCACGAGTGTCGTGGCTAAACTGCTGGCCGATGGACTCAAGCTCGTCCACTCTCACACGCTTCCTGATGTCAAACATCTTGAAAAGGGACTGGTTTTTAAGAGGCAACAGCTGTGCAGGGCAATAAGCTGGCTTTTCCAGCAATCAAAAAACAAAAGCAAAAACAAAAACAGAAACAAAAAAACCCTGAAGAAAACAGAAAAACTAAAGGCAAGGTGACCACAGCCCCTGTCTGCCGGGTCGGTTCCAGGTTCCGGCTTTGTCCTGATGCAACTCTGTGACCCTTTCACTCTCAAAAGTGACGAAGTGGAAAATAAATCATGTGGTCAGCCTGGTGCTGACGGACAGATGAAGATGTCAGGCGCTAAAAGGTGCTTCCCTGCACCACGAGGCCTCAGCCCATTTCTGCATGTGGCTCATCCTGAAACTGTGGGCTGAGTTGGAGATTTTTGGTTTTATTACATGCTGGTTTTAACATGCATCTGCTTTACTGTACTAATTTATACGACTGTGTCAATTTTTTTCAAAACGGAGAAAAACAAGTTCTTTGGTAAAAATTCTTTACATGGCGCTATAAATCAGTTTATAACCACCACAAAAACAAGACTCTTACAGCGTAGTGTCCCATACCTACTGTCACCTGTTCCTTAAGTAAAACCTGCCACGTGGCTGACAAGACATTCCTAGGTTGGAAAAAGCAATCCTGGTGCCTCTGGGCTGAGCTGCTTGTTACAGGGACCCTCGGCACAGGTGGCCCTCAGGTTGGACAGGACGTTGGGGATCTCCTCTTTCCTGACGTCCCCCGAGGTCCCCAGCCTCTAAGGCACATGACACCCAGCACAAGAGCATTTCTTAAGAAACATCTCACTCAACTTCCAAACATTTTAGGGGTTCAAACATGAGTGGATCTGCCTCACGTGGGCATACAGTCTGTCCTTATCAAACTCACGGAAAAGCGGCCGTTCCCAGCACCTTACAGGGCCCTCTGTACGAAGAAAAATTCATAAAAGGAATAGTTAGGCTCTCCTCGAACAACCAGCTTATTTTTAGGTTGTCCGTAAGGAAACTGTTGATTCAGAACCAAATCCAGAATCTCCGCTTCATGCAAAGCTTCACCCACAGCTGCACCCTACTTTGCTATCCTGTACTTTCATTCCCTCTTACTGTTCCCCTTCCGTTCTCACTTTGTTAACATGCATTTTTGCAGCTACCTTAAATCTTTCTGGAATAGGTGGAAGAGAAATGAGCAAACGGTCAGACACCTAAACATCTAAAAAAATTATAAGGAGAAAAAAAAGGGAGGATACCATCATCTGGGACTAAAGGAGATGTTCAGGAGAGAGAAGATATTCTTTAAAAGAAAACTAACAGCCACTAAAAGTTCTGACAAGGAAACTTAGGAACTGAGGCTTTGGGACAGAATCTAGAGAAATCAACATGGCCCGGCAGCAAGTCCTCCCAGGAGAAGATCTTAAGGGCATGTAACTGAGGGAGACACACCGATAAGAACATCGCCAGGAAAGAATGAGCCCATGAGCTGCCATTTATCACAAGTAAGGACAATTTAAACAGCGGTTTGCCAACCCTACTATATGCAGGTTACAGAGTGAGACAAACCAGGTGCCCACCATTTTATTTCATCTACTCTTTCAAAGAAAACCATCCTCAAACCCTAAGGAGTGAATAACATGGTGATGGGGAATTTGAGGGGCAAGAAAGGTGAGCAGCCTGGTGCTTTCAAGCTCAGTCGGTGTCTGCGGGGCCACTTGGCGCAAAAGATAAGTCAGTGGTCTCTGAGGAACATCAGTGGACAGGAGGTTCCAGGAGACTGAACAACAGAAAAAAATCATGTCCTCAAAAAGGGATAATAAGATAGTTATTGATCTGTGGCCTGGAAGTGATATCCACTAGAATTTGAAAGCGTATGATGGGTCAGAAGACTTGCGAGCACTCAGAAAAGACGGCGATCACTGGAATCTGCAAGGCTTCCCAAGAGCGTGACAAGTTAACATCGGTCCTATGTTGTTTCTTCTTACGAGTGCAATATGTGCGATCACAGAAAAAGGAGACACCGCAAAGAAACAGAAAGAAGAGCAGGAAAATCCAGTGAAAACCCCTATAAACACCTCGGCATGTGCCTTCCCAGACCTTTAGATATATTTCTTAAAATGAGATCAAACTGCACATCCTGGCTGTCACTTAACAGCATTCATGCACATCTTTTAATCTAAATCAGAACTGTTTCTGATGCTTGAAAAGTTAAGGCCACTGTATGGATGTTTCATAATTTAACCACTTGCCTTTATTTTAGACATTTATGATATCCACCCCCCCACCTCTTTTTTGGGTATTATATTTAAAAAGCAGCAGTGCTCGCCCTTGTGGATAAATCTTTTTTGCACATCTGTATTTTCCAGAAGAAATTCCTGGAAGAGGAAGTGTGAGGATCAAAGGTGTGCTTCATGGCCATTTTGATGAGGGTACAAGATGGCAGAGAAGGGAATAAGCTTCTCAGGATTTCAGCACCATGTTCCTCACCCCAATCCTGTGGGCAAGAGAGAACTACCCACTGGCTGGACAGTGCAGAACAGTCGGCATGCAACGCTGACGGGACGCGTGGTACCCCAGATGGCCGGAGGGATATGAACATACAGTAAGACAGCCCCGCTGAACACGGGAGCACCGCGCAGAGATGGGCTGGGCTGCTCAGAGATGGTGGCCCAGACACTGTAGGGTTGGAGCAGCAAATCAGGACGATCACCTGCCCCAGAGGTCATAGAGGGTACTCCCAGGCAAGGCAGACACTAGGCTAAATGCTTTCCTTCCTCCCCCCTTCCTTCCACAACCATTTCACGAGCACCTCTGTGTGCTGGGGACAGAGCTACATGCTGTGCCCACCGGTCTCTCAGCAGCTCTGAGCAGTGTCTCTCCCTCTGCAGGCAGGACAGGGATGAACTGTCTCAGTGAAAGGTACAGAAGAAATATATTAACAGATATGCCCTTGGGAAAACACTTAAAAGTACATATTACTTTAATAACCATACGTATAAATTAAATGTAGGCTGCTCTTCAAACTTCTAATAACATTGTTTGGAAACCTACTTATCTTAGGAAGGGACCACAAGCAAGGGGAGCAGTAATCAAATAGTTTCAGGAACAAACCAGAGCAGACCAGGAGTTCGCACCAAAGGCTCAGTGCCTGACGTCCGCTGCGAACGTGTGCCAGAGCTGCTTGGGAAGGAGAACAGTTTGGTGATTCGTTCCATTACCAGCAGAGCGCCAGACATCATGGCTTTGGGCACTGTGCACGGGCTGGGGGCTGGGGCACATGCTGCCTTGACTGTTTTTGGAGTGAACCACTGAAACCTTAACTTCGCAATACCAAACTGAGACATGCCACTCAGTGCCAAATACTGTTGGAACGGGGGACGGGGGGGGGGGGGGCGGGGCGTGGTCTCTGCTCCCTTTTAGCCAGAATGGCTCACAGGCAGGCTGCCGCTGGGCAGGCTTCCCAGCTGCACGCACCACGGCTGCCAGTGTTGAGTTTGCCGGCCTTACGGAGCCCGCGGGTCCCGCAGGGCACGCCTGGCAGCATCACAACAAAGCAGTCCTGGACCCTGGCTTTGGTGCTGCCACCACCGAGGAGGCCCGAGCTGCCTGCTGCCCTGGGCCACAGCCTCGACTACCTCTGTTTGGAAGATAAAATCCAATTGACTGCCACTTACGCAAACGTAACAGGAAGTTTCTGAATGGCTTCCCCTGCGTCTTGAGACTGTTACCTCGGTATTGCTAAACTAACAGCTGAAATGAACCCAGACAACACCTCATCAAAGCCGCGGGGCGAGGAAGCAGTGGCCCAGAGGCAGACAGGAACATTCCTGCCAAACCAGAGGAGATTTCACTCTGTGGGCCCTTCTCTGCAGAAACGTCAACAGCTGGGAAAGCCATCAGCGAATCCAGGTACGGTGGGGGCAGCCGAACCCCGTGGCTGGAAAAAGATTTGCGAGCTGGAGGGGAAAAAAGTCATCTGCTGTGATTGAGCTCTCCTTATGTGCATTCGGAACGGGGCCGCCCTGCTGGATTTCACAGACCTATTTTGCACCACTCTGCCACTAGGCATCTGGGGAAATATTCAGCTTTTCTACAAAATAGGTCATCTTTCCACGCTTGTTATGCTCCTTGTCGACTCTGCTGAAATAGCCAGTGCACAAAAGAAATTCTCCCTGGAGATGCTTCTCTTCGACCACACGTTCCCGCTGCCCTGGGGAGCTTGGCTCCTGGAGAAAAGCCAGGATGAGGGCTTTGAGAACATCCCCGTCCTTCCCCTTCCCCTTCCCCAGCAGGAGCGCCACCCAGAAACAGAACGACTGGCCTTTGCTTATACTTCCAAACCTATTAGGGCGTGATCATAACAAGAAAAACTAATACTGACACGAATTATACCATTGTTCTATTTCATCTGTTTAGTAACCTGAAGTTGCAATTTTTAGAAAAAAGATTACGTTTCAAATAACCGACTCATTATGGTACCTGAATGAATGCCGTGCTCCCGTGTTCTAAACATCACTCGCCGTTAAGGGTGCGTGCTGTAAGTGGCACCGGCTTGCCGTCCCCCATACACAGACACCCCCAGCTGGAGGCCCCGGATAGTCAGAGTCAAGTCTGTGGGTCTCCTCAGCTCCTAGCAAGTCACCTGCCCCGCCAGGCACCTAATGAATCTCAATTCTGTAATAAGGCTTGTTAAGTTTTTTGAAAAAGGAAACCAGGACTGACCAAGTTCCTGCCAAGGTAACACTATCCACTTCAGGGCCGAGTTCAGAAATCACAGACTCATACGATGGGGCCGGGAGTGGGGGAGACGCCAGCACAGCCGCTGGTCACAGACCTGGCTTTGAGAAGTGAGAGATGAGGACAGACGTGGATACGGAGGGCAGGCGGCACCAGGCCTCAGGTCTGCGGGGTCCCCAGTCCCTGCGGGGAACCTGCCCTGGATCTGGCAGGTGAACGATGTGGTGACTATTCTCTGGAAACCTCCCTTCAAGCTTGTGAAATCCACGCATTGTTTTTCATCATTAGTTTCAAAATATGCTGAGGATCTGGCCCTTCACTAAGCGCTACGGCGACACAGAGGAAAGGGAAGGCCTGGTCCCTGCAGGGAACAGGCCCCCTGCAGGGGTAAAAAGAGAGGTAAGACACACAGATGCCGTTAGCAGCCAGGAAGCACGTAGAGGGAGGCGGTGCCTGGGACACAGACGCGCTAGCTGGCCCTTCGCAGCGGCCGCACATACCTGATATGGCATACAGATTGGAGTGCTGGTACCCATAGTCAGCCCGAGTGCTGTTCCTGCCTCGGAAGGTAGCAGGGAGCGTGAGAGAGATGTGCCTGAGAAAGACAGAGGAGAAAAAGGAGGTTACAGGGTGCACGGAGCAGTCCCCAAGGCTCAGAAAGCACAGGCGCCACCAACAGCCCACAGAGCCCGGGAAGCGGGTAGTCCTGGGGACCTCCGCCTTCTCAAGCAGGACTTGAGCTGCCCCACCAGCTCCAGTCCCCCTAGGAACTCAGAAGTTTCCAGACATCAGTGGCCACTTTTTTCCATACAGGGAAGGACATCCAAGAGGAAGAAAGGGTTTCCCAAGCCTTAAGTGACGTGGCAGGTGCCCCGAGGAAGTGGGTGATTTAATGTTGATCTCTACCCACTGGGCAAAGTGCACCAGTGGGACCAGGATGCTCAGCTCTGAGCGCAGGACTTGGTTTGCCCTGTTGTCTTGGTCCCATTCCCCATCCAGTGGCTTCCACGCCTGTCCCGCGGGGCTGTGGAGGGTCACAGCCCAGGAAGCACTTTGTGAACGAAGGCGTTAGGTGTTATTACCACGTGTGTCCAGGAAACGAACGCCCACTGAGAACCACAATGGCACGTTCCCCCGAACTGCTGTGTCCGCGTGTCCCCCTCAGGTGGGAGCACACAGTAGGTGCTCAGAAAGTACCTTCCATCGACCCAGCTCATCTTTTATGGCGCAGGCGTTGGCCATTAAGGCCCACGCTGCCCACACATAAGCAGGTATCGATCAAACACATAATCCACTTGTCGTGGTCATCAGCTGCCTTTAGCGAATGCCGGGAAGGAAGGTTACAATGACAGGAAAACCTTTAAAACCCAACAGGTCTGGGGGACAAGAGCAACACAGCTGCCTCTTCGTGGTGTGACTGGGGGTTGGTTTGAAGTAGCTCAGTAGCCTGAGCTCTGGTCACACACAGTCATTTCTAAAACGGAAGAGGGGTGGGTAATGATCACATAAAGAAAGCTCACGTTCTACATGCTGCCCTTTCCACACAACAAACGCGTGACCTCCCAGAATGCCTCTGGGCGGGGCCTGTTCCCACAGGCCCTGGCGGAGCAAACATCTGTGCCACCGGCCGGCTGGCTGGACCAGGGGGTGGGGCCTTGCTGAGTGTGGGTCCTGTGTCCACGGCTCAGTCCTGATGAACTGAGGGTACAGAGGCGAGCTACCCCCTGCAAGGAGCTCTCAGGCTGGGGGGACAACGGGGCAGGAACAAGCCACTGTGCGACAGGACACGTGCTGGGAGGAGAATAAAAACCACGTGCTGAGTGAGCACGAAAGCAGGCGGGTGGGGCTTCCGGGGACACTGCCTCAGAGGAGGTTGCCGGTCTTACAGGAGGAGACAGGAGCGACGGCAGTCAGGGAGAGCTGACTCTGCTGCAGGGTAAGGCTGCCTGCGGGAGACAAAGTCGGGGCCAGACCGAGAGGACACCAAACGCCGCACCAAGGGCTCATCCGCTTGGACGAAGGTTCTCACTCTCCATTCTGCGCGTCACAGCACAGATGCAGGCACTACTGCTAACCATACAGACTCACAGTCCCAGCTCCGGGGAGTCTGGTTCAGTGGGCCTTGGATGCAGCCCAGAAATCTCTCTGACAAGCCCCAGCAGTGCCTCTGAAGACAGGCCGCGTTTGGGAACCCTGGGAGGGAGAGGAGCAGCTGCAGAGGGATTTGACGCAGTTGATCGATGCCTCTGACCACAGCACTTAGTCAGTGAAGCTGAGCAAACAGAAGAATGAGTTACTGACTGTGGTTGTGGGTGAGCAGAGCTAAGATGGTGACAGGCGACCCTGCAGAGAGGGCTCGCCCTGAGCTGGGCCCCGGCGTCTACAGATCCCAGGGTTCTCTCGTGGCCCCGCACATCGCCCCCGCAAGGCAGGTACAGGGCCCGGTGCAAAACCATTGGGGGACCTGTCAAATGTCATTAAGAATTTCAAGATGGCGACAGCGGAGGCGGAGCGTTAAACCAAGCGCGGGGCCCTCCTGAGCACGGGGCCCTGTGCGATGCACTGGCCGCACACCCGAGAAGCTGGCCGGGGGCAGGTGTCGGCACTGCACCCACTGTACACGGAGGGCTTTTCCAGGAGCTGGGAAAGAACTCACACCCCGAGACTGCTGTGCCCCGAGAGCCCTAAGAAGGTGCATCCCACCTAACTAAGGACACGGAACATCTGCACGGTGCGGCAGCCGCTCCAGGAAGCTCGCAGAGGAGGTGGCGTGTTGGCTGAACCTCGGACGACAGGTGCACCTGGGTGACTGCACAGAGGGCCTCCTCCTTGGATGAGAAGACAGGGTCAGCCCAGCCATTCAGCTGTCAGAGATGGTTGAGCAAGCCGTGGCCCACATCAACCCAGATGGGTGGGGGAGGGGGGATTTGGGGCGGCAGGACAGGCAAGGTCCCTGCTTTTGCAGAGCTCACCCTGCAGCGGGGGACACAAACACGTCCATGAAGTTACAGGAGCAACGGCTGACGCAGGGCAAGCAGGAAGACTGTCCGCACTCCCCCGAGGAAGTGCTGTTCCGGTGGGGAACTGGGGGTGGGCAGGGCTGGCGGGGTGAGGCAGGGAGGGGCTCTGGGGCATCTCCTAAGCAGCAGGAGGTCTGGCTGAGGGGGGACCTGGAAGGAGGCCGGGGTGGTCAGGGCCTGAAGGCTAGGGAGAGGGTAGGGGACCAGGCTGAAGAGAGCTTCGGGGGCCACGGCACCCAGAACCCCACACAAGCTCTAACTTTATCCTGAAGGGTTTTTAAGCAGAGAAGTGACGAGATCCAACTTACAATTCTAAAAGATGGCCTGCTTGAGGGAAAGTGAGGGCAAAAACCGAGATGCCACGGTAGATGGGAACAGAGCAGCCAATCACAATGAGGACTGTCATGGAACTGCAAGCACTTATGCAGCACCTACTGCATGCAGACTCAACAATTCCCGTCAATATCGCCTGCTGTGACCCTCTAAGTGAACAGTTTTGGGGTAATTCTACGGCCCACGGAACTTAAGTGTATGCTAGAGAATCAAGCTGCCCCGTTCCTCAGCTGCCCTGTCCACAGGGACTTCCTGGCCGAAGCCTGCCTCTCTGGGGCAGCAGGTTTTGCCTGGCTGACCCCACTCTGCAACTCCTCCTTCCCTGGCCTAGTTCCTTCTGTCTCACAGCAGCCCCTCCTGGCTCCTCCCCAACCTTGTGAGGGTTGCTGTTGGCAAGGGCTCTGGTTTAGTGTGTTCTCTCACTCCACACACTTTCCCTGGGCAACCTAACCCACATCTGTACCCTGGTTTTAGCCGTCCTCACACACCAGCCCGCCTCTCCAGACTCTTGTCACTGCTTACCCCTCCCTCCACCAGGAAGAGTGAAGGTCCTGTACGTCTCTGAATCTGCCACGTTTTTTTCCTGCCTCAGCCTGATTCTTCAGCCACCCCACTCCCTCCTCCTAGAATCCCCATTTCCCCCCTTACCTCCTCTTCAAACTCCCCTTCGTCCTTCAAGACTCCACCTAAGCATCCTCATTTGGTAAAACCCTTGCTGGGCTTGTCCCAGGCTAGATTGGGTGTCTGTGCGTCCTTTCTCACTCCCGTTATCCCAAGACACCTTCTCAAGAGCAGGACCAGATCAGATCAAGTTGGTACCCCATTTTCTAGGACAATTTCTTCCCCAGAGTAGACAATCATTGAACAAATGGCCGTTGAACAAATCGAGTGTTGAACCTACGGCATTAAAACCCCTGGATCTTTTTGGATATGAACTGCTGCTGCCTCTACTATTGCATTTTCGCCTGTGTGTTTGCTGAGTTAGGCTCAGGGGGTCTCTGGGAGACCCATGACACCACACATCCCACTCCCCTCTGCTACAGAGGAAAACAGGTATGACGTAAGAAGTCAGTGGTGGCAGCAACCAGGAATTTACAAGGGAAAAAACCGAAAAAGTTTCTGATCACATACGACAGACAATGTGGGGCTGATGCGGTAAACGGGAAATTAAAAGAGATTTCAAGTTGCAGGCCTGACTCTTTTACAGACCAATTGCTCAATAGGAATCACTCAAATTGAAATCAGGTTACCAAAAACTCCAGCTCTGGTGGCTGACGGTGAGGGGGACGGGGCAGCATTAAGATCAGACAGTGGGACGGCCCCCGGCCAGAGAGGGCCGTAGGGAGAGGGGTCCCTGCACCACAACCAGCTGCTGCTTTCGCATTTTCACGTCTGTTGTTCCTGGACATACAGAGGAAGGGACGTGGGGACAGGAGAACGAAAAGGCACTCCGAGGCCTCCCGTTAATGAGAGTGGACAGTTTGGGCCGAGGAGACGGATCACCTGTAGTTAAATCAAACCAAAAAGTCCCCTGCTGAAGGAGAAGTGGCCCAGGGGCGCTCAACCTCCTATCAGCCTGAAAGTGAGGACGGACAGGAACGGCCGTGCAGTCAGCCGAGCCTCAGAGCGAAATGAGATTCTAATTCCTCAGCATCTGGTGGGGACCCACCTGCCAGGTGCTGGGCTGGGTTCCTTCACGTATGTCACCTTGTCTAATCCTCTCAGCAACCTTTTTAGGCAGGAACAATCACTTTCAGTTAACAGAACAGGAAACTGAGGCCCTCCGAGACGAAGCTGACAGAAGCGAGCTAGAATTCATGAACAGGTCGGTCCACGTGTCCTCTGGAGGTTACCATCCTCATCTAAAAGTTGCCCTGATGGATCATCTTTACCATCAGGTATGCAGAGTGAGATCACTCAACCAGGAATCTGGGGTCCACCCTGAGATGCCCGGGGAAACCAAATGATGCCAGGGACTCAACCTGCCTGCCACTTACTAGCTCAGTGACCCTCACAGGTCACAGTCCCTCTAATATGGGAGAAGGGGGGCTTCCCTGGTGGCGCAGTGGTTGAGAGTCCGCCTGCCGATGCAGGGGACACGGGTTCGTGCCCCGGTCCGGGAGGATCCCACATGCCGCGGAGCGGCTGGGCCCGTGAGCCATGGCCGCTGAGCCTCCGCGTCCGGAGCCTGTGCTCCGCAGCGGGAGAGGCTACAACAGTGAGAGACCCGCGTACCGGAAAAAAAAAAAAAAAAACCCTTCTAATATGGGAGAAGGGAAAAGCTACAGGCAGATTTGGACACCCAGTGGAGGCAGTGCTGGTGTAGTGGTGAAGAGTACCGAGCCCAGAGTCCACCCGACAGGTTCAAATCCCAGTGCCACCAGCAGGGGCTGGGTGCCCTTCAGCAAGGGGGTGTTGCCTCCCAGTGCACAGACGCAGGCAGAGCTGACAGCACAGCGCCAGGACGTGCCAAGCACGTGGCAGTACGATTCCTGTTCTGCTTCTTCCCCTTCCTGCCCTCCCCTGCACTGTTTTAAGCCCCACTTGCGAGGGCCTCAGTACAGGACCGCTATGAAACGCCTGTACCTTCCCTCTGCATTAGAATGAAACCTGAGCTGCCCCACAGCTGGAGGTCCTGCCAGTTCTGGCCCATCCCTCCTCTCTGACCTGGGCTTGTCTGTGGTCCCTGCACTCACACCCTCCAACCTCACCAGCTGCTTTTGGTCCCCTCCTTCCCTCACTCGCATTCCCTCTTTGGGGCCTCTGCACTTGCTGTTCCTGCTTCCGTCAGGCACCCCTCGGGAAGCACCCCGCCTCTCTCTGGTGGCGCTCCCCCTCGACACTCACTTCCCTTTCTGCTGAGCCCTTCCCGCTTAACAGGACTGTCGATTTGTTTATGTGTCACTAGGACACGATCTCCGTGACACTTTCTCTTTCCACCGTATCCTTAGTGCCTACAACAGTGCCCTGCACACAGTGGGCATTTAAAAATTATTAGGGAGAACCCTAGAAGATTACCTAATGCTGTTGAATGAACCAATGAATCCACTTCTGACCTGCAATTAGAGATCATTTGGGGAAACTTATAGGAATTCCTTCGTGATGGCATTGCTTATAAAGCCAAAAAATGGAATCAAATTCAGTATCAAATAATAGGGGACTGCTTAAAAAATTACAGTACAGCCATCTGATAAAATATTTTACAGTCATTTAAAATATTTTAGAGACTACTTACTTAATAGCCTGAGCCCATGCCCATTACCATAGCGCCTACTGAGAAAAAATATAAAACCCTTATTTTTACACTTGGAATTATAATCAGTTAATCCAACACTCTTTGGCTTACTGCCCATAACCTGATGATCTAATAAGATTAAAGGGATGCCCCACTCATGGCACTGGGTGTTGCTGGAGGAGGAAAGAAGGAAGAAGCCAGGCACTTCAGAAGAACATGGGCGCTACACACTCAGCTTTTCTGAAGCACCTAAGCCAGGGGAGTTACAAGAACGAGTCTCAAACAAAGCTGAGACGGCATCAAACAAAGCTGAGAGCAAGTCCATGACCATGATGCTGGCTGGGACCCCCCCAGACGGCAATTTCAGTGGAGTCATTTCAATGGGCCCCAAAGTTGTTGATCACTCTGTTGATCTAGAAGAGTGTATTTTAGATTTTAAGAGAGTTCATAAAGATCACCAGCAGGCCAAGGAGAAGTAAACCCAAGAACTCAGGAAACTGGCTCTACCTGGGGTGGCACCTAGAGATGAAGACCCTCTGGTACCATCCCCAGTAGGTCCTGGACCACTGGAACAGGGGACTGACCATTAGAGGCCAGCAATTTCTGCCACTTGACTCCAATGATGGATCATGATTCCAAAATCTGTTTGGCAACCAGAGAATTCCAACTAGGACAGCCCCTGAATCCTAGGGGAGCTTTACCAAGCTTTCCTCCCTGTCCTCCACCCCCAGAATGGCCCAGAGAAGACAGGGCACACCCTGCAAGCCATCACGTCTCTCTGCACAGGCCCTGGCTGTTCCGTAATAAATAGGTCAGCATCGCACGTGCTGCCAACCACAGCTCCGGCTAAATAGAGGCTGAGGGAAATTCCGTTTTTTTCCCCCAAGTCAGTCTTTGGCGCCTTATTCAATTAACATGGCCACTAAGCCGCAGACAGCTCCATACAAAAGCCCTTCAGTTATAGAATACATTTTATTATGTGACAGTAGTTGCCAGCACGATTTATTTCCTTTGATGGGATTCTGCTTTTTCCTTGTTAATTTAAATCTGTATTTTCTAGTGCTGATTCCAGGTCTGTGTGAATTTTTAAAATGTTACCATTAATCTTCCGAACCCAGTGGCCACAGGTAATGAAGATGGCTCTGCCCAGGCAGCCGCGATGCCGGCTCTCCTCTCAAACTGTTGGAGGGCAGCGCTGAGGGGCCCATGGCTGGTACGGCAGCGGTGGACTCATGGTTAGAGACAGATGTCACTTCTATCTTCCACCCCCGCGTGCGCGCGCACACACACACGCACACACACACACACTTGCAACCAACAAATTTTGTGGTGTTAAATCACAATTCCCATTCTGTTTTCTGCCTATATCAAAACCCCCTTCTGCGTGCGGAAGCAGTTTTCCATGTGTGCTCCAGGGACCTCCAGGGGTTCCTCAGACTCTCTCAGGGAGTCCACGAGGTCACCACTACTTTCATAATAACACCAAGACATCACTTGCCTTCTCCCCTCTCATCCTCTCACGAGCAGACAGAAGAAACTTCCAGAAGATTATGAGGATGTCATCACTCTGACGTCTGCTTAGGTAGTCTCGTGTTTCACATTTTTCTCAGTTTTAATTTTTAGTAAGGGAAATATAGATAAACATAACCCACATCAACAAAAGCTCTTTTGAATCCTCATTTTTTTTTTTTTCTCCAGCAGGATGGAATCCTCAAGTTTTAAGACTATTAAAGTCCTAGACCCAAAAGTTTGAAAGCCACTCTTCTAGGACAGTGTGTTAAATGTAACTCTGTGGAGGCAGGTGTGTGGCTGTGCTACCTCTGGGTCAGGATGCTCCTTAGACACAAGGGCCCTCTGAGCCAGAATGACAGACTACTCTAGATATTTAAACAGTATATCACCCAAATAATGAGAAATAACATTTGTTTACTCACTTTCACTGGTATAAAGAATCATTAGTTGAAAATATTTAAAAGACTGAAAAAAATTCAAACTAGGAGGATGAAATGATACATGTCCTAAAAAGACATCAGGACTATATGACTTGTAGGGCCAGACGTGGCTCTAGCCAGACTCCAGTCACCAAGTGTCTACAAAAACTAATGAGAACAGAGAAAGGTAATGATGGTTCAGAAGATTACCACCAAACAATGAGCGCCCAAGGGAGAGGAGGGGAGGGGAAGGAGCAACTCATACATCCTGCCCTTTGGCCAACACCCAGTCTAGAAATATATATCCTCACGAGGGCCTGTAAAAAATGTCACACAACAAGATAAAAAGAACATATTACCTCTGGGAAAAAAATGTACTGTAGGATGCAGAAAAAGCTATCTGCATTAGAAATAATGCGGAAATAAAATCCCCCAAACTGAATCAGCAGTATCGTGGATAAGCCCCACACTAGTTTCCAGAATGCAGAGAAGGAAAGAACACAGAGGTGACAATGTTCAGGAAAAATATGATAAATATGGAGAACTAAGACCAATCTAAATATTCTAGGTGTTAGAGAGAAATCAGAACAATTAAAAGAGAAGTAACAAACAGTTTAAAGCTTGCCTGATTAAAAACCAACTAAACAACAAACAAAATATAGAAGCCAATAGGGCTTCCACCATTCCAAGCAAAATCAATAGAGACTCACAGCAAAATAAATCCTGATTTCAAGACTACCTAATTTCAAGACTTAGTGTAAAGCTACAGTAATCAAGACAGTGTGGTACTGGCATAAACACAGACATGTAGATCAACAGAACAGACAGACAGTCCAAAAAAAGACTCACACATGTATGATCAATTGATTTTCAACAAAGGTGCCAAGACAATTAAACTGGGAAACAGTAATCTTTTCAACAAATGGTGCTAGAACAACTGGATAGCCACACACAAAAAAGAGAACCTTGACGCTTACCTCACACCACATACATATATAGAATAACCCAAGAGATTCACAGAACTATTCTAGGAAAGAGGAAAAGGAAAGGGTAAATTGTTAAGTCCAGGCCCTGGGGTTTGATACTTTTTATTTAAACACATCTTGATTGACCAGGCATAGCATGACCTCTTCTCAGAGAAAAGACAGGAGAAAATCTTTGTGACCTTAGGTTTGTCAAGGACTTTTTAAATAGGACACAAAAAAAACTCTTCCAGAAAAAAAAAATTGATATATTGGACTTCACCAACATTTAAAACTCTTGTTATTCAGAAGATGCTGTTACAAAAATGGAAAGGCAAACCACAGACCCGAAGAAAATATCTGCGAACACATATCTTACTTATAACTAGGATATACCCAGAACTTACAACCTAAAAGAAGACTAACAAGCCAATTTTAAAAAGACCATATGGGGCTTCCCTGGTGGCGCAGTGGTTGAGAGTCCGCCTGCCGAGGCAGGGGACATGGGTTCGTGCCCCGGTCCGGGAGGATCCCACATGCCGCACAGCGGCTGGGCCCGTGAGCCATGGCCGCTGAGCCTGCGCGTCCAGAGCCTGTGCTCCGCAACGGGAGAGGCCACAACAGTGAGAGGCCCGCGTACCGCAAAAATAAATAAATAAATAAAATTTAAAAGACCATATGATTTGAACAGACACTTCACTAAAGAAAATATACAAATGGTAAATCAGCACATGAAAAAAATGTTCAACATCACTACTCATTAGGGAAATGCAGATTAAAACCACAATGAGATATTACTAAGTGCTCCTACATTACTGAGGAGCGACTGGAACTCTTATGCACTGTTCGTAGGAATATAAAATGGTACAACCACTTCAGAAAACAGTCTGTAGTTTCTTAAAAAGTTCAACATACCCTATGGTACAAGACAGCCACTACACTTGTAGATTTTTACCCAAGAGAAACAAAAGCATATAATTTGTATACAAATGTACCGAGCAGCTTTATATGTAAAAAGTAAAAAACTAAACACAAGCCAAATGTCCAGTATCAAGTGACTGGATAAACATATTGTGGTCTAGCCATACAATGGATACTAGTCAGCAATCAAAAAGGAACTAGTGATACATGCAAAATGGATAATCTCAAGATAACGATGCTAAGTAAAATAAGAAAGATAAAAAAGAGTACATATGGTATGATTCCGTTTGTATAAGATTCTAGAAAATGCAAACTAACCTATAGGGTTAGAAAGCAGATCTGTGATCGCCTGAGGAGAGAGGATGTATTACAGAGGAGCACAGAGAAACTTCTGGGGGGGCTGTGTGGATATATTCATGATCTTGATTTTGGTGATGGTGTCACGGGTGTATACCTACCTATGTCAAAGCTCATCAAATTATACTTTAAATATGTGCATTTATTGCACATCGAGTATACTTTGGTAAAGCTGAAAAGACTTTCCTGATCTTAAAAAAAAAAAAAAGACCTAATAAAGAAGCCAACGGGGTTCACAGTATTCCAGAAAAGGCAATGAATCCCACGATGAATCCTGGCAAGTACTAACGGTGATTTCAGACCTTTCTTCCGTCATACTACATGCTGAAGGCTGGGGAGCCACAGAGTTAGGAAGGGAAAGAAAGCTGAATGCATGAAAAATTTCTGAATCCCTAGGTGTCTTTCACATGTGAAGGCAACAACAAAAAAGATCCCGTCCCCTTCCCTGAAAGAAATACATTAAAACATGCTCCAGGTGATTCAAAATTAAGACCTAAGAATAGGGAAGTAATGAGGCAAGAGGACTGGCGTTTATTCTTTCCCTCTGGAAACCTAGCCTGAGGAAGCAATCTGAAACATGAGAAATGACTTATTTAAGATAAAAACAGTAAAATAATGTTCGCTGACATTTTCGCAGGACTTGCCCTTCATATGCATCATGTAATCCCACCCGGATCCTATAACGAGGCACTGAGATCATCTCTATTGGACAGAAGGTCTCAGAAAGGTTCAGCAGCTTGCCTGAGGGGGCAGAGCATGGATCTGAACCCTGATGAGGCAATTTACAAAATTCAGCTCTGAGTCATGACTCTCTCCTCAAACACGGGAAATAACATTATAAGGTGTCTGATTCAGAATATTTTACAGACATGAAATGATGTTTACAGGTTTTCTCAGTGGAATTGGGGGAGGGTGCTTATGACATGATGCTGAGTGAGGAACTCGGGCGTAGACTGTGTTGAAGACAGTGATCTCGGCTGCAGGAAGAGGCAGAAACCCGATCCTTGGCGTGGCGTTTGTAAGAGCAAGGAGTCGGGAAAGTGTTCAGGCAACGCTAGCAGGACAGACCCAGGAAAAGGAACGAGTGAGACATTTTTATATCAACACGGTCAGATCTTGAAGACGTGGCTGTACGGTCAAAACAAAAGGGAATAAAACAAAAGCCAAGTTGCAGAACGACATATATGTAAGCCACCGCACAAACAATATATTCCTACGGGTACGCATACACATATGTCCCAGGACAAAAAGGACCTGGTAGCTTAGAGCAGTGATGGCCCTGGGCTACTGGCAGGACTGGGATGCAGGACGGTGTCTGTGGTGTGGACAATACAAGTCTCTGAGGTCAGGGTGTGGATTGTTTTCCCCCTGCTTTTTATACATTTTTATAGGTTAATTTTTTCAACGAGAAATTATTTTTCTTTTTATCAGAAAAAAAAGATGGCAAACATTAGGAGAAGAATTCTAGAAGAGCAAAGGTATAAAAACGTCCTGCACGGCACTTGGTGCTACAGGAACATCTTGTTTTCCAGCTAATGTGGCTGCTGGTGGACAAGGACCAGAGGTAATGTGCAAAAGAAAGTGACGGAATGCGGGGAGGAATGGAGGAGCAATAGGCAAAAGCCACAATAACTGAGTGAAGGTGGGCAGGGGGGGAAGAGCACAGCAAATGGCTAAATGAAACTCTACTTCATTCCTGCAAAACACCACTGGGAAGAAGTCATCTGTGACGCACAGCTTCTGTGCCAGGTGTAAGGACATGCTTAATGAATGCCATTTAATGAAGAAAAAGGCTCTTATAAAACACCTGGCACAAGCAGGGTGAGGGAGTCACAGGAAGGGAGACCTTCGCCGCACCTGCTGGCATTTTAATAAGCACCTTCTAAAGCGTCCGCTCTCCAAGGCTGGTCAACGGTGTCAGAACCAGGTCCCTGACCACTGCCCACACTCGCTGACAGTTTGGGGAAGCTTATTTCTTAAGGACCATATGCTCAGGTATTGGAGCGCTCCGGAAGGTAATTAAAATGGATCACTTTCAGCTGGAAGGGCCTGACCGGCACTCACATCCTCCTCTAAGACTTCACAGCCAGGATTCCTGCGCCGGGTCCCCTGTGCTTCCAAACCGAGATTTTGAGTTACCATTCAGATCTGTGCAGACCCGGAGAGGTGAGAAAACACTGTGTTTTCTTGTAACCTGGTTCTACTAAAACAGAGAGTCCGTTATTGTAATGACCCTGGGCCCTAAAATATTTTTAGGTGTGGAGATTGTTTTTCTCACTGATTTTGGAGCCAACCACAGAAAGTGCAAAGTTTACTACCCTTTCTCGTGATCTGATGAGACATTTAGCTTTGTTCTGTTTTGTAAATGACACCAGCAAAGTCAAGTGAGGTTTTATTAAACCAAAATGGACCTATTTCCTCTGCAATGATAATTCATTATCTTAAACCTTCCATGCCCAGACCTGAAAGTTAATTCCAAATATACCCAATAAATTGATGCCATCCAAGGGGAGACAGACTGTGGGATCCGGAGGCGCACAAGGGTACTAGAGTCAAGACGTTGTGACCGACTCAGTCCACCAGGTTTTAATTGAGCTCCCACTGTATGCCAAGCACTGTGTTTGGCCCTGGGATGGTTTTTTAAAAATGATAAGTGCATCTTACTAAATGAGAGAAGCCAATTTGAAAAGACTACATACTGTATGATTCCAACTCTTATGACATTCTGGAAAAGGCAAAACTATGGAGACAGTAAAAAGATCAGCCAGAGGGGCCTCAGGGAGAGATGAACAGGCAGAGCACAGAGAATTTTTAGGACAGTGAAAAGACTGTTCATGATATTACAATGATGGACATACGTCATTATACGTTGGTCCAAATCCATAGAATGTACAACACCAAGAGTGAACCCTAAGGTAAACTGTGGAATTTGGGTGATTATAATGTGTCAATGTAGGTTCATCTTAAAAAAAAAGAACGAACCATTCTGTTGAGTGAGTGACATTGATCATGGAGGAAGTAAGGCGTGGGTGAGGGAAGGGGGTATATGTGAAATCTCTGTACCTTTCTATTTTGTTGTAAACCTAAAACTTCTTTTAAAAAAAAAGTCTTTTAAAAATAATTAAAAAAAAAACACCCCAAACCCAAGTAAGACTCATATCTTTCCCCTTCAGTTGTATCTATAAGTAAACTGAAACACATACATAAATCCCCTCTATCATAGAATAAAAAGCTCTAAATATCATAAGCTGTACAAAGAGAAGACTCTAAGGTTATATGCTTCAATTTTAAGGCAATGGCATAAAACAAAACAAACATCTGTTGAGGGCCTACCACACACCAGTGCCTCCACTACAGCCTGTGAAGTACCCAGGGACGTGGGAGCTGCAGTGCCACCTGCCAAGAGGGAAGAACGTGGTGGGGGAGGGGGAGGAAAGGCCGGGGCAACGAAACTGCAATTCAAGAGTCAAGACAACGACCTAAGAAATGTCACAAAGTAAGGGAGGGGCAACAGAGGCTTCGGCAGTCAGAGACCTGGGAGGTCATTGCGGATTCGCGGTTGGGAGTGGCTTTCTGGAGGCGGGGGCACTGAATGCTTTGTTCCTGTTATCACCTGTGTTTATGACAGTCACCACTTGCTGAGCACATTCTTCATGCTTCTCACTCATCTCTAATCTTCACAACCCAGTGGGTTCTACAGGTTGGAAGAAAGAAGGTTCAGAGAGGTTAAGGAACTTGTCCAAGGTCACACAGCCAAAGGAACTGGCTGAGCTAGGATTTGAGTTTATGCTTTTTCCACAAAGCCATGTTGCTTCATCAAGACAACACAAGCACAAAAGTATAAATGCAGACTTGTTCATTTTCCATTCAGGCAACCCATTTGCCATGATCAATATAACTTCAACCTACCAACTCGACGATATAATGAGTCTTCCTCATGGGCAACACAGACACACACACAGACACAAGCACACTCCAACCAAATCACTCTGCATTGGACAAGGGAAAAAAAGCTGCCCCTGGAAGACTAAGGAAATCACAATTCCAAACTCCCCAAGTTCCTAAACACGTAACTTTAAAGTACGTTACGACAACATACTCGACAGCATATGGCAAATCAATTACTAGCTTAAATCTTAAAACAAAAACATGGCAAGTGTGGTGCAGAAATAATCAAGAACAACGGTTCAGTTTAGATTACAGTGGGCCACTAGAGTTTTGAATACAATTAATCATCATGCCAGGCAATGGGAAGCCATATTGACACTTATTCCTAATTTGAATATTTAATTAGGGTGAAGCTCTTCATCAAATTACCGCAGAACTGGGAGAAAGCCTGGAAGACTTACACAATTGCTATCTTAACCCCTTCCCAGCTGCTCACCTGTGAGCGCAGCTCTGGAGGGGAGAAGGCCTGTGCCCAGCCTGACGCCGTGGGAACTCAGGGGGGATGCTGGCGATCGAGGCTGAGAGCGGCCAGATGGTGACAACGGAAAGGTCCAAGGGAACGAACTGCTCGTGCCCAGAGTGAACTCTGAAACGAACTCTGGACCAAGACAGAAAGTCACATGCGTGAGTGCCCACTGTGTGCCCGGTGTGGCACTTCCATGTGTTTCCCTATTTGGTTCTCACAGCAACCCTGCAAAGAAGGTGTTCTTATCTCCATTTTATAGACAAGGAAACTGAGGCTCAGATGACTGATATAACTTACTCAAGGTATCACTGCTTGTGAGTGGTATCAAGAAGGCCAAGTTACTCATCACACACACACACACACACACACACCCCTACCTTGTACTCCCCAAAAGAGACAAAGAGAACACCTAAGAGTCAATAAAAATGTATTTAAAGCTGTATTTTGGATATTCTGCATCGTGCAAATAAATTGGAGGGGGAGGGCAACCAAACCCAGGCCTCCTCAAGCAGCATCCTAAAATTCATCTCTTAGATTCAAAATGCACCACTGAGCTCCCCAAGCTGGGACATCACAATGACGCTGTGTCCAGCTGCTCCGGAGACGGGTGAGGGCATGGGCAGCAAAGCTCAAGGAAACAGCCTTGGACTGCAAACTTGACACCTGGTGCTGCCGCCCCAACCCTGCACAAGGGAGCCTCGCCGAGGCAGTCACTGCACAACACCACTGGTGGCCAGGGCGGGGTGGCAGGGTGGCCGTGGTCAGTAACAGGACAAGAAAATGTGAATTTGTTTTTTTTTTTCTTTCAAAATGGCAACAGTAGCATTTATAACTACCTATCAGTTTGGACAAGAGATTACATTTCCTTAAGGTCCTCTTTCTCACTGTATGAAAAGACTTTTATTGACTTTTCACGGGTGCCATGTGATTCTGAGTGACCAAAAGTAACACATTTTCCCATGCAATCTCCCCCAAGACCCCCAGGATGGGGCCAAAGGCTGACTGTGCACACTGCGCTTGGCCATGGTGGGTACAGAGATCTTTCTGCTTCCAGATTCCACCGAGGTGCTGAGAATGTGGGGCGTCCTGATGGTTTCTGACTAGCAGTTTTCTTTTAGAAGCTCACGATGGGTTCAATTACCCTCCTGTGGACGTGGCCAGAGCTCCATATGCAGCGGCCACTTTCGGCAGGAAGCGGATTACGGGATGGAAGGGAAGAGCCGGCCGCGCAGCCCCGCGCTCGGCCCTCTTCCCGGCGGGCGGGCTGCAGGAGACCCAGGATCCAGCAGCCCTGCTCCAAGCCCGCTCCTTGCGGGAGCAAGTGGCGTCGGGAACTCTGAAACTTTCCTTTGTATATTACATTAATCCATACAAGAAAATCTCTTTTAATGAGGAGTGATGTAGTTACAAACTCTCCAGAGCCATAATTAGAGCAAACTAATTGAAGTTGTGTTTTGACACACTTTCCAAATTCACGGGTGCCGGATGACATATTCACAACACTGCTGCCGCACAACCATGGCGACGGCAAAATCATTAGGCTAATAACACTTATTTGCATTCTTCTCACGCCGGCAGCTCTCCCTTAAATACTGTTTCTACTACTGCTCCTTTACTGTAAGTTTCCACTGGAAGATATTAACAGTAATTATTAGTACTTTAGTGGAATTTTAACGTTAAAGAATCGCAACCTGCATTAACATACATCGAATGCCAATTCTTTTCCGTAACCACCGTTGGAAGGTTGGGGGTTATCTTCCTCCACCCCTCACCCCACAACCTGATGGCGATACAGTTTCACAGCTTCACTTGGGACGACCACTCCTAGCCCACCCCCGGTGGGATCTGAAGTCCGGGCTCCTGAACTATTCTGTTTCAAATGTTTGACGAGGAAAATCTTTTTTTTTTTTTTTTTTTAAAGTGGGTTAAAATGAAATAGTTAAGGAGAAATTTTTTCCGAGCAGTTAAAAAAACATCAACAATTTACAACACGGTCTTTGGTAATAATACTAATGAATTCCAGGAGGACGTGCTTTAGCCACTCTGTCACCACCCTTTCAGTGATGAAAGACAGACTTGGAATAACCAGACGTGAGAAAGGCCAGCGCGGGTGGGGCAGGTCTGATCTGTCAATAGGCAGGCCCTGTTTGCCACCAACAAGGCCAGTTTTGGGGATGCTTAACTCACCCACACACAGAGAGGAAGACTCGACAGTTCTGAATAATGGTTATTAATGACTCCCTCCTCTAAAGTGACAAATTACTTCTGAAATTTAGAACCGGAGAGGTGTGAAGAGTGAAGGGAACATGACAGGAAATGCCAGCAGAACGGAGGTCCTGCTTACTACTCCACGGCGGGGAAGGGCTGGGCCCTGGAAGACAACTCAGCTCAAGGGTCCACCTCTCTGGGCATCTGGTGGCTCTGCCAGGGCCGTGAGCACAGCCATCCCCGCCTGCACCTCGTGTCAGTGACCAGCGTCTCACCTCCCAGGTGCACCGTAACGGGGAGGTGAGACCTGGTTCCAGCCCTGCTCTCCCCACGTGCCAGCCTCAACCGGTCACTGCCAACAGCCCCTCACTGGATACTTAGGGTTGGGCTAGACAGTCACTCAGATTCTGGGCTTCCATAAATAACTTGGGATCAAGAAAAACCAGCACCATGTCATTTACCTTTCAAAAGTCAAGAGAAAACGGGGGCATAGGATGACACTGTCCTAACTAAAAACGGGCACTTGTGTACAATTTCAAACTACAGTATTCAAATATGTATTTCAGGATAGATGTCTAATCTCAACCAGGGAAGATTTAATTGAGTGAAGAAAATGCTTTCTTAGAAAAATGTCAAAGGCTATACTCCTTTAACGCTTGGCAGTTTTCAGTTTCTTGAACTACCATTCTCGGACCACTGTGCTATTTTTCAAGTCACTGGTTACTCATAAAACAAAAAAGGAAAAAAAAAAAGGGAAACTAATTTTCATAGCTGCAGCAACATTCCAAATCATGGTATTTATTCACTACATATAAGTTTTATTACACTTGAACCCTGAAATGCCAAAACACCTACCTCCATTATAAAAGAAATGAAGAAAAAAGCCAAGCCTGGCTGAGGGTACCGCACTTCCATTGCAGATGAGCTAGTCTCATCTTAGAAACTGAAATATTTAAAGAGTCTCTAAACCTCACTGACCCTGCTTTTAAAAACAAGGGACATATGGGCACTGCTAGCTTTTCATCTTCTTCCAGCCTACTAAAATACCCGCCTCTCCAAAATTCAAGAGTAGTGAGGCTGCCGAACTCAGATTCATGAAAGGCCCCGTGCGTCCTCCCCTTCTTGCCCAATCAATCTCCAAAGCTGTGGAAAACAATTTGTTTAGCAAAATGAAGCAATGACTAATTAGGAGGTGGAATGTGGGTCCTGGTCTGGAAGCGTTTACGGCTGGGTTTGGTCCCCGGGGGAGGCCGTGCCACTGGCTGCAGGGGACACTGAGGTGAAGGGTCCTAAATTCAGGAAGCCCTGAGGCTCCTTGAAGGCAGGGAAGACAGGATGGTGTGGCCTGGGTTCCAATCCTGGCCCTTGAGTAAGTCACCATCTCTCCAAGCTTCGGGTTTCTCATTTCTTAAAATGAGGACACGATTATTCACCTCACTGCATGGTTGTAAAGACTAAAAGGATACACATGAAGTGTTTACAAAATGCCTGGCACAAGACGCTCAAAAAATTGTAGCTGAAATAATAATGATGATGGTGATAACTGTATTTATTCGGATAATTATTAATATTATTATTCAACTGGAAACAAAACATCTGCTGCTCAAGAAGGAAGTTCAAATTGAATGCTACCCTACCCACAGGCAAAAGTGCCACTTAAATAAGCCCAAAAGGCCTTTGAAAAGTTACTGCAAGCAAAGGGTTCTATTAAACATCCAAATTAATAACGGAAACCCTGCCTTGAAACAGAACAGCATGGGAGGGGGGCAGGGGGAGCGCTGCGCGCTCAGAGGTGGTAAAATACCAGGAAAGTTCACTTAACACTCATTTTTACTTTGTTTGGAGGCTAGATTTACACTGAGAGACCCAGGTGAAATATTCCACAGAGCCACCTGCAAGCAGACTCTCAGCTTCCACTCTGATAAAAGGTGAAACATCCTCCTCTAAATGGTCTGCTTCACAAAGCCGACCCCGAAGTGAGCGGATAAATCTGCTCTGACACATGGAAAACTATTTTCATAATCCTGAAAAAAGGCCTTTCTCCAACCCCCCGAGCTCAAACCCCCTGTGCAAAGAGCCCTCGCACATTTGAGAACCAGGCATAGGAGGGAATCATTTCACATGTATAAACCCGCTCTCTGGGACAACAACAAGCCCACATAACCATCACAACCACCAAGAAAAATAAGGCACTCACAAAGTCACAAAAATTACAAAGATGACACATTTACAAGCAGCAAATACCTTGTCAAAAATCTGATGCGCGAGACTGAAAGCAGGGAAGGCCAGCTCAGAGGTGGGAGCCGTACTGACTACTACCTAATTGTTCATTAAATAGAAGCTCTGACTTCCCAATAAGCCATATTAAAAATTAATATCAAAAATAATACCATTCAGCCTAAACTCATCATTCATATCTAACAATACCAAACTGCATTCTAATGAAATTTCACCTTCAAAATAACTCTGACACCAAAACTAAGTCTGATACTGTTACAAAAGCAGTGCGGGCTTTGTGGCCCACACATTTTAAGGATATTCAAATAACCTTGCTCTGTAGGTCTCTCTCACACCACTCTCATGATCCCCAGAATAAATCAAACTGCTCGCAACCCTGCGTAATCGCGGGCTTGGAAGCCGGTCGAGGGGACCCTCTGGTGTATGGCCCTCACAGGTTCTCCTCAGGCAGCAACCACAACTCAAGTGGACTGGCCCCCCAGCTCCTGCCCACACGGCAGGCTCTGGGAAGTCCTCTCCAGCGCCGGTCAGGAGCCTGGAGAAGCTGCACGTGAGACGGATGGGACACCTGGGGCTGCGCCCAACCACTGCTCCGCTCCCCAGCGAAATGCTTCACACCAGTGAGCCTGTGACCACGAGCATCAGGGCACAGGGACAGTCTGCAAGCCAGGGGCAGCTCATCCGCTTGGGTTCAAATCCCAGCTCTGACACTTAGTAGCTGTGTGACCTTGGGAAAGGAACTTAACCTCCTTGATTTCAGTTTCCTCACCTTGAAAAGGAGGAAAAAATAGTACCCGACTCACAGATCTGTTATGAGGATTAAATGAGCTTTTCTTTGTAAAGTACTTGAATAGTGCCTGACACCCAGTAAATAAGTCTCCGTTGGCTGGTTGGTTGCATGGATGGAAGGAGAGATGTATCAATATACGATACCTGGTCCTATGTGTCCAAATCAGCTCACTTTATACATTCAATTCATATTTTCTGAGTGCCGCCACGTGCCAGGCACCTGGAGTTCAAAGGTCCCTACCATTCTGGAGCCACACATTTTTCCCTGAATACTTACTCTATCAAATGAGATGACGCACCTCAAAGCACTCGGTACATTTTGATACACAGTGATGCAACGTTATCATCATTATTTTTGTGACTAGCCTTTTCTGAGGCTTTAAAGGAGAAAAAGGAAACATGAGAACCCCTGTCATCAGTAAGCCAGAAATCTATTCATAAGACCAAACATAAATAAACTCGGCAATGACAGGGAAACGTGAAATGCCAGACTGCACGGTGCAGGCAACTGGAGGAGAGGAAGGCGGAAAACGATGTGGCCAGGCTTTCCAGAAGAGGTGAGGGCGAGGCGAGGGCTGGAGGGTGGACAGGACCCGTCCTCTGCACTCTGGAGCCCAGTCTGTGTCTTTCAGGAGGGCAGGGGCTCACAGCAATGGCCCGAGCAGAGACGGACAGGGTGCCCAGGAGCCGAGAGGAGACTGGCCTGATTCGAGCGAGATGACGTGGGAGGCGTGTCAGGCAATAGGAAGCCAGCGAAGGCTCCAGACAGGTAAAAGAGCACGTGCACGCTTGAGAACCCCAACAGGACGGAAGGCAACCCAGGACTTTAAAGTTCCAGACAAAGAATGTAAGCGTGGGCTATTTACATGAAATAATACCGAGCCCCAGGAGCCTCTAAGTTTGATTTCGTGTTCTGGTCCCACCCCTCCAGCAGGTTCTTCTTTGGGACACCCCTGGTGGCTGGTGCTTCCAGTTGGAGCAGGTGGAGGGTACCATGCGCAGACTGAGACGATTCCCGCGCCCATGCTCCCTGTGCCGGAACAGCAAAGCTGTCTTACCGCCTCCATCTTCAAAGGAGGGTCATAGCAGGAAGGATACGAACACGTGTGTCCTATCTTCAGAGTTAAACAAAAATGTGTGTGGTGTTCGCATGAACAGAAAGTAAGTCTACTTCTCCAAAGTAAAGCCAGACCCGCAGTTGTGCCTGGCCACGGCCTTCAGAGGGGCAAGGTCCTGCAGGCCCTCCCTGGGCTCACGTACCCCCAAACTGTCTCTTGCGACTGTGGAGCTCAAAATCCATGTCATAAATTGTTTACTATGCGGGGAAAAAAAGAATCAGTGGAATCAGCCCTTGGGCTTGCCTTCTAATCTTACCTTGACGGGGGACACATATAACCCTTCTCATAAATGATGAACCCTTATTAAACAACAGTTTTCCACTCTAAAATGAATTCCCTCCAATCCTCTGGGCCGAACCTTCTCCTACTAAAACCTATCAAAGAGGAGAAACTGCTGGGCCTCCTCATAGGCAAATGCCCCCCGCTCCAAGCCAGCCGCCGCTCGGGGAGGGGCAGACACCTCGGCAGGAAAGGGAGAACAGCCTCCCTGATCTGTGCAACTCCAGGCCTCCCGTTCAAGTCCTGCCACAACAGGATGGGTGACAGATGTCTGTGGTTCAAAGAGCATCTTATGACTGAACACTGACAGAAGGCAGCCCGAGCACCTTAGGCTGTCAGCTCAGACGACAGGACTGCAGCCGGTGAGCAAAGGCTCCGTCCCCGCTGCCGGCTTCTTCCGTGGGTGGATCAAGTGGCCCAGTGGATCCCACACCCCTGGGAAGGTGGGGTCGGGGGGCCAGGACAGAGCACGGCAGCCCACAGGCTCCCGAAAAGGGATGTGACAGGGATGAGCCCAGACGTGCATGGCCTGAATGCTAGATCACCGCGGAGGGATGTTTCCTCTCCTTTAGGAAGAGCTATTAACCTTTCAGATGACAGCCCTGGGATGGGAGTGACGAGACGATTTCTGAGGTCAGCAAGGATCTCTGTTCTCAAAACCTGACATCGACGTGCAAAAGTTGTGACTGAATCCTGGTGTCCCTGAGTGGAAGACTAAATGCATGTGACAGATCTTCTGCCATCAAAATGCCCCATTTCCCAGAGTATCTGTCACAGATTGATAACATCCACGCAAAAAGTTAAGTACAATTATGACTGTCACTAAGAAACATACTTCGGAACCTGTGACTGACAACTTGCTGGAAGCTGACAAATCACCGGAAGATTCCTGAACAACTCAAGAGCAGCGCCGCACACCTTATAAGGGAAGCTTAGCCCCAGCGGACAACAGGGAGAGGCTCCCGGGAGGCTGCGCCCTGTGTCTCTGGGAGGGAAGATGACATTTTCTCCTGGGGGGACAGTGTCGGTGAAGGGTCACCGCAGGAGCCCATGGCCTGAGATCTGGGGGGCAGAGTTCAGGGGGCCGCTTCTCCCTCAGGACCCCAGGCCAGTGGGAAGGGCAGAGTGGCGCTGCCGGAGCCATGGGGCCCCGCCCAGCCCTTGTCCACAGAGCCGTGAAGTGCCCGGACATCCCAGCACTCCGGGGTGCAGACTACTGGCTTCAGCTGGACTCCGAGAGCGAGCTCCTGCCTGCCCACGCTGGGACGGAGCCACGGGCCGCAGCACGTGGGCCTCTGTGCCTCCATCTCGGGAGGGCGCCACAGTGCCACCCTGCAGGCCCTGAGCTCCGTCCTGACACCGGCTCCAGTGCGCGGGAGGAGGCCCGGCTGCAGGTCGGAGGATGAGGAAGCGCCGACAGTGGCGCGAGCAGACCTGGGTGACAGGTGCCCGTTGGAGCTCCCCGAGTCACCCGGGGCAAGGTGTCTGCGTCCCTAACGTGCAGGTCTGCTGAATCTGTATTTCTGAGGGTGGAGCTAGGGAATATGATGCATTTCAAGAATCACTGAAGGTCTGAAAACCCAAAGGCTGTTTGAATACTGCCAGCAATTGGGTGCACATGACCTCGCAAGCCGGCTTCTTCAATGCCAGGGGGTTTTTTTTACCCTTGGGAAGTTCTCTTTATTAATTTTTTAAAATGTTAAGCCCAAACCTACCTCCTTATAACTTCATCCCACCTGATCTAATTTTGCCTTCAGGGGCTCCCAATGCCCCAGCCCCACCTGGAAGCACTTCTACTTTCCCTTCTACACGGTGACCATTTAGACATTTGAAGCCAGCTGCCTCGCCTTGACTCAGATCAAAACTCAGCGATTCCTCACACTCAAGCTCAATGCTCGAGTCGGGTAACTTTGACAAGGTGGTGCGTGGCAGTGGACGCGACTCTCCTGATGTCCTGACAGGCCCAGGACACCGGGTCAGGGGGCGTGCCCCACTGTGCACGCCAGGCTGCACTCGAGGTACCCAAGCTCGTGCCCAGCCTGGCTACTTCACATGAACCGCTGCTAAGCCACATCTCCTCAATTTGGTGCCCGAGCAGTTGACTTTTTGAACCTTGGGGGCCCTGTCCATTTTCGCCCATCACCTTTCATCCCCCGGTAGCGGCAGGGTATTCTGGCTGTAGAGGAGATGCGGAGTATTGATTCTGTCACTCAGCACATCAGCTCTCCCTAATGACTCTGTGTCATCTGCACATTTGATATGCATGCCTCTGATGTCTTTATCAAGCCACGGGTTCTGCTGTTCAGCAAGCCGGGGGCAGCAGCCCACCAGGGCCCCTCGTGGGAAGGCACAGAACTGTTCACTCAGCCACACTCTGGGGCTACTGGTACTCCATCAACTGCAAGTCCACCTGCCTCTCCGAGCTTTTCCGGACCTCGGTTCCAGCAGAAGCTGAACCTTCTCTTCCCTGCAGAATCATATGTGAGAGCCAGTGTGTGGGACAGGAGCGGGGGCTGCTCTGGCTGAAGGGGGAAGGTGCTTCCTCTGTCTGCAAGTGCCCAAAGCAGCAGCAAAGAAGCAATCAGAAAAGCCCAAATCCAGGGACCCCGACGTTTGCTCTCACACACCAGGCCGACTTGCAAAGCTGAGGCCACCCCGGGAGAGAGGTGGGGACGTGGGATCACGCCCGATGCCCAAGGCCAGGCGCACCCTGCTGATCAATGTGTGTTAAGCGGACGGCAGAGGACGGGGGCAGCGCTGGGGCCCAGGGAGAAAATGGAGGCTCCAGGCCCCCGGAAGAAGTGGCATGCCCTTCTTCACGTGGGAAAAACTGTCAAGAAATGAGCACAGAGACGTGTGTGTGTGTGATGAAGACTCACTGGGTGAGGAAGAGGAGCTCTGCCAACACATCTTATCCTGCCTTTGGCCGTGACCTTCGACCACTGTGCCCCATTCACCGGATACAGCCAAGGGGACTGCCCATCCTGAAAGGACAACGCCACATCTGGCCCCGCGACTAGCATTCTCTGCAGTAACAGGGAGGAAACGGGCAGGAGGTGCTCGTTCTGAGGGGCAGTACCGGCCTCTGGAAAGGGAAGGCGGCTCTGCCAGGACCACGAGGGCCTCAGGTGATGACCCATCAACAGAAACTCCACCAGCTGCCCCTTTTGTCTGACATAAGCTGGGGATGACAGCTCTCCAAAAAGTGACAGGAAGTTCTTTGATATACGAGTGACAGCGAACACGTTTTTAGCTTTTCAGACAGAAGCTCCGGCTCAAGAAGGCAACATGGTCGGCTACTGGCCCTCCCTGACTCCCTTCCTTCCCCCGGGGATTGGCTGGGAAAACGGCCCGCTGCCCGCGGGGGAACCGGCCTGCCTGTCCTCCAGGCTCCTCCAAATCTGGTCAGTAGAGGGCGCTGCATCACCGCACTCTCCCTCCAGCCTGGGCTTTGCAACTTGATCCCTGTGTCCACACAAAGGCCACAGCTGAGGTATTTCTTAGGCTTGTGGTTTAATAGTACAGGAGAAAGAAGCAGCAAAAACAAACTTGCTATTTTACGATATGATATCACCTATGTAAAAAGTACACAGAAAAATGACTTGAAGGAAATATAGCCAAAGGTTATGAGCCTTTGCTTACTGGAGATGGTATTTGTTTTTTTCATTATTTTCTATACTCTGTCAGTTTTCTACAAGCTTGTATTCCTCTCATAATCAGAAAAACCTGAGGAGTCTTCAGGGACTCAGGAGCTGTCTGCGGGTGGGAGTGGAGAGGCTGCAGCCCAGGGTCTGAGGCTGTTGGAGAAGCATTTGTTGCAAAACTGAATATATGCCTGCACCTGGGCTGAGCTCTGGGAAATAAAAGGCACTAGACACAGTCCCTGCCTTTAAGGAGTTTACAACATGAGTGAAGGCATAATGGCTGAGAAGCGCTCTGAGGGGAGAGCCTGGCACGGGCACAGGGCACTCAGGGAAGGCCTCCTGGGAGAGGCGGCATTTGCGCTGACATCTGAGGTGGGGGATGGGAGACACACCTGATGCACAGGTGTCCACATGAGCAAAGGCACAGAAGCACAAAACAGGAAGGGGAAAAGAGGCTATTGGTTCAAAGTTTGAGGTGTGGGGACAAGAGAGAGAAGACTAATCCTGGGATCCAGACCTGGAGGCCTCCATCCTACAGGCCCACTGCAGGCCCCCAGCGGAGACAAAAGCCTCATCCACAGCTCACCACCAGAGAGAAAGCTGTTAGTTTCCTCTGCTGGACAGATAACAGGGATCTGAAGCCTCACGGAATAACATACTCATCATTTCATAAATCTTCAGTGAAAATTTGAAAAATCAGCATTTCTTTTTTTTTTTTTTTTTTTTGCGGTACACGGGCCTCTTACTGCTGTGGCCTCTCCCGTTGCGGAGCACAGGCTCCAGAAGCGCAGGCTCAGCGGCCATGGCTCACGGGCCCAGCCGCTCCACGGCATGTGGGATCTTCCCGGACCGGGGCACGAACCCGTGTCCCCTGCATCGGCAGGCGAACTCTCAACCACTGCGCCACCAGGGAAGCCCAGCATTTCATTTCTTATCAAAGATGCACAATAGGAGAACAATACGAAAACTGAAGAACATAAAAAAACCCTGATGAATTAGGGGGCTCATGTAGGTGTACAGGCCATCTGTAAATTTACTGCATAGTGAGAGAGGAGAGCTTGGGACAGACAAGTGGTTTTTACTGAGAAGCATTAATGTAACATTCAATTATCCTACTGCATACTGGCTGACTTAACTCAGTCAAATTAGAATACATTTTATATTGACTATTTTGACATTTGCTTTATTTGGCAAGTAAAACAAAACGGATCCAATTTCCCTGAAGCCATTGTAAACCATTGTACAAGAGGTTATAAAATACATAAGCCTCACAAGGCTTGTTCCCACGCACTATCTCCAGGTCTGTGTGGCTCTCTGTGGCCTGTGTTCTCAGGTCCCCTGGCTTCAGTTCCTAGAGCCCGTGCACCCACGCTGACCGGCTAGCTTCTGGGGAGATCGCTCTTCCTGCCTTAAGTGGACAATCAGAGCTCTTCCTTTATCTCACAGCAAGTTAAAACCTGCCCTGAGGTGGTGCCTATTTCTAGGCCCTTCCAGATCATATAATGTCAACAGGAAGCAGCTGGAACCTCTCCAAGACGACGGGCCTGAGCTGACCCTGAGCACACGTGACGGGAACCGCAGCCTCAACGGTGACCTGGGCAGTGAGAAAGGAACTCCAAAGTGCTACCGAGCTGTGCGAGCCTTATACTCCTAAACCAAAGACGCGCAACCCTGGGAAGCTCATCAGTTAGTCATATCTCTTCACACCAAAGTGAAACTGAAAACTGTCAACACTCCTCAAGTTTCAGGCGATGGCAGGGGTAGATACGATTAAGTACCGCTCTTGGTTTGTGAAACTGTCGAGAGTGAAAAAGGCCAGACTGTCTTCTGGAGGACACCCCGAAGGACAGGCCCCGAGCTGCCGGCTCACGACTGTGCATTCGTCCGAGGCAGCGGGAAGCCCAGCAGAGGTTGAACAGGGCGCAGGAGACCGCCTGTACCACCCTCTCCCCTGACTCTCGGGGGCAGGGTGTGGACCGTGGGGCGTGGGGAGGGGGAAGCACCCAGTAATGGTTTTGTCCTGTTCCTGGCCGATTTTGCGCACCTCGAACTGCCCACGTGGAAGCTCTGAGATCCGTCCTCATTTATGTTACGTCCAGCTCCAAACGGCACCACCTCACAACTTCGTACTGGCTTTATTTACTTTTGTAATTCTTTTCTCAAGCTTAGTCTATCATTGCTGTTTGTTCCCTGTCCTCAAATAATTTACGCCAATGATGCAGAGGTTTTTGAAGGTGTTGGCACCACTACTGCCTCTGCTCCAACGGAAATCAGGTGCAGAGACCGGTCTGCTCACCCCAGTTTCTTTGTGGAGACAACTATTTAAAACTAACAGCCCCTGAAAAACTTCTCACTATTCTCTCCTACCCAAAGTACCTATGTCTTAGTTTGCAGCTCTTTGGGAACAGGAACAATATGGAAATGAACAAAATTACCTACCAACCCTCCTGCAGTTGAAAGAGTTGCTGGCCAAGGCAGAGAAGGAATTCCACCTTTTACGGCCAGCACTCCCAGCAGCGTGGCTACAAGTCATGTGTCTGTGTGCGACTATGAGCTCTTTAGAATAACAAGCCCATTCTAAGTTGCATATTCTGCTACTTTAGAAGCCTGCAGAATAGGTGCAAGACAGAATGGCTTTTACGTTCATGTAACGCAAAGATTTCTAACTGATTTTGTAAAACCTCCTCTAAAGGTATATCGCTTCTGCAATGTTTCCGCAGATAGCAAGTGGAGGGGTTCTAAGACGTTACGCAGTGGGACCCAAGACCACATGACTCTGTGACATGCATAAGAGAACAAGACGCCACTGACAGGGCCTCACCTGGGAAGGCTGGGGGCTGGGGTGGAGGCAGCTGATGGCTGGGAAGGCGTCGTGGGTTGAGATGAGTCATGATTTCTTGGTACTCTGCCCATTCGATACCAGATCCCCATGCTGTTCAACTCCCTTTGGGAGAAAAGAGAAATCTTCACAGCACCGTTTAACATAAAGTTACCTGAGCTACAAAGCAAACCAACTCATTTAAGAGAATCACAGCCTCAGACGCCAGGGAATCAATTCTTGCCCATGAAGGTGGGTTACATCACCTCCCTTTGTGCTCTGGGCATCACAGTTCAAAGCCTAACGTGATGGCAACTGTCCCAACTCAGCAGGCCCGTCTGACGTGGCCATCTTCTTCCCCCACCCCTGGGCCTGCCTTCCTACCATATGCTATCCACATTTTCCTTGGTTCTCGGTCTGCAAAATTCTTCGTATTCCGCCATTTCCTTGTGGGTATTCGTGCGACCAGCTGCTTCAAGTTCTTTGTGTGGTTAGGGCGAGACAGATAGGGCACTGGGCTGACACGTGCCTGGGGTTTAGCTATGGGGAGAATGAGCCCCACCCAGCTCCATGCCGTGCTGCCCCCCTCCCCCTGCCCCCCACCTCCAGGGTAAAGCTCCTCACTGCCCGGTGTCACCTGGTGTCAGCCTTATTCTCAGGCTCAGTCTGGGAGACATCTTCACAGAGCCCGAGGCATGTGTCCCATGAACCACCACAACTAAGGGTAGTGACAACAGGGCCCGACGGATGCCACGTCAGGGTTCCTGTTATTTGATCTGCACACACCCCCGCAGCCCGGCCCCATGCCCCACGGTCACAAGTGTTTATGAGACAGGCATACTCGCAGGAACTGTAACAGGATTATTTTAGACACATCAACGTCCAACTGCTCAGCTGCTGCACAGAACTTACACGTTGGGATGTAGAGGAAGATCATGCCTCCAAAAACTGAGAACAGATTTGTTCAGAGCATTCTTCTGGCGGCCTCTCAGTACACCGCGGAACTATTCTGAACCACGGCCGCGTCTCATCAGGTGGTTGATTCCAACCAGCTGCACTGATTCTGCCACCTCTCGGTATCAGGCCACAGTCAGGCCTTGGAGGAGCTGTTCCCCGTCTGACAACCCCAGACCTTCGCAAAGTAACCTGTGGAACTGAGCCCATTCTTAAGAAAAAGCGACAGAGCTCTGAACACTGAATTCTCTTTCCTTAAAAATAACACTGGAATTGTCTTCCTCTGAAAAAGAATTTTTGCCCCAAGATGAAACAAAAATATACTTTATTTAGCAATCTTTTCAAAATGATATAAAAAAGGGATTCTAGTTTTGATTACCAAGACATATATGGTAAGAATCTATTCTTTAGAATTGTTTAAATTGGTTAAAAATTGAATCTTTTAAAGTAGCATAGTGTGCAATTTTAAAGAACTCAATACACATAGCAACTGAATATACATAATACATGTAGTAATTATTAAACTGTTGGTTTCTACTATTTGTATGTAAATGGCTGTTTCTAAGATACCTGAAGTATGGTTATTTTCTTACCTATTTTCTACTTCCATAATCCTGTTTCCATAATGACTTTAAACCATGTTGCAAAACAGGATTTTTGAGTGTGTAGAAAGGGTATGATCATAGAGTCCTTTTTTAAAAAAATTAATTATTAATTTATGGCTGCGTTGGGTCTTTGTTGCTGCACGCAGGCTTTCTCTAGTTGTAGCGAGCAGGGGCTACTCTTCGTTGCTGTGCGCGGGCTTCTCATTGCAGTGGCTTCTCTTGTTGCAGAGCACGGGCTCTAGGCACGCAGGCTTCAGCCGTTGTGGCTCGGAGGCTCTAGAGCGCAGGTTCAGTAGTTGTGGCGCACAGGCTTAGTTGCTCTGCGGCATGTGGGATCTTCCTGGAAAAGGGCTTGAACCCATGTCCCCTGCATCGGCAGGCAGATTCTTAACCACTGCGCCACCAGGGAAGCCTGAGTCCTTCTTAAGGACCACAAGATCTTGAGACAGAGAATCAGATTCCATAGCTGAAGAGTCCAAACAAGCTATCGTGCACCAAGATGAAAATAACCTCTATTTCTGTGACACCTGCTCCCCACGTGCTTCAAGCAAACACCGCAGCTCTATCTCTCTCTCTATCACCCAGTCCGTGAGCAGCCTTCAAGTAAAGGCCGTGGCTTTTCGAGTAAAGAGGAGGGTCTGGGCTCAAATGAGCAAGATCCAGGAGGCCGACCTCAAAAGCCAAGTAGGAGAACGCATCCATGATGTAGGGACCCACAGGGATAAGCAAGAAGGTTGCAAAGCTGGCCAGGGAGAGGCACATGGCCAAGAGGCCGAAAACCCTCAACCACACTATCAATTTGAGAGACCCGAATTTCAGCTGACTGAGTATAATGGGTGAACACCTATTATCTTTTGGACATCCAGCATCCCTTCATCCCTCTTCTGACGCTTTACCTTCCCTCTGTATTCGGGGAGCAGCCACCCCTCATTCCCAGTGCCTGAGTTCCAATGGAGCTGACCCCACTTTCAGCTCAGACTTGGTCAATCAGAGATTGACATTTTCCTGGTAGCAGCGACGGGCTCAGGGTGCACGTGACCCCAGTGAGATCAATCAAGACCAAGGCGAATGAATTCTAGAACTTCTGAATACTGGTCAGGAGCATGGTGTCCTGAACCAGCGGCCTCCCAGGTAGGAAGGGCAGCAAGGAGAGCTAAGGCCAGAGGCTGATGAGAGGCAGACGGCTGAGCCCACGGGTCACACAGAAGGTCTCAGGACCCGGTCCCCAGGGGTGATGTGAGCACCCTCAGCAGACAGCAGAGATGAGACTGGGGTTGTTGAGACTTACCCAATGAACGTGTACTGAGGAGGGGCCTGCTTGGTCCGGCCCATGATCCGAATGTCACAAATGGCAGCTTCAGTTGAGTCCCGTGGGATGAATTTAATGCACAGCCTCTTCTTCCTAAAAGCCACCTCCTCTGAAGGAAAGGACAAGAAAAGGGATGAGTCTTCCAGAGGTGCCCACGTCTCCGTTTTCAACACCATGTCTCCTGTCACGTTCCCTTCCCAGCGGTGGAAGTGACCAGCCATCCAAGTCGCCCGAAAGAAGGGCTGGACGCAGGGCTGCAGTGGACAGGCCCAGTCACCCTGCCCTGCATTCGGGGCCTGACCCCCGACAACCCCTGCCAAGAAGGGGCCCAAAGGGCACACACACCTCTGCAAGGAGCATCCTGGAATAAACCCACGACTACAACCTGCTTGCTGCTCCAGCCATCAAATACAAACACATGGACACCCTGAGTGTCAACACATTTCACTACATGGTCTTTTTTCTTTTTCACTTCTTAAAAAATTTATTTATATTTAAAATTTTTACTTTTTGGCCACGCCACACGGCATGTGGGATCTTAGTTCCCCGAACCAGGGATCTAACCCGCGCCCCCTGCAGTTGGAAGCGTGGAGTCTCAACCGCTGGACCACCAGGGAAGTCCTTTTTCACTTTTTATTACAGAAATTTTCAAACATTCCCCCAAATAGAGAGAACAGTAAGATGAATCCACATGTTCCCATCATCTGGTTTTAACACTGTCAACAATGGGCGACCTGGTTTCATCTCCTTCCCCCACCCCCTCCAGCTTTGCTGGAGATTTAGAATGACTCCCCAACACCATGTCATGTCACCCACCAAAATCTCAGTAGGTATCCATGGCAGGCTTTTTTAAAAAAAATTATTATTATTTTTTACCATGACTGTTATCATTCCTAACAAAATGAACAATGATTCCTTAATATCATCCAAGAGTCTGTACTCAAGTTTTCTCCATTATCTCAAAAGTGTCATTTAACTGTTGGTTTGTCTGGACCGAGACCCAAACACCGTCTGTGCACTGCATTTGGTTGTTAGGCCTCTTTTGTTCTGTGGCAACCTCTCCACCTTCCCTTTATCTTCAGGGCACTGATAGGATGGAGAACTCAGGTCACCCCCTGTACTTCCTGTAAACCGGCAGAGTGAAAGGCTCGATTCGATTCCGATCAGGCAGGAGCACTTCACAGGTGACGCAACGTACATCCGACGGTGTAATACGTGCGGCCTGGGGCTCAGCTGGGTCACCCTCGGTAGGTCCCACTGCTGTTGGTACCTCACTTATAAAGTCCCCAACAACCATGCTCATGAGGTTTTCTCATCCCCTGATGACTGTTGCCTAGATTCATAATCTCATTAAAGTCGTCAACATAGTGATTTTCTGTCATTCCTTCTGCATTTATTGGCTGGAATTTTTCTATATAAAAAACATCTTATTTTTCAACTACCTGGTCTCCCTGAGACATGCTTTGTTACAGGAAAGGAGAGATAAATATGTGATTCTTCTATTTATCAAGTACCCCAGCAACTGCCGAAGGTGAACAACCACCCACGTGTTTTTTGTTTGTTCATTTGTGGTTTTTAAACATGACTTTCAATCAACTGCAGCCATTCAGTACATGAGTCGGATAGATCTGGGGTGAAATTCCAACTCCACCATTATCCAGAACCATAATCTTAGGCAAGTGACTTAATTTATCGGTAAAAGGGAGTTAATGAAACCTGAGGCCATAGGGACACCGGGTGGACGAAATGTGATGACATATATGCTTCCCTTAGCCCCGTGCCTGGCACACAGTAAATGCTCAGTAAAGAACAGCCATGGGGCTTCCCTGGTGGTGCAGTGGTTGAGAGTCTGCCTGCTAATGCAGGGGACACGGGTTCGAGCCCTGGTCTGGGAGGATCCCACATGCCGTGGAGCAACTAGGCCAGTGAGCCACAACTACTGAGCCTGCGCGTCTGGAGCCTGTGCTCCACAACGGGAGAGGCCACAACAGTGAGAGGCCCGCACACCGCGATGAAGAGTGGCCCCCACTTGCCACAACTAGAGAAAGCCCTCGCACAGAAATGAAGGCCCAACACAGCAAAAATTAATTAATTAATTAATAAACTCCTACCCCCAACATCTTCTTTAAAAAAAAAGAACAGCCATGGATGTTCTTACCGTTATTTTTTTATTTTTATTTTTTGCGGCATGTGGGCCTCTCACTGTTGTGGCCTCTCCCGCTGCGGAGCACAGGCTCTGGACGCGCAGGCTCAGTGGCCATGGCTCACGGGCCCAGCCGCTCCGCAGCATGTGGGATCTTCCCGGACCGGGGCACGAACCCGCGTCCCCTGCATCGGCAGGCGGAATCTCAACCACTGCACCACCAGGGAAGCCCCTCACCGTATTATTGTAAGTAAGCCTCTGGCATACAATTTGTGTCAGTGTTTGGCACTGATTTTCAAGACCTTTCAGTTCCGTGGCAGGAAATAAGCACATTTAAATCAGGGAGCGGGATAAAGAGGAAAGTGCAGTCCTGCTGCTGGTCTTGATTTTTACCAAAGGGGAGATTAGAATCAGGTGCTGACATTTTGGGGGAACCAGATGGAAACTCAGAAACTTTGTGGGTTCTTTTCCTAGTGAGGAAACTGAGGGCTAGACCAGATCTACCAGCTATGAGTAATAATACTGGATACTGAATCCAGACCCCAAATATCGTATCCAAGAAGGCAGGGGTGGTAACTGGGGGTAAACTGTCCACAGCAATCCTGCAGCTTCAAAAACTATGAGCTCATAAGATCAGGCCTTTGAAAGTGTGAAGGAGGAGAGACCTTTCCTCAAAGTAAACTACGATGCAGGTCTTTTATGTACTTGCTCTGCCAGCTGCTCTTTGCTCCATTCTTCCATCTACAGCAAACTCGGGGTAAGAGATGGAGCCACTAATTACACATGCTTACACAGGCCTGACTTTAAGCAAACATACAGAGTCCACAGAAATGTGTTCAGTCACGCTAATGAACACAGAGAAAGGACATAGCACTTTACTAAAACAAACAGTCTTCCAGTTTTTTAAGTGCTATAGAGATTGCAACAAACCGTATTTTAAATTAATTACAGGAGTCTCATCTTTCTGGCTGATTTTATAAAATCAGGACCCTAAATGCTCTCAAACATCACAGAGCTGACCACAGGTTTATCTGGTCAGCTTGAGCTCACCTGTCCCTGGGTAAAGGCTCCAGGAATGACCGCATGACCTTAAATGAATAGGCGACCCTAAACTCACCCTTCCTTGTGTGATAAGACACTTGTTGGAGGTGCCAGGACCCGACCTCAGAATGTCCATGGGGCAGTAACCAGTGCACCCCCAGTCATGGTGGGGGGACTTCCCAGAATCACTGGGGCCACTCGGAAGCTAGACCAGGACTCAGCCCTGGGCCTCCTCGCTCAACTGGTTCAACAAATTGAGAGGAAAATGCAGAATGAGAACCCCCTTGGCTCTATAGTATATCAATATACAGACATTTTAAGCCACTTAGTTGTCAAAAACTAACGACAATGCAAATTTTAAAACTAAGAAAAACACAGGGGAAAAGTAGGAAATTAATACAAAAAGTCTACAAGGCAATTTTAGCTCTTAAAGAGACCATTCATATAAGAATAAGCAAAAGCAGCAAGCAAACACGTGAAAATATTCAGTTTTGCTAATAAATAATAAGTGAAAATTAAACAAAATTAGAGAGTAAAACTAAATAAAAAATGTAAAACCTATGCTGGCAGGCCGGTGGAAAACAGGTACAAGCCGCGATCATTAGTGGCAATGTGAATTGGTATTCCTGCCGGAAAACAGGTACAAGCCGCGATCGTTAGTGGCAACGTGAATTGGCATTCCTGCCGGAAAACAGGTACAAGCCGCGATCGTTAGTGGCAACGTGAATTGGTATTCCTGCCGGAAAACAGGCACAAGCCGCGATCGTTAGTGGCAACGTGAACTGGCATTCCTGCCGGAAAACAGGCACAAGCCGCGATCGTTAGTGGCAACGTGAAGTGGCATTCCTGCCGGAAAACAGGCACAAGCCGCGATCGTTAGTGGCAACGTGAAGTGGCATTCCTGCCGGAAAACAGGCACAAGCCGCGATCGTTAGTGGCAACGTGAAGTGGCATTCCTGCCGGAAAACAGGCACAAGCCGCGATCGTTAGTGGCAACGTGAAGTGGCATTCCTGCCGGAAAACAGGCACAAGCCGCGATCGTTAGTGGCAACGTGAAGTGGCATTCCTGCCGGAAAACAGGGACAAGCCGCGATCGTCAGTGGCAACGTGAACTGGCATTCCTGCCGGAAAACAGGCACAAGCCGCGATCGTCAGTGGCAACGTGAACTGGCATTCCTGCCGGAAAACAGGCACAAGCCGCGATCGTTAGTGGCAACGTGAACTGGCATTCCTGCCGGAAAACAGGCACAAGCCGCGATCGTTAGTGGCAACGTGAACTGGTATTTCCTGGAAGTTAATTTCGCAGCAGAGGATAATAAAGCTTATCTTTACTGAGCCCATCCTCTGATCAAGGCACTGTGTATGGCAGGTACCTTAGGTGATTCAAAGATGAATTAAACACGGATCTTGCCCTCGAAGAAAGTAAGTAGCAAAGGCGTGAAGAAAACAGGTAAATATCCCCCCCCATTTGAGGCAACTGAGGCCCGGGAGGCTGAAGTCATTTGCCCAGGGTCCCTCATTTGCAAGTGGCAGAGGCAGACTCAATATTAGGTGAGTCTGACTCCAGAGCCCAAGTTCTTCCCATGATGCCTGGTGCAGTCTGTCCTAACAGAGGTGAAGATGGGAACTCGGAAGCAGAATCGAGCACTCCCTTTGGCTTCCCACCACTGTTACTGGCATTTGCTTACTCTCCTCCCTCCCTTCAACACAGGTGTGCTGTGCCAGGCAGGTGAAAAGCAGTAAAGAAGGCAGATGGGGACCCTGACCTCCGAGTGATTATAGCCACCCGCTAGACTGAGCTCCTTGTGGGTTCTTTTCCTAGGCTCATCTTTATATCCCAGAGCCTGCAGTGCCTACAGCAGACACACATCCATTGTGGCTGACTGTGGAGAGGAGAGAGAGCTTGCTTCAGACTCACATCTAGGGATCAGAGGCTGTTTCACGCAGTCTTGAGCTCACCCTTGAAAGACATGGGGTGTGGATATTCAGAGTGAGGGAGGGGGCCTTTAGGCCAGGAAAACAACAATGCAAATACGTGGAGTCCGAAAAGAAAGGAGCATGAAGACGGCACAGTAAGTGGCTCGGTCTGGGTAAAGCATGGGGTGCTCGAAGGTAAGAAGTACGTTGCAGAGCAGGGGTCCCGAACTCCCGGGCCACGGACCGGTACCGGTCCTCAGCCTGTTAGGAACCGGGCCGCACAGCAGGAGGTGAGCGGCGGGCGAGTGAAGCTTCATCTGCCACTGCCCATCGCTGGCAGTGCCGCCTGAACCATCCTCCCCTCCCCCCGACAAAAACTGTCCTCCACGAAACCGGTCCCTGGTGCCAAAAAGCTTGGGGACCTCTGCTGTAGAGGAAGGTCGGGAGCAGGCCGTTGAGGACACATGACCCAGCAGCCTCAAGTCCTTGTAAATGCATCACAAGGAAATCATTCAAAATCTATACATGTTCAAACTGATCTACAGATTCAACACCATTCCTATCAAAATCCTAGCTGGCTTCTCTGCAGAAACTGACTAATGTTAGAAGTCACATGGAAATTTGAGGGACCCAGAATAGCCAAAATCATCCTGACAAAGTTGGAGGACTCATATCACTTGGTTTCAACACCTGCTACAAAGCTCCAGTAACCAAGACTGTGTGGTTCTGGCATAAGGAAAGACATATATAGATCAATGGAAGAGCACTCGGAGACCAGAAACAAACCTTCATGCTTACAGTCAACTGGTATTCAACAAGGATGCTGAGACAATTGAACGGGGGAAAGAACAGTCTTTTCAACAAATGGTGCTGGAACAACTGGATACTCACATGCAAAAAATACATTTGTTTAAATCAACTATACTTCAATAAAAAATTTAAAAAAAAAAAGAACAAATCTGAACCCCTATCTTGCACCATTCACAAACTTTAACTCAAAATGCATCAAAGACATAAATGAAAGAGCTGAAACTATAAAACTCTTAGAAGAAAACACAGGCATAAATCTTGGTGACCTTGGATTTGGCAATGGTTTCTTGGGTATGAGTCCAACAGCATGAGCAACAAAGGAAAAGAAAATAGGTAAATGGAACTCCACCAAAATAAAAAACTTTTGTGTTTCAAAGGACAGCATCAAGAAAACGGAATAACTGTACATCAACTATACCTCAATTTAAAAAAAGTGAAATGAAAACCCATAGAATGGGAGAAAATTTTTGCAAATCATATAACTGATAAAGGACATATCAAGAATATATTAAAACATTTTTACAACTCAATCATAAAAAGAAAACCCAATTTTAGATGGGCAAAGAATTAGAATAGCCGTTTTTCCAGAGAAAATTACAAATGGCTAATAAGCATATAAAAAATGTTCAACATCATTAGCCATTAAGGGAAACACAAATCAAAACCACAATGAGAGACCACTGCATACCAACTAAGATGGTGAGAATTAAAAAGAATGACAATAACAAGTGTTGAAGATGTGGAGAAACTGGAACCCTCAAACACTGCTGGCTGGAATGTAAAAGGGTATAGCTCCCTTGAGAAACAGTTTGGCAGTGTCTCAAGAAGTTAAGTATGGAGTTACCATATGACCTAGCAATTCCACACTTAGGTATATACCCAAGCGCAATGAAAACATATGGCCACACAAAAGTTGGTGCATCAGTGTTCAAAGGAGCATTATTCGTAATAACCCTAAGTGGAACAACCCAAACAGCCATCAGTTGAATGGATAAGCAAAATGGTATATCCATATAACAGAATATTACTTGGCAATAAAGAAAGGAATGAAGTGCTGACATGCTACAACATGAACCTACCTTGACAACATTATGTTATGTGAAAGAAGCCAGACACAAAAAGACTACAGATTATACAACTTCATTTATATGAAATGTTCAGAATAGGCAAATCTATATGGAAAGTAGATTAGTGGTTGCCTAGGGCTGGCAGCGGGGTAGGGAGGAGAGGACTAGGGAGAAATGGGAGAGTGACTGCTAACGGGTGCAGTTTCTTTTGGGGTGATGAAATGTTCTAAAATTCATTGTGGTAAGGGTTGCACAGCTCTGCGAATATACTAAAAACCACTGGATTGTAACTTTAAATGGGTTAATTGTATGGTATGTGAATTATACCTCAAGAAAGCTGTTATCCCCAAACTCCAATACATAAATATATAAAATCTATTGGTAAAAGGTGCTTAAACACATGCTTTTACAGAGCGGCACTATGGTTAAAAGTGTGGGGAGTCACGCTTGTGTGTGTAATCTAGTTATTCCCCCACTTCTAGATGTGTAACCTTGGATAAGCTCTTTAATCCCTAAGTAGTTACTGTGCCTCATTTTTCTCATATGTGAAATGGGTATAATAATACCCATCTGCAAATAGGGGTCTTACTGAAGATTAAATGAGATCAGGTATGTAGAGCATTTAGCATACGGTAAAGACATACTAAATACCAACTATCACAATTATTAGCTAATACACGTCAGTAACAAACAAAAGCAGCCCAATGTCCAAAAGTGAGGAGACGATTAAGAAAAGTAGGCTACACAACGGAATTCACTTGTTCCATTAAAATAACAGCTATGTGGGGATCTGTGTAAATATGGAAAGTCTGGTCCATAAGAAATGCTTGCAAGAAAACAGCAGAAAAAAAAAAAAGTAGGTCCAAAATGGGGCTAACTATGGAAAAATAAAGTATGTGTGACAAAAAGTGAAATGCAGAGTTTCATAAATGGATCATGTGTCATAAAGAAAGGATTCTCTGTATTTGTTTTTTTATTTACTGCATCACTGTTGTGGATATCCTAACATTGGTCATAAATAATTTAAAATAAAACAAGTTATAGCACATCAAAATGAGGAGGCTCAACTACCCAGAGGTTTCCAGCTCTATTTAATAACTGGCGTGCACGACAAGAACCTCGAAGTGCCCCAGGATCCTGAAGAAGCTTCCGACGTGTCCGCCACTCACTTCCACTCTGTGCTGCTCAGGGATCAGAGTCTTCCCTCAATTTCGAATCCTGAGGACTCTAAGTTGCAGTCTTTCTGGTTCTGACTTTTCTTTGTGCTCCAAGAGCCCCAAATGGGGCTATTACTGCACTTGTGTTCCCTGCATGCTTTTGGTTTTTTTCCTTTTGCTTCTGGGTCTCATGCCAAGCTTGGCTTCAGCAGCACCGGAGAACGGGCTAAGGACAAACTATAACCGGTTTCACTGTCCCCTTCCTGAGTGAGCCGATTCAGCAGGGAGCGCCGTTCTGCTCATTTACATGCCGCTACCCAGAACACTGAAAACTCCTTGGAGAACCAAGTCAGGCATATGTCAAAAGCAGCAGGGTTTATCTGGGGCACGCAGTAAGGCCTCCTAAAATGTTTCCGAAGAAAAATGCACATAAAAATATACCTGAAGGAAGAAAATTCTCATCGTGACAAGAAGTAGTAAGGGGTGACTCACGTGTGTCTACCGTCTCCTGAATTGGGATGAAGCCGACAGGCAGAGTGTCCTTGATGTCGATGAGCTTCATGTCCACTAACACGTTCCCTAAATGGCTCTTGGGAAGAAAGAAAAGAGATATAGATGATTAATCTGAACACGCCTGTAGTGGGTTTGCCATTTTGGCTTCAAAATGCATATTTAACACAAGACTCGTGCAGCTTCACAACAGCAGGTTAATTACAGTAGGTGTCATTTAATGTTCCCCAGCAGTTACACAGGGACTCTGATGGCCCCCGGGGAGGAGTTTCCTCTGCAGAACCTCAAAGCCACTCACTCAGATGTGGCCTTGGTTAGCAAGATGAGCCCTGAGCATCAGCTCTTGGGGTAGCAGGTTTAGAAAGGGCACGTTCCTGGGGTGGTCGCTGCACAGGGAGAGCTGCATCTCAGCCTAACAGAGAACCTATCACACTCCTACGTGATCGCCAGTCTGCATATCGACACACATTTCGGTGGCTAGACACATTCTGTAAAACCCCACGAATCATAAACTAAGACACAGTGAAAAGCCCTGCTGCCTAATATTACACATCTTCTAAAATGACATGCACAAGGGCCTCTTAGAGCTTCTACTTAGTGGTAGTGCACGGGGTCCACAGTGCGCAGTTTCCGCAACCAGTGCAAAAATATCTTCGAAGACAGCATGCCATCCTGTAATTGCAAGAGAGAATTCTCTGCCAACACACTGGCACTCGCAGCCCACATTTCAAGTTGGAAACAAGCTCTGAAGCGATCTACCCTACGACTGAGATATGTGGGCCCACCTCGGAGATTTCGTTAAATTCTTCAGTTAAAGAAAGAATGATGCCTTCTGATCCCAAATCTCTCCTGTCAGGATACTAGCAATGCACTTGGAAGGCTCACCTTCCAGGAGCACCTCATCCCCACAAGTCCCCATGAGCACACTCTCAGTATACCTGTTCTGCGCTCCCGGACGACCCCACCACCTTGCCCTGCACAGCAACTCCTCAGGCGCCCTGCTCAGAGAAGGGCGTGCCCCTCCGTCTCTGTGCCGCACCCCATCCTGCGCAGTGCCAACACCATCCCTGAAAGCCAATCAGGGAATTCCTATCATCTGAACTCTACACTATGTCCTCTCTCGGCACTCGTAATTTTCCTTCATATCAATTTATGATGACATGTTTGTGAGGTTTTTATTTAACATCTGCTTCCCCACTAGAGTTTGAGAGCCATCAGGACCACAACTATCTCTGCTACTACTATACATCCAAGCCTAGCATCGATCTGGGCACACAGTAGGTACTCAAGAATTATCTGCTGAATAAATTAATGTTTTTTGGTACAATTTTTAACTGGGTGGGCCACTCAGAACCAGAAATCAAATTGGATTTGCTTGGACGATGAATCTAAACAATATCAATAGATATATTAAAAGTATATTTAATAAATGTATTATAAACCAAAAGTACACAAATGAAATAAATTCTTGAAATTTAGCCATGAAGGTCAAAATGTCAAGTATAAACTATGACCAGTGTTTTTTCGGCACTGTGGTCACAAAACCGTTTCTCTAGAAATATGGTGTTTGCCGAGGATTTAACATTATTACATTTCAGGTAGCTGGGTCCCAGGAAAACAATGCACAGATCAGCGCAGCAAGTGGAAAGCGAAACCCTCACTGATGCGGAATAAATCTCTGACTGTGGAGGAAGGGTTTGAACCATTAACCCAGCTCGCGAGCATCACCTGCTTTCAGAATCACCTGATCTAATCTATCATAACTTTTTTTTCATGGCAGTTGCTTTTCCACGTCATCGCTGTTTTCTGCATTGAGAAATTAACAACTGGGTATGTTTTCCTGCCCCATAGATGGACGGGTGTTCACCAGTATCCTTCTCAAACGTCTTCTACTTGACAAAAGTTGGGTTTTACAGAAGTCAACTGCAAACCACTTAGCGACCTCACACTCCACACTCTACAAATGTCCCTGATCATAAAACCAGAACATCAGTGGTGCAGCCATGAAAAAAAGCATGAAAAAACCCCTCCTGTGCATATGGAACGGGAGCCTGCCCTGTCAGAGCTTCCCGCAGCCCAAGTGTGGTCCCTCCGTGCAGGGGCTGCCACTGCACCGGGTTTAATACAGAAATTCTGCGACACCATTAATTTTGCTTGTTCCTCTCCCCTCCCCCATCCCGTGCTCTCTTTCATTTCCTCCTCATAAATATGAAGAACGTATTCCCAATCCTTGTTGAGCAAATGATTCATGCCAAAAGCCCAATATGCACTGACTCAGGGTATTTATATTGTCTCTGGTAGCCAGTATTTGCTAGTATACTGTAATTATTTTTGACAACCTTGCATTTAAGGTAGCCACAGATAACCAACTTAATATTCAAATGTTCATAAATTCTTCTGTTTAATATCCTCCCTACCTAATCTATGTACATTATTATTACAGGTAATGCAGAAAGTACAGGGCATGAAAAGTGCAATTAATCTCAATCCTTCCCCAGGAAGCAATGTCACTCCAAAGCCAGGTTTCTGTATTAATAGCATTATTGGGGGAAAGGAATTTAGGCTCCAAAGGAGTCTCTGCAAACTCCTACACAGCGAATCTCAAGTCACCTAATTAAGAATCTGTCCAGTCTTGAGATTCCACATCCCTCCTTTGCAGTTGTAAAAAACTGTCATGCAAAGTCTTGGCTCTGACAGCAGGGCCGGGACAGACCGGCTGTAACATTAAAATATGCCTTATTCCTGCTCTAATCCTGGGCTGGCAAGTGGGCCCCTGCCACCCCTTCAGCTGTATCCCTCTGGATCTCACTATAGGACCCATTCTTTCTTTTTCTGAAAATAAGATGCACCTAATTTCCTTACTGCCTCAAAAGAGGGGCAGAGGATTCTCCCACTGCCCTTGTCCTCATCTTGCATCCCCTCATCACGCCCACCTCCCCACGTCTGCCCAGCCCTCATGGAGCAAGACACGCATAGTAGGCACTCAAGGAACATCTGAACGTTCGACAAATGTTGACTAAATCGGTGTATTTTCTATCATCCACTTACCCGTGACGCCTAAAATTAACAAGCCCCAGTGACTTCTCTCTATCATTTTGAGGCCTGTCATTGTCCCCACTCCAAGGGATCAGGGGCTCTTCTGGCCTAGAGCACCGACACCCCACGGCCTTCAAGGAAATGCAACAAAAACAGAAATAAAAAATGACCAACGAGATCGTAGCTGTCCCTTGCGGCCACGGCCTCCTCTTCAGTAGGAGAGGCTGAGTGGAGACCAGGAGTGAACACATGAAACCACCCGGCAGAGTGAGGGTGTGAACAAGATGCTCAACCCTCAGGAGTTGTTCCTCACAGCCCTGAGCGGCAGTGAACACACAGGCCTTCTGCAGAAAGGGTAGCCAGTGGGCAGAAAAGAGGTGACAAAAGCTAAGAATACGACTAGTTTCAAAAAAGGTTTAGGTAAGCTCCAGGGACAAAGGGGACAAGAGAGAACTGTATGTGGATGTGGACGCAGGAGGGAAGGATGGGGCCAAGGGGGCACTACCCCTAAGATCACGAGCCCCATGTCTGGAAGGGTAACCCGGCCTTCAGACCTGTTCCTGGGGTCTCCTCGGCTGCACCGTGACATGAGGGACCTGCTCAGACCCACCGCAGGCTCACCTGCCAGGACTTTCCCCTACTCCACCAGAAACTCTGTTCTTTACAGCAAGCATGTATTACTCTCATCATTAGTGGGAAAAAATTAAAGCAATGAGTTCTCCCTGAGTCTGTTAGGAATCATTTTCCTAACAAAGACTTACCAACAAACAACAGGAATGGCTGGTGGAAGAGGGTGCGGGCCAGAGAACTGTGTGACTGTCCACAGCCAGCAAATGCTGCAGGGACGCACGAGGACCGTGATAGGACCACGGGGCTGTGGGGTTTGTGATGGAGAAAGACCGTTGCCTTTCCCCTTCCATGCTTCTGAATGGGGATGTTTGAACCTGATTTTTTCTTTATAAATCATGAACATGTATTACTGTTATAATAAAACCTATCAAAATATTTCCCACCCAATTTTTTTTTTTTTTTTTTTTTAGCACTCAGGCCCAAAATAAAATGTCACCTTAAAAATGAAAATCTGACTGCTCCCTATTTGGAGTTAGGAAAGACAGGTGGCCTTGGACAAGCATGAAAACTCCCTGATGTTGGAAAGGAGCTAGTACTTCAAGAGCCTGTCTGAGGACAGAGGTGGCATATGTGCAGAGTGCCCAGGACAGGTCTCACACAGGGTGGACGCTCACGAAAGCCACTTCTCTTTTTTCTGAGCCACCCATTAGAATACTTTGTTGGAAGAGCTTTAGTAGATGTCTTTAAAATTTCCTAATTTATGGGCTTAAGTATTAAACAACACAGTAAAAGAAATCTGCCTGTGTGGTGGATACCTACCTGCAGAAACGATGAAATGTCATATGTCAGAGAGACTCGGGGAGAAAGTTAACAAGGCCATGTCTGGGGGAGGGGTGACCGCGTGGCATCCTTCTAGCTATGCTCCCATCTGTTGGTCAGCTTTAAATCCAGCTCCCCTGGAAGACACTTACCTCTGTACTACCCTGTGACTTGTTACTTGCAGGAAAGGCAGGCAGACAAGAGCTGTGAGAGAAATCTCCTAGTCTCCTTTGGAGAACACGTTTTAATGGAATTCACTGTACACTTGGGTATGTGGTTAATAATACTGTTAATAAATGAAACACAGCACAGGCTGCTGATTCTACCCCATTCACTAAAACCACAGATAAATTAACATAGTGATGAAAATAAACCACAACCAAAAGACGAGGAGATTTCAAACAGGAATGTAAATGACTTGTGCTCACGTAGCAAACAGAAAACCACTAAGACTTACATTTTCTTTGGAAAATGATCTTGTGAAACACAGGTATCTGGTAACCTTGGATTTAAATAAGCCGTCTTTCCAGAGGTCAGCATCCACACCATCTGCTGTCTGTGCAACCTACACCAAAGAGATGGAGAAAAGGACAGCAGGTGAGGCAGGATGCAGCCGAGGGCGTGTGAGCAGCTTCTTCGTACCTGCACCAATTAACTCCAGCCCGGACTCGTGCGGCATCTCATTAGTCCATTTCATGAGGCCCTGGGAAGAGATTTTCCAAGAGGGGTAAAGGGAGAGTGTGAAAAATAACAACTTCTAAAAATACTGTCCCTGGGGAAGCCATTGATTAAAGACACCCTGACAAAAGTGGTTCTAATGAGAAAAGAGCAAATTTTGTTGTCATGGACCAAGAAGGGATTGGAGAAGTCAGCAAATTAAGTTGCTCATTACCACTTACTCGGGGGATAGTACAGGGTGCAGAAAAAAGTCCAATGGGGCGTGAAATGCCACCTGAAAGGGGCACCGCCTGCCGTGAGCCTGGCACAGCCTCCTGCTCCGTCTGGGACCCGGGCTGGCCAGGGGCTGCCGTCACTGGGACTCTGCTGGGTGCTGGGGGGGGGCGGGGAGCTGAGAGATGCACTGTTTCTTCTCGGCACAAGCTCTGTGAGTGGTAGTCAAGGTCGCAAACTGTAGCATGATAGGAAAATTTAAAAAGACTCAGTTGCTTGTTTATAGTCTAAAGAGCCATCTTCTTGTATTCAGCTGCAAAAATTTTCCTCTAAGCAGCATTCAAGGATGAAGCCGGCCTTGATTTGAGTCTTACAGGACCTGTGCATGGGACTGCGGGGCTGGGGCTAGTGGGAAGCGTTCACAAGGACACGGGAGAGGAGACGGAGGCCGGCCAGGATGCGCTCTCCCCATTCTCTCCAAAATACTCATTAACGGACCATCAGGGCCTGGGCTGCTTCCTCCCTCAGCGGCCTAACAGGTCAGAGTATTAATCAACCTCCCACACCCTAGCTGGACCCCAATGGGGGACCCCCCAGAAGACTGGGAGCAGTGCCCTTTTGGGGGTGAGCTCTGCAGCCGCCACCCCTGCCCCTGCCAGGGCACTCTGGGCATCTCCCTGCTCGTCCTTCTGAGGCTTAGACTTTGGGAACCCGTCCTTGATCTGACAAGCTCCAGGCCGTTCTCACAAACTGCTGAAATCACCTCCATTCTTTACACAAAATGGCCCTGATGCAGCCCCATCCCGTGTCCACACTGCACAGGAGGCCCACGACCTCGGACTGTCACATGCGCAGGGCAGGGGGGTGGGGGTGGCTCCACTGGGATGGTCCCCAGAGCCCCGACGGCCACGCTCTCTGAGGGGCCTCTGGAAAGCCCAAAGGCCAACTGGCAAAAGAAAAATGCCTTCTTTCAAACCCAACGATCATAAGTTAGCAAGTGCAACAAAGGGAAAATAAAGGTCCTTATTCTAAATACGCAGATATGTTTGACCTGAAATCTGAAGGAGGAGTGGTATGGGGACAATCTCAGGGAACGTCTGCTCCAAGTATGTCACCCTCACAGAAAGAAACACGACGGAACAGGATCAGGCCCTGTCCGCATCTCCCCCCGAAACGGTCATACATAAAGTTGCTCAGAAAACATGAAATTGGAAGCAGTGGCCCCAACTTCCCACTCCCAAGGATCCCTTTTGCTTTGTTTTCTCCCATGGGTTCCATGTTTGAAAGATTTTTGTTTCCCAAACTGTACTTTTATTGTATTTCCTCAGTTCTAAGATGTAGTCATTTGGGAATCACCCATGGATTTAAAGAACACTCCTTCAGGAAAAAAGAAATATCGTATCAAAATGCACAAATCTATTTTAAGATGCATCCCAATTTCAGAACCATTAAAATGTGAAAAGATGCTATAGGAACAAAGAAATAAGGGAACCTATGTGGTTTCTCTATAATAAATGCATTACTTTTGATAAATTTTTAAAAATAGAGAGACTGCAGAACACTCAAAGGCTGTGGGACCACAGGCTGGGACTCAGAAGGAAGAGAGCTGTGTCCAACCTTCCACGGAAAAGGCAGGCAGTTCAGAAGGGCTTTCCAGGCTACTGGAAATTCCACTGAGGGGCGTTATGCACACTAAATCAAGGCTATTGTTTCCAGGGTTTGAAAATGATGATTCCCTCCTCTCACCCACTGCTAGAATTTTCCCTTTTCTGAATGAGAAGACACCTTGGTAGGATAAAGAGGCCGGCGCAGGACTGCCAAGGGAGAAAGCAGGCAGTGGACCTGCTCCCTCCTCAGAGGCCCCCTTCTCTCCTTCTCATCGAGGCAGTTACAGTCCTCCAATCCGCTCCTGAGAAACATTCAACACAGACATCCAAAGGCCCAGCTTTGCCCTGAGGCCACGACTCCTTTGCAATGAAGTGAAAATGTGTATCGCCCTCCAACCCCAGCCAAGGGGAGGTGTGGAGGGAGGTGAGGGTGAGAGAGAGAAGAGGGAGAGAAAGACAGGGGGCAGGGGAGTGTGTGTGTGTGTGTGTGTGTGTGTGTGTGCGTGCGTGTGTGTATCTGGACAGAGCGCAGCTGCCTGCAGCCTGGGGCCCGCAGGCCGGATCCACACTGGCTGCCGGCTCCACTGCTAAGCAGGAAGTGGGAAGGCCCGGGCCTGGCTCCCAGCCGGACTAGGGAAGTGGCCCTGGTGTAACAGCCTGGGCCTTCGCAGCCCTGCCCTCCGTGGAGCGATAAGAAGTACCCAAAGCTTCTTTACAACCCAGGCACGTAAAGGTGCTATCTAACCTAAACTCTTCCCATCCCAAGTTAGATGAGCTACAAGGTAAATGTGGCAGGTGGCTACATGGGCGCGCCTGCAGAATTTCACGTCTAAACTCTGCCCTTGTGAGCTCAGTCCTGAGTCCCAGGATGGGAGGCTGCAGGGGGAGGAGGAAGAAGTGCTCTAGGCACAGCAGACCCCAACCTGACACCCCAATGCTTAAGCAAGCCCCCTACCCTGTGGGCACTGCGGGGACAGAGGGGATAATGCATGAGACGTGCCTCAGTGCCCACTCAGGACGCCCACAAAACCAGTGCCAACAGGTCTACACTAAACATGAGGATGTCTGCCCTGAGAGCAAAACAGATATTTAAATTGATACCACAGCACGTCAGGATTCGAAAAGCCCTGCACTGTCACATCGGGCTCCGCTCCAATCTCCGGTCCTCTGGGATTCCTTCCCCATCTCTGGGACCGGACCTGGTCTTCAGACGCACATCAGGTACCTGCCCGATTAACGTTTACCTGCCCCTACTGCCCTGCCACTGGACTAAAAGCTTCACCAGGATGAGGACGATGCCTGATGGCCATTTATCCCCTGCACTAAGCATACTGCCTGATACATATGGGCTCCATCAAAACTTGCTGACGGAATGAATGAAAGAATCAGCCGGTCAATCTGGAGCAAAGCGTGAAACACCAAGGATCCTGCGACTCCTGGAGTGACGTAATAAGAATTCTAAACAATGAAATTCCCAGGACTTAATCCCTTGAACTGAGTGTATGTATCCGCTTCAAAATCACCACTCTGCGGCCACATCCCCATTTCAACAATAAGGCCACTTTTTCTTTCGGTTCTTATTTGTACCCTGCCCTGTTCCCCAAATGACTAGAATATGTCCAATGCTGTTGCTGGCTGCAGCACCCCCAGAGTGTCTGTCACAGGGCTTCACACACACACACACACACACACACACACACTCTTCTCTCACACGCTCACACTCTCATACCCTCCCCCTCTCTTTCTCGCATCTTCTCTGGTACAGGAGCTGCCTCTGAGGAGGAGTAGGTGGGCAGTGACAGAACGGACACGTGGGTTTATCTCTCTTCTCTGCCAATATTCTTCTAAGATGACAATCAAAGTGGAGGAAGTATTGGGGCCACTAAAATAAAGTGCAAGAGAGGAGTACAACACGAGAGAGATGCCATCGGGTGTGTGGAGGTGTGGGAAGTGGATGGTCTGGGGTGTAGCAGAGTGGAGGCGGTGACGGAGGTCCCAGGGCCCCGAGCCACCAGATACCCCTGGGATGACGGTGGAGGGCCTGGAGGTGGGTGGGTGCGAGTTTAGGGCTGAGACAGGCAGATGGGAACAGGCCTATACACAAAGCCATTAGACTCCCAGATCCCTACCCCTGTTGCAGAAGTATTTTCTGCAGAAACGGGACCAGTAGGGCTCAGGGCTCCAGAACACCAGACTGATGGGGAAGGAGGTGAAGGAGGAAGTAAGACTCCAGAGTGAAAGGAGGGGGTAACTATGCACAGTGAATGGTGACTGAATGGTGGCCCCCTCCAGGCTCACCCTCCTTCCTGCTTCTGGTACCTCGGCAGCCAGGTGTACGCTCTAAATGCTGGAAATTAAAGGATGCATCTCTGGAGAAACTAAAGAGTTCCAGAGAGAGGACCAGCACCTACAGGCTCTGTGGCCTCCTGTTATAGAGGCCAGCTCCCTGCTGCATCACCCACTGTGCAGCCCGCAGGTCATCAGGCCTACCCCACCGCGGGGCTCCGACCCCAGGAGCTAGGGCCTCACTCTTACCTGACAACAAAGGGTCACCAGACATCGGGGGGAGTCTCAAATATGAAAGACAGGGCTCAAATTATTAGGAAAAGGGGAACTTGAAAATAGTACAGATAATATGAGGAAACAGTGAAGGCTAAGGAACAACCAACCAACTCTATAATCAATATCTTCAGAGGGATGAGTGACTACATTGCAACCACCGAACAAGAACAGAATAATGTGAAAAACATTTTAAAAGGAACAATTGAAGACAATGTAAAGAGCTTAGACATAAAAAACTTACGGCTAAAATAACAAGTTCAAAAAATATATCGGAGGAGAAAGTTGAGGAAATCTTCCAGAAAGTAAAATACAAAGATGAAGAGGTTAACTAGAGAGGAAAAAAACTAAGAAAACTGAAGAATCAATACAACATCCAATTAATGAAATTTCCAGAAAGAGAAATAAAAAAAGGAACAAAAGGTGAGCCTCCACCTTAAAGAGGTCCTGAGAGTTCTAGCACAGTGAATAAAAAAGCCCCACCCCAAAGCAAAGCAATGGAGAATCCCACCACATTTGGGATGAAGAAACCACCTTTGAAACTTCCAGAGCGAAATAACAGACCACGTGCAGAGGAACGGAATCTGAATGCATCAGACTTCTCACCAGCAACACTGGAAACTAAGAGAACAACCTCTTCCAAATTCCGAGGAATTCTGGAATTCTCCACCTAAACCAACATCAAGTAAGCATGAAGGTAGGATAAAGACCTTTGCAGGCGTGCAACAATTTACTAAATTCACCCCCTGCCCACCCTTGAACCTACAGGAGGATGCATCAACACGGCTGGGGATTGAATCAATAAAGAGGAAACCCTGAGCTCCAGGAACAGATCCCACACAGGACAGCCAGAGGACAGCGGTGGCACGTCCGCCGGGCAGGGCCTGGACAGGAGGGAAAGCAGAGAAGGTTGTGGAACAAAGAGAGATGCCGCCATCTCTGAGGGAGGAGGGAGTATGGGACTGTACTCCAGCACTGGGAAGAGATACAGACGGGCACGTGATGGACGTACTGGAGCATTTACAAATAAAACCAGAGGCATAAAGCTATTTGAAAACAGCTAGTAACTAGCTTGAAACTAGCTTGTTACTAACAGCTAGGAACTAGCTTGAAAGTTTTAAAGGAAAATGTTAAATTCTTGTATAAAAATCAGTAGGCACCTAGACAATAAAGCAAATGAAAGAAACAAGTCAAGAACTAATTCCAAGAAAAGGAAAGGGTTAAAGAAAGAAACTCTAGTCTGGTACATTACTTGATTCAGTGGTACCCAATGTTTACATGTGTAAACACTGCCCACTAATTTACCAAAAATTGTGATGCTGCCTGATAGGGGGAGATTATGAGGACATTAAACGTGAGGATAAGTAGATCAAGAGATAAGCAGTATAGGGCTTCCCTGGTGGCGCAGTGGTTGAGAGTCCGCCTGCCAATGCAGGGGACACGGGTTCGTGGCCCGGTCCGGGAAGATCCCACGTGCCGCGGAGCGGCTGGGCCCGTGAACCATGGCCGCTAAGCCTGCGCGTCCGGAGCCTGTGCTCCGCAGCGGGAGAGGCCAGAACAGTGAGAGGCCCGCGTAACGCAAAAAAAAAAAAAAGAAAAGAAATAAGCAGCATAAACACATTATTTAGAAACATGGAGATGAAGTACCAGAAGTGAAAAAATCTAAAAGAGTTGAAAGTAACTGCCTCTGGGGAGTGAAAAATGGAGAGCGGGCAGGGACATGGCTGGGGGCAGCTATATTTTCTTATAAGCCTTTTAGTACTCTGATTTTTTAACCTGTACGTGTATCACTTTGTTAAAAAGAAAAACAAATTTTAATTTTAAAAAATCAGAGAGCTGGGAAAATGTCCCATGGAAGACAGTATGGGGGTATCATTCCTTTTAGAGGAACCATTACTATCAGGACCATCAGGGATGTTCCTACAGGCACATGACCTCGGTTCTAGGCATCTCTGTAGTGTGTCCCAATGCGTGACAATGTTCAAAGCCGAATGCGCCTTCTCCACTGCCGGTGTCCACCAGAGCTAACACGAGAATGAGGAGGGCCTGCAGCCCCGAGGCCGGTGTCTGCGAGTGGCAGCCCCCAGTCCTGCAGAACCAACGCCGGGACGTGGACAAGCTGCCTGCCCAGGGCGGGCTCAGCCTCTGCCTCATGCAGCCCAGGCCGCTGAATTCCTTCCTTCTCGGGCTCAAGCTCAGAGGTCAAATTCTGCACCGACATGCAGCAGTCCCAGAGGGAAACATGTGTTCAGGAAGCCCTGACGGCCCGCGGGGAGCGGGGCTGGCTACCTGCAGCTGGCTTATGGGGCAAGCCCGTGTGAAGGAATCCTGAGGTTAACTGTAGGAAACCCTCCCGGTCTGAGGACACGTGGTGGGGCAGGAATTCCTGCCGAGTACTTACTGTTTGCCAGGCTCTGGTGGAAGCAGGTTATGTGCAGTTTCTCAGTGAATCCTCCCAACCACCCAATGGAATGGGTACTATTTACTACCCAGTTTACAGGTGAGAAGATGAGGCTTGGAGAACCTCTGTAAACTCAAAGTCATTCACTGGTCAGAGCAGAGGTGGGTCTCCCTGCACCTTGCCTCTCCCCCCTCAGCACCCAGCAAGCAGAGCCCCCCCACCCATGGCCCAGGGAAGGATAGTCAACCTCCCAGATCAAAACCAGGACACCCGTGGGCCCTGCCTTTGGGTCAGTTGAGAAGCCACGTGCAGGCCTCCCTGGACCCAAACACAAAGAACAACCCAGGGCCACTTTAAAGAAGCACCAGCAATGCCACAGTGAAAGGCAGCTGGGGGCACATGTCACAGGTTCAGACTGAATGCTGCAGGGAAGAGAGGGCTTGAGAACACTTCTGGAAGCATGTGGGTCTGGAGAGCTTCGCTCTGATGACAGAAGAGAAGAAAACAAACTAATTGTAACGCTGAAATGACTGACTTATTTTGTGAGACTTCAGGCAAGGCCTAGTGTTCTAATTACATTCTTTAACTTGCAGGACATGGGAATACCTGAGCTCACGCACACCGGGGGAGGTGGAGGAAAAGGTACTAGAGGATGCTGTCCCACAACGACCAAGGAGTGCCCAAGCAGGCAGACCTAGGAAGAAAACACACTTGGGTTCATTTGCTCAGGACCTCGATGGAGAGGTGCATGGACTTATGGGAGATGTGGCACCATCATCATCGATGACCCTACTCTGCAGTCTATTCCACTGCATTCTCCATGCTGCAAGGATCACAACAACACCTAACATTTACTGTGTGTGTTCTATGTGCCAGGACCTGTCCTAAATATTTTATTCTCAAATTGTTAGTGTAAGTCACTCATTTAACACAACAACCCTATGAGTTACTGTAAGTAATAATCAGTTACTACCTGATTTTATAGATGAGGAAATTGAGGAACAAAAGGATCTTGGCTAAACAAATTATGGTATGTCTATGTAATGGAACACGTATACAGTTCTTAGAAAGGATGAAGTATGTCTATATATAGAATTATGTCCATAATTTATTGTGTGTGGGGGGAATCTTTTTACCAAAAAGCGTATGAGAGAATCCATTTAAGGTGGAAATGGGCACACCAATTGCTCCTGAAATGAGTACTAAGTGGTACAGCCTTAAATTACATTCATTTGGTGCTGCATATCAAAAGCCTTAAAGATATATATGCTCTGTGACCAAGGAATTCCACTTCTGGGCAGAGAGTCTGAGGAGATAATCAGTTCTGTGCACAAGAGTGGATCATCATTTGCTCCTTCATACTGAGCTTCTGGGCGCCAGACCCCGAAGAGGTGCAGAGGACAGAGGGTTGGACAAGACAGACTCGGTCCCTGACCCCATAGGGGTCACATTCTAGATGGGGGAAGATGCACAATAAACAGGCAAACAAATAAACAAATATAAAAGATAATTTTAGGAGGTAATAAGCATCTTATATAAAAGAGGGTAATGGGGACAGTGACTGTGGGGAGGGAGAGGCTACTCGGGTGGGGGACCGGGGGGTCTCTCTGAGGAGATGACAGGAAGATGCTGGCATGAGATCTGGAGACAGAGCTGTGCGGGGGGCTGGCGGGGTGCTGTGAGGACGGCAGGGGGAGCAAGGCTGATGGGTGACAGGGGCAGAGAGAGGGGCTCGGGACTGGAGCCTGGTAGCGGGGGAGGGGTGCTGTCTAGACAGTGTAACGGCAAAAGTGGGGAGGAAGTGACACATTTCTAATGATTACAGGGCACCCTTACAACAGAAGACTCAGCAGCCTTTTCAAACAACTTTGAGGACAGGTATCTACTAACATGGAAAGTTCAGCGGAAAGAATAAGTTACAAAATGGTTTCTACAGTACAATCCCGGAATCTAATTTAAAAAAACGGTACAGATGAATTTATTTACAAAACAGAAACAGACTCACAGATCTCAAAACCAGATTTACCAAAGGGGAAATTGGGAGGAAGTGATAAATTAGGAGACTGGGATTAACATATACAAACTTACTGTATATACAATACATAACTAACACGGACCTACTGTAGCACAGGGAACTCTACTCAATATTCTGTAATAGCCTATATGGGAAAAGGATCTGGAAATGAATGGAGATATATATATATATATAGATATAGATAGATATATATATCCATCCAATTTACTTTGCTGTACACCTGAAACTAACACAACACTGTAAATCAACTATACTTGAATAAAAATGTTTTTTAAAAAAGTACAATCTCATATTTTGTTTTTTAAAAGTTATCTATACAGAAAAGGATCTAGACAAATACAAAGCAAAATATTAACTACTGTTTGGTTCTGCACAGTCGAGATTACGGGTATTCTTTAATGTTATTTTTTAAAATTTATTTTTACTGAGGTATAACTGACATACAATATTACATTAGTTTCAGTTGTAAAACATAATGATTCAATATTCTATACACTATGAAATGATCACCACAGTACGTCTAGTTAACATCCGTTACCATACGTACTTACAGAATTTGTGTGTGTGCTATGAGGCCTTTAGAGACCTACTGTCTCTGAGCAGCTTTCAAATATGTGATATAGTATCGTTAACTACAGTCACCACACTGTTCATTACATCCCATGACTTATTTATTTTGTAACTGGAAGTTTGTACCTTTTCACTCTATATAGCTAAGAAAAACAAAAATTAAAAAAAATTTTAATATTAAAAAAAAAGAAAAGCAACAATTTAAAAGACTTCATTTGATGGGATGAGAACTAAAGATATGCTGGATTTAAACTTGAGAAACACTTTGTAAATCAGCTCCCCAACTAAGCCCCCTGGAGAGGGTCTGTGCAGTAAATCCGTAAAACTGTCAGAGGTCCTTCAATGTCAGTATCAAGTACTCTTGCCCGAAGAGTAGCTCTTGAAAGACAGCTAACCACCGGTTTTTGTCAATCTGTTCACACCCTGGTGTTTTAAGAGAGCCCGCCCACAATTCAAAGATGTGCTTGCCAGACAGAAAGCAATCAAAGGGGCCAGGACATTCCGCAGACGTTGCAAAGGAAACATCTGGCAGACACTAGGAACAAGAGCGGCGTTCAAAGGGCTCCTGACGCGTTAGATCACCCTCTGCTGAAACACACACACTTGGCCCAGGCCAGACAGTGGCCAACCGTGGAGCCCCTTAAACCCTTACTCAGACCAGTGTGGGCACAACAGCCTTCTGGGTCCCTAACAGGAGGTGTGCCCAAATGCCTTCTACACACGGTAAAGTGAAAAGAGCCTTCTGACTTACCTGCTGATGAGCCCAGGAATGCCTGCGTTTCGGTTCTGATTTATTTGCGTCATTTTACTGTTTTGAATCCTGATGGGAGACTCAAGTCTGCCAGGGGTCTTCAGCTGAGATGTCTGATATTTCTTAGCAGGAGAAACGAATGCGCAGCTCTGTCCTGAGCCTGCCACCGCTCCCTCAGCCTCCGGGCTGTTCTCTGCGCTCACGTCCCAGAGCACGGGCCGAGCTCTCCCTCTTTGAGCCCGTCTTTCCTAATCTGCCCGGCGACCTCCTGCCTCCCCGGCTTTGCCCCCGTGGCTCCCTCTCGTCGCTCAGCGGGTGGCTGACAGAGTCCCACCCTGCCAGGCCTCCCTGCCCACACTAGCCAGGAGCGAACTCTCTTCTTCCAGGATCTTCCCTTCTGACAGCTGCGTGCATCAAACCTTCTCTAGTATGGAGAAAACCATGAGATGGAGGAAAGAACTTGGATTTTTGGAGTCAAAAGGTGGAAACAACCCAAGTGTCCATCAACTGATGAACAGAGAAACAAAATGTGATCTATCCATGCAATGGAATACTATTTGGCCATAAAAAGGGAATGAAGTACCGACACATGCTACAACATGGATGAACCCTGACAACGTTATGCTAAGAAACAAGACAGTCACAAAGGGCCAGATACTGCACAATTATATGAAATGTCCAGAAAAGGTAAATCCATAGAGACAGAAAATAGATTGGTGGTTGCCAGGGGCTGGAGGCAGAGGGAGATGGGGAGTGACTGCTAACGAGTATAAGGTTTCTTTTTGTGGTGATGAAAATATTCTGAAACTAGACAGTGGTGAAGATTACACAACTCTGACTACAGGAAAAGCCACTGAATTATACACTTTTAAAGGACGAACTTTATGGTATGTGAATTATATTTCAATAAAGCTGTATTTTTTAAAAAAAACTCTTAGCATAAGATCTGGCACATGATAGACACTCCAAAAATGTCAGCTCTTTATTATTACTTCTGCTCCTTAAATTTTTCAAAGGACATAGCCCAGGGCCTTGCTGGTAGGACACAATCAGATATCTGCCAGATGGCTGAATGAACAAGTAAAAGAATGTACAGTGTGAAAGATGTACATGGAGCGAAGGGGGCACATCAGGGGCTGCATGGAACGGCCCTCTCTTTATTCCACCCTCCTTGCAGCTGCCGTGGTAACCGCAGGCACAGAAGGGACCAGTTCCTGGTGCTGGGCGGGGCGCAAGAAAGCAAAGGGTCCTGGAGACACCCCTGGAAATCAGGAGCCCTGCTTCTGCATCTGCTGATGGGGAAGGGAAGACACAGGGAAATCAGTTCCTGGGGACTGTGAGGCCCATGAGACAGGAAATGGGAAGGAAACATGGGCAGGGCACTTGGCTGCATCGAAGGGGAATCTCCTCCGCATTCCTGGTGGTCAGGAGAGAGCACCTGGGCACAAAGGCTCCTGCCTCTGCCACCTGCAGCTAGCCACGCCAGGACACAGCCCTGGACCTCCACAGACCCCATGGAGAGCAGCATCAGTGGCCTAGAGGTTCCCTCGTGGCTGGCTGGCACCCAGGTGGAGGGCGGGCTCCTCTCAGCCACGAGCACTCAATCTGTGACAGAGCTGCTGATGACACACCAGTGGCCGAGGCATGAACTACTCAGTCAACAGCACACAGGTGCCTAGTAATCGCTGTGGACCATGACACACCAGTGGCCGAGGCATGAACTACTCAGTCAACAGCACACAGGTACCTAGTAATCGCTGTGGACCAAAAAATTAAACTAGAGCTCTGCCTCACATAAAAACAAATTCTAGGTGGATTAAAGATTAAATGTGAAAAGCAAAACTTTAAAACTTTTCAAAGAAGATGTAAACTATCTTTATGATTTTAATAGAGGGAATTATTGAAGAAATAAACACACGTGTATAAGAAAATCCATAAAAGAGAAGACTGATGAATCTCCCTATCCTAAAATTAAAAACTTTGATCCTACAAAGGTCACTCAAATAGTGAAGAGACAAGCCTCACACTGTGAGAAATGCATAACTGACAATGGATTAATATCCAAAATAAATAAAGAACCCCTGCAAATCAAGGAGAAAAAGAAATAAGTGAAAAGAAAAACTATATAGAATATGTAGAAGCCATATGAGAAAATGTTCACCCGCTCTAGGAAAATACAAATTAAAAATGACAATTTTATACCATTCACAGTAAATCATTGACTAAACCATAACTATCTGACCAAAATGAGTGGGGCACAAGCTGGCAAAGCCACTTTGGAGAACACATTTACTATGTTCAGTAAGGGGAAAATGACCCAGCAATTCTGCTCCTAAATTGTTCCCTAGAAAAGAAATTCTTAGCATAACGATATGAGGATATTATTTGCAATACCGTTCATAGTAGTGAATTATTGGCGACAACCCAAATCTTCATCAACATAAGGGTCAATAAATACATCACAGTATATTCATGCGACAGAATTCCACACAGCCTTGAAGACACATGAACGGGAGCCACACATATCCCCAATGATAAATCTCAAAAACAATGCTAAGCAAAAAACCAAGTTGAAAATATGTACAGTATGATATGGATTCCATATGATAGCATCTATATAAAAGCAGAAAAGAACATATAGGAATGATAAATACCGAACTCAGTGGTTACTCTGCCACGTGGAAGGACACGTGGGCCTGGAGGGTGCACAGGCACCAGTAACGTTTTGTTTCTTTTATTAAAAAAAAACCTCACATAAACCTGGTGAAACGTTAAGACTTGGGAAAGATGCATGGCGGTTATGTGGGTATTTGTTACGTTACTGTCTATACTTTTGTATATATATGAAATGTTTTGTATCACAATTTTTTAATTAAAAAAAATCAGACGATAGAGACCTTAAAAATAAAGGAGTGAGGCATGCAAATACTCGCAGATGTGCACAAGGAGGAGCGTTTCCAGAGGAGACACAGGAAGGACACCCGCTTAAATGTGAGTTTCAGGTAAGCAATGAATCATTTTTTTCAAATTTTAAAAAATTTCAAATATTTTCAGACTTAACTGGGTACGCTGTATTCTTATTCTTATTTGCTAAGCCTGGCGACCCAAACAAGGAGGCCTGTACTAAGGCTTTGTTTAGTGAAAAACCAGAATGAAACTAAAAGTTGAGCAGGGGGAGGATGCCTGCACAGAGCGCTCAGCCTACACGGACACCACACACGAGGAGTGGGAATGTGTGTGAGCTACAGATGCTGATCTAGGAAGAGCTAAATGACACGTGCGTCCTTCAGTAAAGATGTAGCGAGAGCTCACTGCATGATCTAATTCATACTGAGAAGACAAGTTATGAAGCTGTAGTTCTGAAAGTTATTTACATACGCAAATGCAGAGGAGAAGGAAGAAAAAGCCAATGGATGACAGCAGCTAATAGAAATCAGGTGTGGTCGAAAGGCGCTTGAGCTTTGGCTGTGTTGTTTGATATTTCTAAAATAAGAAGTTTTTGTATTCCTTATTTTATTAAAAATAAATACAGGGGCTTCCCTGGTGGCGCAGTGGTTGAGAGTCCGCCTGCCGATGCAGGGCACGCAGGTTCGTGCCCCGGTCCGGGAAGATCCCACATGCCGAGCAGCGGCCGGGCCCGTGAGCCACGGCCGCTCCGGAGCCTGTGCTCCGCAAACAGGACAGGCCACAACAGTGAGAGGCCCGCATACCGCAAAAAAATAAATAAATAAATACATACATACATACAATTTCTTGCAAAAGGAAAAAACAAGCCTAGCGGGATATTTCCAAACTGTTAATAATACGTGTAGGATTACAGGGAAGAAAAGGTAATATTTTTGCTCTTTATTTCTGTAATTCTATATGATTTGGATTTTCTGAAATGAGCTTTTATAATTTTTAAAATGTCATGAAGATATTGTTAATTTACAAAAAAAAAGGCAGGGTTCACTGACTCTCTATCACGGAATCCGGAGAGTAAGAATTTCGTTATGGAGGATGAGTCTGCCAAGCAGAGGAAGGAAAAGAGAACAAAAGAGAAGCTGCTGCTGAAGCCTAGCTCAGCCCCTGAAGACCACCCTCTCTGTCCCGGCTAACCATGGCACGGTGTTCCAAAGTCCCTTTCTGGCTATGAGCTAACAACCTAGGCCTCACACGACCCAATACCTACTCTCCTGGGCCAGGGAGGCAGAACACAGCAGCTTAAAACATGGGCTTTGGTACAGGACAGATGTGAATTCAAATCCTGGCTTTGCCACTTAGTAGCTGTGTGACCTTGGCTGAGCTCCTCAACCTCTCTGAGCCTCAGCTTCTGCCTCTGTAAATGGAGACAATAGGTTCTATCTCACGCAGTTGTAGTAATAATTAAAAGAGACAATTATGAGCCTTGCCGAGCACCTAGCATACAGAAAACACTTCCTCAGTGGTAAATATTGCTGCTCACATTGTGTCAGAAGCACTGTGTCCCTCTCGTGCCACAGTGGGGTATGCTGGCTGACCTGGCTTTAAATAGAGACTTCAACTTATGGGTACAGTCATCACTAGGCTGCAATTCATCCCATCAGGCCACAAGTCTTTACTTTTCTTTCAGCAAATATTTACTAAGCACTTACGATACACAAGGCATGGCACCATGCGCTTCAGCATATACAAGTATGAGTAAGACGCGGAACCTCCCTCAGAGGAAAGCCAGAAGATGTGATGAGTCAGCAAGAGGACACAACACTTAGAGGCAGGAGACCCACCTGTTGTGTGATCTTGAGCCCTTGAGCTCTCTGAGGTTGTTTTCTTATTTGTAAAATAAGATTATAATAGTATCTTCATGCGGTCACTCTGCGAAGTAGATACTATCCATGGAAGCAACTAGCACAGGGACAGACACAGCACGGATATTCAGGGTGCGGGGGGTGGGGGTGGGGCGAGAGAAGAATCAAAGGCAGCTTTAGGTGGGGGCCTCATAAAGCATCAACAGGCAGGAATGAAGCAGAGGAAGAGGGGAAGGCACAGCCCCAAAGAAGACAGGACCAGAAATGACAGGGGCCTGGGTCCTAAGAGGCCCACTTGCGAGGAGCTGGGATGGCGGGACTCTGAGAGGAGACACACGGCAGGGTGCAGGAGCAGGGCAGATGCAGGACTCAGGGCTCGCCCCTGGGCAAGAGGGAGAGTGTCGGGAGAGCTCAGAGCGGGAGGAGAAATTCTAAGAGTGATGCTTAAAGGAGAAAATCCAGAGCTGAGAAGGGAGGGACCAGAGTCCTCCTGGAAGAGACTATCCAGGACACGAATGGTGAGGTCCTGGCCTCCAAGTGGGAGGGAGTTCAGAGCAGGGGCAGTTGTGGGTTGGGGACCTGGGTGGGGAGTTGGGGAGGACACACAAGACAGTTCAGTATGGGAATATTCAGGCTGAGTGTCAGCCAGCCACGACCTGTGGGCTTGTCTGCCAGGCAGGTGGAAACGTGGGCCTGGCTGAGGAGCGAGGCTAGCAGGGGTGGGTGAAGAGTGGCTGGCCCCAGGCTGGAGGAGAGCATACAGTGAAGGAGACTGGGTCAGAACCTGGGGGCGGGGGTGGTGGTGGTAGTGGCAGAGATACCACGCAAAGGGGAAATGGGGAAGAACAAAGGAGGAGAGAGGCGGAATCTCATTTAAGGGATAAGAGTGCTTCAGGAAAGAAGGGCTAGAGAAGAATATCTGATGACTCAAGAAAACACTGCGATAGTATAATAGTAACATACAATGCAATAATAAGCATGTTATTACATAGAATATATGACAGAATCCCACTACTGCTAAAACACACACACGGAGGGAAAAAAACTAAAGGATGTATGTCAAAATGTTAACAGCATTTTTCCTCTGAGTGATAGGATTATGAGCCACTTTTTTTCTTCCTTGTACTTTTCTATATCTTCCAAATTGTCTACGATGAGCGTGCGTTAGTTCTATATTCAGAAAACGAACACATTAAGGAAGGAAGAAACTGGTCAACAGCACCCAAAGCTGAGATGAGATCAAGAAGAATAAAAATGAGGAAAAAGCTATTGAGCGGGACACTTAGGGAGCACGGGGTGAGCTGAGTCCGATTTCAGGAACAGAGCGGACAGCAGCATGCTTGTGAGGGGGGGGAAGGGGGAGAGAAGAGGGAAAGAAGGAGAGAGATTTTCACGAGAGGGGTTTACAAGCAAGAACCAAGGCAGGAAGACGTGGAACTGAGAACTCCCCTCTCATGGGGGGATCAATCTTGGGAAGGAAGAGGGTCTCCATATCTTTGCTCATTTTACCCCTCCTGTCTGGGTCTGTGAGTTGCCTGTGGGCAGGGACTGCACCTGACAATCCCCAGTGCCCAGCGCAGGACCTGCACGTGGTGAGGGCTTGACAAATGCCTGCTAATACTGAGTGCTTCCCCTCTTCAGCTGCTCCGTCTCTAAAGTTTAAGGAGTCCTCCTCCGCACCTAGGAGAGTGCACTTCTATGAAGGAGCCCGCAGGCTGACTTAGGGAGGCTACAGAAATGCTCATTAACAAGCAAGGGCACAGGGCTGAAAGATCCTGGAGACCCCAAGACATCTAAGTGTCTTCTTCAGAACAAGAAGGAAGTTTTTCCATCGAACCAAATCAATTAACTTCAAGGTAAGACCAAATTATAAGATATAATTCCTGAATGCAGTTCAACGAGGCTAAGGAAAACAAAACAGGTCTAATATAAGAGGGCAACATCTTTGATAAACGGCACTGTTTTTGCCTCAGCTAGGGTACTAGCAGGATCTGGCTAAGAAAACAGTGAAAACTAGTGATCCTGGGATCAGCAGAAACCCCAGCGACCGTGCATGGCGTCCGGGGCTTGAGGAAGGATGCCAGCTGCACCCTGGCCCAGGCTCCCCCTGCCCTGTGTTGCTGCCCGCCCTCTGCCCAGGCTCCGCACAACCACCGGAGCGGGCTGTGGAGGTGCTGTGGGAACCAACCAGCCCGCAAAGGCTTGGCTGTGGGCTTCTGACCGGTTTTAACAAAGGCGCCCTGGAAGAGACCCAACAAGGCTAGGAGCACAGGAAGAGTGAAAGTGACAGGATTTAAGAGAAGACAAGTTGAACTCGTGCGGCTCATGAGTCACTCTCAATGACAGGAGGTGGGAAAGCAAAGGAGATGAACTGGCACTCGTGACTAAGTCACCCTTCTTATTTACTCTATTACTCAGCCCTCAAACCACACTGCCGGCTGTAATTGCATTTCAATTCATGTTTAACACAAACATAACTTAGCTGGATGCTGGCATCCAATATCCCAGACACAGAAAGGCAAAACAGAAAGGAGTCAGCTACTTCAATAAACGCTCGTTGCATGCCTGGTGGAGCATGGACGCAGCCAAGCACCGTGCTGGAGGGAGAGCCTATGAAAGACACCACTGCACGGCCTCCAGGGCCTTGGCTGCAGGGAAAGGGGCACGCTAACCGGCCTCTGTAACTAGAGTGGTAAGAGCTGCAATGGAGGAAAGTAAAGGCACTATCATAACACAGAGCTCGAACATAACTCCACAGGGAGAGGAACGGAGTGCGTGCACAAAGGCGCCGAGGCAAGAATGGCAACGGCACATCTGGAGAACTATACAGAGTTCCCACAGGCAGGAGGAGGGCTAGAAATGCAGGGAAGGGGGACATCAGAAAGGTCTTAGATTCCAGTGAGGTCCACCCGTTTGATAAACACTTACTGAGTGCTAGCTGCTAAGCATTCAGTAGTGAGTAAAACAATGAACTTGCCTTTGAATCTAAAAACAGAGGGCTGGAGGACCATTCTAAGCAGGTGAGGAATCTGATCTTTTAGAAAGTTTCCACTGGAGAGAATGTAGGAAAGACAGGTTAGAATGGAGTTAGGGAGAGGCACTGGGAGACGATTCAACGGGCCTTACAAAAACAGTGGAGAATATAGAATTGTTGGGCATTTGCTTAGTCAACAGGTCAACCCCTTCTTAAACCCTTCCCCTCTCATCTGCCCCTCTCCACAAACATCATGCAATTTGCAATCACATAATTTCCTATCGCATAAAACTCATAATAAACTTGTCAGCCTAAAACATGATCCAAAGGGTCATGGAACAGCCAACAAACAGGGTGGGGAAGTAGAAACAACAGAAGAATTCAATGAGGTTGTTGGACATAAGATAAATTTTTAAAGGATTAGTTTTCCTCTACACAAACTGAGAAGCTTCCCAACATTTTTCAAAGTTTTAAGATAGTTTGCAGAATGTGGGAATTACCTGTTCTTGACAATTTTATAGACTGCTGCCTTAAAAAGAGTTGGGCCAACTCAAAGAGTTGAGTGCTTTTGTTAGTAATAATTCTCTAATGACTTTTCCAATTTCTTCCTTTGATATGGGTTTGTTATGAAATTTCTTCTTAAATAGCAGTAGAAATGATCTAACTCATTAAGATTTTCAATTTTAGTTGCACAGGCTGAACGTAAGAGCTAGACATCATATTCTTTTATAATTTTCAAATGTCCTTATACTCTTACTTTCCTCTGTGCAATCTAAATTCTGCTTATATTTATTTTCTTTCCTTTTACTATTACATTTACCAAAAGTTTATCTATTATGCTTTTTACAAAGAATCAATTCTCAATTAACAACTTTCCCCTCTTTTCTCTTACTTCTAATTTCTTTTCTCTTACATCATGATTATATCTATGTTATTTCCTTCCATGTGTTCATCTAAGATACCTGAGCTGTGGGACAATATCAAGTGGTCTATATACATGTAATTAGAGTCCCAGAGAAAAGAAAGATGAAGAACTATTTTAATAATGACCAGAAATTTTCCAACTGCAAGAACAGCAAAATATACATTCCTTTCAGGAGAAAAGAAACATTTATGGATCATAGTCTAGGCTTGGGGTCAATGTAGGCCAATCCATCCTGTAGCCTGTTTGTGTACAGCCTGTGAGTTACAAATGGTTCTTCTATATGTTAAGGGTTAAAAAAAAAAAAATGAATATGCAATCGAGACCATATGTGGCCCACAAAGCTTAAAATATTTATTATCTGAACCTCTACAGAAAAAGTTTGCTGACTTATGCTAGGCCATAAAACTGAGTTATTCTCTGATGACACAGAATTAAATAAGATGTCAATAACAAAGGTATATCTACAAAATCCACAAACATATGGAAGCAAGATAACAGACACCTCAACAACCCATGGGTCAAAGAAGAAATGAAAAGGGAAATCAGTATTGTGAATGGAATTAAAATTAAACACAACATATCAAAATTTGAGGGATGCAGCTAATGCAGAGTTAGAGGGAAATTCACAGCATTACATTGCTTTTGTTGGAAATGAAGAAAGCTCTCCAATCAATGACCCAAACCTCTACTTTTAAAAAACAAGGGGGTGGGGCTTCCCTGGTGGCACAGTGGTTAAGAATCTGCCTGTCAATGCAAGGGACACGGGTTCGAGCCCTGGTCCGGGAAGATCCCACATGCCGCAGAGCAACTAAGCCCGCGTGCCACATCTACTAAGCCTGCATGCCACAACTACTGAAGCCCGTGAGCCTGGCGCCTGTGCTCCGCAACAAGAGAAGCCACCGCAATGAGAAGCCAACACACCACAACGAAGAGTAGCCCCTGCTCGCCATGACTAGAGAAAGCCCACACACAGCAATGAAGACCCAACAGAGCCAAAAATAAAAACAAATAAATAAATTTATAAAAAAAACTAAGGGGCTTCCCTGGTGGTCCAGTGGTTAAGACTCCATGCTTCCACTGCAGGGGGCGTGGGTTCAATCCCTGATCAGGGAACTAAGATCCCACAAACCGCATGGCACAGCCAAAAAAAAAAAAAAATCCACTGTTTTGGGACTTCCCTGGTGGCACCGTGGTTAAAAATCCGCCTGCCAATGCAGGGGACATGGGTTTGAGCCCTCGTCCGGGAAGATCGCACGTGCTGCGGAGCAACTAAGCCCGTGTGCCACAACTACTGAGCCTGTGCTGTAGAGCCCACGTGCCACAACTACTGAAGCCTGCGCGCCTAGAGCCCGTGCTCCACAACAAGAGAAGCCACCGCAATGAGAAGCCCACGCACCGCAACAAAGAAGAGTAGCCCCTGCTCACCGCAACTAAAGAAAGCCTGTGCACAGCAACAGAGACCCAACACAGCCAAAAATAAATAAATAAATTTATTAAAAACAAATAAAAAACAAAAATATTGAATCCAAAGTAAGTAGAAGGAATAAAGATAACAAAATAGAAAACAAAAATAATAGAGAAAAATCAATAAGACCAAAAAAGCTAGTTTCTTGAGAAGATTAATAAAACCCAGGCAGCCCGAGGAAGAAAAAAAGAGAGCTGATACCAATTATCATTATTGGGAATGAAGAAGAGGATATTCTACAGATCCTAGACACATTTAAAAAGGAGATATTACAAACAACTTTATGCCCAGGCATTGGAAAACTTAAATGGAAAAATTCCTTGACAGACACAGATTACCAAAGCTCATTAAAGAGTAGGTAACTTAAATAGCATTATATTTATTTAAAAACTTGAACTGAAGTTAAAAACACTCCTATGTCCAGATAGCTTCACTGGTAAATTCTATAAATATTTAAAGAAGAAAAAATACCAATTCTACACTAACTATTCCAGAAAACAGATGAGGAAGGAACACTTTCCAACTCATTCTATGACGCCAGCATTACCCTAATACCAAAACCGGACAAAGAAATTATAAGAAAAGAAAACCACAGAACAATCAATATTTCTCATGAACCTCTATATAAAATGTCTTAAAAAATTTTCACAAACTGATCTAATGATATATTGAAAGGACAATAGAATATGTCATTTGGGGTTTATTCCAGAAATGCAAGTTTGGTTTAACATCCAAAAGTCAATCAGTGAAGGGACGGGATATATGTATGTGTATGGCTGATTCATTTTGTTGTGCAGTGGAGGCTAACACAATATTGTAAAGCAACCATAAAAGCAATAAAAATTAATTAAAGAAAGTCAATCAGTATATTTCATCATAATAAAAGACAAAAGGAAAAACCATATGACCATCTACATAGAGGCAGATAAAGCATTTGACAAAATTCAACACCCATATATGATAAAAACTCTCTAGAAGGGTACTTCCTAATCCTGTTAAAGACTATCTACCAAAAAAATCTACAGCTAACACTGTAATTAAGTGGTGAAACACTGAATGATTTTCTCTTAAGATCTGGAACAAAGCAAGCATGTCTGCCTTCACCACCTCAAGAGTGCACTGGAGGTTCTAGCCAGTGATCTAGTCAGTGAATAAGGCAAGAAAAATAAATAAAAGGCATACAGACCAGACATGAAGAAGCAAAATTGTTTTTATTCACAGACAACATGATGGTCTATGTAGAAAATTATAAGGAATACTAAAAAAAAAAAAGCATAAGAACTAATCAAGGTTGCAGAATACCAAGTCAATAAACAAAATTGAATTGTTATCTCTGTAAAATAGAATGAAGTAAAATGGAAATAAATACCATTTACAATAGCATCAAAAATATGAAATGCTTAAGGAAAAATGTAGCAAAAGATCTTCATGACTTCTACACTGAAAACTAAAAAAAAGATTCACGAGAGAAATTAAAGAGGACTTAAATAAATGAAGAGATATACCATGTTATTGGATCTGAAGGCTCAGTGCTGTTAAGATGTCGATTCTCTGCACATTGATGCATACATTTACCACAACTCCAATCAAAATCCCAGCAGGCCTTTTCTGTAGAAATTGACATACTGATTCTAAAATTTATATTAAAAGTCAAAGGACCTAGGATAACCAAAATAACTTTGAAAAAGAATAAAGTTAGAGGACTACTTGATTTGAAAATTATTATAAAGCTGCAATAACCAAAGGGTGTGGTTTTGGCACATAGATATATAGATCAATGGAATACAATACAGTGAGCAATATACTTATACATATAAGATTAGCTGACTTTTGACAAAGGTGCCAAAACAATTCAATGAAGAAAGGATAATCTTTTTTTTTAAAAAAAGGGTGCTATAACAATTTGACAGCTATATGTAAAAGTGACACTTGATCCCTATATCATAACACATATAAAAATTAAATAAGTCATTGACCTAAACGTAAGAGCTAAATCCATAAAACTTCTAGAAGACATTATAAAGAAAAGTCTTGACCTGCATTTGGCAAAGATTTCTTAAATGTAATACAAAACACTAACTACAAAAGAAAAAATTAATAAACTGAATTCATCAAACTTTAAAACTTTTGCCTTTCAAAAATACGGTGAAGAAAATGAAAAGGCAATCTAGAGACTGGGAGAAAATATTTGTAAAACACATATCCAACAAAGGACTTGTATTGATATTTCAAATATACAAAGAACTCTTCAAACTGGATAGTAAGACAAACAGCCCAATTTAAAAAATGGGCAAAAAAATCTGAACAGACACATCACCAAAGAAGATACACCAATGGCAAAAAAGCATAAGGTTGGACTTCCCTGGTGGTGCAGTGGTTAAGAATCCGCCTGCCAATGCAGGCAACACGGGTTCGAGCCCTGGTCTGGGAAGATCCCACATGCCGCGGAGCAACTAAGCCCGTGTGCCACAACTGCTGAGCCTGCACTCTAGAGCCCCGAGCCACAACTACTGAGCCCACATGCCACAACTACTGAAGCCCGCGTGCCTAGAGCCTGTGCTCCACAACAAGAGAAGCCACCGCGATGAGAAGCCCACGCACCGCAACGAAGAGCAGCCCCCGCTCGCCACAACTGGAGAAAGCCTGAGTGCAGCAACGAAGACCCAACACAGCCAAAAATTAAATAAATAAATAAATTTATGAAAAAAAAAAGCATAAGGTAAGATACTCAAAATCATCAGTGATCAGAGAAATGCAAACTAAAACCATAATCAAATGCCACTACGCACACACTAGAATGGCTAAAATTAAAAAGAATGAAAAAATTAAGTGTTGACAAGGATATGAAACAACTAAGCTCTCATGTCCTGCTGGTAGGAATGCAAAATGATATAAAAACTTAGAAAATAGTTCGGCAGTTTCTTAAGAAGTTTAAATATACTTCTACCATTTGATCCAGCATCCAGTCCTAGGTATTTACCCAAGAGAAATGAAAGCATGTGTCCACACAAAGACTTGTATCTGAAAGTTCAGAGTAGCTTGATTTTTAATAGTCCAAACTGGAAACAACCCAAATACTCATCAACAAGCAAACTGTCATGTAAGTATTCAATGAAGTACTTACTGCTAATTAACGAGCAAATAAAAACTACTGATATACTCAACAAAAGAGATGAATTTCAAAATAATTATCCTGAGAGAAAAAATTCAAACAAAAAAAATTCTGAGAGAAAAAAGCCAGGCCAGAAAAAGAACTTATCGGGCTTCCCTGGTGGCGCAGTGGTGAGAGTCCGCCTGCCGATGCGGGGGACACGGGTTCGTGCCCCGGTCCGGGAAGATCCCACATGCCGCGGAGTGGCTAGGCCCGTAAGCCATGGCCGCTGAGCCTGCGCGTCCGGAGCCTGTGCTCCGCAATGGGAGAGGCCACAACAGTGAGAGGCCCGCGTACCGCAAAAAAAAAAGAAAAAAAAAAAGAATTTATCTAAAATTCTAAAAAATGCAACCTAGTCTACAGTGAGAGAAAGTAGACCAGTGGTGTCTTAGGAATGGTCTGTGGCAGTGGTGGACATGCTTGTCACCTTGACCGTGATGATGGTTTCACAGATGTATACATACCTACGTCAAAATTGATCAAACTGAACACTTAAGATGTATGCAGTATACTGTAGATCAATTTTATCTCAATAAAGCTGTATTTAGAAAGAACCCATTTACATTGGAAACAAAGCACATACAGAAATGAAATGACATATGAGGAACACTATAAAACTTTACTGAAGGACATAAAACAAGACGTAAATAAATAGAAATGCAAACCATGTTCCTAGATGGGAAAATTCAATATTGTAAATATATGGATTCCCCTCAAATCAACTTAACTCAGTGCATTGTACTGTGAGTCAAAACATAATATTTTGTGGAATTTGACAAGTTGATTCTCAAGTTCTTTCAGATAGTAGGTTGTAATAACCAAAAATTTTGAAAAATGAATACAGAAAGGAAGGAAATCACTCTATCAGATATCACACATGCTATGAAAACCTTGCAAGCATTATGCTGGGTGAAAGAAGCCAAACAAAAAAGGTCATACATTATATGATTCCATTTATACAGAATATCCAGGATATGTAAATCCATAGAGACAGAACCCAGATGGTGGTTGCCAGGGACTGGGAGCGGGGAGGCCAGCGACTTCTTAAGGGGTACATGGTTTTCTTTTGGGGTGACAAAATGTTCTGGGACTGTAATTGCACTAAATGCCTCTGAGCTGTTCACTTTAAAATGGTTAATTTCACCTCAATTTTTAGAAAATCAAGGAATTGCTAACTTCAAAAAAATCCACATGCTATAAAATTTCAATAACTAAAACAGTGTGTTACTGTAGAAGAATCGGTTAAATAAATTAATGAAATGGAAGAGAGCCTAGAAATAGTCTGGAAAATTCCCCTCTTTGGGGCTCAAGCAAATGTCATCCTGCAACAAGACTGATCACCAAACTGCTTCCTAAATGAGTTGATGGCTGCAGGCCTCCAGTTATAAGCAAGATGTTGCAACACTGTCGTAATGCAGGAGTTTGGATTTAAGCACAAAAGCCAGGGTTGAATGTTAAGGGCACGATTTGCTGTTTGTTAGTGGTATAATTTGACCAAACTGGGGTGCTACCCCTGGCCCTGGGCCTGCTGCAGTGTAGCTGTTGCTATACCTACTGAAAAGGCACATCGGACTCACATCCCAGCCCGTGGATCCCCCAGATCGGCTATCTCCCCCTCAACCCTGGTGGTCTGGCTGAGGGTCGGTAGAGGTCAGAAGGAGACCATAATACAGCTTATTTTTGTTTGCCTCATGTACTGTGTTGTCCACATAAGGGCCCTATCCCTAAGGGAAAAGAAGCTGCTGAGTTCCACCTCTGGGTCAGGAAATGAGCTTTTAGCCAGACTAAAGCACAGCCCTGTGCAGTATATGCAGCGATCGAGCCTACGACAACCGCAGCACATCAGAGAGGTAGAGGGTGGTGCTCAGAACACAGCTACACATCTGGAAAAAATAAGTCAGACCCCACCTCATACTACACTCCAAAATAAAAATCTGGGTATTTAAAAAGCCAAATCAACAAAACAAGATGAGGTATTGGCTAAAAATAAAGCCTAATATTTCTATAATCCTGGGATAGGCAGGCTTTTTCTGTCTTTAATTTTTTTAATTTTTATTTTGAAATAATTTAAGATTTAGAGTTGTTACAAAAGTAATATAAAGAATTCCTGTATACCCATTGCCCAGATTCCCTAAAATGTTAACATTTTACCATATTTGCTTCTCTCCCTCTCACATATATATGTAACATTTATAATCGTATCAAGAGGCACATGATACTGATTTGTCTCCTTACTGGTAATGTTAACTTGGACCACTTGCTTAAGGTGGTATCTGCTTGGTTTCCCCACTTTTATTCTTTTGCAATTAGTATTTTGTGAGATACTTTGAGACTACGTAAATATACTGTTTCTCCTAAAACTTCTACCTACTAATTTTAGCATCTAGACAGATCTTTTAAACCATTAAGTCCAAAAAGAAAAAATTTGACAGATGTGACTACATAAAGTGAAAAACTTTGATTAGATGAACAAACCAAGTTTGATACTATGAACAAAGTTGAAAGACAATGATGGTCTGAGAAAAATATGCATAACAAATATAACAGGCAAAGAATTAATAAACAGAAGAGATGAAGGAATCCTACAAATCAATAAGAAAAAGCCAACCAAATGAGTCAACTGTAAAGACAGGAAATTAATTAAAAAAGCACAAATGGCCAATAAACATGAAAAGATGCTCAACCTCATTACCAGTAACAGAACTGCAAATTTACACCACAAGCTCCTAGTTTGGAAAAATAAAAATAAGACTGATAATAAAGAATTTATTGGGCTTCCCTGGTGGCGTAGTGGTTGAGAGTCCACCTGCTGATACGGGGGACATGGGTTCGTGCCCCGGTCCGGGAAGATCCCACATGCCGTGGAGTGGCTAGGCCCGTGAGCCATGGCCGCTGAGCCTGCGCGTCCAGAGCCTGTGCTCAATGATGGTAAGGATGAGGGTAAATAGAAAACTTTGTATACCATTTACTGGGAGTATATATAAACTGGTAAAGCATTTCTGAAAAGCTACTGGTGGTAACTACTAAAATTTTAAAATGTACGTATCTTTTGATCCATCAGCACACACCCAGAGATGTATGTACAGGGATACTTATCACAGCACTGCTTTGCAAAGGCAAAAATAAAAAGTTTTCATTAGCAGAGCAGTGGTTAACAAGTTACTTACTATACAGTGGAAAACACCCATTAGAAAGAATGAGGTTGATATACTTGTCCAGACATAACATGGACAGATTTCCTATATATATTGTTAAGGAAAAGAGGAAAGTCAAAGAATATTATATATAGCATTTGTACAAATAATAATAATAACAATAACATACTAACAGCTATATAGCTCAAGCTAATGCCAGTCACTGTTTTAGGCACTTTATGAACATTATTAGCTCATTTAATCCTCACCACAATTCTCTGAGGAAAGTTCTGTTATTAATCCCCACTTTAGAGATGAGAACTCAGGCACTAAGAGGTAGAGTACCCTGACAAAGGTCACACAGCAGTAAGTGGCGGAGCCAAGATCTGAACCCAGGTTGGAGGGTTAAAGAGTCTATACTTTTGACCACAACTATACAGCCTCTCTCTATATATTAGACATTTGCAAATTCATAGAAAAAGGATTGGAAGGATATAGACCAAACTGTTAATAATGGTTACTTGTTATTAAGACAAAACAATACTTTACAAATAGCTAGTTAATTAATGGAACTGGCTGCTAGATCCCCTGGATGTCTGCCTATTCAAGAACCAAAGCAGATACTTCCTCCTAGCCTCACGTCCCTTTTCTGGAGACATCTCACGGACGCTCCCTTTTAGCGATCTTGATTTTTCAATAATATAGCTCACCACCCACAGTTCTCAACTTCAGTCACACCTCCTCTTCCCGATACACATCAGCCTCACACAAACAGCCTCTTAATACTATAAAAGTGGACCACAAAGATTGAGAAAGGTGGCCCTGAGCATTTCAAGCCTCATAGGCCTTAAGGAACAACTAGCTTGTATTTTACGAGCGCGAAATACCGTATTTCCTGCCTACATACGTAATAAGGCTGGAACATAAATGTTTTGGAAAGATTTCTGACAGGTTTAGAAACAAGCAGATTCTCTAGTTAACCCTCGATTAACATAAAATTAAAGCGAGCCAGGACTTCCGCTTCCAGGAATATGGAGTAGATATACGTTTCCCCATTCCTCCTAAGTACAACTGAAAACACTGGACATTATATGAAACAAACATAAGTGGACTCTGAAAGGTGAGAGAAGGAGGTAAGCAGCTAGGGACCTTGGGACCCAAGGAACAACATAGTGGTGAGTTCCTGGGTTTCTTTCTGCCTGACATATCCCTGACTTGGAGCTAGAGAAGCCAGCAACCCAGAAACAGCAACCAAAACAACCCAGAAACAGCTCGTTGCCCCCCCCCAAAAGCCTGCTTTCTCTAGCCAAAGGAAAACCCTAGTAAGACAGAAAGTTTCAGACAGTAACAAATCTACTCCAGCCAAACACCACATAAAATACGGTGCCCACCCCCTGACCCATGCCAGCAAAACCAGGGTAGGGAGCCCAGACTTCCACCCTCTCTGGGCTGTAACAAGACATCCCAACACCTCAAGATGGTGCCAGGGAAGGCCAAGTAGGGAGCCAGGACTTTCATCCCCACCAGGGAGTAATGAGGCACCCCTCCCTGTGGTGGGGTGATGTTGAAGAGGCCTGGTGGGGAGTCAGGACTTTCACCATAATATCTACCAAGGCCACCTCCCCAACCCTGTGATGCCAGTGGAGGCCACAAGGGGGAGCTGTAATGAGGCACTCCTACCAGGAAGGTTTAAGTGAGACCTAGTAGGGAGTTAGAGCTCCCACCTCCATCCAGCAGTAACAAGGAGCCCCACCTCCTTAGGTGTCACCAAGTGGGGAAACTGGACTACTACTCCTAGCTGGCAGGAATCGGAGCAGTATCAAAAGAAGCTAGCTAAAATAGAAAGTTTAAATAAAATCCAGACTCATATAGCAAAATACCCCCAATTTCCAGTTTTCAATCAAAACTCACTCATCAAAGAAAATCACCAAGAAGCAGAAAGATCTCAAACTGAATAAAAATAAAAAATCAATATGCCAAAGCCAGGATGACAGAGATGTCAGAATTATCTGAAAAAATTTTAAAGCAGCCATCATGAAAATGCTTCACGATCAATTACAAACATGCAAATGAAAAAACAAAGTCTCAGCAAAGAAATAGAAAGGCTCGCAAATAAAAAGAAAATAAAAGAAGAACCAAAGTGAAATTTTAGAACTGAAAAATACAACAACTGAAATCAAACAAATGGATGGGCTCAACAGCAGAATGGAAGACAGGGAAGAAAGAATCAGTGAACTGGGAGACAGAATAGAAATTACCCAGTATGAACAACAGAGAGAAAATAGACTGAACAAAAAATGAACAGAGCCTCAGGGACCTGTGGGACTGTAACAAAAGATCTAACATTCCTGTCATCAGAGTTCCAGGAAAGGAGAAAGAGGGTAAGGTTGAAAAAGTATTTGAAATAATGGCTAAAAATTTCCTAAATTTAGCAACAGGCATAAATCCACAAAGTCAAGAAGGTAAGCAAACTGCAGACAGAATAAATCCAAATAAATCCACACCAAGACACATCATTGTCAAACTTCTGAAAAACTAGGACAAAGAAAAAATTTTAAAGATTTGAGAAAGAAATGACACTTTCCTTATAGGGGAAGAACAACTAGAATGGCTGCAGATTTCTCATTAGAAATCATAGTGGCCGGAAGGAAATGGCACACCATTTTTCAAGTGCTAAAAGAACTGTCAACCCAGAATCCTATGTCCAGTGAACTGTCCTTCAGGAATGAACAAGAAATAAAGACATTCTCAGATAAAGAAAAACTAAGAGAATGTGTCACCAGCAGACGTACTCTAAAATAAAGGCTGAAAGGGAGTTCTCTAAACAGAAAAGAAATGATAAAAGAAGGAACTCTGAAACACTGGGAAGGAAGAAACAAATGGCAAGCAAAAATTAAGAAAATAAAATAGACTTTCCTCTCCTCTTGAATTTTTAAAATTATGTTTGATGGTACAAGCAAAAATTACAACACTTTCTGATATGGTTCTGTATATATGTAGAGGAAATATTTAAGACAATTATATTTATAAATGAGGGAGGGTAAAAGGATATAAAAGAGAGTAAGGGTTCTACACTTCACTTGAACTAGTAAAATGATGTTACCAGGAGACTGTTATAAGACACACACACACACACAGACACACACACACACAGACACACACAATGTAATACCTAGAACAACCTCTAAAAAAGCCATACAGAGAAATACACTCAAAAACAGATAAGCTAAAAATGGAATTCTAACAAATGTTCAGGTAACTCACAGGAAGGCAGGAGAAAAAAACCCTAGAAAATAAAAAATAAAATGGCAGCTTTAAGCTCTAACATATCAATAATTACATTAAATACAAATGGTCTAAATATACCAACTAAAAGACAGAGATTGGCAGAGTAGATTTAAAAACATGATCTAACTATGTGCTGTCTACAAGAAACTTATTTCAAATATAATTCTATAGGCAGGTTGAAAGTAAAAGTATGGAAAAAGATATTTCACGAAAACATTAATTAAAAGGAAGCAGGAGTAGCTATATTGATATGAGACAAAATAGACTTCAGAGCTAAGAAGATTACCAGACAGAAAGGGACGTTATATAATGATAAAATGGTCAATATACCAAAAAGACATAGCAACCCTACATGTGTATGCACCAAACAACAGTGCTGAAAAATATATGTGAAGCAAGAACTGTTAGAACTGAAAGGAAAAAGGACAATTCCAAAATCACAGTTGAGACTTCCCTTTCTCAAAAATTAACAGAATAAGTGAACAAAAAATCTGCAAGGATACAGAGGAACACAACAACACTACCAACCAAAAGGGTCTAATTGATATTTAAAGAAAATTCCACTCAGTAATAGCAGAATACACAGTCTTTTCAAGTAACCAAGAATACATGCCAAAGGAGACCATTTCATGGGCTATGAAACAAACCTCAACAAATTTAAAAGAACTGAAATCATAAAGAGTGTGTACTCCAATCACAATGGAATCAAACTAGAAATCAATAACAGAAAGATTACAGTGAAATCTCTAAATGTCTGGAAACTAAACAACACAATTCTAAATAATCTGTGGGTCAAAGAAATCTAAAGAGAAATTTAAAAATACACTGGACAGAATGAAAACAAAAAGAAAAATAAAACATATGAAAATTTGTGGGACATAGCTAAAGCAGTGCTGAGAGGGAAATTTATAGCACTAAATGCATATATTAGAAATGAGGAAGACTCTCAAATCAATAATCTAAGCTCCTACCTCAAGAATCTAGAAAAAGAAAAGTAAACTCAAAGCAGGCAGAAAAAAGAAATAATAAAGATAAAAATAGAAATCAATGAAATTGAAAACACAATAATACAGAAAAATCAATGAAACAAAGTTTCTTAAATGTTAATAAAATTGACAAACTTTTAGGAAGACTGATAAAGAAAAAAGAGAGAAGACACAAATTATCAATATCAGAAACAGAGTATTATTATAGACTTTACAGACATCACAAGGATAATAAAGGAATACTACGAACAATTCTACACACATAAATTTGACAACTTAGTTGAAATGGATCAATTCCTTGAAAACCACAAACTATCAAAACTTACCCAACATGAAACAGATTATTTGAATAGCCCTATAACTACTAAGAAAATTGAATTCATCACTTTAAAACTTTCAAAAAATAAATCTCCAGGTCCAGACGATCTCACTAAAGAATTCTACCTAACGTTTATATCCTAGCTAACGTTTTATTAATACCAACTCTACACAGTCTCCTCCAGAAAATGGAAGAGGGAACACTTTTCAATTCACTTTATGAATCTAATATTACCAAACCAGATTAAAATTGTACAAAAAAAGGAAAACTACAGATCAATATCCCTCATGAATACAGACTCAAAAATTCTTAAAAATATATTAGCAAAGAAAATTCAGCAATATATGAAAAATAATTATACACCATGACCAAGTAGGACTTATTCAAGGGATGCAAGGCTGGTTCATTACTCAAAAATCAATGTAATTCACCATGTTAACAGGCTAAAGAAAAAAAAAATCACATGATATATCAATCAATGCAGAAAAGGCATTTGATAAAATTCAATACCCATTCATAATAAAAATTCTTAGAAAAACAGAAACAGAAAGGAACTTTCTCAACTTGATAAAGAAACCTACAGCGAATGTTATACTGAATGGTGAAAGACTGAATGCTTTCCATCTATGGTCAGGAATAAGGCAAGGATGTCTACTCTCACCACTCTTACACGACACAGTGCTAGAAGTTCTAGCCATTACAATAAGGCAAGAAAGGGAAATAAAAGGCATACAGGCCTGAAAGGAAGAAAGTATGACATGACAGTCTACATAGAAAATCCCAAGGAATATACACCAATAAGTGAGTTCAGCAAGGTCTCAAAATTCAGCAAAGATAAACATACAGAAGTGAGATCAGCAAAGATAAACATACAAAAATCAGTCTTATTTCTATATATAATAGCAATAGACACACAGACATCAAAAGTAAAAATACAGGGCTTCCCTGGTGGCGCAGTGGTTAAGAATCCGCCTGCTAATGCAGGGGACATGGGTTTGAGCCCTGGTCCGGGAAGGTCCCACATGCCGCGGAGCAACTAAGCCCGTGCACCACAACTACTGAGCCTGCGCTCTAGAGCCCAGGAGCCACAACTACTGAGCCTGTGTGACACAACTACTGAAGCCCACGTGCCTAGAGCCTGTGCTCTGCAACAAGAGAAGCCACCGCAATGAGAAGCCTGCCCATAACAAGGAAGAGTAGCCCCCGCTCACCACAGCTAGAGAAGGCTCGTGAGCAACAACAAAGAGCCAATGCAGCCAAAAGAATAAATTAATTAAATAAAATTTTTTTAAAAATTAAAAATACAATTCCATTTACAATGGCTCAAAATAAAAAATAAAGCATTCAGGCTTAAAGCAACCAAAACACGCATAAAGCTTGTCTGCTGAAACATACAAAATGCTGCTGAAAGTAATCAAAGAAGTACTAAATAAATGGAGAGACATACTATGCTCATGAATCGGAAGACACAATGTAATAAACATGGGAATTCTCCTCAAACTGATGTACAATTTTAACATTGTGATAATATGATTTACAATAAGGAATACATATTTGGTCTTTACCCACAGTTCCTGGCTCACAGCTCCCAAAACCCTTGGAATCTCCTGAATGATAAGAGCAATGGGAGCATCTTTTGTCATATTTGGTCTCTTGTCCTTAGTTCCTGAAATCACTTCAGAGCCATAAAAGTGAAATGGGTGTCTTGTTATTCATAACAAGCCCCTTTCCACCACAACTGGGTTTATGTTAATGAGGTGACTTCTGGAAAGCACATAAGGATGGGGACTGGTTGCCAGGAGAACCAACCGTGAATAAAGGGTTGGAACTTTTAGTCCTACCCCTTGATTTCCAGGGAGGGGAGAGGGGCTGGAGATTGACTCAATTTCCAATGGCCAATAATTTAATCAATCATACCCATGTAATGAAGCATCCATAAAAACCCCAAAGGATGAAGTTTGGAGAGCTTCCAGGTTGATGAACACATGAGATCTGGGGAGAGTGGCATGCTGGGAGAGACAGCAAGGAAGCTCCTCACCCTTTCCATACACCTTGCTCTAAATCTCTTCCATCTGGCTGTTCCCGAGTTATATCCTCTCATAATAAACCAAAGACCTAGTAAGTAAAATGTTCTCTGAGTTCTGTGAGCCACTCTAGCAAATTAACTGAACCTAAGGAGGGGGTCATTGGAACCCCCAAACTACAGCCAGTTGGTCAGACACACAGGTGACAACCTGGGCTGGTGATCAGTGTCTGAAGTTGGGAGGGGGCAGTCTTGTGGGACTGAGCCCTTAACCTATGGACTCTGACGCTATCTCCAGGTAGACAGTGTCATAACTGTTGAACTGTAGGACACCTACAGCTGGTGTCTGAGAACTGCTTGTTGTTGGTATAGGGAACCACCCCCATGCTGGTCCACAGTCCATTTATTTATTTATTTATGTATGGCTGCATTGGGTTTTCGTTGCTATGTGCAGGCTTTCTCTAGTTGTGGCAAGCAGGGGCTACTCTTTGTTGCGGTGTGTGGGCTTCTCATCGCGGTGGCTCCTCTTGCTGCGGAGCACGGGCTCTAGGTGCGTGGGCTTTCAGTAGTTGTGGCATGCGGGCTCAGTAGTTGTGGCTCTTGGGCTCTAGAGTGCAGGCTCAGTAGTTGTAGCACACGGGCTTAGTTGCTCCACGGCATGTGGGATCTTCCCGGACCAGGGCTCAAACCCGTGTCCCCTGCATTGGCAGGTGGATTCTTAACCACTGAGCCACCAGGGAAGTCCCACAGTCCCTTTTAAACATTAATTCCCATCTAAATTCCAATAAGACTATTCTAAAATTTACATGGAAAGACAAAGGAACTTGAATAGCTAAAACAATTTCTTAAATGAAGAATAAAGTCGGAGGAATCATTTAATCCAATTTCAAAACTTATTGTAAAGCTACAACAATCAATACTGTGTGGTATTGGCAGAGGGCTAGACACACAGAATAAAGCTGAATAGAGAGTCACACATATATGCCCTACTGATTTTTTACAAAGGTTACAACTTTCAACAAATGGTACTGGAGCAGCTGTTCATGCATAAGGGGAAAAAAATAACTCTGACCTAAATCCATACCTTGTATAAAAATTAAGTCAAGATGTATCACAGAGTTAAATGTAAAACTATAAAACTTGTAGGAAAAAAAAATAAGAGAAAATCTCCAGGATCTAGGGCTAGGCTAAGAGTTTTGGGGCTAGGCTAAGAGTTCTTGGACTTCATGCCAAAAACATGATTGATAAATAGAAAAACTGACAAATTGGACTTCATCAAAATTTAAAACTTCTGCTGTGTAAAGATCCTGTTAAGGTAAAAAGACAAGTACAGACTAGAAGAAACTGTTTCCAAACCACTTAACTAACAAGACTCACATCTATAATATACAAAGAACTCTTAAAACTCAACAGTCCAGTTAGAAAATGAGCAAGACATGAAGCAACATTTCACCAAAGAAATAAAGATGGCAAATAAGCACATGAAAAGATGTTCAACATCATTAGCCACTAAAGGAATATAATTAAAGCCAAACGAGTTATTACTAAAACCCTATCAGCATGGCTAAAAAAAAAAGTGTTGACAATAACAGATGCTGGAAAAGATGCGGAGTAACTGGTGGAAATGTAAAATGTTACCAGCCACACAGGCTAGTAGTTTGGCATTTTCTTAAAAAACTAAATATGCAACTACCATATGACGGACAACTGCACTCCTAGGCATTTATCCTGGAGGAATGAAAACTTATGTCAACACAAAACCTGTAAATGAGTATTTATAGCAGCTTTAATCATGATAGCTTCAAACTGGAAACAACCAAGATGTCCTTCAATGGGTAAATGGTTAAACAAATTGCGGTGCAGTAGTATCAATTAATACTATTCAGCAATAAAAAGAACAAACTATTGATACACGCAATAGATTCTCTAGATGAATCTCCAGAGAATTATGCTGAGTTTTTGAAAATGAAAAAAGCAATTCCAAAAGATTACATGCTATATGATTCCGTTCATATAACACTCCTGAAAAGACAAAATTATAGAAATGGAGAACAAATTAGTGGTTGTCAGTGGTTAAGGAGAAGGTTAGTTAATTCCTAGAGACAGAACACAATTTGCACACTTCTGATATGCAAACCAACCAATCCCGAGGCCATATGCCCACCTGCCCCCTTTCTCAGGCTCCTTCAGTCTGAAATACTATCCTCCTGCCCTAAATCACCCCAAGGCCAGGTATCTGACAACTAGAGGCCACCCTTATAGCCCAGAGCACGCTGAAATTATTAGGACAATCCTAAATCTGCTTAACCTTCCTTGCTTTGCCTTTCCCACAGAAACCACAATAAAGGCTCTTGCCCACACTTTCCCCTTGCTCCCTCTGCCTGCTGACCAATGCTGGTGCTTCCTCTTGTGGCCCTGCATAGCATGGAAGCCCACTTCTCTCGGACCGTGAAAACAAACTCTCTTTTCAATGGCAGTTTTCTCCTGATCTGTAGGCCTCACCACACCCGAACAAAAATAAAATCCCAGGTACATTTTAAAAGTGAAATGTTCTGTATCTTGACTGTATCCGTGTCAATATCCTGGTTGTGATGCTGTACTAGAGTTTTTAAGATATTACCATTGGGGAGAAACAGGTACAAACAAGATCTCCCTGTATTATGTCTTACAACTGCATGTGAATCTATGATTATCTGAAAATAAAAAGTTTAACTGAAAAAAATGGAAGATTAAAGCAAGTCCCTCCTCTTTCCCATTAATCCACTACTTGAGGTTTTTTGTCAGGAGCCTTTCTCATAGTGAATGGGAGGTTGCAGTGAACAGGAGGGAGTGCCAGAATACTACAGTGCTCCCCAAGTCCTCTCCCCTTTCCAAATGAACCAACCATGGAACAAGTCATTAGGGAGAGTAAAGTCTTTGGGTCAAAATCAAAATTCATAGTTGGTGGGGCAGAGACACTTAGAAGGAGGCAATTTAAAGCCATGATCTCAGAGTCATCCTGACAGCAGCAATGTTTGCCTCATGCACCCCTCCGGGAAGCCAGGCACATGCACGTGTAAGTGGTCCATGTGTGTCCTGCCCAGCGTGGCTCCACTGCCCGAGGCCAGGGCTCTGCAGGGCACAGGGGAAGGTGCAGGGACAATGCTGTTACCGACGCTTGCTAATCCAGGCCACAGGAAACAAAGGCCCAGGGGCTGGTCATAAAACCATTTTCCGTATTTTCAGTAAATCTCAGTTTCATGTATTTTCTCACAAAACAAAAGAGAGGAACACGTGGTGCCTTTTATCAAAACTAGCTCTGGTTCTGAAAATAAACCAGTGGGTGAGTTGGGACTCGGTCTGCAGTCATTTCCGCCCTTGGGAGCAGGCCCTGGACAGTGAAGCCACGTGGGGAGGGAGCCAGGGGCAGCGGGAAGAGGCTGCCACACCTGCTCCTGCATCTGCTTCATGGAACCAGAGCTTCAGGAGGGGCGGCTCTCCCGTCCTCCGGCCACAGGAGCAGGGTGGTCTCCCTGCCCAGCTCGGGCCTCCCACACAACTTCAGCTTTCTGGAGACTCACGTGACAGCTGTGATCAGACCGGACAGATGGTTATGTCCTACAACTCCCGCTTGATATGTACCATATATTTTTAATAAGATATCATTCCCATCTTCACATACTTTTCATTGATTTTTTTAAAATTTCTTGAGTTCTATACAAAAATACCAACTTGCTTGAATCAGCTTCAGCATTTAGTGGGTTTTTTTTTCTTTCTCCACTTTGGTAGGCAGGACCTCATTTGCGGGTTTAGAATTTTAAACTTATCCTTCTCTATGCCCCTAGACACAGCCCACAGGCCCAGAGGGGAGCTGATCACTCCTAGCGCCCCCAAAGACCCTCTCATTTGGCAGTTCAAGCATGTGAAACTTGCAATTATTTAGGAAATCCCAAATAAATAAACTATACAGGACCAGCAGTTTTTTTTGTTGTTTTTGGTTGGTTTTTTTTTTTGCGGTACGCGGGCCTCTCACTGTTACGGCTTCTCCCGTTGCGGCCTCTCCCGTTGCGGAGCACAGGCTCCGGACGCGCAGGCTCAGCGGCCACGGCTCACGGGCCCAGCCACTCCGCAGCATGTGGGATCTTCCTGGACCGGGGCACGAACCCACGTCCCCTGCATCGGCAGGCGGACTCTCAACCACTGAGCCACCAGGGAAGCCCAGGACCAGCAGTTTTTAAGAAATGTTTTGCTGTCTAATTAGTTTCAGAAATAAACAGGAGTGTTGAGAGAAACGAGGTGGGGGGAGAAGAAGCACAGAAGAAATGGGAAGTGGAGACTTAGGGGATGCCTGGTCCGTGCGTGGCCCTCGGAGGCCCACTTGCTGGTCAGAGGCCACGACCAAGGCTGGCTTTCCAGCACGCAGCGCCGGCAAGGAACAGGAGCAACACAAACACTACTTCCTGGGCTTTTCTCTGACCAGGCTCTGGACACCAAGTCCTCTGCCCCCTCAGGGGCCTTGCTTCATCAGACAGCCCCTCTCTCTCCTATATCGTCAACCCTCCTCACTGCTGGTTCCTCCCCATCAGCAACTAAACATACTCAACACCTGCCTACCTTTAACAAAGGAAAAAAGACTCCTGATCCCGTATCATCCTCCAGCTGCCACCCTCCCTCCTTTAAAGGCCATCTGCACTCCCACCTCCCACTTCAGGTGGACCTTTCAAATCCACTCCAATCTTGCTCCTGAGCCTACCACCAAGTTCACAAGCACCTTCTTGTTACTGAACCCAAGAGTAAGCTTTCAGCCTCATTTTATTTACCCCTTAGTGAACTCTGACTATTATTGACCACCTCTTCTTCTAGAAATACTCATTTTCCTCCAGTTTCTTACTAATTTTCCATCTACCTCTCTGGATGCTCAGCCCCAGCCCTCTTCTGAGTGCCTCCTTCCCAACCATCCCTCATCATTGATGCTCCAGGGGACTCTGGCGAGGAGTCTGATACGACAGGACCATCTCCATGACACCACGGCCTCTGCCATGTGATGGTAACACTCAGGCATCTCCCCAGACCTGCAGACACAGGGCCGCTCAACGTCCCCACCCAGACGTCACACAAGCACCTCAAACTCAGTGTGTCCAAAACCGAACCAACGGTCCTCCTCCACCCTCAACCCACCTAGCTGTCTATGTTCCTATCTCAACAGAAAGCATCAACATCCACCCAGCTGCCCGGCAAGACACCCTCGTGTCACTCTGGTCCTTCCCTTTCCTCACCTCTGCACCCGTCTCCCAACATTCAACCCATTTCTTTCCTGTGAAAGAATACGTATTCGGGTCCCCATGCCCCATGTTTCCATGTCCCTCAGATCGATCCACTGTTAATGGGTTAGGCTTCCACTCTCTCACTCGACACCAATACAGAGCCTCCAAACTCAGCCCTTTGCCTCAGTACCTACGCCCTCCAATTATTTCCCTTCCTGTACACACCAAGGAAACTTTTAAAAACACAGACCTAAGAACCTTTTTCTTAAAGTCCTTTCGTGACTCCTACCACCCTCAGCATGGCCAATGCCTTCGTGTAGCTTACAACATTCTGGGGTGATCCAGCCTCATCTACCCACCCTTCCTCATCTCTCGCCTTTCACCTGATGGAACCCCTCCCAGGATACTGGAATTCCCAGGGCCTTGCACAATAGTAGGTGGTCAACAAACATCTGTGAAGCCACTGCGTGAAGCAATAAATGAACGCATAACATCAGAAAAAGCTTCACCAAGGAGTTTTCAAAGTGGGTTCTGAAAGATTAGGAAAATTTTATCCAAAAAGCGGGGGAGGACAGGAATTTTGAAAATATGGGAAAAGTGGGTTCAAGGGTTTGATGGTACAAAGTTGCTCCTTATTCCGAATATGAGAAAGTAAGAGGTTCAATGAGGCTGGAGAAGTGAGTAGAAGAAAGTGAGACAGGAAGACACACTGAGGGCACGTGCGCCGAGTTCAAGGACTTGGATATCTGTCCTTTCTCTGTTTACCCAAGAGGAGGAAGCTCTTGGGGAGAAGACCCATGGCTACCACTGAAACAACATACCATCCAGGCCCTCACCCCTAGAGGTCTGCCTGGCCCACAGGAGGGCCAGTGACAGGAAGCTGGGTGCTGAGCCTGGGGTCGGGGAGGGGGGCAACTTGGTCAATTCATCCTTCAGCCCCCAAATTTCACTTTACTGAATACTTGCTTGAGTGAGAATAGAAACTGACAAAACGTCAAAACATTTCTAGAAGGCACTGGCAATACTTAGCAAGTTTAAAATGTGAACACTCTGACCCCGTAATTCCAACCTATGAAATTATTCTATGGCACTAACAGGGTGACCACACCAAAATACATACACAAGGATGTTGTTTATCACGTTAAAAACAAAAGATGGAAACAAACTCATGTCCTTCAATATGGGATTATTAGCCAAATTTTGGTACGGCCAGACAATAAAATATGCATTATTAAGAGGATGTGATCTATCTCTATAGACTGATATAGAGCTATGCCCACAATGTATTTTTTTAAGTTACGACAGTATAAATAGTACCATCCCATTTGTATTTTTAAAATATGTTTTTTAAAAAAAACTCACAATCGTAGGTCCCGGATTGTGACAACACGACATCCCCTGAGACTTTCTAAACTTTAAATCAGGAGAGGCCAAAAAATAACAGGAAAAGCTAGCACAGCACTTCCTGAGATAGCCTTGTGGTGACCACGTGTACAGATTATTTAAGAATGACTTAACTTAGAGCAGTAGTTCTCAAAGTGTGGCCTCTGAGCCAGCAGCATCAACATCACCTGGCAACTGGTTACAATGCAAACTCTCAGCCCCACCCCAGACCTACTGCAGCAGGAATCTGGGGCGTGGGGTCCCCCAGAGGAATGAGGCCCACGAAAGCTTGAGAATCCCCAACCTGGACATCTGGAAACAGTCCTTGAACTAGGGGATAATCTGTCACTTCAGAGTCACTGTGCCGAAAGACTCCTGTGTGTCAGGTGGGGTTTCTCAGGAAGGGAATGAAGGAGGTCTTAGATTGCAGTGAAGAAAAAGAAAAAAAAAAGTCTCCTAGGCTCTCTGAGGCCAAGACTCAATTTGGTGGGGCCCCTACACGTGGCAATTGTAAACGCCGTTAGGTAGAATTAAGGTAGCCAACAGCAAGGCAGAGGCCGGGCAGGGAGGGGTCGGAGGACGGACCTGGCCCTCAGCAGCAATATTCTCTGAGCCTCACTCTCTTGTTCCCATCATCCTCAGAGCTCCAGAAAAGTCTCATGGAAAGTAATTCTGGGGCTTCCCTGGTGGCGCAGTGGTTGAGAGTCCGCCTGACGATGCAGGGGACACGGGTTCGTGCCCCAGTCCAGGAAGATCCCACATGCCGCGGAGCGGCTGGGCCCGTGAGCCATGGCCGCTGAGCCTGCGCATCCGGAGCCTGTGCTCCGCAACGGGAGAGCCCACAACAGTGAGAGGCCCGCGTACCGGAAAAAAAAAAGAAATTCTGGTCTCAGCTGTTCTGTGGGAAATCATGGAAGGTCACAGAACAAGGGAGTGGAAGGAAAAGCAGCGTCCATCCCCACTCAGGCCAGGAAGAGGGGAGCAGCCTTGCCAGGTTAGCGGGGGAGATGCACCCAGACAAGGGTGACCTCACAGATGTCACCAACAAAAAGGGTGCAGTGTGGTGGCAAGGGAGAAGGCAAGAGCTGAAGGACCCCAAGTGCACTTGAGCCGGTGCCCTGGGAAATGCTCAGGAAAAGCCAGAGGAGAGACACTGGGCAGGCCTCAAGGTATGGAAAAAAGGGAGGAACTTCTAGAAGTTAAGCTGGTGAGGGTCGTGTTGTCACAATCCGGGACTTAGCAACAAAAATGGGGAGATCTGGAAAGCTAGATGTGAAAGATGGAACAGTCTTTTAGGACTTCCCTTCAAAGCACTTATCACAATTTTATCTTACATTTACTTGTATGATCACTTAACTGTCTTTCTCCCTATCTAGACTTTAAGCTTCATGAAGGCAGGAATGTGTTTTCATTCACCACTCTACCCCCAGCTCCTAGACAGACAGCACATAGTAGGCACCCAAAAATATAGGTTGGACAAATAAACAACTTAAAATTGAAACACTCTGGAGTGTTTGATTATTCTTTCTCTGTATTGTTGACTTTTTGTTTTTGCCAAAAAAGTACATCACCATATGAAATTATGTCACCGAGAAGTATATTATCAAAGGAAGCTATTTCCTTTTTGGAAAGAAAGAGTCATCTCACAAATACAGTGTTGTGGCTTTAGTCTATGAGTTGTAAACACTCACTGAGAAAGGCAAGAGAATGCAGGTAAAAAGTATGATGTATTTCACTGGACATACACAGAAATACACCCAACAGTGCTCATCGGTGATGTCCAGCTTGATGCCCTTAGACACTGCAACATCCCAGAGGGACCTGGTAATCAAAGGTTAATTTTGTGCAGGGGATTTTAGCACGAAGTGCTCCCGTGGCATCACGATTCACTGAAAACTGCCCATCACATATGATAAAACAGCACGTGCTACCACGCATCTACAACACAGAGTCATCCTACCAGGGACCGTGGACACATGAGACCCACCCGCCCTCTGAGGGCAGGGAACCCCAGTCACTCCCAGATCTGAGAGCGTGGCTGAGAGGCAGAAAGTGCAGGCTATTTCAGAGGGGACTGCAGAAATAGGGACAACAAATTGAGAAGTTTAGCAAATAATCCCCAGCCCCCTAGCCGAGGAAGCTTCCCCTGACCTGCAGAGAAGTTACAAAATTAAATTTTTATAAACAAACACTTGGCATCTTTTACTTCAAGCAGCAACAGGGCCTCTGCTCATTTTAAAGTGGTTGTAGCATCGAGGGTCAGCAGCCCATCTAGCGCCTAGCTCTTGGGGCTGCGTGTCACGGTACTTAACGTGCCCTGTGCACAGGGAGGGATTAATCCTCGGCAGATGCGACAGAGAGAGGCCTGGCCACAGTCCGCGGCAGAGCTTCCTGAGCCACCGCACTTCTGTCTCAGCATCTCTGCAGCCCGGCCACCACCCAACGCCTCGCACTTCGGTTTGGATGTTGACCTCACACGGAACTCCTCCGGATAGAAGGGATGAGGAGTGCCCCCCTGCCTGCCCAGCCCGTGCCTTCCCTCACCCCCTCGAACTCAGGGTCAGACCCCTGCGGAAGCAGATGCTAATCTGCGAAGAGTCCAGCAGCCAGTCCAAAGAGAGGACTCCCGCCTCCCTCCCTGAAAGGGCCTTCGGAGGGAGCTCGGACGCTCTGCCTCGGCGCGCAGGGGCTGGGTAATTGCCGGGCTGACCCTCTGGAGCCGCCTGCCCTGCTCACCTTTCATGATAATGCCTGGTACAGCCTCATCATGAAATGTGCTTATTAATCTTACTCATTTGACACTGCGCTCTTCTGCCCTGAGCTAGACGTTAGGAGAAAATGATAGGGATAGATTCTGCTCCTGTCAGACTTACCAAGACTTTCAGAAAACCAGACTATCAAAGGCCATCTGTCGCCCACTAGCCAAGCATTCACGGTGACCCCGAAGGTACAAGCAGAATGTTAAAGACACAGATCCACAAGAGGGAACAGCGAGAAGACCTGGGCCACACCCCAGGCACCCCCCCGCCCCCAGAGAGCCGCCGCGGAGCCAGTCCTCCCAGAGATGGCATGTACCAAGCCCCCGACCTGATTCACGCCTCACTGCTTCATATCTAATTCACCAAAAGACACTTGGGCTTCTCAAATCAGGAACATTTTTATTAGCTTCCCCAGGAGTTTTATGGCACAAAGCCATTCCTAATGATTCTATTTTATGGCAAGTTATACATTCAAACAGTGCTCTGAAGTCAGGCAGCAGGTAAGACTCAAATCTTTGTCAAAAAAGATTCCCCCGTTCTTTCACTTTTAAAATGTTTATAAGCTTTCAAACAGTTGGGAAAGTGATGTGGAGCATTTTAACAGGCTTCCCCTTCTCACACGGGGCCCGGCATGGGCTGACGCAAAATGCACCGCACTGTTCGCGACGGGAGCTGGTTTCGCCCGCCCACCTCCTCCGCCTGGGGACATCTGGCAATGTCTGGACACGGTTTTGGTTGTCACGACTCGGGGGTTTGTGCTATTGGCATCTAGTAGGAAGAGGCCAGGGATACTGCCCGACTACACACTATTTTCTGATCATCTGGCCCAAAATGTCAGTAGTGCCGAGGTTGAGAAACCCTGCCTTTGGGCTTCTTCTGGACTAGGCATGGCATCCCTCCCACCCCTGGGACATCAGACACTGATCTAATCACTGTGCCAGGTTTTCAGTGCTGGCTAATGAGACTTGTATTCTTTTATGTATTCTTGGTGCACATTTTCAATGAGCAAGAATAAAACGTCATCATAAACAAAATGAGGAAAGTGAAAATAAGACCACCTCAGAAGCTCAGAACACATGACAACAGTCACTGTTAACTAAACCCTCCCAATAGTTCCTCTGCACTTTTTAAGCTTCACCCAAAACGGAATTTACCTACTGAAAAAACAAAATAACCAATTCCAGCCATCGGTACTACTGAACACCACCACAGATGTCTGCTGAAAAGCAAAGCAAGTTCTCTGCTATACTGCGGTGATGTGGTCAGTGAGAGCCCTGGACTTGGGAGGGGGTCTGGTCCTGATTCACCACTCCCAAGGGCTGGGGCTCCATCACTTCCCTTCTCAGAGCTTGAGTTCTCCTGATCAGCACAGTGGAGAGAAAGCAACTTCCCCTCCCAGCCTCCAGGGAATCATGAGAGCCAAATGAGTTCATGGGTAGGAAACTGCTTTGTAAACCGTAAGGGGCTATATAAACATACGTCAAAACATTTATGACATTTATACACGTAGGACAATCTGTGACAGCAAACCAAGGGTCTTTCAGACCCGTGGATCCTTTCCATGAAATGTCACAGCTAGAAATGACTTTGGAAATCAACTAATCCAACCCTTTAATTTTACGGAATGTGAAGATGACCATCACAGAGGTCAAGTGACCCAGCTAAGGCCACGAAACAGCCCAGACGGGCTCAGGTCATCTACTCCCAAAGCAGAACGCTCCCCACGCCTTCCCATTGGTGACGTCTTCCCTCCCTGTTTTAAGTTCCTAGAGAGAAGAAGCACATCTTACACACAGGGTTCAGAGGGCCTTGAACACAGGAGATAACTATTTGCCGAATCAGCGAATCTTGACTTACTACGTCGTAGCCTGTCGGGGCTCGGTTCCGAGAAGCCACCACCCCCACTCCCGTGATGGGATCCATTGACGTCTCTGGCAAGGCTTCTGAAAGGTCTTTGACTTCAGGCATGGCGGATTGCTCCTGGTTCCGAAAAGGAAAAAGAAAGCGTACAATTCAAACGGAGCATTTAAAGTGAACGATGTAAAGTCTCGCACAGACAGAACCAGCGTCTTGGGGCAAATATCCTGAACTAAGCTCCACGTACCTGGACTGGCTAAGGGAGCCCTGGACCCTTTCCTCCGATCAAGAATTCAAGTCATCTCCAGCCCCTGCTCTTCTCAAGTGAGCTTTGAACACTCTCCTGCCCAGCTGCCTGACTTCTGAACAGATACCACCAGCTTCTCTGAGGATGACTCAGACACGGCTAAAATCTAACAGTACCTTCCGTCTCTCTCCCTCACAATACCTCCCTGCAGAAGTGCAGCCTTCCAAATCCACAGCCTCTACCACATCCAAGGGAGGACTGTTCGGGCGGCAGAGCTTTGCAAACACACAGAAGAAAGTGCTCTGGGCATGGAGGCCAAGGCATGGCAGTGGAGTCCAGGCTCTGTGACTTACTAGCTGGTGACCGGGCAAGCAAGAGGTCAGGACACTGACAGTCGCAGAGCTGCTGTGAGAACTAAAGGAGTCACGTAAATCAAGGGCCTGGAGAGGTTCCCTGGCACATAGTAGGCGCTCAACAAAAAGCAGATGAGACTGGAGGGTTCGGGATACAAAGGTCCAGTGTAACTGGCCAGAAACATGGCTGGTGCTGCTCCCAAGAGGACCGGTGGGTCCCTTTGTTGTGTTTAATCCAGCAGGTCATGTGGGCACTTACTCAAAGCTAAACACTAACAATGACCATAATTCTTGTTGGGCACTTTGGGAGAAAGGGAGGGAAATGCAATTATTATTCTGCTGCTGATTGCCTCTTGATGTGACCAGAGGAGACAAGCAGAATGGAGAGAGAGCACCGGGTCTGGGCAGCTCGAGTGGCAGCACACCAGAAAGCAAATGAAAAACCTAACACCTTATGTAAATGGCTTTTAGTGCTTTTAAAAGGACAAGCTGCGAAAAAGAGCAAGTTAAATTCTACCTCCTTCTGCAGCAATTGAACTCCACTGGCTGTAGGTCTGCCAGATCTCTCAAGGCTGGGTACTGCTTCTAAAGTAAACCAAACGCCCTGCCTAACTAGGCAGGCAGGAGGAATATTCTTAGTTCTCAGCCCAGAATCAGAAAAGGCAGAGGCTATTAAAAATGACTACAGCCTCCTGAATAGAAACAACCAGAATGCTGTATGCAAGTTACCACGTAATCAGCGTCCCCTGGAACCCACGAAAGGCTCCAGAAACAGACTTGTCAGTGCAACGAAGCCAAGTCTCGGGTCAAGGCTAGGAAGTGCCTGGCAGCAGCCACACTCTCAGCTTCTGTTTATGACAAAAGCCAAACTAAGTTATGCTTTACTTAATTCTACTGAAAATAAACTTCTAGAAGCACAGGGCAGGGGGGACAGGACACCAAACCACATCACTGCATCGTTTTCTATTTTCAAATTTCACTTACCAGGCAGCTTTATCTGCATAAAGAACAGGGCTTAATGCTTCCTGCACACAGTAGGCACTAAACAAATATTTACCGACGGAATCCGCATACATGCCCCCAATAAAGGTTTAGAATTAAGTATCTGCACCAGCCCAATCCAAAGCGAACACTGATCAAAAAGTATTCCACTTGGAAAACCCCACATCCCTGCGTAACATGGAAATAACGTTGCTGCAGTTTGCAAAATATTGGTACCTGCTGTTGGTTACCAAAATGCTTGCAATTAACAACTCATTAATAGAACGCACAGTTCTGCCAGTGCTAAAATATCATGCTGTGAATTTAATAAAGAACATCAGAGGTAAGTGTTGTTGTTTTTTAAGATAGTAGGGCTTCCACTATCTGAGAGAGAGAGGGGGGAAGTGAGCATGGGAATAAATAAGAAACATTTTATTAGCTGAGAGATGCCCGTCCTCGGGTCACCACATCCTCAGCCACGTACTGATGACAATGGCCCTGCTCTGCTCTGCAGCATGAGCAAGGGCACGGGGCTGACGCCGCTCCCACAATGCACCGGGCAGCCCGGCACCGGGCCCCAAGATGGCTGCGGGCGGCCTCCCGGAGCAGACAAAGAAGCCGGCGGCCGGGCCCGCGTGCCTGGTCATGGCCCGGCCTGCAGGCTGGGAGGATGCGGCAGGCAGGGCATTAGCACCGAGCATCTCGGATGCACGCCTCCCTCTTTCCTTCCCCCCCCCCCCCCCCCCGCAGTGACTGTGCCCTGGGGATCCAGCAGCCTTTGTGAGATACAGACAAATGACTCCTCGCCACGCGGAGCTCCGCAGTGGAGGAAGCACCACCACCAGCAAAGGAAGCTTTTAATGAGAAACGCCCAAGATATCCACGGCAGAGGCAATCACTCAAAGCAGCCTGCCCTGAATTACATATTTTCTGACTGCAAATTACTCTTAACAGCGTCTCTACCGTCACTTCAATTGACCTTCCTAACAAAAGGCCATTTATTAACTAGCTCTCGGTGCTCCCCGGGCTGTGCGAAGCCTCCAGCCAGAAGGGATGGCACCACTGTGTCCGCGGCTGCCCGGGTCACAGGCCAGGCCTCTGCGAGGGGGAGAAGAGGCCATTAATGCCGGGCTGCAGAGTAGACCTGCCGCGGGGAGAGGAGCGCGGGGGGGCGGGGGGCGGGGGGCGGGGAAGCAGGGTGTTGAAGGCCAACATTAACCTGTCTTGAAAGATGCGATGCTGGGCTACAGCAGAAAAGGCGAAGGCCTACTTGCAACAGCTGGTGTCCTCCTCAGCACTCCCCGCCCAGCACCCACCTCTATCTCCAAATCCTAGCTGCACACAGGACACACTAACACGCCTCCCCACATCCGAACAGCACCCTGCAGCTACCGAAAAGCTTTCTCGGGCTCCTTCGCAATCGATGCTCACACCAAACCTAGAAGGTGGCTGGGGCGTATTATCCCTATTTTAGAGGAGGAAAACGGAAGCCTGGAGTTCTCAGACACCAAGAGCTGGCAGAGGGCAGAGCCCAACGGGACCTCTGGCCCTCCTTCCCCAGTCTGGTCTGCTTTCCATACACTGTGTAGAGAGAGACGGACTTACCATCCGATATCCCATCAAGAAAGCACTTTGAACACCAATTATATTTTAAAATGCCAACGCTCTTCTTTCTCTAGCTGTATCCCAGTAACTGAAGCAAGGGGGAGAAAAGTACAGAAAGATAGAAGTAACATGGGATTAATTTTCCCCACACCTCAGTTTCAAGATTCAACATTTCCCTCATAAATAATTTACAACAATAAAAATGAGCTAAGGCCATGTTTGTGTACGACGGAGGTAAATTTAGACCTAATGAGGGAGATCTGAGCCCTGCACAGGAGGGAACAGGTTGATATATAGCACGGTGTGAGTGCGATCCACGGCACACGGGGGCTCCATTACCAACCGGAAGTCACAGGGCCAACTGGGGTGGAGGTGCAATTGGGGAAACTTCTACCGTCCCAGCTGTGGCTGCAAGGAGGGCTTCCACAGAAAAAGCCAAAAGTTGATGCAGTATTTTAGAGGCCAAGATAACAGATGTTGAGATTTCTGAGAACTACAGGATTGAGCCAACCTAGAGCTAAGTCCGTTCTCAGTAAATGCCAGGTAAGGAATGAAGATGGTGGCAGCACCTGGGAGTCACATCTGCCCTCGGGCACGGAGAGGGTACACTGGCGACACTGACCTTGATCTAGTCCTCCTAGCTTGACCTCGCAGGTCATTTGGTCCCTATCCCAACCTCTACCCCGAGTGTGCAGCCAGCCTCACTCAGATCACTGCCAAGGCTGGGGGCTACAGAGCCTCGCTCTGGACAGGCGTGCCCGTGTCTGCCCCGAGAGGATTTCTCTGCAAGGTGGGGAGAGAGACAGAGAATGAGTGTATGAGTGTGTGTGTGTGTTGTACACACTGGGACTAGAGGGACTGGATGGGGTCAGTTAGGGTGAGGTGTGATTTCCAGGCCAGCAGGATTTTTTCCATGCTGTGCTCAATGAGTTCTATCCAATAACACTGGGTAAGAGAACAGCTTCCTACGTGAGCCTGCAATGCTGCAAACAGTGCCTGGGGGAGGCCCCAGCTCCCAGCACTGCAGCACCTCACCAGTGCTGTCATCCCAGGTTCACAGAGAAATGAACTTTAACTATAAAGCCCCTTCATACAGACAGCACACGGCTCCCTTGTAGCTGATCAAAGAATTACTACAACAGTGTACTTAATCCCTATAAGTCGGCAGTGCTGGGCTTAACTGATGCTGAACATTGTTTCAGAATCAAAGGCGTGCCTCCGGGCCCCAGTCTGGGAGAAAACTAAGCTACTGTATCACAGTTGAAAACTCAGGGGAACTTTGATATCATCTCTGTTTAATTTCCCCGGCCCTGTGAGCCTGGGGTTTATCTCGTTTTATCAGCTCCTGTACTGAAATCAAAACCCAACTAGCAGAGCTCAGACCTCTCTCCACGGAGGCCCTTCCAGCAGCAGGGTGGGGTGCAGGCCGAGGAGTTTAAAGAACTTTGCGCCCGGGGCGGGGGGGGGGGAGGCAACAATTGCCGGGGGGCAGGGGGTGCTGCCTTCAAAGGAGGCGCAGCAGGGACCCCGGGTGAGAAAGGGAGGCCGGCTCAGAAGCGGAGCCCTCGCTGCCCACCAGAGCTGAAGGTGGGACTCGCACACAACTTCTGAGGAGAGTAATTTCAAAGTACTGCGGGGGGAGCAGGTTAAATTGGGCTACTGTAGTTGAAATGACGAAACCAGTGAGTTAATTAAGTCCCTACAGAAGGATGAACTTGTGATCAGATTGTTTGAAATCCAAAGTCAAGGGCACAAAAGACAAACTGTCTGCCCACATCTAGCAGCTTGTGGGGCTGAGGAAAAGCAGTGGATAAATAGTTCACTCCCTGTGGGAAACGGCCGAAGAGCAGGGCCTCCACTGGGAACGGCCGTCCCCCAGTAAAAGCTCCAGCTCTGGCTGTCGTGGGGCAGCTCTCTGCCTGTTTCCCAGCAGCAGCAGTGGTACCAGTGGGCTGCAGGGAATCCATGCCCTCCTCTGTTGCTCCATAATTCCTGGCACCTTCCTGCTAACAAATCTTATGCAGGGGACAGGGGACAGGGGAGGCCAGGCTTCACCAATGCACCCACAACACACACACATACACAAACTGGGCCACCTCAGGCAGCCCTGGTGCAGAGCCCTATCTCCTAAGGAGACTGCAGGCTGAGGCCAGAGTCCCTGCAGCAACCAGGCACATGGCCAGCCAGCTCTGGGGGCTGCCCATGGGGGACACAGGCTGAGAGGCGTCCACTACGGAACCTCAGGACAGCATCCTGGCGCCATCTGTACTTGGGCCTGGACCACTTATCTAGTGACCAGTCAGAAACCAAATCGTTCTGACAAATGCTGTTGAGTACGACCTGGTGGCAACAGGCCACAGGCTGCTGGGAAGGCTGCTAAGATACTGGGGAACTAAAGCAAATATTTTCCTAAGCTCCCCTAGATCACAAAGAACTTTCCAGCTAGGGAACTAACAATGGCAAGCACTTCCTTTTTCTCCAGTGAAGGTCTGTTACTTCTAATAGGAGAATCTGGTGTACAAATGCATCCATTCCATCAGACCTATGTTTAGACTGATATTAACCATTGGATTACCAAACCGATTTTCCGTAAACCATGTGAGGCGGGCCTGCGGTTTGGGCTGCTGCAGCCCGTACAGTGCAGTGCTAGATCCTGGAGTTCTCTCTCCCCAGATAAATCAGGATCAAGTTCTACAGCACTGCCGTGGCCAAAGGCCTGCCCCTACAGGCCCGAATGTGAAAAACCAGGGAGCCTGGTGCTGGCTCCAGGAGGAGGGGGCGTTCTCCAGTACACTGTGAGCCCCACTGCAACCTGCAACTCGCTCACAATCACTGCAAATGAAGGTCGTCCCCACCCACTCCCATCAGGTCTAGTGTCATACTGTCGCCTGGAGAGAAGGAAGAAGGACACTGACAGAAGGCAGATGCCCTACAAATGAACCCACCCCAGGAGGTCCCAAGAGCAACATTCTCTTGATATTCGGTGACATAAAATGGTCACAGCCTTGGCTTGATGGCCACAGTGTCCAGAGCAAAAATGTCACCTCAACGCCGGGCAAATGGGCTCCCAGGCCAGAATCATGAGAACACCTGGCTTCAGGTCAGCAGACACCTCCCATCACCACCACCCGCTCTGTGACTTGCACACGGGTCTTCAGAGTTTCTTTGGTCATATAAGCGTTCTGTGTGCTGATGACTTCCAAATTACCTCCATGGCCCGGACTTTTCTCCTGAGACTCAGACGAGTGTGTCTAGTACCCTGCTGGCTATTGTCACCCACGTGTCCCATTAATACCTCAAACCTGGCTGACCTTGCCATCCTCCCACCTGAAGCATCTCCCACGTTCCTGGTACCTAATAGGACCTGGTGCATAACAGTCAGCCCACAGATGTTTACGGAGGGCCCCTGTGCTGAGCGTGAAACAATGGTGAAGATGGAAACCCCAACATTCTGGATGAGGAGTTCTCAAACTCTAGCATGCATGAGTCATCTAAAGAATTCCCTAAAACAGTCTTAAACCCACTCCCAGAGATACTGATTCAACAGGTCTAGGATGGGGCCTGAGAAGCTGCATTTCTTTTCTTTTTTATAAATTTATTTTATTTAATTCATGTTTATTTTTGGCTGTGTTGGGTCTTCGTTGCTGTGCACGGGCTTTCTATAGTTGCAGTGAGCGGGGGATACTCTTCGTTGCGGTGCACTGTCTTTTCATTGTGGTGGCTTCTCTTGTTCTGGACCACAGGCTCTAGGCGCATGGGCTTCAGTAGTTGTGGCACACAGGCTTAGTTGCTCCACGGCATGTAGGATCTTCCTGGACCGGGGATTGAACCCATGTCCCCTACATTGGCAGGCGGATTCTTAACCACTGCATCACCAGGGAAGTCCCAGAAGCTACATTTCTAACAAGATCCAGGTGATGCTGAAACAGCAGGTCCATAGTCCAAACTTTGACTACAAGGCAGTAGGTACTCATTAGATGTTTGATGAAGGAAGGAAGGGAGGGAGGAAGGAACCTGAAGGTCATCATCCATGGAGAACAGCCTCAGAGTAAGTCCCCCAGTCTTTCCCTCCCCAACACAGGTTGCCCAAGAGCACCCAGTTCCTCCCCTATGGCACCCATCCCACCATTCAAAATCTGGGTCACATCTCCCATTCACCCCAAACCTTCCCCACTGCCCAGCCAGACAGGCGCTGTCACTAAGAATCCTGATGTTGTCCAAGGACATGGCCTTAGCACATACATGTGCACACATGCACGCATGCACATACACACTTACACACAGTCTTGCCTCTCAGAAGGCTATAATACTTTCCCTAGCAGAACATCAGTTATGCAAAGGTATATGTCCACCACAGTGCCTAGCCCACAATGAGAACTCAATAAATGGATTATGGATAGATAGATGGTTGGATGGATGGATGGACGGGAGGATGGATGAATGAAGTTCCTGTCCCCCTCTCAAAATCGCCAATGTTTCATCGGATTAAGGAGGGAATGTAAAGCAGCAGAGGCAACGGTGAGAGTGCCACACTGGGGTCACTGATGCTCCATGCAGGACAAACACCACGATCCCAGGGCTGGGCCATCTGCCGAGGAAGGGAGGTGGGACTGTGGCACTCCAGGGGGTTCCAGAAGTGGGTGTGACTCAGCTGGAGCAGGCTGGATGAGGGCCTGGCAGGAGGCTGCACGAAGACTCCCCTAAGGAGTTTGTAAAAATTACAGCTGCCTGTTCCAACCCCCAGGTTCTGATCTAATTGATCTGGGCTGGGTCAGAGACTGGAGAATGCAGAGCCCAGGTGCAGTACCACTGTGCTGGGTGACACAGCGACGAATAAGTCATGGGTAGCACCTGCAGGGCTCACGGGCTGGAGGAAATGTCCCAAAAGAAAGAGACTGCAAATGAGGCGGTGCTCCCTTTTGCTGGGCAGTCAGGGAGCTGGCCTTCCTGAAAGATGGAGGGTGCAGAGTATCGCAAGGAGTGCAGGCAGAAGACGTGGCACCAACAGTGGCGTGAACAGTCCCGGACTGTCTGGGGAACTGTAAGTAGCAGATGGGCTCTGAAACAAGCTTATGAAACGCTTAAACAAACAAATAAACAAAGCGGTTAAATACCTGCCTACACTTCTCTGCTATTTCTAAGGTCTAAGTAATGATGTGGATCTACAGGAAGGAACGCCCCAGTGGTCAGAAGGAAGAGATTCCCAAGTCTTGCATTCCTATTTCCTCTCCTGTAAATGAATGCTTCTCAAGCCAAGGCCACTTCCTGCAGAACCTATAGGGCCTCTTCATGCTATTAGCTGAGGGAAGGATTGGGGGGTAAAGCAGAGGAATGGAAAGGGTGCAGACTTGGGACTCAGAGGGACCAGGGCTTGAGTCGCAGCTCTGACACAGCTGTGTGACCCCAAGCAATTCAACTGAATTGGGCCTAAGTTTCCATGCCCCTCAAATTGGAATAATGGATGATAATATTTTCTTTACAGAGTTTTAATGTGTATAAAGAACTTGCAGAACTTCCATCAAAAGATACAATCAACAGAGTGAAAAGACATCCAAGAGAATGGGAGAAAATATTTGCAAATCATATATCTAATAAGAGGTTAAAATCCAAATCTATTAAGAACTCCTACAACTTAGCAATAACAAAAAGCAAATAACTCGATGAAAAAATGGGGAAAGGACTTGAAAAAGGACATTTCTCCAAAGCTGATATACAAATGGCCAACAAGCATCTGAAAAGATGTTCAACATCATTCCTCATTAGGGAAACGCAAACCCAAACCACAGTGAGATACCATCTCATACCCATTAGGACGGCTGCTACCAAAACCCAGAAAATTAGTGTTGGTGAGGATGTGGAAAAATCGGAAACCTGGTGCACTGTTGGCGGTAATGGAAATGCAGCAGCTACGGAAAACAGTGTGGTGATTCCTCAAAATATGAAAAATAGAATTACTATATGACCTGGCAATTCCACTTCTGGATATATACCCAAAAGAACTGAATACAGGGCCTCAAAGAGATATTTGTACATACATGCTCACAGCAGCATTATTTGCCATAGCCAAAAGATGGAAGCAACCCAAGTGTCCACAGACAGGTAAATGGATAAGCAAAATGTGGTCTATACATACAGGGTAGTATTATTCAGTCTTAAAAAGGGAAGGAAATTCTGACACTTGTTGCAGTGTGGGTGAACCTTGACATTATGCTGAGTGACATAAGGCAGTCACAGAGAGACAAATACTCACAAATATGATTCCATTTATATGAGGTACTTGGAGTAGTCAAATTCCTAGAAGTAGAATGGTGGTTGCCAGAGGCTGGGGAGGGGGAAACAGGAGTTTTATGAGTACAGTTGACCTTTGAACAATGAAGGGGTTAGGAGTGCCAAAGCTTCCAGCAGTCGAAAATCCGAATATACCTTAGAGTTGGCCCTCCAAATTCGGAGTTCCTCTGTATCTGTGGTTCTGCATCTGGGGATTCAACCGACCGCGGACGGTGTGGTACTGCAGTAGTTACTATGGAAACAATTCCACATATAAGTGGACCTGCGCAGTTCATACCCATGTTGTTCAAGAGTCAACTGTATAGAGTTTTAGTTTTGCAAGATGAAAACGTTCTGGAGATTCGCTGCACAGCAGAATGAATGTACTTAATGCCACTGATGCATACATGTAAAAACAATTAGGATGGTAAATTTTATTTTGTGTGTTTCACAATATTTTTAAAAAGCATCTATAATTGGGGTTCTCAAATTTCAGTAAGCATCAGTACAACCCAAGGTTCTTGTTAAACATGCAGATTCTGGGGCCCCTTCCCCAGATATTCTGATTCAAGATCTGGGTTTGAGGCCCTGGGTTCTGCATTTTAATAAACATCCTAAGGGTTCTTTCTTAGTTCATTAAGAATTCATTTATTTCTCTCTCCTAGGGGATATTCTTTTGAAATTTTGCTGTGCTGATCAGTATCTGTTTGAAAAAAAAAAAAAAGTGTGTGTGTGTGCGTAGAACGGTCCCGTGTTGATCCTAGCCACAGGCCCAGCAAGACGGCCCTCCAGTCTTCTGGGGAGTATGAGCTGCTGCAAAGCTCTAGTATGTGACCCCTGGGCTCTAGGCCCACGGGCCTCTCACATTTCAGCCTAGACAAGCTCTGCATCCCGCCAGAAGTGTGTCAAGTAAACCAACGCTTGCCCACAGGATGTCCCCAACAAGAAGGCAACGTCAAGCACACCCTGCCTCCCATGCAGCTGGAGAGAAGAGATGTGAGGTAGGCAACCCCGCTGCAAACAGTGCCGACAATTCAGGGAAACCACAATTCCCAAGGGCGGCCCAGCGAGCACAAAGCCAAGGAGAACCAGTGGGGCCAGTGCAACACCGGTAAGGGAGGGCCTCCGAGAGAGCGAGAACAGCCTGGGGAAAGGCAGCTCATTCAAAGAACCCAGGCCTCCCCTCCCACAAGCCAACGCACAAACGAGACTGCTCACTCAACCACAGCCAACTAAATACAGTGTTCTCAGCCCACCACATCCGACCATGTAGTCATTTGTTATCTTCACCATCATAATAGCACCTTTGACACTTCCCACTCTTGACTCCAACACCATCATGACTTTCCAGTGTGGCAAGGATGTCGCTCTTTGAGCACGAAGCATGGAGCAGTTCCAACCTGCTAAGGCAGCGGGGCCGGGGACACTTGGATTCTGATGCTTCCACAAGCAAATCTGTTGTGAAACTGATAGAGATGAACCTTCAGCGCCCACTCCCCCCTTCCAAGGCCCTGAGAGGGGATCACAATGTGTTCACACGGTTGTATGGTTTTGTAAAGCACCAAGATATCCTTGTACACAAACAAGACATTCTTGCATTGTTTTTCTTATAGTCTTCCCCCACCAAAACAAACTGTCAAAACAGCAGACCCACAAAACCGGGGTCTGACGTTAGATCCCACTTACATTTAGTGAGGACCCACCAACGCCCTCCACAGTGTCACACACATTCATACACATTAGCCCACTCAGCCTTATGGGGTAGCTTTTATTCTTAGGCCCCTTTAACAAATGAGGAAATGGGGATTCAGAAAGGTCCCATGAGGTTCCATGACTTGCCTAGGGTCTCCTGGGTTCCAGGAGATAAAATGACATTCTAAGCCCAGTGTTCTTTCTACTCTACCATCCCTTCCTAGTGGCCCTAAATAATAACCACAAACAGAAAGGCACTCTAAAAAAACCTGAAGCTACTCTTCTGATTAACCAGTTAACAAACCCTTAATAATAACCACTAATTTTAAATTTTTTTAATTTCATTTTTTTAACCACGCCATGCAGCATGCAGGATCTTAGTTCCCCAACCAGGGATCGAACCTGTGCCCCCTGCAGTGGAAGCGCAGAGTCTTAACCAGTGGACCGCCAGGGAAGTCCCAATAACCACTAATTTCTATTAACTACTTGCCCTGTGGCACGAATGGAGCTGAGCACTTCTAATATTTCATTTACTTCTTACTATAATTCTATGAGCTAGATATTGTCATTAGCCTCACTCTACAGATGAGGAAGCTGAGGCTCAGAAAAGTTCACTAATTTCCCTAAGAACACACAGTAAGTAGGAAAGCCAAGGCTTAAGCCGAGGCCTAATTATAAAGTCCTTGCATTTAATCATGGTGCACTGTTCCAGCTAAAAGTGGGGAAAAGCCCACCAGTGGGAAGGAGGCAGGGCAGGGAAATGCCTTCAGCATAAGTCAGCAGTGCGGCCTAAATGCTAAAAGGAAGGAATGAAAAATGTGGATTAAAGAAGATGATCCTAAGCTCAAATGAACCAGTAACTGCTGTGTCAACTGCTGCACATGGGTCTTGGTGCCCAGGTCCCAGAAGAGGCCCCATTTAAATATTCTATGCATGACACAATATCTTGAAATACCTGGTTCAATTTTCCACAAGCAAGGAAGGTGTCACCTGTCTCCTGTACTAATCTTCTGAGTACACTGAGTTTTTGAGTTAGTCTAGGCTTCCACACAGCTTATCTCCTAACTTTTCTAAGGCTTTTCTGGTGCAGCTGATAAGATTTTCTTGCCCTGTTAAAATGAGATGAGATCCAGCCAGCTGTCGAGAAATGTACAATGAGATTATACTGAGAAGGAATCACGGAGACAAAGGCCCCTAAAGAGACTCTGGCCTGCTGTCTGCTTTGTGGCAGAAAACTGAGCGGGGGGGCTGGTTCGTGGGTGGGGGCGGGGAGCAGAGAAGGAGCAACAGCCATTTGCCTTTGGCCCTTCTGTGGCCTTCCCCTGTGCCTTGCTGAAGAGGCTGCAGAGGGGCAGGGAATACAAGAGTCATTTTTAATGGCCGGAAAGGCTGATGATTCAGGAAGAGTTGTGTGTTGGTAACAAAGAGGACGAAGATGCTCAAGGGTCTGCCTTCTTCACCCGGCCCCTGCCCCTGAGCCTCACTTGCGCTGGAGTCCCCGTGGGGTGACCATCAACAGGCGCACCATCCTTCGAGCCTGGGTACTCTGGGTCTTGGGTGCCCCAGCCGGCACCTCACCTTGCCCTGGAGTTTGGGTGTCCTCTCTGCTCTGCCCAGGTCACAGATGAGGCCGCACCCTAGATCATGCCCGAGGCTCAGGTGCAGTCAGCTCGGCACCCACGTGACTACAGAGAGTGGCCCCCGGGCCCGGCCAGTGAAACCACTGTCCGGGTCTGTGCAGGTGGCCGCCGTGCCCCGGTACAGGTGGGCCGCTTCACCTCTCACTTGGGCGGACGTGGCTCTCCGGAGCCCTCACCAGCCCCGGCCCAGGGTACGCTGCTCGCACCCTGGTCCCCGAGCTCCCTCCGGCTCCGCCAAGCCGCAAAGCCAAGCCGGGGACGGGAAGCCGCGGCGCGCGCAGGGCCGAGCAGAGGCCGCCGGGCCCGTCCCCGCGGCCGGCCGGGCACACAGCCCGCAGGCCTCGGTGCGGCCCGGCTCCGCCCGTCCACCCGCCCCTCGGCCCGGGGCCTGCGCCGGCCCGCCCGCCCGCCCGCCCGCGGGGGCAGCAAGGGCGGCTCGGCCGAGCCTCCGCGGCGCCCTGCCCGCCCTGCCTCACTTAACTGTTCCCCGCTGGGGCGGCGGTGGCGGCGGCTGCGGCGGCGGCGGGTCCCGGCTCCGTCTCACGCAGAAGCAGCTTCTCATCGCCCGGGCGGCGCGGAAGGGGCCGGGCCCGGGGCCCAGGCGGCGGGGCCGGCGCCGCAGGTCGAGCGCGAGCCTCACCGGGGAGCGGCAGGGGCGGGGCGCGGCCTGGCGGCGGCGGCGGCAGCAACAACAGCGGCGGCTCCTTCCGCGGGCCGCGGCGGCGGGCCGGGGCCTCCCGGCTCTGGCGCTGGCTCCGTAGGAGGCGCCGGGCGCCCGAGGCTGGCTCGGGCGGGAGGAGGGAGCGGGAGCCCTCGCGTCCGGAGCCCGCGCCGCCGCCTGGCCGGCACCCCGCCTCCCCGCGGCCCGGCCCGTTAGCCCCGGGCAGGGCCCCGGCGCCGCCGACCTGGCCTCTCCGAGTACGCAGGCGGCCCCCGCCCCAGCCCAGACCCACGGGAGCCCCGGGCCTGTCGGAGCCTGGGCCCCCAATTGCCCCCCTCCCCCAAGTTGGCCTCTTCCAGGGACCCGCAGCCTCCTCAGCTCTCCTAGGCCTCATTGTACCCTAGACTAATCCTTCAGCACAGCCTTAGATCCCTAGAAGCCCCCAGGCCACACACACACCACCCGCTCCCCCTCACTTGTAGGGACACCCAGCCCTACTGAACCCCAAGCCAATCCTTCAGTTCATTACAGTTCAGGAGACCCACTGGTCCAGCTGACCCCACATAAGCTTTGCTTGGCCCTAGTCCCCACTGCTAATACCAGGCCTCTCAAACTGACGCCGATCTCCTAGCAATTCTCTGCCTTCCCCTTATGCTGGGCAAATGATCTACCCACAGAGGTCTATAGCAAGAACTATTGAGGGCTGGCCTCCAGGAAGCATGTAGAAGAAGTTTAAGCACACCTATCGCCCTACAGTACTTTAGAAAAGGTACAAGCCAGAGGATAAAATGGAACTGGATGAGGAAAGGGGTCCAGAGCTTGGCCCTCAGCGAGAGTGGCTACTATGAAAGGCGGGAGTCAACTCTGCACCCTTAACCAAAAATGCTGTACACAGCCCCAGCAAGGCACCCCGGAGCAGTAGCCAGCATGCTATTTGTTAGAGCTGAGGACCCTGCACGACTGATCAGCCTCACTTTGCTAATGCCTCAAGTGTAATTTTCACACATTCTAGGCTTTTCTAAAATAGCTGTTTGATCCTAAAGAAAAGGGTGCCAGGAAGAATTGGCTGTTGGGAAAAAATGTCCTGTGGGGAAGCCTTGTTAGTGTGTGCATTCCTGAGCATCTGTATCACTCAGAAATGCCACTACTTCAGATGGTTTTATAGGCAAGTTCTATCAAACCATTAAGGGACAGATAATCCTTATGTTATTTAAACTGTTACACGGAAAAAAAAAGTTTTCCATTTCACTTCCGAAGTTTAGCATAACTCTGATAACAAAACTGACAGAGATAACACCAAAATGGAGAATTACAGATCAGTTATAGAACACTAGTTTCCAGAGAATTTAATGTGTTTTTTGAAAAAGAGGTTCTGCAGTCAAATAACTTGAGAAAGTGCTAGTGCTGCATGCCATTTCTAGTCTATATCTTTTGGAGAATCACAATAAGTATTATTAAGGTCTCTGTGAAGTCCAAGAGTAAAGAAACCTGATTAACCTGGCATTTCCCAAACTCATCTGAGCCAGGACCACCTGTTCAAAGTTCACCAATTAATCTCTAACATGTGAATCATTACTCTTATAGACCAATCTGCTTAACTATATAGTAGTTGCAAAATTTTAGCAATTTGAATCCAACTTGCTGTAATACAAGTCAAAATCCACCATAATCAAGCAAGATTTATTCCAAAAGTACAAGGATGATTCAACATTAGGGAGTATGTAAATTCATTTCATTGTTAAAGAAAAGTAAATCACAGGATATTATCAACAGGAGAAATACTTTTAAAATATTTGATAAGTTCAATACCTTACAATTTTCTTAAAAAACTCTTAATGAACTAGGAAGAAAACTTAAGTTTCTTAACATGACAAAGTTTATTTATCAGAAGCCATCCACAAACATATTTAATGGTAAGACACTAAGGGTATTCTCATTTAAGTCAGAAACAAAACAAGAATGCCCAATAAAATTGGTACAAACTAAAGCCAATGCAATAAGATAAGAAAAATAAATAAGAAATACAAATAATGGAAAGGAAGAGACAAAATTGTCATTTGTTCACGATGTAAATGCATGCCTAAAAATAAAAATTTAAGGGAATCAACTAAAAAGCTTAGAGACTTTGGTAAAGTGGCTAGTTATAAGATAAAAATGAAAATCAATGGCTTTCCTAAATGTTAAGGGAAAAGACTTCTTTTCCATATAGAGGGACTTCCATTAGAAAAAGACTCGTGACCTTTCTCTACCCTAGAGGACAATGAATGGTTTATCTCACTAGTGAGCGTGGGAGAAGGAACTAGACAAGAACAGATGCTCTGAGTTCTCTTTTTTGGCTTTCGCTTACTGCAGAGAGCAAATATTTTCATGTGCTCTCCGCCAGGTGGTAAGTGGACCTGTTTCCGGGGTAAAGATACTATTGTCCAGCACTACCTGCTTTTATGGAGGTAAATCTATCCAGTTCAGGGAGAAATACAGCAAGCCTACTTGCTTACAGATTAAAAGCTACATTTTTCCAGTCAACTTTATCAGTAATGTAGTATTTTTATCTCCTATGTCTCTTTTCTGTACCCATGCCTCAGTTTCTTCCAAATTCAGAAGAGGAAGAGAAGTATTACTTAGAAGATTCCCTAATTACAACACTAAATATCTGTGATTTCCACTTAGAAAGTATGACTTTTTAAAAAGATTATATTCCATTAGCAATGAATACTATAAAATACCTAGGCATAAACTTAACAAGAAATGTCAAGGCCCATAGGAAAAAAACTATAAAACCTTACTGAAGGACATAAAAAATAAGTCCTTAGTAAAGGAAAAACATAAAAAATCCCTGGGCAGGATGTCTCAATATTGCAAAGATGTCATATCTCCCCAACTCAACTTATAAATTTAGTGGAATCCAAATCAAAGAGCCAATATAATTTGGCGGTGGGGTGCAATGGAACATGACAAAATTATTTTAAAACTTATCCCAATAAATAAATACGGGAAAATATCCAAGAAATTTTTTAAACTGAATAATAATATTAAATTATTATTATTATAAGAACATTATTAACAATAATGAATATACAATATAAAGTAACTTTTATATTATAGTGTAATATCTATTAGAGCAGTAATAATATTGTTCTAACATATTAATATATAATATAAAACTTCAGTAAATAAAATTGTGGGCCACTAGTATAAGTTCCCTGTTTATAAATGCTTTGCTTCTATCCACTGACCTATTTGAATATTTCTAATATCCCACTCCAAACCATATTATCTTGCTTAGACCACTTCAATAAATTCCTTACTGATCTGGCTTTGCCTCCATCCAAACAATGGAAGATAGCAACAAGAATGGTCACTAAATAATAATAATAATAAAATGTAGCAAGTCACTCCCTTGCTTAAAGCTCTCCAGTGACTGTCCATAGGATAAATAAAATTCAAATGCTCCAACATGACCTACAAGATCTTGTCTTGTCTAGACCTTGCCTGCCCCGCCATCCACTTCTCAGCTGTTTCAGCCACACACTTGTTTCCTTTTAGATCCTTCAACATCAAAGCTCTTTCTTCCTTGGGGGATTTCACCCAGAGCACTCCTCTTCTCCATCTTTACAGGACCTGGGCTCTTCTCATCCTTAAACTCTGACCTTAAGTGTCACCTCCTTGGAGGCCTTCACTGGTCATCTATTTAAGTATGTCCCCAGTGTTTACATACCGTATCAGTTCATTTCCTGCTCATCACTCATCACAATTTGTAACTATGTACTATTTGTTTACCTGTTCAACTGTCAGTCTCCCCACGAGACTAAAAGCTCCACCAAGGTATCTGTTCATCAAGCATAACTGTGCCACACATACTAGGCCCTCAAGAAACATTTGTTTAATAGATAGATGTGTCAACATTTAATATGTGCATATCCTTCGTCCATGTCTAATAATTATCCAAAGTAAACAATCAGGTAAGTGCACACAGATGTATGTTCAAGGATAATTATTTCAGCATTGCTTATAATGAGAAAATACTGAATACATCCTAAATGTCTAGCAATACAAGATTAACTTGTTAAAAAAAAAAGTTGTACTGACACAGAAATACACCATGGTATTTTGTTAAGTAAAAAAAGCAGTTTATAGAACAGAATGCATTTATTCTATGAGCCCACTAATTTTATATGTATTTGTGATTATTTATATGTATTAACATATGCATACAATACTTGGAAAAATGTATACCAAACATTAACAGTGGCTATATTTGGGGAAAGGGAAGAGACTTTTAGTGTATCTACAGACCTCATTGTCTTATGACGGGCTTACACCCTGATAATTCCGTCATAAGTTGAAAATATCATTAAGTCAAAAATGCATTTAATACAGCACCGAACATCAAAGCTTAGCCCAGCCTACCTTAAAGTGCTCAGAACACTTCCATTAGCCTACGGTTGGGCAAAATCATCTAGCACAAAGCCCATTTTATAATAAAGCATTGAATAGCTCATGTAATTTATTGAATGCTGTACTGAAAGTGAAAAACAGAACGGTTGTCTGGTTACAGTACGGTTGTAAGTATATTGGTAGTTTACCCTTGTAATCCTGTGGCTGACTAGGAGTGGCAGCTCACTGCAACTGCCCAGCATCACAAGGGAGTATCCTACCACACATCACTAGCCCCAGAAAAGAGCAAAATTCAAAATTTGAAGTATGGTTTCTACTGAATGCGCATCGCTTTTGCATCATTGTAAAATCAAAAATCGTTAAGTGGAACCATCATAAGTCAGGGACCCTCTGTATATCTATATTATAGCATATTTAGGAATATGGATGCAAATAACAGAACACCCAACCAACAGTAGCTTGAACAACAGGCATGTATTTGGCCAGGAGTCATCTACTTCCAGTCTTCTTGTTACAGGAAAATGAAGACATTAAGAATACATGTCCTTGCATCCTTTGTTGACCTCCTCAGATGGTTGTCTTTTACACTCGTGTTTGTTGCCTCACGGGCACAGGATGGCTCCTCCTGCTTCAGGTGTCATGGCCTCTTCTTTCACGGCAGGATGGGGGATGGGGTGGGGAGCAAAATCTTTCCCAGAAACTGATCCCATGGCCAGAAATGGGTCACCTGGCCACTCCTAACTGTAAAGGAGGCTAGGAAATTGCCTTTGTCAGTCATGGCCTGAGGCTGCCCATATCGCCAGGGCAATAAAAATCACTGTTCCCTTGGAAAACAGTATGGAGGTTCCTCAGAAAATGGAAAATAGAATTACAAGCAATCCTACTTCTGGATATATATCCAAAAAGATATGAAAACAGGGTCTCAAAGAGGTATCTGCACTCTTATGTTCATTGCAGCATTGTTCACCAGAGCCAAGACATGGGAAAAACCTAAGTGTCTGTGATGGACGAATGGATAAAGGAAGTGTGAGACAGATATAGTTATAGATATGTAAAATGGAACATTATTCAGCCATTAAAAAAAAGGAAATGCTACCACGTGTGACAACATGGATGACCCTTGAGGATATCACACTCAGTGAAGTAAGTCAGAGAGAGAAAGACAAATACTGTCTGAGCTCACCTATAGGTGGAATCTAAAAAGACTGAACTCAGGGGACTTCCCTCGTGGTCCAGCAGTAAGGACTCCACGTTCCCAATGCAGGGGGCCCAGGTTCGATCTCCAGTCACGGAACTAGATCCCGCATGCTGCAACTAAGACCTGGTGCAGCCAAATACATAAATATATATTAAAAAAAAAAAAAGACTGAACTCATAGACACAGAGAGTGAATTGGTGGTTGCCAGGGGTAGGGTGGGAGGATGGGTGAAGGGGGTCAAAGGGTTCAAACTTCCAGTTATAAGATCAATAAGTTCTAGGGATCTAATATACAGCATGGTGACTACAGTTAGCCATACTTCATTATACACTAAGAGAGCAGACCTTACAAGTTCTCATCACAAACACACAAAATAACTGTGTAAGGTGATGGATGTGCTACTATGGTAATCGTGGTAATCACTGCACAATATATACATCTATTAGATCATCATGTTTTACACCTTAAACTTACACAGTGTTATATGTCAATTATATCTCAATAAAGCTGTGAAAAAAATAAAAATAATCACTGTTTCCTTATTAGGGGGGAAGGCCATTAAGATTTTTTAAAATTTTAATAATGAACATATATAACCTTTATAGTCAGGGAAAAAAAAAAAAGGTCAGTGTATTTCAGACATGATGAGATCCCAAAGGGTGGTCAATACCACAAAGAGGACTTGTTCTGATAGAGGTGGGCAGAGTACGGGGAACAACAGCATGGAGCTCTCTGCTCGCCAGTCCAAGCCCATGCAGGTCAGGAAGCGAGTCCAGCAGCATCCTGAACCTGAGATCGCCACTGATCACTTCTATCCTTTTTGGCTCTCCTTAAGGGCTCTCTCAATAAATACATCATTACCCCTAAGGCTGTTCTCTGGTATTGATCTGTAGGAACTAGATAGAACAGACTGACTCTGCCTTGAGAGAGGGAGGGTAAACTCTCATCAGTTACCAGTCTTGTTGTCTAAACAGAACTGTACCCTGATTTGCACAGTTTTTAATCTGATCTGTGCTCTCAGCTTGAACCCAGATGCTTGAGGGAGCAGAAGGCAGGCAGGTGGGAAGAACACATTTGTGGGACAGGTGTATAAATGTGGCTGGCTCTCTTTCAGAAGAGTTTGACTGGAAGGATGTGAAAAATAAACATGGCATAACCACAAATGGTGGTGTTGAAACTAAGAAACCATAACCACGTGCAGAACTGCTTTGATTACACAGAGGCACCACATCATGACAGATCCAAAGTGTGATTCTTTCAATACCCTCCCTAATCAAGAGGAGCTTGACCCGGGGAGCCGGCACATAGAAGGCAATCGAGAAAAGCCGCTTCCTTTTCTTTCGATTGTAACCTTCATGAGGGCAGGCACCAGAGGAGTCTTGTCTCTCTTTTCACCACTCCAGGGCACAGTAGATACTCAACAAATATTTTTTGAATGAATAATGTCAGCTCTCAGTAGCAGTTATGAATCATGCTGATTTCCATTCACAGGGCATTTCCTCTGTGCCAGACACTGGGCTAGATCCTTCTGCAGAAATTATTTCACTCAATACTGACATTGACCCTGTGAAGCAGAAACTGGGACTCCCATGTTACAGCTATGGAAATTGGGGCTTCCTAAGTCACACTGCAATAAGTGGGGGGTCGGAGGCATCAAACTCCAAATCCAATGCTTATAACTTCACTGTACAAAACTCTGGAACAGGATTCCCAGAGTCCTGGAGAACATTCTGATGGACGGAACCCTGCTACTCTATGGGTAACGGTTGTACCTTCAATCCCTCACTGGGAGTCCTGGCCAGCCTTTTGGATTTAGAGAGATGAACAGAGTCAGTTTTGCTCCCAAGATGCTCACAGTCTGGAGGGGATTCAGTTACTGTTGGTCAACAGCCATTTGATCATCAGTAACAGAAATGCACTCAAGTTAGCTTGGGCAAAAAAAGAGAAGCCATGGAACAAATGGGGATTTTCATGGGAGCCATCACAAGGCAGGAAAATTTCAGGGCTTTTCCAGAGTCACGTGTGTCCTCCTATTACTCCTTCTCCCTGTGTCTGCCTCTTTTTTTTTTTTTTTTTTGGTTGTGTCGGGTCTTAGTTGCAGCAGGTGGGCTCCTTGGTTGCAGCTTGCAGGCTCCTTAGCTGTGGCTCGTTGGCTCCTTTAGTTGGGGCACGTGTGCTCCTTAGTTGTGACTGGTAGGCTCCTTAGTTGTGGTTCAAGGGCTCCTTAGTTGTGGCATGTGAACTCTTAGTTGCAGCATGCATGTGGGATCTAGTTCCCTGACCAAGGATCGAACACGCGTCCCCTGCATTGGGAGGCAGATTCTTAACCACTGTGCCACCAGGGAAGTCCCTGCTGCTGTTTTTCATCCTTTCCAACAGGCTACCTTTCTCTTCTCCCTGTTCACAATCTACTGGGGCTGCTGTGATAGTACCGTTAGCCTGTCTATATCACATCAGTTCCAGAGAACTGCAGACACAGACAGGCATCTCTAAGCCCCAATTCCAGTCTTAGTGGGGGGAATCTGAAAGGTCTAGTAATGGTCAGGTCTACCCTGGACCCAATAACCTGGGGGTCAGGCACCGTTGTTCACAAATATTTTCTCCCAATCTACAGCTTCTCTTCTTATTCCCTTGATGCTATGGATTTTTAATAGTGAAATCTGAAAACTCAAAGCCAAGAAGTTAATCCTTTGTTTTTGCTGTTTGTTGATTTTACTTTGTACTATTACTTCCCTGAGGTACTAAGCCTCAGAGAAGAGGCTTTAGAGAGGGAAGAGCCTCAGGTTGAGATGCTAGAAGGAATTGCCAAGGAGAAAATGTACTGGGTAATATTTCAAAGTATTTACCAATGACACAGGTATTACAATATGGTGTGAAGTAATTTGCCCCAGGGTTTCAATACGTATAGTCAGAGTGCTGTTGTAATAGTGAGAATAGAAATATTCATTCTTCCAGAAAGAAGCTACAGAGAAAAAGGCCGGATACCCTGGTCTTTGAAGAATAAGGAGCAGTCAGCGACAGGTGAAGGAGGGAAGCTGTGGACACACGCAGAGTGCAGAGGAAGGGTGAGGGGCTGCTGGAGCTGCTGTGAAGGGCACACGGCTGGAGGGGAGACAGTGAGGTTAAGTGATGGCCAAGGCCAGCTAGAAGGCTCTGATGTCCCTGGCTGAAGGCCTTTGGGAGCCACATTCCACATAATCTCATCCCCCAAATGACCTTAAATACCAGCCTTATGCTGATGACTCTGAAATTTATGTTCCCAGCCTCGTCCTCTTCCTTGAACTCCAAACACACATATCCAACAGCCTACCCGACTTGCCCATTTGAATGTCTAGCCAGCACCTCAAATGCATCATACGTAGAACTCAGTTCCTGGTGGTCCCTTCCAAACCCGCCCCTCCCTCAGTCTTCCCCATCTCAACTGCTGGAAACTCCATCTTTCCAGGTGCTCAGCCAGAAACCCAGGAGCCTTGCCCCCTCTTTCTCTCTTCTACTTCACACCTATTGTGTGAGCCTCAAGGCTCGGGGGAGTAAAGGAGGTGCCTCTCCTGAATGCCAAGTTTATTTTTATAAGTGTGGGTTGGAGGCATCAAACTCCAATCAAATGCTTTTTCGCTGTACAAAACTCTGGAACAGGATTCCCAGAGTCCTGGAGAACATTCTGACGGACAGAGGTCTGCTACTCTATGGATAACGGTTGTTACTTCAATCCCTCACTGGGAGTCCTGGAACAAATGGGGATTCTCATGGGAGCCATCACAAGGCAGGAAAATTCCAGGGGTTTCCAGAGTCACATGTGTCCTCCTATTACTCCTTCTCCCTGTGTCTGCCTCTTTTTTTTTTTTTTGGTGGAAGAAGACAGAGCATGTTCCATCTGAAGGGTGCATACAAGTTGGCCAGGCAGAAAATGGTGGGGTCGCAGCCCAGGAAGGTCAACCAGGCAGGAAGGACAGAGGGCACAGGAATAGGAGAAGGAGGGAGGTCAGTCTGACAGCAGGCAGCCAGAGAAGGGAAGGCTGGAGAAGCACGTAGAGTCCTGCCAGCTCCTGCAGGGCCTGACAAGGCTTCTCTGGGTCCCCCAGCTCACCCTGCAGGCTTTCTGTGGCCTGTCGCCAATCACCAAGGCGTGTGCCTGCCCGTTTTGTATTCACCCAGACTCCCACCCTTCGCCTACGTGGCCGCCCTCGGCTCTCGGCAACCTGGTTCCCAAATCTCTGTGTTTGGCTCTGGACCTTGGCCTCTGTTGTTCACCCAGCCCTGTAGCCTCCAAACACCAGTTCATGGGCCAGTGCCTGTCAAAGGGACAGGAAATGAGGAAAGTAAGGACAATGTGGCATTATATAAGCAGAATTTCATCTCCTCTCGTTTGTCACCATATCACAGGAACATGGCTGGACATAACGAATGTGAGTACAATGTCTGGAAGGCTCTGGCTTAAAATTTAAGTTACGCAGTGAGCACAAAATGCACATTGGGAGCCCTAAGGGGAAAGATGCCTCTAACAGGCAAACAGTGACTACAATTAGAGGCCTGTCAAGTGACCCATCAAGAGGCACACGATGTGAGGATTAAGGTATCACAGTAAAAGAAGACCTACAGTGACTTCAATTGTGACTCCCAAATTGAAAAGTTTTGAGGATGATCCTTTGGATGAAAAGTGGTAAATTGCCTCAAGCAGCTTCTCACACAGGCAACTCCGCATAGCTCACTTATTTAATGATGATAAAATATTCTCATGGGCAATTCAGGAAGCACTAATGTACAGTGTCTGTGCGTGTTTGGCTACTGTGTCTACGCCTGTGCGTGATGCGTGTGCACGTATGATCTGTGTAAAGTTGTCAACTGTCTTTTCTAGGAATGTTCTATACTGTGCTATTATTTCCTTCCAACTTATAAATCTTAAGATGCCCTTTTGAAAGTGAAATGATGGTGACAGTATGTACTTATGAGGCAAAATAACTCTTTGTTGGTTTCCAAATTAGTTTTGGAATTTACCAATCCAGGATCCCAAAGTCTGGGAATCAGGGCCTCCCTAATTAAACACTTGGAGTTTGTTCTGGTTTTTTATTGGAGTATAGTTGATTTACAATGTTGTGTTAGTTTCAGGTGTACAGCAAAGTGATTCAGTTTTTATATATATATATATATTTTTTCAGATTCTTTTCCATTATAGGTTACTAAAAGATATTGAATATCGTTCCCTGTGCTATACAGTAGGTCCTTATTTTTACCTATTTTTTATACAGTACTGTGTATCTGTTAACCCTAAACTTCTAATGTATCCCTCCCCCCTGACCTTTCCCCTCTGGTAACCATAAGTTTGTTTTCTATGTCTGTGAGTCTGTTTCTGTTATGTAAATAAGTGCATTTGTATTATTTTTTTAGATTCCATGTATAAGTGATAACATATGATATTTGTCTTTCTCTTTTCTGACTTGCTTCACTTAGTATGGTAATCTCTAGGTCCATCCATGTTGCTGCAAATGGCATTATTTCATTCTTCTTTATGGCTGAGTAGTATTCCATTGTATATACACAGCACATCTTCTTTCTCCATTCATCTGTCATTGGACACTTAGGTTGTTTCTACGTCTTGGCTAGTGTAACAGTGCTGCTGTAAACACTAGGGTGCATGTATAATATCTTCTCGAATTATAGTTTCCTCCGGATATAGGCCCAGGACTGGGATTACTGGATCATATGGCAACTCTATTTTTAGTTTTTTAAGGAACCTCCATACTGTTCTCCATAGCGGCTGCACCAATTTACATTCCTACGAGCAGTGTAGTAGGGTTCCTTTTTCTCCACACCCTCTCCAGCATTTGTTATTTGTAGGCATTCTGATGATGTCCATTCTGACTGGTGTGAGATAAATATTTGGTTTTGAAGTCTTGACTCCAGCTTTGACCTGAGCATCCCTTCAGGACACAACTTTCAGTGGATTTTGTTCCAGGAGGTAAAATTTGCCCAGCATTTAAGGCCACAAGTGACAAATTTAAAGGGAAAGAAGTTAGGCTATAATTTCAGAACCTAACCATAGCTCAGCTTCCCACTACTCATGATTCACTTTTTTTTTTTTTTTTTTTTTACAGTAACCAGAGTGCCAATTTGCAATATAACTCAGATTCTATTACTACCTGTGGTAGAGCCTGTTGAGAGCTCTCAGATATATCTGTGTACTCTTTCACATTTCCCAGCCTCCCTGGTCGTTAGCTTGGCCATGCAACTAGTTCTGGCCAATGGGAGGATGTGAGCAAAGTGATTTGTACTATTTCCAGGTTAAGGTAGATAAGTAGCTGGTGAGCCTTCCCCACCCTCTCTTCTCCTTCTACCTGTCCCTAGGTAGATGACATCACAATGACCTTGAAGGTACAAGATGATGGAGCCACAAGATGGAGGCAGCCTGAGCTTCTGAGATGCCAAATAGAGGAAATCCTACAGACACACTGCAGGCTGTGATGTAAGAGGAAAATAAACTTCCATTGTTGGGGAAGCCACTGAGATTTGGGGGTTTATTTGTTACTGCAGCATAGCCTGTCCTACTCTTATTGACACACCGTCTTGCTAAAATACCTACCAGTACCTTCTTGGAAAAAATCTGCAATCTTTGCCTTGGCCTACAAAGCACTACACGCTGTGCCCCGTACCCCACTTGACATTCCTCTCCTGCTCCTATGTTCACTATGCTCTAACCATGCCAGCCTTCGAGTGATGCCCAAACACCCCAAGCTCACTCCCACCGTAGGGCAGTTCCACTGGCAATTCTTTCTGCCTGGAATATTCTGCGGCCAGCTCTTACTCCCTGCTGTCCATCATCTCACCTTAAATGCCTCCGAGAAAGCTTCCCTGATCACCTAAGTTGAAAAGACTCTGTTTGTCACTCTGTCTCATCATGCTTTATTTTCATCCCGGCATTTATCACTACCTGGTATTTCCTTTTTTAAATTTATTTGTTTGTTTCCTATCTTGCCTGCCTTGTTTACCACTGAGTCCTCGGTGCCTAGCAAAGAGCCTGCGGCACAGATGAGGCTCAACCTCTGTTTGCTGAGTAAACGGACAAATGAACAAATGATGCAGCGCTGTTTCCTCGTGTCTGCCCAGGACTTAACTACACCTAGTAAGCAACAGGACAGTATTCCTGCTGTCTACTGCTGTGTGACAACCATTCCCCAAACACTGGCTTACAATACCAGCCACTGTTTACTTTGCTCGTGCCTCTGGGGGCTGACTGGCTTCTGCTAGGCAGTTCTCACCTGGGGTCCCTCATGAGGGTATATTCAGTTGGTGACTTGGGCCCCAGACATTCTAAAGACCTCTTCGCTCACATGCCTGGATCTGGGCTGACAAGACTCAGACATCTGGGGTTTAGTCCATTGACCGGCTGTGTGACTTTAGGCAAATTAATCACTTTGAGCTTGAGATCTTATTATATAAAATAGGAGCAGAAATGATAACGATACCTACCGTTTATCAGACATCTACTATGTTCCAGGCACCATATATGCTAAACTCTGCACACGCCTGTCTCACATAAGGCTTATAACAACCTAGTCAATGTTTTGTAGATATTCCTATTATAGGACCTACTTATTTTATAGATGAAGAAACAAGCTCAGAGAAGTAAGGGTCTTGCTCAAAGATATAAGCTAATCACACCAGAAACTTCTAGTCAATGTGGTACATTGGGTCAATATGGGAAATCCCCCCTCCTATTCTATACACACTAAAATGTTTGGTAAAATGTAACCCCCCAAATGTAAATGCATAGCTGAGTTCAAAGACAATAAAGAGGAAACCCCAGGAACTAGACAAAGAGGGAATTCGGAGTCGGAGCAGTGGGCGGGATCTGGGTTTGAGGGGCTCCCTGGGGAGGGGGGCCAGTGGGAGCTTTGGGCCCTGTGAACACAATGGGCTGGAACTGAGCCATGTCCATAAAGCCAGGAGCCACAAGCAAGTATTTGCTAAGAGAAAGAGGCACCAGGACAACTCTGCCCAGGGCTCTCTGCCACCATATTCCTGATGAGCAGCCAGAGGCCCCGAGGCCTTTAGCGGAGCTGGATTACCCAACTGACATGACTAAGTCAGGCCTGGAGCAGGGGTTCAACCTGGCCACCAGATTCCCCTCCTGTGTACTGTCCCATCAGGCACTGTCAATTTATTTAAACATTCAACTTAAATAAACCATCTCTAGACACCTCTCAAGTTGTCCTTTCTAGTTACTATCTACTCTAAAAGTCTGTTAGAACTGACAAAAGATAAAGAAGAAAAAAGAAACCTTGGGAAGTAAACAAAGCACTTATAAATCCAGGAAAGATCAAAGATGAAATTGCAATGGCCGTTAGAATACCTTGAGTTGGAGAACACTCCTTATCAAAACTCGTAGATTAGAGCCAAAGCCAAGGTTAGAAGGGAAATTTTACCCTCAAAGAAATCTGTGGTGGAAGAATCAGGCAACAAATAAAGCTACATAACATTACTAGGTAAGACAACAGTATAAACAAGGGAATTGGAAAGGAAAAAAGGAGCTAGTTGCAAAGACATTTCCAGATTATGATGGGTCCAAGAAGATGTCGTCATGGAAATAAGAAAGTGCCACACTTACAAATAAACAATGACAGGGACTTCCCTGGTGGCCCAGTGGGTAAAAATCCGCACTCCCAATGCAGGGGGCCCAGGTTCGGCCCCTGTCGGGGAACTAGATCCCACATGCATGCCGCATGCTACAACTAAGATCCCGCATGCTGCAACTAAGACCTGGCACAGCCAAAATAAATAAATATTTAAAAAAATAATAATAAACAAGGACAGAAACTCTACCTATTAAAACTTACAGGTGCACCCCTATGTTCATAGCAGCACTATTTACAATAGCCAAGACACGGAAACAAACTAAATGTCCATTGCCAGATGAATGGATAAAGAAGATGTGGTACATATATATATACACACAGACACACACAATGGAATATTACTCATCCATTAAAAAGAATGAAATAATGCCATTTGCAGCAACATGGATGGACCTAGAGATTATCATACTAAGCAAAGAAGTCAAAAAGAGAAAGACAAATACCATATGATATCACTTATATGTGGAATCTAAAATACGACACAAATGAACATATCTATGAAACAGAAACAGACTCATAGATACAGAGAACAGACTGTGGTTGCCCGGGGCTGGGGGTGGGGGGAGGATGGATTGGGAGTTTGGGATTAGCAGATACAAACTAGTATAAATAGGATGGATAAACAACAAGGTCCTACTGTATAGCACAGGGAACTATATTTAATATCCTGTAATAAACCATGAAAGAAAAGAATATGAAAAAGAACACACATATACATATCTATAACTGAGTCACTTTGCTGTATAGAAGAAATTAACACAACACTGTAAATCAAACTATACTTCAATAAAACTTTTTAAAAAACTTATAGGGGAAAATTTCCACCCACTGGTCTATGAAAGAGACAAAAAGCCTTACCATCCACCTGTGTCAGGAGTGGAAAAGGAAATGGGATTCCAGGGCCACAACATGCTCCCATACAAAGCCTGGAGCTGTGGAGACTCATCCTGGAAAATTAATAAGCAACCTCATCTAGGACCAGAGAAAAAAACCTTGCGATCCCCAGTGGAGGCAAGCTTCAACCTGCTCTGTAGCTACAACCCAAGGCACACGAGACCCCCAAGGGAAACAAGCATAGTGTGTGAGATTACAGACAACAATTATAAAGCATACAAAGAAACAAGCCGCCAGGAGGAAGACCCAGTGGGTATATCCAGGGGGGACATTTGTACCTTAAGACCTGGAGATGAGAAAGCAACCTGGGAGCCCTGTGCATTAAGCCTGCTCAGTGAAATAAAGCGAGGCATGAAAGCATAAGGCCAGAACAGGAGAGGAAGGAAAACGAAGAGGCTAGTTTGTGGTAGAGCTGGTATTCAAGCCCAGATCCACAGCTGAGCGGAACCAAGGCCGGCACTTAGCGTCTGTGTGTTGGGGAAGGGTGGGGAACAAAAGAATCTCTGTCCTGACCATCTCTTTCCTGTTTGTTTCCTAAGAAAAAGTCTGCTCCCTCAGTTAGAAGACACCTGTGTCCACTATCCCTTGACCGCTACTGATTTTTCAAAAAGAACAGATCGAAGTGCTTAACCTCATTTATTACAGGAACGATGGGTGTGGTGGAGAAAATAAGGGTTGGCTACTGCCCTTCAGGGTATTAACTAGTGCCTGGACATAGATTCCTTATCAATTCTTTCTTCCCTTCCTCCCTTCCTCCCTTCCTTCTTCCTTCCTCCCTCCCTTCTTCCCTCCCTCCCTCCTTTCTTTCCTTCTCTCTCTCAAGCATGTATTCATTCATTCATTCATTGTTTCTTAACCAAACACCATCCAGGAATCCTGAGAGCTATCAGACAGTCCTCAGTTCAAACCCTGGCTGCTAAAGCCTTGACCAAGGCGGTGCATCTCACTGGGTCTCAGTTTCCTCAACTCTTAGATGGAGATAATAAATACCCCCTTGCAGGCCAGTAGGAAGGAGGAGAGAACACAGCACTGCCTGATTAGGGGCTCTGGACGTGAGGGTCCCACCCGCCCCCACTGCCCCACTGCCCCACTGCTCCAGGGCTCAGGGTGCAGACCTGTTTCACCTGGAAAGAAGGGGGTGGAGAGTGAGACCAAGTTCACCGTTGCCCGCGGGCCCCACGCCCCTCCCCTCCCCCTGCCGTGTGCAGGCTGGTGCTGAGACAAAGCAGCCTCCACCATGACTCCGCCTCCCAGACACGCCGCTTCCTCCTTTCCCCGCCCCCGCCGGATGAGTCCGCTCAGTCCCATTGTTTCCTTCTGTATCTGGTTTCGTGACAGTTTTAAAGACACAAGCATGCCAAAGAATTCACACCGGAGCCAGCCCGGCCTCAACTGCCGTCCTCTCACCGTCATCGCCAACATATGTTTAACCCGCTGTTCTCCCGCTGTTGTAAACACGCTGTCTTCTTTCAAATCTCAATATGCTCCTTCCCCTCTCCTTTCAAATCCTGCCTGCCAGCCACATGCCTGGTCAGATTTCAGAATCACAGACACACACAGGATAGGACTCACATGCACAGAGACCCAGAGGTGAGCAGATCCCATTCCCCAGGCCCCCCACCTCCCAGATTTACAACATCCTGGATTACAGACCGACTGAGGGACACACGACACAGGCAGGTTAACACAGAACACTGTCAGAGTCCACCAATTCGGGCACACCGAGAGACCCAGAAGCCTGGCCTCACAGACTCACAGTCTCTGAAGGTCAGACACTCAGACGGACACAGACACTGACAGAGAACCACAGGTGTGCAGTCATGCGACCAGAGGGACCCACAGAACAGCCATGCATTCACAGACATTATTCCCTGCTAATTGTGTTCCCCCGCAAATTCACATGTTGAAGTCCTAATTCCCAGTACCTCAGAACAGGACTGTATTTGGAGACTGGGCTTGAAGGGGATAATTAAGGTCAAATGAAGTCACTGGGTGAGCCCTAATCCAATATTGACTGGTGTCCTTATAAGAAGAGAAGATTTGAACACAGATGCACACAGAGGGAAGACCGCGTGAAGACACAGGGAGAAGACAGCCGTCTACAAGCCAAGGGGAGAGGGCTCAGAAGGAACGGATCCTGCCAATACCTTGATCTCAGACATTCAGCCTCCAGACTATGAGAAAATAAATTTCTGCCATTTAAGCTACCCAGCCTGTAGTATTTCATTATGGCAGCCTTAGAAACAGACATGGAGACCACGTGACCGCCAACATCCCCCAAACACCACCCCAGGCCCACTGCTGCCTTCACAGCCTTGCACAGAATCCCCAGTGAGCACATCACACATGCATAGACCAGAAGCCCACTTCCTGCTGGTGAGCCCCCTTCCTCCCAGACCCTTCCTAAACACAGGGACTGAGTTTGGTCCCATCTTTCAGCATCACCAAGACGCAAGAGGAGAGGGCACCCAGGGACTTCCCTCATGGGCCATGTGGATGATAGCTCACACATACTGAGTCCCAACTGTAGGTTCCAAGGGCTGTCCCAAACACTTTGCACGTATTAACTGGCCTAACCGTCTCAACAATTCTTTGAGGTGAGTAGTGTTATCAAAATCCCCGCTCAAGAGATAGCAAAACTGGGGCTCAGAGACATCAGGTAACTTGCCTGAGATCACACAGCCAGCAAAAGCAGCAGAGGCTGGGGCTTGAATCGGAGCAGACTGGCTCAAGCCTAGCTCTGAACCATGCGGCGATCTGCCACCACAATCAGAGACAGGCCCAAATTACAGAAGAACTCGAATGTCTGGTCAAGAAGCAGTGAGCCCAAATGCTCTCCCCAGAGCACAGACTTTCCCTGGGTCTTGAGGCCCTAAGCAAAACCCTGAGCTTGGGTCTGGCAAAATAATTTGCAGGGCCCACTGCAAAATGAAAACATGGGCCCCTTGTTCAAAAAGCAGGGGAAAAGTGCAATAAAAAAAATTAAAATACAAAGCTTTTTCCTTTCTTCAGTGGTATATCTCTTGACTTTTAATATTTTTATTTGCTAGTTAATGCCACACTAGGTGAAGCAATAATATAATTTAAAATTATTAGCATGAATTGTATTCTATATTTTGTAATGCCAGTCTTAAGTGCATATATAAGAGCATTTAACTCATATGCAGAATCACCAAAATTACATACATATTTGGTAGCTCACAGAGACCGATATATTTCTTCTTATCAGAATAATAGGAACACTGCACAAAACAAACTCAACTGTTTTTATTTCTTATTTACTTCTTGATGTGTACATTCTCTTAGCATTGTCTACCCTGAGCTTACTGAGGAGTAAGGAAGTATCAAGAAGAAAAGGAACTATGGTTGCTCTATCTTTCCTTTCCTTCGTGTCACCGTTTACAACCTAAGTGCTTGGCTAATACCGGAAAGGAGCGAAGGATGTGATAGGGTTGTGCTTGGTAGTTCATATTTCTTAGAATACAATTGCCTTCTTTCTACGTTCCAAGCAAATTCTTATTTGAAGGGAACGTGTGACCACTTGGGGCTGTGGGCACCTTCTAGTTGCTTGAAGTCTCACTGGGCTCCCACACATTGTGGGTCCATCGGTATTCTGTGCCTGTGAGGCACTGCAAACACTATACATCAACAGGGAGGCAAGGAACAGTGGACGTAAATATTGTGCGTGTCTCCTCTGCTCATGTGTGTGCCTCATCACCCCACTGGACTAAAAATAGGATGGGCATTTGGACATGGGGGTGGGGAGGGATTTCTTCTGCTCTCCAGGGCCAAGACACTGAGGTGAGGGCAGAGGGTGGGTCTGATCTCAGCTGGCCTTGGCCTGCAGTGGCTTGAAGCAGGATTTTGTCTCCCCAGCTAGAGACTGAAGTCAGGCCGAGGCAGTAAGCGCGCCGAATCCTAGCCACTAGACCAGTGGCCAGTGACAAGGCCCTGGCCCGTTGGCTTTGTAGAAATGAATTCCCAGAAAGAGACGGAAAGTAATGAAACAAAGTGTTTATTAGGAGGAAAAAGGGTACCTGTGAATAGACTCACACGGGTGGACTCAGAGAGAGAGTCACGCCCTCCTGGCAATTTGAATCACTTACATGGGGCATTTCTTCCAGGTTTCCTCTGGCCAATCATCTTGTTTGCCTGCTTCTGAGTCCATATTTAGTTCATCTCAGGGTCCTCCCATGTGTGCGCTTGCACCTCTTAGCCAAGATCGATTCTAGCAAATAGGCCTGTGGGTAGGTTGACATCACGTACTATGGAGTGACGCCCCTCCCTTCTGACCTCCTAGGAGCCTTTCTGCACATGTGTAGCTGGGAAGGTCTCCTTGACCTCGAGAATGAGGAATATGTGGTCTCTTTATCTTTTATCTGGGCAGGGCTCAGCTCCTCTCTGCTCCTGTCCCCCCACAAGGGACAAACTCTAGCTGCTCAGCCTGGGGCCCGTCTATCTCCTGCCTCAGGTCTAGGCTCAGAGGATGGTGAAAGTCGGAAACCCCTCCTAAGCTGACAGTGTGAGGTGCAGGGAGGTGGGGGAGGTGCTGCCAGAAGGTAGGCCAGGGCGTGTCCCAAAACATCTATATAAATAGGAGCCGTTGTGAAGCAGAGACTGCTCTGTGACCACCAAGCCAGTTCCTCTTCCCAAGCACACAGCTAGACAAGAGTTCCCAGTCTCCCTGGCAGTTAGGTGGGACCATATGACTAAGTTCTGGCTAACAGCATGTGAGGTATGGTCACTTCCAAGCTTGGCCTCTACAAGTCTCTCAAGCAATCCTCCATGCTGCCTCTGGTATCCTACTCACCAGCCAATTGCAGAGGAAGACAAGTCACCACAAGATGATACAACTGGAACATGAACGGGGCCTGGGCCTCTGAGTGACTGTGTGGAACAGAGCTTCCCCTCCCCCACCACGCACGTTGAATTGTGACATGAGTGAGAAGTTAATTTTTGTTGTGTTAAGGCACTGAGATGGTGGTGTTGGTGTTAGTTACAGCAGTGACCTTCTCCCGGCTGAGCCACAGTTCCTGCTTCTGCTCCACCCCTTGCGCCTAAAGAATAACTGCCCATCAGTAGTGGTGATGCCAGTGGGGAGGGGGTTCACAAGCCAGACACCCTGTTTTTCTCTTTATAAATAATTCCTTTTCAATCACACAAGCAGTCCATAAATACCTTCTTCTTTTTCTTGTCTGTAAAAAATACAGAAATATTGACAATACAGTACAAGTCCCCTTTTTTTGTTTGTTTTTCTGTTTTTGTTAATGCTTACTTTGCACATTGTATTTCAGAACTCAAAAATGAGTCTTTTTTTAAAGATTTATTTCTTATTTATTTATTTATTTATTTTATTTTTGTCTGCATTGGGTCTTAGTTGCAGCATGCAGGCTCCAGGGCACATGGGCTCTGTAGTTGTGGCACGCGGTCTCTCTAGTTGAGGCACGGTGAGCTCAGTAGTTGTGGCAGATGAGCTCGATAGTTGTGGCGCGCAGGCTTAGTTGCCCCACGGCATGTGGGATCTTAGTTCCCTGACCAGGGACGTTGCAGTAACAACTCCAAAATGCCAGGGTCTTATAATGGCCAAAGTCTATTTCCCACTCACGCTACCTGCATGAGGTACATTGGCTGTGGCTTGGAAGCGTATTTTCTTTCTTCCAGGACCCAGGCTTCTGGAGCCTCTTCTATCTGGAACACTGCTGGCTGTGGTTGTCATTTCAGCAAGAAAGAGTGCGGCAAAGCACAAACGAGCTGGTAGAGTTTCTGCCTAGAGTGACGTGTCACTTTCACTCACATTTCATTAGCTAAAGTAAGCTGCATGGCCAAGACTGACTTCAAGGGGCTGGGACATTGGTAACCAACACAATAATCTACCCTAGCCTGCCCTTCTGGTCATCATATAGTCAATCTCCCCACCCCCACCCTACTTGTAGAACCTGCTCACCTGTAGGGAAGCAAGCCAAAGTCCCATCCAGACACTGGCTCAAGCTCAAAGTCCAAGATTGCTGTGTGATGCCTGGAATTCTCTTCATCAGGGAGAAGAGAGAACTGACTTGCTTTGGTTCAGAGATCTATGAACCAAAATGACCAGCTACCTGCCACCCACAGGCCCAATATGTTGTAGTGAAATGAGACGGGGAGTCACAGAGAAACACTTCCACTCTGAAGAGACAAGAAGGGGAGCACATGGCAGTCACAGCTCTGTAGATTCTGAAATCAGTCGGCACACATTTCCAGTGGTCTATTCCCTGGGCCTCGGGAATGTTCCTTGATTAGGCCCCAATTCCATCTCCTGGGAGGAATGCCCTGGTCCAGTATTCCCTGTGGCTCTTGGTTCTTGGGGAATCCTTTCTTTTCCGAAGTTGAACCATACGGAAATCCACTTTAATGGATCAAAATGTCCATAAAACACTGAATTGAATATTGACAATTTCATACGGCTCAGCCTTTCCTCTTCCACATATGATGAGAGCATTAGAGAACATGCCCAGTTCGGGGATTGAGCAGATTTCTCCACCTTTTTTCTTTCCACGAAAGACTGGAGCCCAAAAGGTGGTTGCTTTTTTTTAAATATAAATTTATTTATTTATTCATTTTTGGCTGTGTTGGGTCTTCGTTGCTGCGTGCGGGCTCTCTCTGGTTGCGGCAAGCGGGGGCTACTCTTCGTTGCGGTGCGTGGGCTTCTCATTGCAGTGGCTTCTCTCATTGTGGAGCATGGGCTCCAGGTGGGTGGGCTTCAGTAGTTACAGCATGCGGTAGTTGTGGCACAGGGCTTAGTTGCTCCACGGCATGTGGGATCTTCCCTGACCAGGGATCGAACCCATGTGACCAGGGATCGAACCCGTGTCTCCTGCATTAGCAAGCGGATTCTTAACCACTGCACCATCAGGGGAGTCTCTTTTTCAAGAATCTCTTTTACACCAGGCTGGTGTTCTTAATGAGGAGCGTATCCGTGAAGAGTAACACTATCTACTTCATTATTTCATTGAATCCATACCACAAGTTTCTGAGATAAATGCTTTTATGATCTCTATTTTACAGACACAGAAACTGAAGCTCAGAGAGGTTAAGTACTCTGTCCAAGGTCACACAGCTAATATGTCTTTCAGTGCGAAGTCAAATTTAATTGCACTGCTACAATGCCTCTTCAAACAGAAAAGAAAAAAAAAACAAACAACTTCTATCATAAGGCTACAGATGGCTGGGAGCTGAGGCATCCGAGGCATCTTTCCAATTCCTTGTGCTTAGTTTTAATTTCCACTTTGCTGTGCAATGATATTTTCATCACGGAACTCTCAGCTTTGGCTCTCCTGCCGATTCTTCCATGTCTCTTCAATCAAACACCCACGAGAGGAAATCTGTTTGGCCCAGCCATAGGTCTTAGGTCACTGGCCAGCCTATGACTGGCTCTTATTGGGTCAGACACTCTCCCCTGGTCAAGTAGCTCAGGCTAAGGTTATGAGATACAAAACATGGCTTCTGAGGCACAAGACATCAAGGGGAATGACTTTTATCCTTCATAAATACCTTCACACATGCTGCTCCTTTTGCCTGGAATTGCCAAGTTCTGGCTATATCCAGCAGTAATGTACCTTAAGGAACTCTCATTACATGAGCTGTGCTATAAATACAGTTAAGCTTCACAGCAAACACATGACGCAGTCACTATTGAAACCAAGCAGGGCTCTGTGGGGCTCCCGAGCATGGAAGCCTTTCTGTCCCCCGTTTCTTGACTCTGACCTCTGTGACCTTCCCTGAGTTCCGAAGGGCAGATTCGAACAGCTGCTTATCCAGGAAGGGAAGCGATAGGATGCAAAGACAAGGGAGGGGCTGCCAAGAAACAACAGTGTAGTCTTGGGGCAGGGTCCTGGTTCCCCTCAAGGGATACACATAACTTTAAGCCCTTTATAGAATTAAAACCCAGCAAATGGAAGATGTCAGCATTCTTCATAGGAAAAGACCACCTGAGGCCAGACTAAAGGAATAGGACAAGCTCGTTAAAATTACCTGAGATGAGATTAAAGGAATGCAGGCCCTGCACACACCCTAATCTTATCAGCAACCCCACCCTTGAACCATTGCCATGAAACTCCTCACCGAACTCTCCTGGGTTAGGACACATAGTTTTCCAGGGCAGGAGCCCGCTGTGTCCCCCTTTGCCTGGCAAAGCAATAAAGCTATTCTTTTCTACTTCACCCAAAACTCTGTCTGTGAGATTTGATGAGGCACCAGTGCAGAGATGCCAAGCTTTCAGCATCACTATCATTAGCCCCATTTTAAAGACTGGGAAGCTGAGGCTCAACGAGACTAAGAAACTAGCCCTCTGACTCACATCTTAAGCTTCACAGTTGGGACTTCTGAATGAAAGCACTTTACTATACCAGGAGGTCCCACTGCACCTCTTCCAGGAAGCCTTCCCTGATTTCCCCTTTGTCAAAGTGGTTTCTCTTTACTGAACCCTCACAAACCTTTCACCTGCTCTTAGGATCTGAGCACATTTTGCCTTGTGCTATGTCTGAGGGTCGCATGTGATTCATCTCTGCCTCTTCATTTGTTCATTTATTCTTTCATTCATTCATTCAACATTTATTGAGTGCCAGGCCCTGTGCAAGGCACTAGGGATACATTCAAATACAGTCCCTGCTTTCACAGAGTTTATTGTCCAGTGGGGAAAATAAGACATTAAACAGATAATGACACCAATAATTAGTTAATTACAATTGTTATAAATGTTATGAAGAAGTCCAAGGGGGATGTGAGCATTTATAACACGGGACCTGATTCTAGAAAGCAGGGGCGATGCCTCTGAGAAAGGAGTATTTCAGCTGAGCTCTGAAAGAGTAGGTAGGAACTGGCCAGGGCAAGAAAAGTTTGGGGGAGGGGGTGGAGAGGGAGCTTTCAAGGCAGAGAAAAGAGCTGGAGCCAGGCCCTGAGGCTAAAAGAACTTGGTGAGCTGAGCCTGGGCACAGTGGGTCAGGAGGACAGGGCAGAAGGAGGCCGGCATTCCTCTGGCACTGCTGTTCGGATGAGTCTCCCTGCATGCATGCTGCCAGCCCAGCCAGAGGTTCCTGGCCTGGGCGGCAGGGGCTTGAGCGAGAGTTTGCAGGCATTTGGTCTCTGGCGAGCCGGCGGCCAGGAACGATGCTATTCTCTGGCCATATCCCACGCTCCTGGGTCAGGAGGAAGGAGGTAGCAGAGAATGCGCACAGCACACTTTTTATATATGTGGGGCCATAATATTTAAGTGTCTTGGCTGTAAGCCTGCGACTAGGTCCCCCGACAGCCAAGCCTTGCCCCGCACGCTCTAACAGCTGTCTGTAAAACCCGTTTATGGAGTCGCCGTAAATTTCCCAGCTGCTGCAAACACAGGGCTGGGACACAGAGTCGGTGGGAGGGAGGCGCGGGAGCGCCGGGCTCCAGCGTCTCTGCTGGTTTGTCCTCTGGGCCCCGGCTTGCCCCCTGCCCACCGGGGGCTGCCTTACCCTAAATTCTTTTATCGAAGCTGATCTTAACGTCGACCCCGTGGGGCCTGGCTTGGGCAATCCAGCTCAGCACAGACGCAGGCACTTTCAAGATTGCAGCAAAAGGTACAGTAAATCAGAATTAAGTGTCATGATGGTGATTTGAACTGACACTGTTTTCACCTTGTCCATTTACTGGGAAATATATAACAGGGATAGATTGAGCCTGTCATATTGTACCTGAAAAATACAGCTGTTAGGCTAGGAAAGGCAGCTGGCACCAAGGCAGGGTCCCAGCGGACAGGGGGTGCATGGTGGGGTGGGGCTTGGTGTCAGCATCCCGTTGGGGTGAAAGCTTGTCCTGGAATCACTGAGAGCCTAGCTGTGCTTTTCCAAGGGCCCATTTAAGGCAGAATCAGCCTAACCAGCCTTCTAGATGGTCATGTCCCAACAGCCACAGGGACCCTGTGGCCAGCTCCATTGCCCCGAGGGCCCAAAATGCCCAGACTACAGTGCATTTAAAAGAAAACTTTCTGTTGAAGTATAACATAGATACAGAAAAGTACACAAATCGTATTGCTTGATTTATCTTCACCAACTGAATACACCTGTGTACCCAACACCCAGATCAAGAAACAGAAGCCCCCAGATGGCCCCCTGTGCCCTCCCTCTACCCTCTGCCCCCCATCTCCCACAAGGGGGACCACTATTCTGATGTCTCAAGCTGTGGGTTGATTTTGTACATAGCATTTTAATGAGGTCATCTTGAAATTCCCACCGATTTTTGGTCCCCGAAGAAAACAGGGACCTCTCAGCTGTAAAATAATTTATTAGGAACATGAGCAACAGATGCCCCCATCTCTCCTCCTGGAATCTCATGTGGGGTCTTGATCCCGTTCCAGAGGCAGGGTGGGTGGGAAGGATGGGGGAAGGACCTGGGATGGGTGTGAAATGGTGGGGGTGGAGCAGGAGTCAGAGATGGGGGAACCCAATGGGGCAGGGGCAGGGGAGCAGGGAGTGGAGAGTCAGGACAGAGCAAGGGTCAAGGGTGAATTGAGGGTCAGGCTCAGGGCAGGTTCTGGCAACAGGGTGAAGCCTTGAGCAGGAGGGGCTCAGGGAGGGAGGGGGTGAGAGGCTCTGAGGGTCCCAAACTTTGCAATTCGAGAAGCTGAACCCCATGCCACAGGGCTGAAGCACTAACAACATGCAGACGGAGGACAAACTCTTTGCAGCCCGACTGAGGCTGCCACCCTCCCAGCCCCTGGCAGCGCCAGGCCTGGGGTGGCTCAGCCTCCCTGCCTCTCCAGGTGGAGCCCTCTCCACCCCTCCCCACTGTGACAGAGCAGAAAGCAGGTTGGTAGCCACAGCGCCACCAGCAGGTGGCCGCAGGTACTTGTCTTACGGCTCTGGATCGGCTCAGATCTGTCTTCCACCCTCGACCTCCGCTTTCCCGCTGGGCTTGGAACTCTGCCCTGAACCCACCCAAACCCACCCTGCTTGGCTGGGGCTTGAAACCCCTGCATAAACCATGCCGGCTCCCATCCCCCAAAGTCACAACAGCTCCCCAAGCTTCTGGCTGCTGGCTGGGGACCTCCCAAAAACTGATCCCTTTGGTGCTGCTGTGTGTCTGACTCTAAGTATCTCCTGCTGCTGAAGGACACCCTTAGGAGGAGATATCCCTCTCAGGTGTGAAGAGCTGTCCTTCTCGACCTCCACCTTTAAGCAAGCCGAACACCACCCAGCCAGGGACCACACCGTTCAGAGCATGATGGCTGCTGCCTTCACACAGGGCACACCCCTGCTTCCTTCCGGTCATCCACGTCCTGACCCCACCTTCTGCTATCAGCCCCTTAGTGCCTGCTACACGGGAGAACCGTTCTTTGCCCTGGCTTCGCCTTCAATGCTTTGACCTCCAGCCCTGGATTCTTTCCACCTTTGGCACCTCAAGGAGGACTTATCCTCGGGAGGTGGACTGGCTTCTCCTTGTCAGAGGGCAAGACAAGACACCGCCCCTTCTCTTAGTAAGACCTTCTGAGCACCCCGTCCCAGCCACATTCTCAGCCAAGCACCACAGTCACCTTGTCTGATGTTGGTTCTCACGGGACGGCAAGCTCCACGGGGGCAGGGAGGGGGCCTGTCCTGTGTTCCCATCACCCACTCAATGCCTGACATGAAGACGCCATTTCACAAACACCAGTTGAACAGCTGGATGATGAATGGCTAAACGCACAGGCTTCAAGGTAGGGAAATCTGAGGTTTAACCCTGACACCACTACTTAAGAGTATCACGTAACTGCCCTAGGCCTCACTTTTCTCATCTGTAAAATGGGATAATACCACCTTCTCCATGAGGCTCTGGGAGGACTGAACGCAATAACGCGCATCAATGTGTGGCTCCATGCCTGGCACACGGTAAGCACTCAATAAATGGTTACCGTTTCTATTTTCTCTTACTACAGCAACAAGCACTGTTATTTCTGCTCCTAGAATCACTTGGTTCCAACAGCGTGGGGGATGCTCCTTTCAGGTCCTAGGTTACCTTAAGGAGGCATTTGCTCATGGTCTTGGGCTACAGGCTTATACCCTCCTTTGGGCTCCTTGGACCTTCAAAGTCAAGGCAAAATGTAGGCAGACCCTGCCACTTCCCTTTGATTCTCAAGGGCCCTGACTCCTGTGCAGGGCTGGAGAAGGCCTGTCCCTCTGTTCACAAGGCACCCCCTGCACATCTGCTGAGCACCGATCTTGCCTCCCCATCTCTGATGGGCAGTCCAGGGCCAGCCCCAGGGGAGCAGCAGGGTGAGGGGAACCAGGGCCCGCTGGCCAGCCAGGAGAGGCCACGGTTCTGCTGACGAAGGGCCTTTAACAACCTCCCTCTGCAGCCGCAGGCCGCATCAGTCACAGGCCCAGGACGGGAGCCCATTCACCTGGGGCACGGAATGCGAGGGGGCTGGGATTTCTCATTCTAGGGCGACACGGAGTTCGTATCAGGAAATATTCGTCTGATGAGTTCCCTGCGAGTGGAGGGACTGTCAGGTATTAATCACAGGCCAAGGGGGAGGCAGCGCTGGGCCCTTGGTCGAATCCTCCAGGGTCTCATCCTTTCCGGGAACTTCAGAACCTCGCCAGGCCTGAAGACAAGGATGGAAACTACCCCTGAAGTACCGCAGGCTGTTCTCTGTCACTCTCTGCAGACTTCCTGCCGGGGGCTAGAGCCCTTTGTGAGGACTTAGAGGAGGGTGGCTTCATTCCCTGAGTCTCTCAGTTTTCTAGTCTGTAAAATGGGGTGGGAGGTACCTGCCTCACTGGGTGATCATAAAGCCAAAAGGAGACCATGCATGTCAGCTGCCCAACTCGGTGTCCAACATACAAGTGGCGCTGCGTAAATGCTGACCCCGGCTTCTGCCCCTCCCTTCCTCTTCCTCCACTGGGCTGGACACCTCTGGATGGCAGGGCCTGGTTTATCGCTCATCTCCATGAAGATGAGATGGATAAGTGCATGGATGCATGAATGCATGAATGAATGGAAGAAACCCAGCCTTTTGTTTGAACACTGGTTGCAAGCAGTTGTTCTTTTGGCAAAAAGCAGGGGGCTGGTGCAGTCCCTGACACGCTGTAAAATGTCCTCCTCCCCTTTTCCTGTCCTGGTCCACCCCTGCCCTTCCATAATGAAATGATAGCCATGCGCTGTATGAGATGGCAGGGGATGCTGTGTCAAATCAGATCACATCAGTTCTGCTATAGGCCCATCTGTGGCTCCCCAATACTTTGGGTTCAAACCCCTAATCCTTGTCTTGGGGCTGCAGGGTTTGGGCACCTCCTGCCCCTTGGCCTCCCGTCCCACCGCACACTTCTTCACTCTCTCCCTCCCAGCTAGCCTGGGTTTCTCTCAAGCCTTGGGCACATCTCTCCTACCTCAGCCCCCCACTGTGCTGGTCCTTGTTCACAGCTATGTCACGGAGTCCCTGAACAAACTGTATCCTCTCCAGCTTCTAGGCTTTTGAACATATTGTCGGGAACCCTTGAGGAGTTGCCCTCTGCTTCCTGAGCCCAGCAGAGGGTGTCACCCAAAGGTCCCATATGAACAGGAGCCGCAGAAGTTTCCCCAGGGTCTCCCACCCAGGTGTCTGGGGTAACAGAGATGTGCAGCCCCCTGAAGACTTCCTGAACTCAGACTGGAGTCCTGGGCAGCCTGGGCTGCACCAGCTCCTGAGCCCTGGAGAGGGTATGCTACCCAGGTCCGGCATCGAGTGCACCTCAGGAGCTCCTGGCACCAGCAGAGCCTACCTGGGGGGGGGGGGGCAGGTGCCATCTCAGCCCCTCCCCTGGTACCCGTAGCCCTCTCCACACCCCCAGCCCTGCCTGCTCCAGCTGCATGTGGGCAGAAAGTATTCCAGTTTGCCTGGAATTGCTGAGAACTGCTACCCTCTGTCTGCACCCCACCACAGTGTCACCCCCCGCCCACCCACGTTAAGTGGACACCTCAGAGGCCTGAAGCCTTTCCCTGCTGCCATGGTCTCCTGTGTGTATGGCTGTGAGAGGCCCCCGCCTCTGGCATTCGGGTCCTGCCCAGGGAAGCAGGCGACCACAGAGGCGAGTATGGCTGGAGCAGGGGGCGCCGAGCCAGGCGTGTTTTACAGCTCTGCCCAGACAGCTAACGGCCTCGGAGACACTGCCGCTGCAAATGGCGACCTTGGAGCAGCCACAAATCAGGGGGCGCCTGCCCAGTAGCCCCCAGCCCCTCCCAGATTGTCTGTCCTGGGAAGGGAGTGTCGCCAGGAGGTTTGGGACGCTCCCGGCCAAGGGCTGTAGAGTAGCCCAGCAACACCCACCCAAGCTGGGCTTAGCAAGATGTGAAAGGCCAGGTCGGGCTAAGGCGAGTGTGTGTGTGCACACTTACGTACGGGAGTGTGTGTAGGTGTTCATTTACGCTCCTGCGCCTAGATGTCTGCATCTCTGTGCGTGCCTGTGATGGTGTGAGCATGTGTGTGCCTATGTAGGTCAATGTTTGAATGTATATGGACCAGTGGATAAATGTCTAAAGATAAGTGTGGGTTATTGCGTGAGTGTATCTGTCTTTGAACGTCCTGCATAAGTGTGTGTGTTTTCATGTCTGTAGGAACTGTACAGCTGTATGTCTGTTCATGGATGTTTCTACATGACTCTGTTTCTCTACACATACCTCAGGAAGCATTTGTGTGAGCGTGCATTTGTGTGTACAAGCAGATCTCTGTATATGTACCTGTGTCAGTGAGTGACTACATCGTTTTGTTCAGGAAGTGCTTACTGTGCACCTACTATGTGCTAAGCTTTGTTCTCGGTACTAAGGATACAATGCGGAATAGACAAAGTCTCTGCTTTGGGAGCATGTTTCATTCCAGCCGGGGAGACAGACAACAAATAAGCACCAAGAAGAAAATTAAGTTGGGTCAAGGATAGAGTATGGGTGGAAATGGAGAAGCTATTTAAGTAAGAGTGGGCAGACAGGACTTTTAGATGGAGGCGGCATTGAGCAAAAGTGCGAATGATGAGAAAAAGAAAACGTCATGAAAATCTGGGGTAAGTATGTTCAGACAGAGGGAACAGCCTGTGTTAAGGACCCAAGGCTGGAGTAGAGTGAGTGGGCAAGGGGTGGAAGTGAGGAAAGCAGGCAGGTAGGGTCAGGCCTAGAAGGCCTTAGAGACCTCAGTGTGGAATTTAGATTTTATTTCAGGAGTCAAGGAGAGCTTCAGGCAAGGGAATGGCAAGTTTTGATTTAAGTCTTGAGACACTCACTTTGGCAGCTCCGTGAGAATGAACTCTGCAGGGAGGGGAGAAGCCGGGACCAATAAGGAGTGTAGGCGAGCCACCTTAGTGGTGAGAATCAGCTCGACAGCAGTGGAGGGAGTGACCAGTGACTGGATACGGAACCTATCTTTCCCACAACTTTTACTTTGAAAAAGTTCAACCCCGCCAAAAAGTTGAAAGAAAGGTATAGTTTTAATATAAGCTAGCTTCACCGATGGTTAAATTTTTGCAACTTCTGTTTTCTTCCCTTCTTCCCTGCGTTTGAGAATTAGCTGCAGACATCACAACATTTCACCCTGACAGACTTCAGAATATCTTCTAAGAGCAAGGACATTCTCCTACATAACTGAGGCATAATACTCTCCTACATAACTGAGGCATAATACTCTGAGGTATGATCATGGTCATGATCGGTACCTCAGATCATACCTCAGAGTATAACACTGATCATATCTAAGATAAGGTCTATATTTAAATTTCTCCAATTATGCCTATTCTCTTGTGCCAGAAAACAAGAGTATCTTGAAAGAGTGGGGGGGACATGTCAAAAGGATACGGGAGACGGGTTGATGGAGATGGCCCAATTTTGAACAATTTGAGCATAAAAAAGAATGACAATAATGATTATAGCACATCAACCTGAACAATAATCCATGCATTTATACTAGTACTCAACAATGTAGAACAAAAATAGAGGAAATAATAAAATTAGAAAAATCACTGTTTTGCAATCACCGATATAATAATTGATTCAAACAAGATTCACTAATGGATGCTAAAACCACTGGAGAAGATCTTGGGGACACAGAACGTTCACATAATTTCAGAGTATCATCCAATGGATTAATTTTATATGTCAAGTAGGAAAAGTTTCCTTTACAAAGGCAGACGCCAGCAGACCCCGTTAACCAAGGGGTCAAACTTAGCACTGAGGATAGTAGGATGTAGGACATATTTTGAACATAGACCTGACAGGGGCTGCCCTTGGAGTGAATATGGGATCAAAGAGAGAAGAATCAAGACTAACTTCCAGGGCTTCCCTGGTGGCACAGTGGTTGAGAGTCCGCCTGCCAATGCAGGGGACACGGGTTCGTGCCCCGGTCCGGGAAGATCCCACATGCCGCGGAGCGGCTGGGCCCGTGAGCCATGGCCGCTGAGCCTGCGCATCTGGAGCCTGTGCTCCGCAACGGGAGAGGCCACAACAGTGAGAGGCCCGCGTACCACAAAAAAAAACAAAAAAAAACTAACTTCCAGATCTGGGTCTTGATCAACCTGTTAAATGGTGTTAGCATTTACTGAGATGGAAAAGACTGGTGCAAGAGCCCGTTGGAAGGGAGGGAATAAGGCCATCCATGCTGGATCTCTCCAGCTTGAAATCCCCATACAGGTGGAACTGTTGAATAGGTATCCTGATCTATGAACTTGTAGCTCATGACCATGATTAGAGATGGAGATGGAAATTCAAAGTCATCAGTGTACAGGTAAGCCATGGGCTGGATAACATCACCTAGGGAAGAAATCAACTTCTGTAGTTTAAAAATCTTTGATTTGTCATCAAAATAGCTTTAATTTTTCTATTGTGTGATAAAAAGGTTTTTTTAAAATGTAAGTGTATGAAGAACAAATTCATAATCCCCGAAACCTCATCATTCACATTTTGATGACTGTGCCTCGAACACCTTTCTGCTACTCTGCTTTTGTATGTATGTTTGTACATAAATGTATCATACATTTTTTTTTCAAAGACTTTTTTTAAAAATTTATTTTATTTATTTATTTTTGGCTGTGTTGGGTCTTTGTTGCTGCGCACGGGCTTTCTCTAGTTGCAGTGCGTGGGCCTCTCGCTGCAGCTGCCTCTCCTGTTGTGGAGCACGGGCTCCAGGCACGCCGGCTTCAGTTGCTGCGGCTCGCGGGCTCCAGAGCGCAGGCCCAGCAGTTGCGGCGTACGGGCCCGGCCTCTCTGTGGCATGTGGGATCCTCCCGGACCATGGCTCGAACCCATGTCCCCCTCATTGGCAGGCGGACTCTCAACCGCTGCGGCACCAGGGAAGCCCTCACAGACATTTTCAAACCAGTCTTTTTATCTTACCCCTTTCTGTCTCCCTACTCCTTCCCTAGCATTCCAACAACCGATGTTTAAATCTGGTGTGAATCCGTCCATACTCTTTTTAAATACTCATATAGTTATATACATATAGGGCTTGCCAATCCTGATCAGGATTAGTTGACAAAATGGATCATATTACAGATATTTCTTGAATTTCTCAATTGATAATATTGTGGAAACCCTTGTAAGTAAATTCATTCTTTTTAATGGCTACATCTTATTCTGTGGCATGAATGTGTCATGACTTAAACATTCTCCCATTGATGGATGCTTTCTAGTTCTTTGGCCACTACAAATATTGCTGCACTGAACACCTCTATATATTCCTATGTATGAATGTGCTCTTTACTTCTACGGGACAAATTCTTATGAGTGGGACAGTCGGGTTGAAGGACATGAATTTGTAAAAATATTTTTCATATTGTTTTCTAAAAAGACAATATCAGTTCTCTTTTTCACCAGTTACATATGAAAATATACTTTTCCTTTCAGCAGTAGTAGGTGTGAACATTCTTTTGAACTTTTGCCAATCTAATGGGCAAGAAGTTACTTTAATTTGCATTTCCCTGAGTATTAGGAGGCTTGGCTATATGTTTATTGGCCATTTGGGTTTACTCTTCTCTGAGTCTATTCATATCCTGGGAACATTTTTCTATTGGTTGCTTTGTCTTTTTCTTACCAGTTTGTAAGAACAAGAAATTAACTCTTTACCTGTCATGGGCATGGTAAATATATTTTTTCCAATTTAGTGTTTGTCTTTTTACTTTGTTTATGGGGATCTTTACCCATCTAAAAAAATTTAAATTTTATGTGGTCAGAAAGTTCCACATCTGATAATGACAGAATATCCTGTAAAAGAAAATCTCTCTGACAGTTAACAATTATAAACACTGGAGAAAATATTTAAAAGGCTATATAAAGGCAATGAAAGTGATCGAAGTCTAGCAGAAACTGCAGAGACTGACACTTGGAAGAAAGGGACAATAGTAAAAGAGTTTCTCATTTTAACATCTTTGTGCCCACGTGCGGGCCCAAGCAGTGCCACATGACTTGGCGATAAACTGCATAGAAATCTGCAGTTTTACTTGTTGAGGAACCAGAGGACAAAATTGGGGGCTTCCACAGTAGTTGGAAAATGAAGGAGGAAATCGCAGAAAGAGAAGTTCATGGAAAGGGTGTTCCAATTCTGCTTACAAACTTCATCCAAGCCTTGGGATGTTTTTTGAACTATGAATTCAGTGGAGAAACTCCTAGAAGTCTAACTGTAGCTAAAATAAGTGAACAGATTTCAGCTGCTGCCAACTGTAGGGCAGAGAGAGTTTGGAGTTTGAGTTCAGCTAGTTAACTGCCTGGTAAAATAAAAACCAGCACTCTTCCAGAGCAATATACTAGAATCCAGAGTCTCTACAACAGTATCCAGGATATAATCCAAAATTACCAGACATATGAGAAAAGAGGAAAATGTGAACCATATTCAAGAGAAAAGGCAATCATGGAGACCAACCTCAAGGTGACCCAGATCTTGGAATTTATAGACAAGAATTTTAAAGTACCTATTATAACTATGTTCAAGGACATGAAGGAAAATTTCTAGGAATGAATGATTAAATAGAAAACGTCAGCAGAGAAATAAACTATAAAAATAAGCAAATGAGGATTCTAGAACCAAGACATACAGTATCTGAAATTAATATCAGAATCAACAGGATGAAATTAAATTTTATGTACTAAAAGATGATCATCTTTCTTTTAAATAGACTCTAGGTTTCCTGTCACAGATAAAAATGCACTCTTCCCCACCCCTACTGGCCTACAGTACCTGAATTATATATATATTCATCTAAAATTCCTCCTAATGCTTTTATATTTTATTTTTTCATTTAAGTCTTATTAATGCATTGGGTTTTAATTTATTATATGGTGTGAGGTGAGGATCCAACTTCATTTTCTTACAAATGGATAGGTGCTTTTTCCCAGCATTATTTACCAATTAACCTTATTTTTTCTTACTGAGAGTGAAACATTTATTAGGTATTAAATTCTTATATACACTGGGATATAGTTCTGGACTCTTTATTCTATTCTAAAGTTCTCTGTCAATCCAATAATCCTATGCCATTACCATACTGTCAGATTCTAGTAGCTTTACTGTATAGCTTAATATCTACAAGGCAATGTAAATCCTTTCCTTGTCTTTTCCAGCATCTATAAGCTGTCTGCATTCCTTGCCTCGTGGCCCACTTCCATTTTCAAAATCAATTATCACCTCACCTTGCCCTCTCCTTCTGTTGTCAATCTCCTTCTCTGACTCTCCTGCCTCCCTCTTTCCCTTGTAACTATTGTGGTTACACTGGGCCCACCCAGCTCACCTCAAGATCCTTAGCCTGATCACATCTGCAATGGCCCTTTGCCATGTGAGGTAATATACCCACAGGTTTTGGATGTGGACATCTTTGGGGGACCATTTTTCTACCCACCACAGATGCCAGTTCCTGGCTGTGTGCTCAGGATGGGGCTGCCTTTTGACATTATGACATGGTCATGTTTCAGAGCCCAGTCCCAGTACCCTCAGGCTCACTAGCTCAGTTCTAGTTTCTGGACCAAGGAGATGCCTCTTCCCCAGGTGACGGCACCAGTCCAGGAATAGAACACTCCCTTAGGACAGCTCAATGACCCGAGTGGCAAAGGGCAGACCTGTGCACACACAGCCACATGCACACACATAGAGGGTGGGGTTAACCTAAGGGAGTGGTTCAGGATTGACCCTGGGTGTTGTTAAAAGCCTGCAAGTGAACCTAAGTGCCCATCAACAGATGAATGGATAAAAAAATATGTGGAATGGGCTTCACTGGTGGCGCAGTGATTGAGAGTCCGCCTGCCGATGCAGGGGACACAGGTTCGTGCCCCGGTCCGGGAAGATCCCACATGCCGCAGAGCGGCTAGGCCCGTGAGCCATGGCCGCTAAGCCTGTGTGTCCGGAGCCTGTGCCCCGCAACGGGAGAGGCCACAACAGTGAGAGGCCGGCGTACCGCAAAAAAAAAAAAGTGGTATATATATACATATATATACACACACACACACACACACACAAACACAATGGAATACTACTAAGCCATAAAAGAGAATGAAATTCTGCCATTTGCAGCAACATGGATGGATCTAGAAAATATTATGCTTAGTGAAATAAATCAGAGAAAGACAAATACTATATGATATCACTTATATGTGCAATCTAAAAAATAATACAAATGAATGTATATGTAAAATAAAAACAGACTCAGAGATATAGAATACAAACTTGTGGTTACCAAAGGGGAGAGGGAAGGGAGGAGAGACTAATTAGGGGTATTGGGTTAACAGATACAAACTACTATGTATAAAATTGATAATCAACAAGGATATAACAGGAAATTATAACTGTTATCTCGTAATAACATATAATGTAGTATAATCTGCAAAAATACTGAAACACTATGCTGTACACCTGAAACTGATATAATATTGTAAATTAACTATACTTCAATCAAAAAAAGAATTTAAGAAGAATGTTAAAAATCCCATTGCTAATTTTTTTATACTGAGTACATGTTGAAATGATACTATTTTGGTTACACTGGATTAAATAAAGTACATTATTTAAAAAAAAAAAAAGCCTGCAAGTGCATCTGTATGTGCAATCATGTATGAATGTGTGTGCGCACACAGCGTGTACATGCAGTTGTGAGTGTGTGCTCACATCCACATATGAGTGTATGGTTGTCAGGGAGAGCATAAGCATCTGTGTACGTGAATGAATGTCATGGTCAGTGTGCGTGTCTGCACGTGAGTTCAAGCTTTTTACAGAACGAACTGAAGGCATCCAGTTTACCATTCTAGGTGATGAACGTAATTCATCCCAGGGGAGAAGGCTCTTTGTTTTGAAAAGTATACTGTTGGCCCCCTTGGGTGTTGTAAGTGGCTTCACAAAAGGCCTGGAAGGCAAGGGATGCAACAAAGAGGCAGCTGGATTTCTCAACAGAATTTCTGGGGGCAGCCTGGGGGGTAGCAGGTGAGAGGCACAGATACAAGATGAAAGGAGGCGGGGGAAAGGCTGTGAGCAGGAAGAGGACCCCAATAGGGAACAAGGCAGGGATTCCATGGAAGGTCAAGGCCAGTGCAGGATATTCTATGGTGAGGTATAGCTGCTAGTTTTCTAGGAACGGTGATGTCTGATCCTGAGTTTTAATTTGCTTCCTGCTGTGTGCTATAACTGTCCCCACTGCCCCAAACCTTCAGTAGGTCTGCTGACACAATAACCTTTGCTGATACTGTTTGGGGGAGAATAACGGGATAGAAGTGGGTGTGAACGGCCAAAGCTGGAGGTCAAAGCCACAGTTAGGGGCTGGGAATAGTGGCAAAGGTGGCTACAGTGCGTATCGACCCTGGAGAGTCCGCCTGGACACCCATGGAGGGATCTTCCACAGCATGTCGGATGGAAGCTTCAACTATCTGATTTTAATGTGAGGTAAGGGGTAATGTTTGAACCTCTGGGTTATTATGAGCCTGTAAGGACACTATGCCTGTGTGGATATATTTATATCTGTGTCATCTGGGTTGAATGTATCTAACGGGAGACTTCATGTCAACCTTACACCATCAATTACTTCTCTCCAGTTTACTCAATCTTTCCAGTGCAACTGGATCTTATTGTCTCCCTAGGAGATCTCATCTGCATTAACAGCTTCAGTCACTACCTATCCCTGGGTATTTGATCTGAGCTCAGAGATGTATTTACAACTGTCTACCTAACATCTCTTCGATGTCCCCAAAGCACCTCGGATTCAACATGTGTCCAACTGAACTCACTACACTCTCCTAATGACCTGGTTCTTGGCCAGGATTCTCAGCAGATGGTTCCACTGTCCACTCAAATATAGACACATGCAACTAGATGTCATCCCTGGATCCCTGTCCTTCTCAATACCCCTTTATCCAACCCACTGCAAGTCCTGTCGATGTGACCTAATTGCATTTTTGGGGGTTTTTTTGAATTTTATTTTTTTATACAGCAGGTCCTTATTAGTCATCAATTTTATACACATCGGTGTATACATGTCAATCCCAATTGCCCAATTCAGCACACCCCCACTGCTTTCCCCCGTTGGTGTCCATACGTTTGTTCTCTACATCTGTGTCTCAATTTCTGCCCTGCAAACCGGTTCATCTGTACCATTTTTCTAGGTTCCACATTTATGCGTTATATACGACATTTGGTTTTCTCTTTCTGACTTACTTCACTCTGTATGACAGTCTCTGGATCCATCCACGTCTCTACAAATGACCCAATTTTGTTCCTTTTTATGGCTGAGTAATATTCCACTCTATATATGTACCACAGCTTCTTTATCCATTCGTCTGTCAATGGGCATTTAGGTTGCTTCCATGACCTGGCTATTGTAAATAGTGCTGCAATGAACATTGGGGCGTGCATGTGTCTTTTTGAATTATGGTTTTCTCTGGGTATATGCCCATGAGTGGGATTGCTGGATCATATGGTAATTCTATTTTTAGTTTTTTAAGGAACCTCCATACTGTTCTCCATAGTGACTGTATCAATTTACATTCCCACCAACAGTGCAAGAGGGCTCCCTTTTCTCCACACCCTCTCCAGTATTTGTTGTTTGCAGATTTTCTGATGATGTCCATTCTAACTGGTGTGAGGTGATACCTCATTGTAGTTCTGATTTGCATTTCTCTAATAATTAGTGATGTTGAGCATCTTTGCATGTGCTTCTTGGCCATCTGTATGTCTTCTTTGGAGAAATGTCTATTTAGGTCTTCTGCCCATTTTTGGATTGGGTTGTTTGTTTTTTTAATATTGAGCCGCATGAGCTGTTTATATATTTTGGAGCTAATCGCGTTTTTTTATCCATCATCTTCTCCCCATCCCCACTGCCACCAATCTAGTCTCATAAACCTTTGTTTCTACCTGCACTGCTGTACTATTCTCCTAACTGGTCTCCCTGCATCTGCTCTTGACCTCCTCCAATCAGATTTCCACACTGCAGCCAGAGTGAAAAAGCAATTTAAAAAATGATATCCAAGTATTGCATGCCATGGTTAAAAACAATGTATCGCCACCCCCTATTTACCCCAATCTCCTAGCCCTCATCCTGGAGGAAACTTCCAGCTCCTTTAACTACTATTTACAGTAGCCCTGATGCCTTCCAATAATATGCTTCTGTTTCTGTTTCTTATGTATCTTAGACATTATTCATTGAATTCCTGCTGTGATAGGTAAAGGTTTAGCTCACAGAAAACACTGAAATGCTCTTCACTGCAGAGTCAAGTAGTGTATTATTCTTATATGCATTTTCTTTTTTGAATACTGTTCCCCCACCAGAATTTCCACCTGCCCTTCCCACTAGTGCTGTCTGCCATGACCATATTTTCATTGTTTCCAGCCTCTCCATCCAGTTGTGTTTTGCTACATTCTCCCTTTCCAGGAGACTCCATCTCCAACATGGACTGTCCCTCCTTAGAGCTGCTGCATTGCTTCTCTTCTGGAATTTCTCCACTGTCTTTCTGAACTGGCCCAATGTTTCTTGGACACTATGTAATCCTTTTCCTTGATATATTCTGTTATTCTGCAGGAGCACCTTCTCGGGTAATTTTCTTTAAAAAGGGTGCACTGGAGGTAAATTTTCTGAGACTACCTTTCTTCTAGCTTCCCACTGATCAACAGTTTGGCTGGGCATATAAATAACAGCCAAAAATCATTTCCCTCAAAACTTTGAGGATATTGGAAATATTGCATTGAATGTTGCTAGGAGAAATCTGATGTCATTTTGGTACTCAGTCCTTTCTAGGTAGCATGTATTTTTCTTTCTTGGAGCTTTTAATAGCTTCTATTTGTGGTGTTATGACATTTCCAGACATCGTGTCTATATACGGATCTTTACGCATACTTTTTGTATTCAGTGGGCCTATTCTGGAAACCCATGTCCTTCATTTGTGGGAAAATTTCCTGTATTATTTCTTTGTTAATTCTTCCTCCCAACTCCTTTTCGTAAATTAATTTTTTCTGGAACTACCATTAGTCAGTTATTGAAAGCCTTAAACAAATTCTTTAATTTTCTTATTTTCTTCTCACATTTCTGCCTCTTTTTCTTTGGTCTTACGTTCTGGGAGATTTCATTGAATTCATCTTTTAATTCTATTGACTTTTTCATTTGAGCAATTCAATGTTTAATTTCTCAGAGTCTTTATTATTTGATGGTTCTGTGCATTCTGTGTGTGCAGGAGTACTGCTGGAAGGTATAAAAATTGATGGCTTTTTCTGCCACCTTTCAATTAATCCTCTTGTTTTAAGCGTCCCATGTCCCTCCCATCTGCCTCTGCACACATCATCTTGGAGACCAAGCCCCTCCCCGGTGCTATGGGATCGAGTCCTTTTGGAAGGAGAGCCACTTGGGCTACACTGAAACCGCAGTTCCTCCTGAGAGCTCCACCAGCACCTCTCTCCACCCACTTTTTGGCTTCCAGAAATTCGGTGAAAGGTTTGGCCCATGATATATCTTCTCCTGGTTCCTTTCATCTCTGTAAGGGTGTTTCCTTTTTACTTCTTTCCACCCCTTTTGGTGGCATCTTAGGAGGAAAAGGAGATAAACGCACATGCTCAATCTGTCATCCAGGGTGAAATGTGTGAATGCAAAACAGACCACGCCCCCACCTTTCCACCCTCCACCTCCACCCTAACTTGTGTCTAAACCCCTTCGTGGATTCCCCACTGCTCCTTAGGAGGCCTGCCGGGCTCTGCTTGGCTTTCCCCTACTTATCTCTTCAGCCTTATCTTGCTTCTCTCCACCTGTTCAGCTCCACATCAGCTCCTTCCCCCTGCTTCCTTTTAACTCTTTATTGAAGTAGAGCATACACAGATAAAAATGCACGTAAGTATACAGCTCCAAGAATTTTAACCAGATGAAAAGACCAATGTAACCAGGACACAGGGCATGAAACAGAAAAATCACAAACTCCAGAAGCTGCCTTCGTGTTCTTTCCAGGCACTACTTCCCCAAGGATAAACATTCTCCTGACTTCTAACCCCATGGGTTAGTTTTGCCTGTCTTTGGACTTGACATAGATGTAATTATCTAGCATCTATGCTTGTGCTCTGTCTGCTTTCACCCATAAATATATCTGTGAGGTTCATCCACGCTGCATGCAGCAGTCACTTATTTATTTGCATTTCTGTAGAGTATCCCAAGGTATAAATCTCTCCCCATCTACCTATTCTGATAAATTTATCCATTCTGCTACTTATGGGCACTTAGGCAGTTTTGAGGCTTTGACTCTTACAGGTAGTGCACCGATGAACATTGCAGTACCTGTCTTTGGGAAACATTTAGTGTGGTATACATCCATACATCCCAGAGTGGAACTGCTGGGTCACTGGTGCACATATATTCCGTTTTTATTGGATAATAACAGTTTGCCAAAGTACCAATCTATATTCCCATCTGCAGTGCGTGAAGTTCCTGTTCTCCACATCCTCTTCAATACTTAAGATTTTATCTTCTTAATTTTAGCCATTCTGGTGGGTGGGTAGTGGTACCTCGCTGTAATTTTAGTTCGTGTTTCCCTGATGACTAATGGAGCCCAACACCTTGTCATATATTCACTGGTCTCTTGAACATCTTCTTTTGTGAGGAATCTGTTAAAGTCGAAAAAAAAGTTGAACTGCCAGTTTTGTTTTCCTACTGATTTGTAGGCATTTAAAAATATATATTCTAGGGGCTTCCCTGGTGGCGCAGTGGTTGAGAGTCTGCCTGCCGATGCGGGGGACACGGGTTCGTGCCCCGGTCCGGGAAGATCCCACATGCCGTGGAGCGGCTGGGCCCATGAGCCATGGCCGCTGAGCCTGCGCGTCCGGAGCCTGTGCTCCCCAACGGGAGAGGCTGCAACGGTGAGAGGCTCGTGTACCGCAAAAAAAAAAAAAAAAAAAAAAAAGTTAAAAAAAATATATATATTCTGAATCCAGGTTCTTTGTAAAACATGTGAATTGTGGATGTCTCCTCCCTCTCCTTCAGTTACAATGGCACTCTTGCTGGTATCTCTTAGAAACAGAATTTCTTGGTTTTAATATGTTCGATTTATAATTTCTGTCTTATTTAGTTAGGCTTTTTGTGTCCTGTTTAAGATATATTTGCCTATTCCAAGGTGTTCCTCTGAAAGTTGTATTGTTTTAACTTTCACATTTAGCTCTGCAAATTGTCTGGAATTGATTTTTGTGTATAATGTGAGGCTGGAGCCGAGATATACTTTTTCTCATGTGGACATCGAATTGGCCCAGCACCATTTACTGAAAAGACTATCCCTTTCCCACTGGACTACAGTGTCATCTTTGTCAGAAATATGGTAATCCTGTATGTGCCGATCTGTTTCCAGACTCTCTCCTCTGTTTCGTTGGTCAATCTGTTTATCCTCGTGCTGACACCACAGTCCCTTAATTACTATAGTTTCATTAAAACTCTTGGCATCCAGTTTCGTTTCTCTTCTTCAAGTTGCCTTGGCTATTCTTGGGCACTGGCCTCCGTTTAGATGCATGTATTTGCCGTGGCCCTTCTAACCCCTGGGCCTTTGCATGTGTCCCTTCTGCTGAAACACCCTTCCCTCCTCTCATCACCTGGTTAGCTCTTCCTCTTCAGATCACACCTCAGTTGTCACTTCCTTGGAGAAGCTTTCCCTGGACTCCCTGACCAAGTCGAATGCCCTGGGGGAAGCCCTCATCATACCACCAGCCTCTGATGTGTAACATGGAACGCAATTCAATTCTACATTTATTCTTGTGGTTCTTTGATCAATGCTTATTCCTTTCCTAGTCTGTTGAGCCCCACAAGGAAGGGGACCACGTCTGCTTTACCAGTACAGGCCCAGGGCTTAGCCCAGCTAGCTGCTTGATCAAAATCTTTGAATAAATAAAGGAGAGAGTCCCGTATTTATGGCATTCTGAGTGCGTATTTGTGTCCGTGTGTGCCTTCAGGTGTACGTACACAGGCAAAACTTTTCAGTCTGTGTGGGGTGGGAGTAATAACAAAGAGGCCAGCTTCGGAGCAGCAGATCAGGGGAGACGGAGCCCGCCTCGCCCCTCCAGGCTTCTCCCCCCTCCTCTCCCCCCCCACCCCCCCACCCCCGCCCCGCTCCACTGACCAGCACCCCCAGCAGCCTCCTCGCCTCCCTGAGTGGCTGGAGGAAGACACTGGTCTCCAGCTGCCTCCGCTCGGCTGCCCTTGCGCAGTTGTCTGCCAGTTGTGCACGCCTATTACTATGAATGCCACCATCTGGTACGCCACGTGGACATCATAATCTTTTCTTAATTACATGAGCAGCGCAATCAGTTACTGCATTACAAGGCCGGCGATGAGCTTTTAAATCTTGGTGGAAATCATAAATAATTGCACTAAGTACCAGGCGCCAGATGTGTGTGCCAACTTTGGTTGCACTAGATAAATAGTAACCTTACAAGAGTGTTAGACAGCAGGCGGTCCGGCCGGCCACCAGGCCACGCCACACCTGGGGCGCCACTGCAGGAAGGCCCCCGCCGACCAGGCGCCGGAAGAGGGGCAGGACAAGGACTCGAGTGTGTGGACGCCAGGGAGAGAGGCATTCTCAGAGCTGGAGCCAGAGGGGGCGCAGGAGGAATGTGGAGAAAGACAAAGGGAAAATGAGGTGGGTGGACAGAAAGAGAGAGAGAACAGGAAAAGAAAAGGCGGGACGGGCGAGGGGGAGGAGGAGAGAACAGTGGAGAGAGAACAGGGGCCAGAGAGAGAAAGGGAGAGAGACACTGCGACGGAGACCCAGAGAGAGTGACAGAGCAGAGAGAGAGCGTAGTAAAAAGTCCCTGATCACAGGGAGGCTGAGAGAACAAAGGGAAGCGTGGGTCAGCTGACCTGCGCTCTTGGCTGGCAGCTGGGAGGGATCCCAGGGACCAGCTCAGCCACTCAGGGCAGCAGACATATGCTCAGAGGATGGACGAGGCTGTGGCCAGGCCGCAGGGGGCTCTGGGAAGGAAGCTCTCCTCCTTTCTTCTCTCCCTCTTTCTGAAAAGAGTCTGAGAGGGAGGAGGTCTGGGAAGACCCAGAGGAAGCAGCTGTGGTTTGTGCAGAGGTAACCACTGGAGCTCCTTTAAGTAGACAGAAGGCCCAGGATTGGGGAAGTCCCTCTGCAGGGGTGACTTTTAAGTTGAGACATGTTTTTTTTTTGCGGTACGCGGGCCTCTCGCTGTTGTGGGCTCTCCCGTTGCGGAGCACAGGCTCCGGACGCGCAGGCTCAGCGGCCATGGCTCACGGGCCCAGCCGCTCCGCGGCATTTGGGATCTTCCCCGACCGGGGCACGAACCCGTGTCCCCTGCATCGGCAGGCAGACTCTCAACCACTGGGCCACCAGGGAAGCCCGAGACATGTTTGATAAGCCACAGTTAGCCAGAGGACGAGCAGGAGAAAGAGCAGAGTGCTCCAGGAGGGAACAGCATGTGCAAAGGCCCAGACACAGAAGGGAACTTATTAGCACATTTAAGAATCAGAGAGAGAGAGAGACGGCTCAAGCAAAGAAAACTGTAACAGAGAAAGATAGGTAAAAAGGTTGGTTGAAGATGTGTTTATTTCCACTCACTCCTGAAATCTTACCAAAATGGACTTTAATGGAATTTAAAGATGTATGAATCCTCCGGAAAAAGAGAACAGGAGAGGAAACAAAAGCAGACAAGGGTTACTGACCAAATTTTGGAAGCTAGAAAGAAGACGGATGACGGTAACTGACTTGCAGAGCAGGGAAAGCTGAAATTGGAGCCTGTAGGAAGGGGGACCAACTAGGGGCAAACCAGTTAGTCCCACGGGCCGATGGGAAGCTGGGTGCTTCCAAAGGGCCTGGGAGGGAGTAACATGAGAGGGCAGGTGAAAGCCTCATTCAGCCGCAGGACCAACCATACCCCCCACCACAGCTGAAGATAAGAAGCTTACCGTCTGAGCGGCTGACAGAGAATGCTCTGGACTGGGGCATTAATTAAGCAAAGAGTGAGGCCCAGACTAAAACTGGCACCTCTGTCCTCGCATGACAGGACGCTGGCAAGCGGGCTGAGGGCTATCTCCATGCCTCCTTCTCCCTTCAGGTCAGGCAGTTAGAAAACTTGTTTTCTGGGGAAAGTGCCTGGCACAAAGGAATAGGTCTCTAGAGACCATTCAGGGCCCTCCAGTGAAATAGCCAGTGTCTGCCTAATGATCCTTGGGGGACCCCCACCTTTGTGTAAAGAGTTCCCACTCAGCTCTTTATGCAACACTTTGAAATATGAATGACAGTGAACTATCATCAGATATTTGTAGAAAACTCTAGAATAAAAGACAGAGATCAAAGATTCAGGGAAACAGGAAAAAGCAACTAGGAGAAAGAGAGATAGTACAGGGAGCAGGGAAACATTTAAATAAGCACCTATAAATAATTTCCTCTGAAAGATAAAAGACGACATTGCAGCTATAAAATAAGCTTAGAATGCCTTTTTTTTTTTGCGGTACGCGGGCCTGTCGCTGCTGTGGCCTCTCCCGTTGCGGAGCACAGGCTCTGGACACGCAGGTTCAGCGGCCATGGCTCACGGGCCCAGCCGCTCCGCGGCATGTGGGATCCTCCCGGACCGGGGCACGGACCCATGTCCCCTGCATTGGCAGGCGGACTCCCAACCACTGTGCAACCAGGGAAGCCCCTATGTACATATTTTTACAGGGAATGTTGAGAGAACATGAAAGGGTTAGAAGATAATCCCAGAAATTAGAATAAAAGATAGAGTTTCTTTCAAATAGAAAATACGATATGAGAAAATAAGAGGATCAACCCAGGGGATCCAACATACAACTAATCAGAGATCAAGAAAGAGAGAAATAGGGCTTCCCTGGTGGCGCAGTGGTTGAGAGTCCGCCTGCCGATGCATGGGACACGGGTTCGTGCCCTGGTCCGGGAGGATCCCACATGCCGTGGAGCGGCTGGGCCCGTGAGCCATGGCCGCTGAGCCTGTGCGTCCAGAGCCTGTGCTCTGCAACGGGAGAGGCTACAACAGTGAGAGGCCCACGTACCGCAAAAAAAAAAAAAAAAAGAAAGAGAGAAATAAAATCAATGCAGGACATCTAGAATAATGCTAATAGGTGTTCTAGAAAAAGAGAAGAGAAACAGAAAAGAGAACATTACCGAAGAAATAATACAAAAAAATTTCCCAGAATTGAAGGACATAAATTTTCATATTGAAAGGGAACACTCCAGCCCAGTGAAAAAAGACACACAATTAGGCAAGTTATTGTGACATTTTAGAACACCAAAAATAAAGAGAGACCCTAGTAACTTTCAGAAAGGAAGAACATGGCATACAAAGAATTGGGAACCAGAATAGTATCAAACTTCCCAATAAGCAACTCTGGAAGCTAGAAGAAATGGAACAAGGACTTACAAATTATAAGGGAAAATAATTTCCAACCAAAAACTCTGAATCTCACCTAGTTATCAACTAAATGTGAAAGAAGAATAAATACATTTCCAAACATGCAAGATTTAAAAAAAATATTAGCTTCTCTGCATTTCTTTTCAGGATGCTATTAGAAGACACGCTACAGCTAAATAAGGGAGAAAACCAAGAAAGACAAGAGCATGGGATACAGGAAATGAGATCCAACAGAAAGGCAAAAGGAAAACTTGGAATGATGGGAAGGAAATGTATCAGGATGACAGCTGTATACCAGGTAGGCCTAGAGAAAAATCACCCTGGATTATAGTGGGACTATGGAAAGCCACAGGAGGACTGTGTCCAGTGAAGAAAAAAAAGGTATATTACCTGATGAGTTTGACCACATTGGGAGGGTTTTTTTTTTTTTTTTACAGTTCATGGGCAAATCTGAGGCTGAAGTGGTGAAGAATCATAGAAAACTAGGCAAATACAGCAAACAAAGCAGTTATTAACTCCAGGAATAAGAAAAGTTGTACAATAAAAGAATGTATTAATAGTACTATATGGCTCAACTGTGACCAATATTTACATAGTCCTAATTATATGAATATTGAATGTTCAATTGTCAAAAATTGTGCTATAGCTATGTTGGAAGGATGGGAAGAGGGGAAGTATGATCTAAGAGCACTAAATCTTCATCTTTCTTACTAGAAAGTCAATAGATTTTTCTTCAGCAACGTGGAACTAGCAGTGTACACAGTTGCTTCGAAGTACAAAATCATATAGCAAAAGAGATCGCCAAAAGTTGAAAGTTGTCTCTTGGGAAGGGGAAACTCAGGATGTAACAGGGACCATTGTTTTTTGTTATAAACCTTATGTTGCTATTCAACTCTTTAAATCATGTCCATGAACTTTAATATAAATTTTTAAATTCAATTGAAAAGAAAAGAAATCGGAAGGGGGCTTGAAATGAGGGGAATGGGCACCAGACCCAGCAAGGTCTCACAGACCACCTTCACAGTTGAAATTTTTCCCAAGAGCAATGGGGAGCCATAGAAGGATTTTCAGTGGGAGAGTCAGTGTGAGATCTGCTTTTCTAAAACAAGACTTTGTTTGCAGTTGCAATGTTTAGGGCTGACCTTCATCCTGAATTATCCCAAGCTTCAAGTATGGAGAGATGGCTTGCTCTCAGATGAGCTCTCCCAGTCTGGGGCCCTCCTGCCTTACAAAGCTCCACACAAGCCATGATTCTGAAGGCAGATGGGAAATACAGAAAGAAAAGCTGACCACCTCCCTACCCCCTACTCCAGTGCTCACTAGAGCTCAAACACAAAGCTGCCCTTGTTTCTGGAGGAGGGGTCATGTAGGGTCAACTCAAGAACACAGTGAACAGATTCCTGCTAAATGAGTTGGCTGGAAACACAAAATTATTTTAGTAGCTGCTGGTATACTTTACTAGACTCATTTTTTAAAAAAGCATGAAGTATAAAGGTATTTTATCACTATATATCTTACTATGAAGTTTTGAAAGGTAGGGGCTAATTCACAATATAACAACACAGACATTTTGGCCACTGTTCTCTTTGGTGGCCACATGCCTGATTTGTTTTTTCTTGCAGTCATTTTGCTTTCTCTTTCGGGGAACACTTTTAAATCCTGCAAAGTGTCAGACACTGATTATACTTCCACTAAATCAGAATACATCAGTGAATGGGTCTGGGCCAAGACCGAGTGTAGGCAGCATTTGGAAAATGACTGCTACCCGGAAGTCCTTCAGAGGGTGGGGCATGGCAAGAAGAGTCCATTTTTTGCTAAGTGCATTAAAAACCAGCCAAACTCTTGGCATAAAATCATATCCCATTTAATGCTCATTCACCCATAATGTTAACTGTCTATGAAACAGTTTTCTTTAAAAATACGCATGTATGTCACATATATAAGACAACCGACTATAATATACTACAAAAAGTTATTTTTTTCCCTTGCCCAAGGTTACTTTACAATTCAGCCAACCAGAGCTAAGAGGTAGGCTGCCTGTACCCTCTCAGGTTCACACACAGGACTAAACATGCTTTTAGTCAATCAGCATTCTCCTATGCTATATCTGGAAGCAATTTATTCTGCAAAGAACGTGGACTGCTCCGTTCCATCTGTTCCTTCTGCCATTTATTTTAGAGGCAGTGGTGAATACGGACATGGAATATGGAATCCCAGTTCTGCCACATTTTAGTTACGTGACCTTGGGCAAACTGAGCCTCAGTTTCCTCATCTGTAAAAGAAGGATAATAATAGACTGTGACTCACTTGTGGTTCCTGTGAGGATATACCTGGCTTTTATATATATATATATATATATATATATATATATATACAATCGATATAGCCATATATTTCACACACACACACACACACACACACACACACACACACACACCAGGCTGTGGGGCTGCAGTGGATAGCCATAGCAGCGGAACACTTTTACTACAGAGGAGAAAAAGTGTATTTATCCATATATACACTGTATTAGTTTCTTATTGCTGTTCTAAGAAATTAACACAAACTTAATGTCTTAAGACAACACAAATCGATTGTCTTATAGTTCTGGAGATCAGAAGTCCAAAATGAGTTTCACTGGACCAAAACTTGAGGGGTTGGGAGGACTGTGCTCCCTCCAGAGGCTCTGGGAAGAATTTGCTTCCTTGCCTTTTCCAGCTTCTAGAAACCCTGTACGTTCCTTGGCTCACTGACCCCTTCTTCCATCTTCGAAACCAGCAGCTTAGCATCTCTCTCCCTCTGTTTCCGTTGTTACATCAACTTTTCTTCACCCTGAATGTCCCTCTTATAAGGAACCTTGCGATTGCATTTAGGACCCACTGCGATAATCTAGTCTAATCTCCCCATCCCAAGATCCTTCACTTTTGACGTCTGCAACGTCCCTTTTACCACATAAGGTAACACAGTCACAGGTTCTGGAGACTAAGACATGAACATCTTGGGATAGCATTATTCAGCTTACCATGCTAACCTTTTTAGACAGTAAAGGGAGGAACAATTACTTTTCGCTTTCACTGTTTCTTAAATAAAATTTATCCTGCACCCTGGACTTCCCTGGTGGCGCAATGGTTTAAGAATCTGCCTGCCAATGCAGGGGACATGGGTTCGATTCCCTGGTCCGGGAAGATCCCACATGCCACGGAGCAACTGAGCCCATGCGCCACAACTACTGAGCCTGCACTCTAGAGCCCTCGAGCCCCAACTACTGAAGCCCGCATGCCTAGAGCCTGTGTTCTACAGCAAGAGAAGCCACCGTAATAAGACCATGCACCGCAACAAAGAGTAGCCCCCGCTCAATGCAACTAGAGAAAGCCCATGTGCAGCAATGAAGACCCAATGCAACCAAAAATAAATAAATATAAATTTTTTTTTAAAAATCCCATTTAAAAAATAAAAAGAAAAGAAAAATTTATCCTGCACCCAAGTTCCATGCATGCTACACAAACGTTCATGTGTGGGCCCTCACTTTATATTGTTAGTATGAGGCTAACACAGACAGTATAGGTAGGCTGCCGAAACCCCAGGCCCTTTTATGTTATCTTACGGTACCTTCAGGGCCAAAGCAAGTGCATTTATGTGGCTTCTCCACAGGCTCTTAGGGGTCACGTACCCCACCATGTAGTCTAGAGTTAGCTCTGAAATATCATGGCCTTGAATTTTAGAGATCCAAACTGAGGATTTATTCTCAGAAGAAAAGCATATTTTATTAATGGACAAATAAAAAGGAAAAGGGAGTCTTATAAAGAGAGGTGTTATCTTCCTAGGTTCATAGAGAACAACTCAATAAAGTTAGTGCAAACCCAAAACCTACAGAAGGAGGTAAAGATGCCTGTTCTTGGAGGACTCTGTCTCTAAGAATTAAGTTTTCCAGAAAATCAAGGTATACAGAGAAAAGTATCCCTCAGATGAATTACCAGATCAGGAGCAGTGGAAAAAAGGAAACAATTAAAAGCAGCTCCACTAAGCTGGAGGACGAGAAAGATTAAGACCTTGGGACCAGAATGGATGGATATGAGATGGCAAATATGATCCTGAAGGCAGAATAGATGAATATGAGAGGAAAAGGTAAACACAGCATTAGAGAAGGGGCCATGTCTTCACTGTTGCTATACCAGAAATGGTGCTTGAGGAAATTTACCAAAGGAAGAGAAGCAAGATCTCAGAGGGAGACTACGATGAGTCTCCCTAAGGGAATCACATCCAGGACACCAATGGGAGATGGCCTCTTATTCACACACACACACACACACACACACACTCACACACACACACACACAAAGTATATCACTGGAGCAATTAAGACCTCTCCCCTTAGACATTGGGGCATCTAAACCAAGCAGTTACAGAGAATCCATGCAAATTGGAGAGGGAAGAGGAAGAATACCAGCACAAAATACTAGAAGCATCACAAGGTGAATTTCAAGGTCACAGGACCACTGTAGCTGGAGATCAAGTTACTACCTAGCCCCTGAGAGAATGGCCTGATAAATCCAAGGAATTAGGACTCCCCAAAGCAGGGTCCACAGTCCTGGCGGCACATTAGAGTCACCTGGGATTAGAATCACATAGTGAGGCTTGAGCACCACCCCAGATGAAATAAATCAGTCAGCATGACACTGATGGTCTTGGGCAAGGGTTCTCAAGCTTGAACAGACATAAGAATCCCCGCAGGGCTTGAAAAAACACTGGTTTCTGTGCCCCAGCCTCAGGGTGGAGCTGTTGTTTGAGAATTCTGAATTTCTAACCCATTCCTAGGTGATACCGAGGCTGCCACCGGGGACCTCACTTTGAGAACCACGTTTTCTAAGGGAAGGCACTGCAGAGATAAGGCAAACTAAAGGGGGCAGGTGGGACAATGACAGATGGAGGCAGGCCTAGGTTAGATGCTGCTTGGCGGAGAACATCTCCTGGGCAGGACTGCCCAATTTAGGAAGCAAAGACAGGGCAAGATTTGTTTGCTCAGTGGATGCTTTTAGCATAGCCAGAACTTTCTGATTTCATTATATCTCACTCTGGGAGGTTCCACAAGACAAAAACAGTGCCTTACTGAAAGGAGAAAGGAAACACACAGGAGCACAGAACTGTAGGGACAGACCCCCATAAGTGCAGAAAAAGATAAAGTAAAAAGTCTCCTCGAGGCCTGGACCATCCCAAAGTGAAGGCTGTGCCCTGAAAAGCACAAGGGAGAGATCTTGGATCTCACTAGGACCCCAGGGGAACAGGTTACAGAAGCTTCAATCACAGCTTCCGCTCAGGCATCTGCTGAGAGTAATTTTACAGGAAAAGCAAAGTGTGCAGGTGCGGAAGAAAGCTTCTCTGGAACAGTGCTTCTCACTTCGCTGAGTATTAGCATTACCTGGAGAGCTTTCAAACTGCCCCATGTACAGACCACAACCCAACCATTTAAATCAGAATTTCTGGGGGTGGTACCAAGGCATCCACATTTTATAAAACTCCCCAGGGGATTCCAAAGTGCAACCAAGTTTAATGATAGGGTCTTGCTACTCAAAGTGTGGCCTGTGAACCAACAGGGTGCTACCTGGGAGCCTGTTATAAATGCAGAGTCTCAGGTCTTCCCCTAGACCCACTGAATCAGAATCCGCTTTTTATCCGTATCTCTAGGGATCTGTGTGCACACAAATGACTGGGAAGCACTGCTCTAGAAGGCAGCTATCCCAGGCCTAAGCAATTTCAAAGCAAGAGGCATTGGCAACAGGAGCTTGGGCCCAGCTCTGAAAACACCTGCTCCAAGACACCGTGGAGGCTGTGTCATTAGAGAGGGCCCACTTTCAGTTCATCACTGGGGATCCAGAAACACAAGGCTCTGTGGGACAATACTGGAGGGAAAGAAGGTGATCTCAGCAAAGTCTGCCAAACTGTTAACGTTGGCTCCCTTTGGGAGGAGGGATAGTGAAGCAGGAAACTTGCGTTTTTATTTTCTGTACAATTTGAATTTCTTAACTGTGTGTGTGTGTGTGTGTGTGTGTGTGCGTGCATGTGTGTGTTTTAGTGTGTTTTGGGAATTGTTAAGGATTATGTTGATGGTGGGGTTATGGGATATTCTTTAACATTTACTTTATTAAAAAATCTAATAAATGGTATTTTTTAAAAAGCAATATACATAGCAAAAGCAATTAGAAATACCAAGATGAATTTGGAAAAATCAGTCTTAATAGGATACCTTAATATTATTGCATCACTTTGTCTTTGTCAAATCAAGTAGGCAAAAAGAAATAAAAATATGGACGATATGAATAATTTCATTAATAAGGTTATTTACTAGATATATTTCAAATATGTAATCTACATATATGGAATACATAATTTTAACACATTCCACTTAGCATTTTTAAAAGTGAAGCATTTTTCTAGCCCACAAAGGAAATGTTAATACCTTTCAAAAGGTAGGAAGTTTAAGCCACATGAGGGTAGAGAACATTTAATGTCTTGTCTGCACTGATCCTCAGTGCCTGGCACAGTGGCTGCTATGATGTAGGTGCTCATTAAATATTTATTGTTGGAAGGCTACATTTTCTCACTTAAATGCAATAAAATAAAAAGTTTACAGTGAATGTTTGAACAAATAAAAAGCTCAAAGCATAAAAGAAATTCAAAATAAAAGGAATTCTCCCTCAATTTAAAGTCAATGTAATATTAATGTAAGGCCAGACACTATAAAACTCTTAGAGGAAAAGAGAGGCAGAACACTCTTTCTTTGACATAAATCGCAGGAATATCTTTTGGGATCCGCCTCCTAGAGTAATGAAAATAAAAACAAAAATCAACAAATGGGACCTAATTAAACTTAAAAGCTTCTGCACAGCAAAGAACACCATAAACAAAATGAAAAGGCAACTCACAGAATGGGAGAGAATATTTGCAAACAAAGCAATTAATCTCCAAAATATACAAACAGCTCATGCAGCTCTATGTCAAAAAACCAAACAACCCAATCAAAAAATGGGAGAAGATCTAAATAGACATTTTTCCAAAGAAGACATACAGATGGCCAAAAAGCACATGAAAAGCTGCTCAACATCACTATCAGAGAAATGCAAATCAAAACTACAATGAGGTATCACCTCACACCAGTCAGAATGGTCATATCAAAAAGTCTACATGGGGCTTCCCTTGTGGCGCAGTGGTTGAGTGTCCATCTGCCGATGCAGGGGACACGGGTTCATGCCCCAGTCCTGGAAGATCCCACATGCCGTGGAGCGGCTGGGCCCGTGAGCCATGGCCGCTGAGCCTGCGCGTCCAGAGCCTGTGCTCCGCAACGGGAGAGGCCACAACAGTGAGAGGCCCGCGTACCGCAAAAAAAAAAAAAAAAAGTCTACAAACAATATAAGCTGGAGAGGGTGTGGAAAAAAGGGAACCCTCCTACACTGTTTTGAGGGAATATAAATTGGTACAAACACTATGGAAAACAGTATTGAAGTTCCTTTAAAAAAAAAAAAAAATCTAAAAATAGGGGACTTCCCTGATGGTACAGTGGTTAAGAATCTGCCTGTCAGTGCAGAGGACACTGGTTCGAGCCCTGGTCTTGGAAGATCCCATATGCCACAGAGCAACTAAGCCCGTGCTTCCCAACTACTGAGCCTGTGCTCTAGAGCCCACAAGCCACAACTACTGAGCCCATGTGCCACAACTACTGAAGCCTGTGTGCCTAGAGCCCACGCTCCGCAACAAGAGAAGCCACCGCAATGAGAAGCCTGCACACGCAACGAAGAGTAGCCCCCGCTCGCTGCAACTAGAGAAAGCTCGCACACAGCAACGAAGACCCAAGGCAGCCATAAATAAATAAATAAATAAATAAAAATAGAACTACCATATGATCCAGCAATCCCACTCCTGGGCATATATCCAGAGAAAACCTTAATTTGAAAAGATACATGCACCCCAATGTTCACTGCAGCACTATAATAATAGCCAAGACATGGAAGTAACCTAAATGTCCATCGACAGAGGAATGGATAAAGAAGATGTGGTATGTATAAACAATGGAATATTATTCAGCCATAAAAAAGAATGAAATAATGCCATTTGCAGCAACATGGATGGACCCAGAGATTATCATACTAAGCGAAGTAAGTCAGAGAAAGACAAATATCATATGGTATCACTCATATGTGGAATCTCATTTTAAAAAATGATACAAATGAACTTATTTACAAAACAGAAACAGACTTACAGATATGGAAACAAACTTGCAGTTACCAAAGGGGAAACATGGAGGGGGGAGGGATAAATCAGGAATTTGGGATTAATATACACACACTACTATATAAGACAGATAACCAACAAGGACCTACTGTATAGCATAGGGAACCCTACTCAATATTCTGTGACAATCTATATAAGAAAATAATCTGAAAAAGAATGAATATATGTATATATATAACTGAATCACTTTGCTGTACACCTGAAACTAACACAACATTGTAAATCAACTATACTCCAATAAAATTTTTAAAAAGTCAATGTAGTATCAATTGCAACTCAATAGGATTTTCATGGAATTTTATAAGCTGATTCTAAAATTAATATGGAAGAGCAAATATATATGAATTGGCAAGGTAAATATTAAACATAATCTATTTTTTGTTCTACAAGATTCATAATTTTGTAAAATTATAGAAATTAAAATGGCATGACATTGGAGTAGGAAAAGAAAAATTGACAGATAACAGAACTGAGTAGAAAATTCAGGTATATCTTGTCCATTGGTTTATTAATCTAAATAAATAGATTTAGATTAACGTCAAATGCATAAAGAAATTATGTGCCATTCAATAAATGATACTGGGAAAACTGCCTCACATTTGGAAAAAATAAAATTAGATCCTTACCTCACGCTATCCACAAGGAAAATGTTCCAATGGATTAAAGTCCTGAAAGATAAACACAAAACAACTGTATTAGAAGAAATATAGGAGAATGTATTATCAACTTGGGGTATGTGCTGCTTCTTAGATAAAGCACAAAACCTAAAGGCAAAGTTTAATAAATTGACTACATTATAAGCCATAATTCTGTGTGACAGATGACACCACAAAAGTTTTTGAACAGTGACAAATGTGTTAAAAATGTTGCTAACGTGGGACTTCCCTGGTGGCACAGTGGTTAAGAATCCGCCTGCCAATGCAGGGAACATGGGTTCGATCCCTGGTCTGGGAAGATTCCACATGCTGCGGAGCAACTGAGCCCGTGTACCACAATTACTGAGCCTGCGCTCTAGAGCCTGCGAGCCACAGCTACTGAGCTCGCGTACCACAACTACTGAAGCCTGCACACCTAGAGGCTGTGCTGTGCAACAAGAGAAGCCACCACAATGAGAAGCTCACACACCACAAAGAAGAGTAGGCCCCGCTCACCACAACTAGAGAAAGCCCACATGCAGCAACGAACAAATAAATAAATAAATGCAGCCAAATAAATAATTTATTTATTTAAAAAAATACTGACAACCTATTTAAGAGACAAAGGACTGGGATCAAGAATGAATAAAGAATTCTTACCAGTCATTAAGACAAAAATGAACAATAGAAACTGGACAAAGGATATGAACAGGCAATTCACAGGAAAAAACATATAAATCATTAGTAATCACATTTAAAAGGATGGTTCATTTCACTAGTAATCAAGGGACTAATTGCAAAGTAAAATAAAAAGATACTGTTTTTCACTCATTAGTTTAGCAATTTTTTTTTTTTTTGCGGTACGCGGGCCTCTCACTGCTGTGGCCTCTCCCGTTGTGGAGCACAGGCTCCGGACGCGCAGGCTCAGCGGCCATGGCTCACAGGCCCAGCCGCTCCGCGGCATGTGGGATCCTCCCGGACCGGGGCACAAACCCGTGTCCCCTGCATCAGCAGGCGGACTCTCAACCACTGCACCACCAGGAAAGACCCCTAACAAATTTTTTAAAGTTAGAGTATAACAAGTGTTGTCAGGATGGGGATAATAAATTCATACCTTATGAGAGGAATATATAAATGTATATGAAAATGTATATAAAATGCCATTCCCACTTTGAAGGGCATTTGGGCAGGACCAAAAATAAAAAATGTACCCTGTAACATGACAATTCCACATCTTTGCTTCTACCTTGGAGAAATATTGGCACACACTCCACGGGAGCCTGCAAGTGACTTTGACTGCAGCTTTCCCTATGAAAGCAAAACCTGGAAATAATCTAATTGTCCATCAAACAGAATGTGGTTGAATAAACTATATTAAATCCATACTATACAATACACCACAACAGTTAAAATGAATCAGTTTGATATATAGATATTGATGGAAAAGATGCTCATAACTCAGATACAGTATTGTATATATAATATGATATTCTTTTTTTTTATACTGCAGGTTCTTATTAGTCATCAATTTTATACACATCAGTGTATACATGTCAATCCCAATCGCCCAATTCAGCACACCACCATCCCCACCCCACCGCAGTTTTCCCCCCGTGGTGTCCATACGTTTGTTCTCTACATCTGTGTCTCAACTTCTGCCCTGCAAACCGGCTCATCTGGACCATTTTTCTAGGTTCCACATACGTGCATTAATATACGATATTTGTTTTTCTCTTTCTGACTTACTTCACTCTGTATGACAGTCTCTAGATCCATCTACGTCTCAACAAATGACTCAATTTCGTTCCTTTTTATGGCTGAGTAATATTCCATTGTATATATGTACCACAACTTCTTTATCCATTCATTCGATGGGCATTTAGGTTGCTTTCATGACCTGGCTATTGTAAATAGGGCTGCAATGAACATTGAGAGGGTGCGGAGAAAAGGGAACCCTCTTGCACTGTTGGTGGGAATGTAAATTGATACAGCCACTATGGAGACCAGTATGGAGGTTCCTTAAAAAACTAAAAATAGAACTACCATATGATCCAGCAATCCCACTACTGGGCATATACCCTGAGAAAACTATAATTCAAAAAGACACATGCACCCCAATGTTCATTATAATATGATATTCTTTGTGTTAAAAAAAATCCACAAACTATATTTTCTCTAAGTTGACATATATAAATGCCAAAAAAATCTGGAGTGCCATTTAATATGGCAAACTGAGATGATGTGGTATCCCTTTCTGCTATCACCTAGAATCTTCCTAGAAATCCTATATAAAATATTCTACAATATTTCAAAATACAGACCTATTCATTCCCTGCCCATACACACAAATACACATAAATGAATGTCAAGTTGTGAAAAATAGAGCTATTTTCAAAAGCCAGGGCTGTACAAACTGAAGTTCAGTAGCCCTGAGGTGAGGAGTCTAGATATTAAATAGAGAATTAATTTGGAGAAGATTTAAAACAATGTGAAATTAATTAACTATATTTCAATTAAAAAATTAATTGGTAGCAATATATAATCCACTTTAGATTACCAAATAAATCTGTTTTAGCTTTCATTTTAGCTTAAAATGAAAAAAAAATGGGGAATTAAATTTCTAGATAAGAATAACATGGACAATGTGTGATAGTGGGAGTGGTTATCAGATCCCTGAACAGTTTGGGACAAGGGTATAGATATTCATTAACTTTAGACTTTGGTAATTCAAGCATGCATCATAAAAACTTAAGCATAACTTCTGAGCAGAGAAACAGTGTTACAAACCATTGCAAAAAAGGAAGGGAGGGAATAAAGAAATCTCACCAATCAAATAGAAGGCAGAAAATTGGGGGGAAAAGAATAGATAAAGAAAAAATATGGCAAAGAGAGAGAACAAAATAAGATGGTAGAAATATATGTTAGTATTCAAAGTAAACAAAAATGGACTAACCCTGCCAGTTAAAAGACAAAGATGCTTAGATTGGGGCAGGGTGGGAGATGGGGAGAGCAGACAGCTATTCACAGTATAAGATTACATCTCAGAAAGGTTGAAAGTAAAAAAACAGAAAATGTTATGTTAGAGAAATATAATAAAAATAATTTAAGAGCTGGTGTAGCTACATTAAGATCTGGCAAAATAGATTTTGAGGCAAAAGCACTAATAGTGATGTCGTACAGTGATAAGAAGCAATTAGGATTCAAGAATCCTAAACCTGTTTGCATCTAATAACAACCTCAAAATACATAAAGCAAAATACTGAAACTGCAGACACATCCACAATCAAACAGGGAGATTTTTATTTTTATTTATTTATTTATTTATTTTTTGCGGTACGCGGGCCTCTCACCGCCGTGGCCCCTCCCGTCGCGGAGCACAGGCTCTGGACGTGCAGGCTCAGCGGCCATGGCTCACGGGCCCAGCCGCTCCGCGGCATGTGGGATCTTCCCGGACCGGGGCACGAACCCGCGTCCCCTGCATCAGCAGGCGAACCCTCAACCACTGCGCCACCAGGGAAGCCCAAACAGGGAGATTTTTAATGTACTCTCTCTTATTTATATTTCAAGCAGATGAAAAATAAAATTAGTAATAAAGAAGATTTGAACAACACAGTTAAGCTCAAACTTATAAAAGCTGTTTAGAAACCTGCACTCAAATTTTAGAGAATAATCAATTTTTAAAGCATCTATGGAACAGTTATAAAAATAGTCAACTTCTAGATCAGACTACTCTTAGAAACTCCAATATCATGCAAACAATATACTCTGATAACAATGAAATTAAAAAGACCATAAATTGGTTCTTCGCAAAATTTAATAAAATATATAAATTTCTAGGATGATTTATCAAGAGAAAAAGCACAAATAAACAATATTAAGAATGAAAAGGGGGGAGACAATTTCAAATATAATAAATCATATGAAGACACTACAAAGAATTTTATAATATATTAAAAAATTGAATGATTTCATAGGTAAGTGTAATTTACAAAACTGATTCAGGAAGAGAGGATAAACCTGAACAGATCTTTAATCATTAATAAAATTATTTCAGTATTTTAGATTCTACCCACAAAAATAAAATAAAACAAAATTATTAAGCACAGATGATTTTATAAGCAGGAGTTATCAAAACTTCAAGGAATAGCAAATTTTAATTCTTTACAACATATTCTAATGAATACAAAAAGAGAGAAAGCTCCTTTACACATTTTAGGAACCTGGTACAACATTAATACTAAAACAGACAAGCAGGCTACAAGGACTGCATGTTAAAAGACAGTCTTACTTATTTTACCTAAGTAAAATATTAAATTGAATAATGAGTGAAAAACAAGGCAAAAACATAAGAAGTAGAGATTATTTGAGGAATGGATAGTTTAGCATTTAAAATATTAATGTAATTAGCCCTGTAATATACTAAAGGAGAAAAACTGTATTATCATCTCAACAAACGTGGGGAAAAGCATGTGATAATACTGAATGCTAATCTAAGAAAAGTTATCTAGAGAACAAAGAGGAGCTTACCTGGTCTCATAAGGGGTATTTATTGGTCAAAGTGTACAAACTTTCAGCTATAAGATGAATAAGATCTGGGGAGCAAATGTACAACATGGTGACTATAGTTAACAACACTGTATGGTATATTTGAAAGTTGCTAAGAGAATTGATCTGAAATGTACTCGCTACCACCACCGCCACAACAAAAATGGTGATTGTGTGAGGTGATGTGTCAACTAATTTTACTGTGATAATCATTTTGCAATATGTACATGCTTCAAATCATCACATTGTACACCTTAAATTTACACAGTGTTACATATCAATTATATCTCAATAAAGCTGGACAAAAACAAAGCCCCCCCAATAGAAAAGTTGTAATAGACATGATAATTAGTGCTGAATAGCAAAAAGCATTTCTATTAAATTCAGAAACAACTAAAAAATGACTGTTATCACCACTTATATTCAATGTTATACTAGACAAATACAATTAATAAGAGAAAAAAGGCATATGGATTGAAAATGATAGAATTGTCATTATTGCCAGATTTAAAAAATCATCACCTACATTTGAAAAAACTCCAAGAAAATCTACCAGCAAATTATCAGAATAGTTAGGCAAGCGTGATAAACACAAATTCCATATACAGAAATCGACTGCATTCCTACACACCAGCAACAGAAAGCTAGAAAATGTAATTTTTAAAAAGATACCACTCACAATAACAAAATCTATAAGATTTGCAAGAACTTTAAAGAGAAAATTATAAAACTTCATTGAAGTATATAAAAAGCCTAAATAAATGGATAGAAAAGTCACATTAGTAGATGTTAAAACTCACTATCATAAAGATGGAAATTCTCCCTAACTTTATGTATAGATTTGATGCAGTGCCATTCCAAAACAAGAGAGTTTTTCATGGAACTTGGTAAGCTGGTCCCAAAATATATATGGAATCATAAAGAGTCAAGAACAGCTCTTTTTTTGTTGTGTGTGTATAAGCTGATTATTCAGTGATGTATTTTCCTGCCAGATATGAAGACTTATTATGAAGCTGAAGTAATTTAAATAATGTGACATTAGTGCCACGACAGACAAACAGATCAAAAGAACAGAAAAGAGAACCTGGAAACTGACCCACACATATAAGGGACTGGCACAAGAGTGGCCAAAGGATGGACTACTTAATAAACGATGCTATAATAAATGATAAAGGAGTGATGGAATTAGAATATTGCCATTTTTCAAGCCCTAATGAAATAACGGATCTAGGCACATCAGTGGTTGTTAACATCCCAAAAATCTGAAGTTAGACTTTATGTACCTGCTAGTGGAAGTACAAAGATCCTATATGAAGTATTCTTACCAAATGTCAAAGCTGAATCTAATCGAGTCTCTAACTGTTTACAGGTAACACAGGGGCAGAAGAACATGCTAAATGAAACCACAAAGATGCAATCAGAAAAAGCCAGAACGTGGGAATCAGTACAGAACCAAGTCGAGTTTCTTTAATAAATAACTTTGAGGGGGAAGAAAAGAGGAAGGAGATACATATATATTAAAACAGAGTAAGGAAACATTCAACCAACTGTAATATTGATATATGGACTCTATTTGGATCCTGATTCAAATCAACTGCAAAAAGAAAACTGTGATATAATTTGTAGAAATTTGCTTATTGATGTTGAGGAAATTGGGGGTTTTTTAGATGTAATTATGTGATTGAGGTTAAAAAGAGACCTGATCTTGGGGCTTCCCTGGTGGCGCAGTGGCTGAGAGTCCGCCTGCCGATGCAGGGGACACGGGTTCGTGCCCCGGTCCAGGAAGATCCCACATGCCGCGGAGCGGCTGGGCCCGTGGGCCATGGCTGCTGGGCCTGCGCGTCCGGAGCCTGTGCTCTGCGACGGGAGAGGCCACAACAGTGAGAGGCCCGCGTAACGCAAAAAAAAAAAAAAGAGACCTGATCTTTTAAAGATTCATGCTTAAATATTTACAGATGAAATTATATGACGTCTGGCTTTGCTTCAAAATAATTTAGGAGAGAGAATGATTGAAGGTATGGATGAAACAAGACTGGCCATGATTAGATCATTGTTGAAGCTGGGTGATGAGTACATGAGGTTTATTATCCTATTCTCTGTACTACTTTTTATGTTTGAAATTTTCTAAAATAAAGAGGAAAAACAACACTGGGATGATTTGTTATCCCTATGAAGAGACTATAAAATTAGATCCCTTCCTCACATCATATAAAAAAATAAATTCCACGTGGATTAAAGACTACTTCTAAGTTGCAAAATCTTGAAACTTTTAGAAATAAATATAGGAACAAGTGTTTATGACATTGGGGTGGGAAGGATTTCCTAAGCAAGACAGAAAAAGTGCTAACCACAATGGCAAACATTAATAAATTTCAGTATACACAAATAAAATATTTGTATACAACAAAAGATATCATAAACAAAATGAAAGACAAACCACAGTCTGAGAGAAACTATCTGCAACAAAATATTAGTGTCTACAATATATAATGAACCTTTACAAATCAATGAGGGGAAAATGGGGAAATGGGCAAAGGCTAGAAACAGGCAATTCCAAGAGGAAACCCAAATAGTAAATAAGTACGTAAAAAGCTCTGTAACCTCACAGGTAACCAGGAAAATGTAATTAAAGCAACAATGAGATACATTTCACATCCATTGAGCAGCAAAACTTAAAAATCAGATGATACCTGGTGATGGAGAGGATTCAAGGAAATAAGCACTCTTATACAGTGCTGGTGGGGGTGTAAACTGGTCCAGTCACATTGGAGATATTTTGATAATACTCGACCTAGTTGAGTTAAAGATGCCTCAGCAATTCCACTTCCATGTAGATACACGAGATAAATTTTTCCCCATGTACCTAAGAACACGTGGGTAAGAATGTTTATCGTGCACTATATGTAATAGTTTAAAAATGGAAACAACTGTACCTTAGAAGGGAAATGGAAAAATATTCATACGATGAAATACTAGCAAGCAGATAAAATGAATAAACGAAACCTATAGGGCTTCCCTGGTGCCGCAGTGGTTGAGAGTCCGCCTGCCGATGCAGGGGACACGGGCTCGTGCCCTGGTCCGCGAAGATCCCACATGCCGCGGAGCGGCTGGGCCCGTGAGCCACGGCCACTGAGCCTGCGCTCCGCAGCGGGAAAGGCCACAACAGTGAGAGGCCCGCGTACCGCAAACAAACAAACAAACAAACAAACAAAAAAACAACTAAACCTATATACATCAACATGAGTAAATCTCAAAATAAGGCTTTAAAAAGATATGGACAATATGCTACTATTCATGTAAACTTAAAATACCCCAAAGAATTCTGTATATTATTTGTTGTAAACATATGGGAATGATGCCCACCGACTTAAGGAGAGTGATGTCCTTGGGGGAAGGAGGGTAAGAAATGGATGGGTGGGACTCCAAAACTCTGATGATGGTAAAGTGGATATCTGTTAGATCATTTCCTGTTATTTTTTGTGTATTTGAAATATCTCATAATTAAGACTTTTTTTTTAAAGAAAAAGCATTGGTTTAATATCCTCAAAACATTATCCTTATCACACATTAATTAAAGATGATATGATTTTTCTATCTGGGAAATCCCAGATAATTAACTGAAAACTACTTAGAACTCAGAAAAAATTAATTGAAAAATACTTAGAACTAAGAAAAGTGGTTCCTCCTAGGGGTAGAACTATTGAGGTACTTTCACTTTCTTTTAAATTGTTTGAATTTTTAAATGATGAACATGTATTACTTTTGTATTCAGAAAAAAATGATATTTACGTTTTGAAAATTTTTAAAAGACAAAGACGTTAAAAAACTAATAAAGTTCGGTAAGGTAGCAGCTTAAAAAATAAATGTGGCAGCAATAAAAATTTATAAAGCAATATTGGAATAAAAGTGCAATTCAAAAAAGCAGCCCAAATTATTAAAAAACCAAAAAAATGTGCAGACATATGAAGAGAACCATAAAACATTACATAAAAGGAGACCTGGATAAATGAGAAATGTACAAGAATAAATGAGAAATGTTCCAGATTGGGAAGAGCTGATATTCTGCAGATGCTAATTCTCCTCAATGCACGCATGCACACAACACAGAAATGAATTCATTCTAATCATTCTATCCTGAAGAACCAGCACTGTATAATGACAATTAATAAATATATTTCCATATCACTAGATATTTTGTAGCAGAAGTTCTTAATCTGAGCCACCAGGACTCCTAGGGACTCTAGGGGGTCCTTAGACTCACTGAAATTAAATGCAAATTTTCCTGCACATGTGAATTTTTCTGGAAGGGTATCCATAGCTTTTAAGAGATCCCAAAGTGGCCCATTCCAAAGAAAAACTAAGAACCACCACTACTGATCTTTTTTGGGGGGCGGGGGGGGGGTAACAGCTTCAGTGGATATAATTCACATGCCATAAAATTCACCCATTAAAAGTGCCTTTTAGTATATTCACAGAGTTGTACAACCATTGCCACAATTTTAGAACATTCCATCACCCCAAGAAGAAACCCTGTATCCTTTAGCTATCATCTCCCAAAAACCCCATCGCCCGCAACCCTAAACAACCGCCAATGTACTTTCTGTCTCTATCGACTCGCCTTTTCTGGACAGTTCACATAAATAAAATCATATAGTATGTGGTCTGTTGTGACCAGCTTCTTTCCCTTAGCATAGTGTTGTCAAGGTTCATCCATGATGTAGCATGTATCAGTACTTCCTTCCTTCCTTTTGTCTGACGAATATCCCATTGCATGAATATATCATATTTTCTTTATTCATCTGTTGATGGACATTTGGGCTGTTTCAACCATTTGGCTATTATGAATAATGCTGCTTCGAACACTTCTGTAAAGTTTTAGTGTGAGCATATTTTTATGTGATCAACAACCATCTATATTTCCTTTTCTGCCAACTATTTGATTAAATTCATATTTCTTAATTTTTTCATTATCAACCTCATAAGGAGAAAACTTTAATTAATTTTATTAATTTAAAAACTATTTTAAGGAATAAGATTTATTCCTTAGAGTTGAGCTCTGGATGGCCACAAACCATTGTAATATCTGAGATATTTCACCCCCCAAGAATCAATTTTTGCCCCCTTGAAGGTCTATTACACCCCTTAAGAATGCATGCTTTAAAACCCTTGTACATTTTCCCCCTATGGAGTGGTTGTTCTTATTCTTTCCATTCCTTAGGAATGCTTTATATGTTAGAGAACCTGGCTCTCTGTGATAAGAGTTAGAAATAATTCCCCCCACCACCGGTCTGTAGTTTCTTGAGATTTAGCTTCTGATGGTTTTTGCCTTACAGATTTTTTAAGAGGTAGTTGAATTTATCAATCTTCTTATGGCTTTTGGATTTTTGTCATACTTACTAAGCCTTTGCCATTCCAAGATTATAAAAACATTCATCTGTGGCTTATGCTTTCAATTCCCATATTTAAATCTCTGACCCACCTAAAATTTATTTTGGTGTAAGGTACAAACTAGGGATCTAACTTTTTTCCCCAGGTAACTATCCAGTTATCTCAGGATTTATTACTGAATGATCAATCTTTCTCACACTGACTTGAAATGCCACCTCTATCATATACTAAACCACCGTGCATATCTGGGTCTAATTCTGAACTTTTAGTCTGTACCACTGATCTCTTTATACATGCAAGTACCATCACTGCACTGCTGTACTTAATATATCCTCAAAATATATTTTATTATCTGGTGCCCTATTTCCCTCTAATTTTTGACACACAAAAAATTGGTTTCCTATTTTGGTTTGTTTTTATCTGAACTTTAAAATCATCTGGTTTCATTAAATAATACGGTTGGCATTTCAGTGGGATCCCATCACATGGTAAATTAATTTTAAAAGAACTGACATCTACATTTTGAGTGTTCTACCAATAACTTTCCATTTTTAAAGTCATCATCAGTATTTCAAAGTTTTATTTACACATATATCACATATTTCTCATTATGATAAAATATTAAGCATTTGAAGTATCAAGAATGTACACAAACACACACACACACTCTTGACTCTTAATTTTGTACCCAACTATATTACTGAACTATATTATTTTTATAATAGTTTTTCAGTTTAGTCTCTTGGGTTTTACAGCTATACAGTCATATCACCTCATTGTATCATTTGCAAATAAAGATAATTTAATGTCCCATTTTCTTATTTTCATACCTCTAATATCTTTCTTTAATTACATTGGTTACTTCTTCCAGAACAATGCTAAATAATAGTCCAATATGATATTGAACATTTTTGTTTTATCCTGACTTTAATGGGAATGCTTTTAGTGTTTTTCCCATTAAGCATAATGCTGGCTTATGGGGTGAAATGAGTCTATATGTTAAAGAAATAACTATCTCTTTCTACTTTATTAAATGTTTTAAAAATTAAGAATAGATACTGAATTTTGTCAAATGCCTTTCAGTGTTCATGGAGATAGTCTTATGATCTTTCTCCTTAGACCTATTAATATGATGAATTATATTAATAGATATTTTCCCAACATTTTATTACGAAATTTTTCAAACATATACCAAAGTTGAAAGAATCTTACAGTGTGAACAAGCATATATCTATCACTTACATTCTACCATTAACATATTACTACACTTGCTTTATTACATAATAGGTAATACATTTTAAAATATTGATTTTAATAGATTTCAAGTAATTCTATTAGATTTTACAATACTGAACCATTCTTATATTACTATACTAAACACCTGGTCATAGTGTATTAGTTTTGTTTTGAAGTACTGTTGTATTTTGTTTGCTGCTATTTTAATTTGGACTTTATATCAATATTCATAGATGTATGTACATGTGATGAGTATGTACATCTGTGTATCTCTGCTTCACAAAAACAATTTGAACATTAAAAATATTTTTTTTAGGCACTGGAATAGTTTAAGTAGTATTAGAATTATCTGTCCCTTAAAACACTGGTAGAATTCCCCTGTAAAACTGTTTGGGATGGGTTATTTTTCAAGGAAGTGAGTAAATATTTAACAGCATTTTCTCTTTCCTCTATGGCAATTTGTCTGTTTATTCTTTCTTTCTCTTCTGGGGTCAGTTTTGATAAATTATTTTTTCCTAATAAAAGTATCCATTTCTTCTAGTTGTCAAATGTTTTTGCACAAAGTTTAGCAAAGTGTCTCTTACAATGCTTATAATTGTTTATTTGTACTGATTTTCCACTTGTCATATTATTTTGTGTATTTTTACTTTCTCATTTTTTGATTAGGTTACCAAACCGTTGATATATTATTGTTTTTGCCCGAAAGAACTAGCACCTGATTTAGTAGTGCTGTATTTTTCCCTCTTTTCTAATTCATTGGTGTCTTTTCTCTTTATGATTCCTTCCTTCTGATTTTTTTAGACTAAATTTTCTTCTGATCACTGTTCTATCTCTATTTCATAGGTCTAATACTTAGGATTTTCACTATCACAATTTTCTAAACACTTTAAAGTTTGGAGTTTGATTTCTCTCTGACCCAAGAATTGTTTGAAAGTTTTAAATTTTATAGGCAGAAAAATATTTTTTGCATTTGAGTACTGTTACTAATTTTTGTTTATACTGATTGTGATCAGAGAATGTTGTCTCACTATTCCTACCTTTGTTTTCTTTTTGAATTAACATATGGTCAATTTTGTAAACTGATAGGACCATTTGAAAGGAAAGTGCAGTCACTGTTTTTAATGATTAGTCAGTGTGATTATGTTTTAGACTTACCTCATTAATTATGTTCTGGGTATTTTATATTATTACTTTTTAATGTAAATGTCATGAACTTAAAGAGGTGAATTAAAGCCTCCTACTACTAATTTGGCTGGCTTTGTCTCTTCTTGTATCTCCTGTTGCTAAGTGCACGGATATACATAACTGTGTTTTTCATTATAAATTGTAGCGTGTGACATTATTAATTGCTCACCTTTGTAAATCACCTATTTTTATGGCTGAGACTACCATTGAATCACAATTTATTTAGTTACATTGTATTGTCAGATATTGAGGTTTTCCTAATTTTTCTTTAATGTGAAAGAATCCTAGTAATTTGAAAAGTGCTAAATTAGTATTGCTGTTTTGATTTGCATTTCTCAGTTAGCATTAAGATTTAATAGCTTATGATCATTTGCACTTATTTATTAATGAATTATATATTAATGTTTATAATAGAGAAAACCTAGATGTTCAACAATAGGAGGCTAGATAAATAAAATTTCACTATATTAACATGATGGAATGATAGTAGTTATCATTTATCGTACTTTATATACATTATGTCATCTTATCTCTATAAGAGTCCTATAAGGTCATTATTACCATTTTCAATTGATTCTAAGATTAAATTTTTATAGATCAACATACCTAAAATTAATTGCTTATGTGTCATAGTTTAATTGGCAGTGTTTTTTTTCTTTCTTTCTTAGTGGCAAAAAACCGTAAATTGATGGCATATTAGTGTCAATGAAATATGTTATTTCTCCCGTTTCATAGATTATGGTACTAAATCTCAAGGATGTTAAGTAATTTGCCCAAGGTCAGCCAACTTAAAAATGCCTAGAAGCATATAGATCAAAATGTTAAAATGGTTCTCTGTGGGTGGAAGGATTACCATTAGCTTTTTTCCCTTTTGCTCATCTGTTCTGTTTTCTTCAATATGTACATATAACTTTTATAATAAGAAAAAGTGGAACAGCTTTTTTTTTTTTTTAAAGATTGGGAGCATTTTATTTATTTATTTATTTATTTATTTATGGCTGCTTTTTTTAAAAAAGGAAAAAATAAGGCTAGATTCCCCAATTCATGCTGTTCATCAAAATAAATCCCAGATAAATTAAATAATTAAATATAGAAAATAAGAGAATTCTAGTCATACGGAGATTGTGGTATCAGTGTAGTTTTTCAATAACCCCAAACATTCCCTGAAAATCAATGTAGCAGCAAAAGGAAAAAAATCCGTAGGCACTCTCTTCAACAAAACTAGGTGATAAGGAGATCCAACATATGCATAATTGAAGGCCCTAAAAGTAAAGCCTAAACAATGAAACAGAATATTTAAAAACTGAATTAAAATATTTCCTAAAATACAAGAGGACTGAATCTAACTATTGAAAGGGTACACTCTGTCCTATGAGAATTAATCTAGAATGGTCAACACCAACACTTAGCTTAGTGATATTATTGTTCCTTAAAGATAAAGTAAAAATCTTTTACATATTCAAGTTAGAAGTCCAAGTTACTTTTAAGGAAAAGAAAATCTGGATGGCAGCAAGATTCTAGATAGTAACATTTTATGTTTTAAAAATGGAGGAATATTTTTAAGATATTTAAGGGGAAAAATGGGCCAAAGACTTTAGATCTGGGTGAACTCTCCTTCAGATCTAAAGACCACCAACCAACCAGTTATGAACGTGCAAGACCCCATGGATTGTGGGTCCACCAAGATTCTGTGCTCATAGGGCATCATAAGGATCTGTGGCAGACAGGTATACTGTGCAAATCTCCTTTGATCATGCACACGCTCGAGTCCCATCAGACCTGACTTACAAAACGCAAGTTCAAAGACAAAATTATTAAGAATCTTAGGATAGCAAAAGCAGAGCATTAAGCCAAACGTGGGCCTCTTTAGAGCGCAGGGCCCTGTGTGACTGCACAAGTTACACGCTCATGGAACCATCCCTGGGTGACGCCCAGTGGCTGGTAAGGCCAGCTTTCTTCCAACTCATCTCCCTCCTCTGCTCTCTCTTCTGACATACTGGAGTGAATGGTATTCCTAAAACAGAGAATTAACCATGCCCGGCTCCTCCTTAACGCCCCCCTTCCCATCGCTCTCTTGGCACTCATGATTATATTCATAATAAGATGGGTTACCTGGGCCTGCCCACTTTTCTTCTCTCTCATCTCTTCCTCTCCTGCCCCACACCCATACTCCAGGCCCTGGCCAACCCGAACGGATCCCAGTTCTGCACTCACCTCCTCCTGCTCTCCCTTCTCAGGAACCAGTACTCCTATCTACCTGGTTGTAGAAAGCTGGGGTCATCCTTGTCTCTGCTCCCTCAATCCCCACATTTAATTTGCTCTTTCATGAATCACCTCTTGAACCTTTTCTTGTCAGTGTCCTTGGCATTCTTGTCCATTTGTCCTTCCTTTCCATCTACCTTGCAGTCTTCCACCCTGGAAGCCACCTGCCGTCTTCCTGCTCACCCTCAACAAGAAAGCCTTTGGGGGAGGATGCCACAGCCACAAAGACTGTGCCCCTGATAAACCTCCAACCTCATATGGGTCCATAGTTTCTCTCTTCTGTCTTTCTCAAAGGAAGCAGGGAAGCGTCCCCCGTCTAAGATGACTATCTCACTAGAAATCAACAATTCAAGGAAGGCTAAAATGTCCATATGCTTGGAAACTTTAATAGCTGATACTTACACAGCACTTGCTATATACAGGTATGTTCTATGGTGGCCTTTACATGAGCTAGTACTCACTTAAATATTGCCATTATAGAAATGAAAAAGGTGAAGCACAGGCAGGTTAAGTGATTTTCTCAAGGTCAAACAGCCAGTGAGTAGTGCAGGGGAGGGGGATTCAAACCCAGGCAGACAGGCTCCAGGGCCCCTGAACTTTACCAACTGTAACACAGTCCTAAAAGGATTGAAGAAGTGCTTAGAATTAAATGATAATGGAAACAGTGCTTGTCATAACTATGGACACAACTAACAACAACAGTTAGTGGGAAATTTATGGCATCAAATAAATATATTTATCAAGAAATAAGAAAATGAAAAAGAACAAGGCAGCACAAAGAAACAATAAAGATACTAATCAATGAAATAGTTAAAAAAATAGAGATTAACAAAACCAAAATGTGAGTTCTAGAAAAAACTAATTAAAATAGAGAAGTTAGTAATAATAGAGTATTAGGAAGAGCTAGATGTTAACAAATACAAGAACCTATATAAATTACTTAAACATATAGGAAAACATAAAATGCCAAAATTTGTGCAAAAGGAAGCAAACCTGAACAGACACATAAATAAACTTGAACAAATAAATATTAAGAAGATTGAACTGGTAGTCAGATATCTTCTCTTTCTACCCCTCCACCCAACAAAAAACCTAAGCCCAGATGGTTTTAAATGGCTCTACATATGAATTCTCCTAAACTTCTAAGAAACTGATATCTTCTATTTTATTCAAGTTGTTCCAGAAGAAAGAAAAATAGAGAACTTGGCCCAGCTCATTTTGTGGGGTAATATAATCCTGCTTCCAAAATCAGATAGGAACAATGCAAAAAGGAAAATCACAGGCCTATTTCACTTATAAGCAGATGCAAAAACCCAAAACAAAATATTTGCTAACAGAATCCAGCAACGTATTAAAAATAATAATCATATTCAAGGAATACAAAGATAGTTCAGCACTAGAAAAAATTTCCATTTAATTCAACATTAATAGAAGGAGAAAAACAATATATGATAATCTCAAATGATACAGAAAAGACATTTGATAACTTACAGTACCTTCTTATGAGTAAAAAAAACTCATAAAACTTGGAGTAGAGGGACTTCCCTGGTGGTGCAGTGGTTAAGAATCCGCCTGCCAATGCAGGGGACACGGGTTTGAGCCCTGGTCCAGGAAGATCCCACGTGCCATGGAGCAACTAAGCCCGTGCGCCACAACTACTGAAGCCTGCGTGCCTAGAGCCCATGCTCCACGAGAGAAGCCACCGCAATGAGAAGCCCGTGCACCGCAACAAAAAGTAGCCCCTACTCGCTGCAACTAGAGAAAGCCTGCGCGCAGCAACGAAGACCCAACGCAGCCAAAAACAAATAAATAAATAAATTTATTTAAAAAAAAAAAAACACTTTGAAGTAGAAAACTATCTACTTAATTTGATAAAGTTTTTACATCCCCAAACAAGTAATATACATAAGAGAAACTTTAGATATAACATCTTTATGTCCTAGAAGAACAAGATGTCCCTAATAACTGATAGCATTTAACATAGTATTAAAAATTCTAATTAATACTATAAGGAACTAAGACTGTGAGGTTTGGAAGGGAAGCCATAAGACTGTCATTTGTAGATATAATTACCCATTTAAGGTACCAATAGAATTAACAGACCAATTATTAGAACTAATATGAAAATTCAGTTGAGGTTGCTCAGATACAAGATTTACCTACCAAAAAAAAAAAAAATCAATAGAATTTTCTACACCAGCAATTGCCAACTAGAAAATGTAATATAAAAAATGAAATACAAAAAAGTAATAAATGTAATATGTAATGAAATCATAAATGTAAGAAAATGTAATTAAATATGAAATACATCACAACTGCAACAAAAATTATACAGTATCTGAGAATTAATCCAAGAACCTATAAGACCTCTATGAATTGACCTTTATTTTTTTTAATATGAAAATTTCACTTTTTATTCTATTAACAGATTACCTTCTATGGAGTTATAGTAACAGATTTCCAGATAGTAAACCATTTAATTTCCAAATATTACACCATCTTTAGAATACATTCTACTTGATCATTTGTATTCTTCTGGTGAAACTGTCAGCTAATATAGTTTTTAGGATTTTTTAATGAGACTGGTTTGTAGGGTTGATATGTGTGCATGTGTGTGCATGTGTGTGTGTGTTGCTTTCTTTGACAGGCTTTGGTATCATTGCTATGTTCAATTCATAAAAAGAATTTTGAAGATTTCCTTCTATTTCTATGTTCTAGAAGAGTTCAAGATAACTGTTCCTTAAATGTTTGGTAGAATTCTTCTGCAGGACTATCTGGTGCTTCTTGAGGGGGCAATTCTTTGACATCTCTACTCTATTAAAATCAGTCTATTAGTATTTCTCTTCTGGGGTAAATTTGGTAATTTGTATAATAATAATAAACTGCGTTTCTGGACCAGCCAAGCCAAGGCCTCTAAGTGCAGTGACAGCATCAAGATGACAAGCCCCCAAGAATCATACAGTATGTATTTTTCGTGTCTTCCTTCTTTCATATGAATTGAACTTTAAATCTTGAATAATTGACAACTTGGATAGTAAGACTTAACATTATACTCAAGTCAACTTTCCCCAGATTAATTCATAAATTCACTACAATCCCAATCGTAAGTACAATTATATATATACATATGTATATGTGTATATGCGTGTGTGTATTTGCTTTGAAAACTTGGTAAATCCAGTCCAAAAATTACATAAAGTAATGGAAGGTACATGAAGAACTAGGTCAACTCTAAAAAGACAAAAAAAGGGGGTAACCAGGGGGGTGACTTTCCTACCAAATAGTAAGACCTACTATAAAGCCACCATAATAAAAAAACCTGTAGCGTTGGCACAAGAATAGATAAGTGTATCAATGGAACTAAATGGAGACCTCAAAGACCTACCTCTGTATAATGGGAAGTTAATAGGGACAAAAGAGGTGGCACTGCACACTAGTGGGAAAAGGATGGATTGTTTTGCACACGGGGTAGTGAAAACCAGCTCAGTCGACTAAGAAAATTACACCTGGGTCCCTGTTTAGCCTCACATGCAAAGAGGACTCTAGGTGAATTAAAGATCTCAGTGTGAAAGTTAAAAATCGTAGGGTTAATAGAAACAAAGGTAGGAGGATACCTTTGGGCTTAGGGAAAGGCAAGGAGGATTATTTTCCAAAATTTTAAAAGGACAAACCATACTGCACAAATTTGCTGAATTTGATTACATCAAAATTAAGAGGTTGTGTTTAATAAAAAAATATATATCACATGGGCCAATTAAGAGTCAGATGATAGGACTGAGATTTTTTTCAAAGTCTGAAATTGACAAGGGATTAACATCTAGAATCTACAAGGAACTCTGTAAAGCAACAAGAAGAGGACATCAACTCCAATAGAAAAATGGGCAAATGATATGACAGGCAATTTACAGAAAAGGAAACCCCAAAAGCTAATAAGCACATGAAGCGATGCTCAAACTCATTAGTAGTCAAAGAAATGCAAATTAAAACGAGATAGAACTTTACACCTTTAGACTGGCAAAAACTACAAACCTGGGTAATACCAATTAATGGCAGAAATGTGGAAGATAGGATCCCTCACACATGGCCGATGGGAGTGTAAATTGGTAAAGCCTTTTTAGAAAGCAATCCCAAACTACTTATGCAAATTATGTGTGCACGCGTATGCGTGCATGCCCACACACACATGCTCACACACACACACAAGGACCCAAAAAAATTCTAACACGTGCACAATGGGAAATCTACAAGGATGTTTGCTGCAGGTTCCTTGGAAGAGAGATAATAGCAATCTGGGTTGGCCCTCACTATTATTAGGAAGCAAAGGAGCATATGTACAGATGACAACTTGGATAGATCTTAAAAAACAGTGCCAATTTGAAAAATAAGAGAATGGTAATATGATACAATACCACTTACATAAATTATAAATACATGCACACACTCTGGTATGCACGTATCTTCCCAAAACCTCCAGTGAACTAGCCACTCTTTGATTGTCTGTATCATGATGTCATTAATGTAACAGATCAATGTGATGTTCTGTGCAATATGGAAGCAGGCTGGATCTCCTTGGACTATTTGATGATAGAGGATGGAAGATTTAATAGAGTCCTGGGGCAAAACTACAAATAACTATGGTTGTTCTGTTTCAGATCCTCTTTTTTGATCAGAATAGAAAGAATGAGTTCACCAAATCAATGGCCACACACCATACACCTGAGGCTTTATTAACCCACTCCAGCAATGATACCACCACCCCCCCACATGGCAGCTGCAATTAGGGCCACAGTGATTGACAGGTGGAATGAGATTCTTTTGGGAGAGGCTGCCTCAGAGAAGAGAAGGAGGAGCTCCTGTGTTCAACCTGCTGGGAAAGAAGAGAGTACAGATCCTGTAGCCAAGATGCTGGGTGGCTGAGTTGAGGGACTATGCATCTGATGGCTTCTCTTTCCTTGTTAAGAACTGCCTTTTATATTTATCATTATTGGTGGAGAGTAATTACCTATTTCTTGAAGATGCCATTTTTGAAGGCAACCCATATTCCATCTCATCCCAATCAATTGGCCAAGCTCCTGTTGTTGACATGTGGGCACCACCTGGTGTAGCTGGTGCTCAGCCCACATCCATGGGAGGCCCACCACTTTCAGCATCTCTTTCTCCTTGAGATGCTGCATGAATGGGTTCTCTCTGCCCTGGAGTCTTGCTTCCATGAGCTTCTTGAACCCCCCCCCCAGTGCCCCCAGCCCAAGACAAGCCCTTTGGCAGGGGCCTGGCCTCCCCAGCACTATCCCTCCAAGGATGTGCACATACAGGTAGATACCCACTCAGGATCTTCTCAAGGACAAAAATGTTTATCCATAGACATAGAAAAGCACATTGACCCATTTGAACTCATAATGCATCCAAATATGCACACAGACACTCACACAGACTTACTTATATACACTCACATACATACACGTTCACATGTAGCACTTGCACCTATACACATGCCCACACGGACATACCCCCTACACACATGCTTAGACTTTCAGGCCCTGCTCTAGGAACATCTATTCTGAGACACACTGGGATATATGCACACATTCAGTACATGCATGTGTCACATACATACTATTCCGGTATCTATGATTGCATAGCAAACTACCCGAAACTTGGTGGCATGAAGCAATAGCCATTTTACTATGCTCACAGGGGGATGGCTTGTTTCTACTCCACCATGACCAGGGTCTCAGCTGGGAAGAATCCCATGACTGGAAGCATCTTCACTCACATCTCTGACACCTGAACTGGGATGACTTGAATGGCTGGGTGCTCATCAGGTATCTCTCTCTCTGCCTGAGGTTTCATGGCCTCTCCACGTGGTCTCTCCACGTGGTCTCTCCATGTGGCCTCTCTAGCGTGGTGGCCTGGGAGTAGTTGGGGTTCTTAAATGGCAGCTCAGGACTCCAAGAGTGAGTGTTCAAGGTGAACAAGGTGGATGCTGTATGACCTTTTATGACCTAGCCTTGGAAGTCACATAGCGTTACCTCTGTCATCCTATTTAGTCAAGGCAGTCACAAGTCCACCCAGATTCATGGGGGGAGGACACAGACCCCACCTCTCGATGGGAGAACTGTGAAAGAACTTGCAACCATTTTTTAAAATGGTCACACATCTGCACACACAGGAATGCTTATACACACACACACAGATACATATATGCGTATACATATACACACAATACATATCTATACATAAACACACACACACAGGCCTTGTCCTCAGAACCTCTATTCTGAGAGCAGACTTAGATAAGCATACATGTGCATACGAGTACACATGTAATATAGACACATTCACACAAGTACATCCATAGTCATACCTGGCACACCAATGCACACACACACATGCTCACAGCCGCAGGGCCTGCCCCGGAGATGCTCACTCCAACACCTGCGGCCCCACCTGCTTGCCCCCTGCCCCATGTCTGGCTGAGCTGGGGGCCAGGATGGACCGGGGTGGCTTGGCTGGAATGGGGTGGGCCCTCTCTCCTTACCACCCTTCCCTTGTGGCAGGGGCCTGGCAAGAAGGAAAACAAATAACCTTGCGGTGTTTAAATAAGCAAAGTTTTGTGCAAAGCAGAGGTTAATGTACTTTATTGTTCAATGTCATGTTTATAGTGGATTGGTGGAGGAAAAAATGTGATTAATTGCCCCGAAGCCCACGGATCTACAATTATTTGGTTGTTGTGAACAAATAAAAGACTACAGTATTCATCATATTCAAATGAGGCAGCAGAATAAATGATGGCGGGCCGGGTAGGAACAAAACCCAGGCATGTTCCCGCACAATCGGAAGGCAACTGGCGCCTTGTCAACCAGACACAGGGTGGTGGCGGGAGCCGAACCCGTTTGTCTCTGTACCGCCAGCAAGGGCTGGGCTGACCCTGCAGGTGCCGGCGTTAATTCATGTCACACCTTGCACCTCCATCCTTTCTGATATGAAAACCAGGCGCCAATTTCATAATAGAGACTTGTTTCTGACGAGGCATAGTTTGGGGCGGGGGCACAGATCTTCATTAGAGCCCCTTTCCCGGGTGCGCTCGTTACAGAGCACAGGTACTGGCTAAATGTGTCCGATCATTCATCATGATTTTGCCCTCCACTTTGTCACAGCGTGGGGATTTAAGGAAGATAGATGGTACAAGATGTTGTCTCCTCCACAGACGCTTTCTGCTCTGGTAAGTGTGTCCGATGCAGAATTATTTTGCCACTTTATTATTTCCTAGTGAGTGTTTGTCAGAGCTTCGCCTCTTGGAAGGAGCGAGTTGTTTCCTGTCACTCAGGGATGTCGCGGGAGCTGTGATGCTTGGCTGGGCTCGCCAGCCAGCTGGAACCTGGGCAGGGTCCCCAGGCAGGACTGCGGGGGGTCCTGGGAGTCTGGGCCACAGGGCGAATGTCAAATCCAACAGAAATGGGGAGACGCCGGCTTTGGGAGAAGGCAGGGCACGGGGGCTTTGGACACGCTGGGTTGGGGGAGTTAAGGGGGCATCTTTTAGGACCTGGACTGGCTGTAGGCCAGCTGGCTGCACGGGGAGCTGTTCAAACCAGTGTCCAAAAGGCTGTAAGAGCTTGGCCTTGAGCTGAGCCAGCTGGAGAGGGTATGGGCAAGGCTGGGGCCCCGTGGGGCTGCTGATGGCCTTAAGGCGGTGTGGCCAAATTCTCGTGCCCATTGCTGGCACCAGATGAGCTTCCGGCCCTGATCAGGACGGCCGAGGGAGCATGGGGTGACCAGCAGGGATACCGGATGGGTGAAGATGGGGATGAGTTCGGCTTGAAGCCCAAAGTCCAGCCCAGAGTCCTGGGAACTCCTGGGAACATGGGAACATCATTCCAGGCAGTGCTGGGCCCTGGAATCCAAAGGTGACTCTGCCCTCGGGGAGAAGGTGGGGTATCCAGGAGTCACCAGCCTGTCCTGTGGTCCTTCCTCATTTGTGTTTGCTCTGCAGGGGTCTCTCCACTGGCCTCATCCTCCAGGGTACCTGCTTCCCACTGCCACAGCTGGCTGAGCCAGTGACACTCAGCTGTCCCAGCCTTTCAGGCACACAGAAGAGAAATCTACTTTCTCTTGGCTTTCCCCCTCAGTCTAGGCTGGCTGGAGTGGTGAACCCAACAGGAATACTCCTTGGAGGTTCAGGGGAAACTTACGGAGACCAGCTCAGGAGGAGCCCAAGCAGAGGTGCCTGTGGCACAGGGAACTAGGAGAGGGCACCTGGCCTTCCTCTGGCCCCAAGATGCCATTGCTGGGGTCCACCTTGCTGACTTGTCCATGCCTCCCTCCTCAACGTCTCTCCAGAGGCAGGGCATGTAGGATAAAGAGCACAGTTTTGTAATCACACAGGCCTGGGTTCAAAGCAGCTGTAATGTTTTTGAGCCTCTGTTTGCCCATCTGTAAAACGGGGACATGAGGTGGCAGACTCCTTGGAAGCTCTTAGCGTTGTGGTTCCTGGCACATCGTAGGCGTTCTGTCAACTCAGGTGTCCCCTCCCTGCCTCCTCTCTCTGGTTCCGGGCCGCTGCGAGTCCCTGATTCACCCCTCCCCCGAATCCCGTGGGCCCGGGTGGCTCTGCGGCGTGGTCTCCGTGGCCCCTGGCATCCAGAAGGGTCTGCATAAGATGGCGCTGCCTTTCTGCCCATGCACAACCCCGCCTTCCCTCCGTGGAAAGCCCAGTAGGGAATCTTAACAGTTCGCAGCAGCTAACTCCCCGGCCCTTCCCCAGCCCTCCTCCAGCCAGCCCGGGCTGAGCCCTGGGACACAGGCCCTGCCCTTAGGAGTGGGGTGGTGGAAGAGAAGAAATGTGAGCAGTCACTCTCTCCAAACACACGTTCAGGGGCTTCCCTGGTGGCGCAGTGGTTGAGAGTCCGCCTGCCCATGCAGGGGACGCGGGTTCGTGCCCCGGTCCGGGAGGATCCCACATGCCGCGGAGCGGCTGGGCCTGTGAGCCATGGCCGCTGAGCCTGTGCGTCCGGAGCTTGTGCTCCACAACGGGAGAGGCCACAGCGGTGAGAGGCCCGCGTACCGCAAAAAACAAAACAAAAACAAACACACGTTCACTCTGCGGGTGCAGGTCCCAGGCCGAAAGTCCCAGGTGATGGGTATTCACTTACCGAGCCCCCACTTCCAGCTGGACCCGGTTCTGGCGCTTTTCCCACAGCTGAGCCGGTGAAGCAACACCGGCCGAAAGGCGTCGCTCTCACTCCCACTTCGCAGCTGAGAAAACTGAGTCTGCAGACGAACTAAAGCGCTGGAGATCTCGCGGTAAACAGTCGTGGAGGAGGGACGGATTCGAACAGAAGCTTCTGATATTTTCACCTCGTCACTGTGGACCAGCTGATTGGCTCATTGACAGAGCAGCCGCGATTGACACCCACTGCATCCAATCAGAATTCAGCGCCGTCCCTGCTCAGGGTTTTCTGTTTTTGTTTTATTCCTTGTTCCACCCACTTCTGGAGGCCCCTCAAATTCCTCCTGGCTCACCGTTCCTGCCAGGGTTTCTGGTTAGAAACCCCCCAATACGCGATTATGTGCAGTTTTATGTTTAAGGTATATTTCCCCCTTTTCTTAAACTCAGTTTATTGGGACGTTTTATGACTTGTCTCCCATTCATTCATTCATTTGTTCATTGAGCAAAACTAAGGACGCACTATGTGCAGTGAGATCAAATCAGCAGGTGGTGAGAGCCAGTGAGAGGGGTGGCAGGGCCCCAGCCAGAGGCCCTGAAGGTGGAGAGGCTGGCAGAGCCTCCTCTGGATACCTCCACAAGGTATCTTGTGAGGCAGCGGATCTTGGAGGAACCAGGGAAACACTTGGATCGTTGAAGGGTGGGACGGGCACTGTTCACCGCCCAGAGGCTCTCCTGCAGAGCAGTGGCTGGGCCCTTCCCTTCATCTGCCAAGCTCTGCCCTGGGTTGGGCTGCCTCCACTCTCAGCAAGACTGTGGTCACCGCCTCCTCATAGCCTCTGACCCGCCTCGTCCCTCCCTCTTTCTATTCTGCAGCCAGAACTATTTTCCTTAAGCACAAATCTAGTGATGTCACCCTCTGCTTCAAAAACTCAGTGGTTCCCCATTGCCCACCTACTTCAAACCTAAACCTAGAACTTGGCATTCAGCGCCTTTCACGATCCAGCACTAACCTACCCAATGCCACCATTCAGGAGGTTGATCTTGGCCTGTCACTTAAATTCTTTCTCTACCTGTGTTTCCTCAGCTGTAAAATGGGGATAATTATAGTACCTAGGTTACATTTTCCAAAGATATCAGCCACAACACATATCCCATCCAACAAGCTCTTTTTATAAGAACTATTGACTCTTCCCAGGGGATGGTAGGAATGATGTTCCCTTCCCTTGAACTTGAGTGTACTTTTATCACTACCTAGGTGGATATGGCAAAAGTGATGCTACGTGACTCCCAGGGCTAGGTCATAAAAACACCAACTTCTTCTGTCTTGTTCTCTTGGGATGCTCACTCTCAGAATCTGGCCGCCATGCTGTGAGGAAGCCAGGGAGTCACCAGGAGAGGCCACTGGAGGTGCTCTGGTTGACAGTCAGCACTAAGTGACGAGCCATCCTGAAAGCCATCTGCCCCAGCTGATACCATGTGGAGCTGAGTTGAGCTGACCCTGCCAAGCCCTAGAGCAAAGTAAATGATAAATGTTATTTTAAGCCACTAAGTTTTAGGACAACTTGCTACACAGCAAAAGATAATGGAAACACCTACCCCTGTAGGGTTGTTGTGGAGTAGATGAGTGTATTAGTTTGCTGGGGCTGCCATAACAAAACACCACGGACTGGGTGGCTTAAACAACAGAACTTGATTTTCTCCCAATTCCTTTTGTTTGTTTGTTTTTTGTTTGTTTTGTTTTTTTGCGGTACGCGGGCCTCTCACTTCTGTGGCCTCTCCCGTTGCGGAGCACAGGCTCCGGACGCACAGGCTCAGCGGCCATGGCTCACGGGCCTAGCTGCTCCGCGGCATGTGGGATCTTCCCGGACCGGGGCACGAACCCGTGTCCCCTGCATCGGCAGGTGGACTCTCAACCACTGCGCCACCAGGGAAGCCCTTCCCCCAATTCTTGAGGTTGGAAATCTGAGATCAAGGTGTCAGTAGGGTTGGTTCCTTTTAAAACCTCTCTCGTTGGCTTGTAGATGGCCGTCTCCTCCCCCCTGTGTAGTCCTGGGGTCTTCCTCTGTACATCTGTGTCCTAATCTACCCTTCTTCTAAGGATACCAGTCATACTAGATTAGGGCCCACCCTAAGGACCTCATTTTATCAATTTAGCCTGTAACAATAAGTCAATACACAGGAAATACTTAGAAAAGGACCTCACACAGAATAAGCACTCAATTAATGGTAGCTGTGTTGTTATTCCAACTACCATCCCTACAGCCACCACTGTCATCTGTGTGGCCTCAAGTCACACACACTCCCTCCCTCCAGCCCCGGGATCGCCAGGCCTCCTCTTAGGCTGTCTCCTCGGCCTGCTTCACGCAAACCTGTTGCCCATCTACCCAAATCCTTTCTGTCTAGGAGGCTCAGCTCCTTCACCATCGCTGCCAGAGCCTCCCTGATTTCCCCTCTTTTTCATTTGAGTTCCTACAGCTTGCGTTGGGGGCTCTGGTTCGCGGTTATCCTGGCCTGCCGTGTCTGAGAAGCTTTGGCGTTTTTGAGCTGTACCTTTGTTATGTTTTCTAATATAGAAATAATGTATTTTTTCCTGATTATAAAAATAAGTTGTGCTCAGGTTATAAAGTTCAGACAGTACAGAAAGTTTTAAAAAGTAAGTGAAAATCACCTAGAGTTAATGACAACATTTTGGTTTATATCTTTCTGGAATTTTTCATATGTGTATATGTATGTGTGTGAATGTGTGTGTGTGTGTTTTTCTTGATTCTAGCATTTAGTTACACAGCTTTTATGGAAAAAACGACTTCATTAAACATATATATTGTCATGCACACACTGATTTCAGAAATGTTAAAATGTGAAAAATACATACATCCTAGAGTCAAGAAAATATGTTATAAGCATATACCTATGTTCTTCAAAAATGGGAATCTCCATGAATACTATTTTATGGCCTACTTTTAAAAAAATCTGAACACAAAATTGGGTCATTTGTAGAGACGTGGATGGATCTAGAGACTGTCATACAGAGTGAAGTAAGTCAGAAAGAGAAAAACAAATATCATATATTAACGCATATATGTGGAACCTAGAAAAATGGTACAGATGAACCGGTTTGCAGGGCAGAAGTTGAGACACAGATGTAGAAAACAAACGTATGGACACCAAGAGTGGAAAGTTGTGGTGGTGGGGGTGGTGGTGGGATAAACTGGGAGATTGGGATTGACATGTATCCACTAATGTGTATAAAATGGATGACTAATAAGAACCTGCTGTATAAAAAAATAAATAAAATTCAAAAAAAAAATCTGAACAACAAAGCTTGGCCAGCTCTTCACATCAATTAATTGATACCCATACAATTAGTTCTAATGGCTGCAGAGTATTCCATTAAATGATAATATATTTATTCCTCACCGAAGGGCATGAATTTTTTATTACTCTGACACATTGGTAGACCATTGTTATTATTTGCCTTAAAGATAAATTCCTCCAATCAGCACTTCTGGGCAGGAGAGTGGAAGCTCTTTGCCCAGGACTTGGCTGCCACAAGCCATGTGCTCCCCAAGGACAGGAACTGCCCCTGAACCACCCGTGGATCCTCCAGCATGGGGTCTTGTCATAACGGGGCCCTGAGAATAGTCAACATATATCAATTTCCTAGTAATAACAGGTCAGGAGACAGACCTCACATGAATACCCTGCCTGGAATTGTAAGTGTTTAACTCAACTTTCTGCACCTGAGATTCAAAAAAATAAAAAGCGTGGTTTTGGGGGTCAACCATGGTTTCAAACCCCAGCACGGCTACTTAGTGTAACTTCATCTGGGACCCTCAGTGTCCCCATCTGTACAAGGGAGATAATGCCACCTCCTTGAGGGCCTGCGTGGCTGGGTGTCTGCCCTAGCTCTGCACAGCAACTCAGAGGATGGAAAGCCTGGGCATGGCCCTCCCAGGCACTGCTCTCCAAGGGAGCCCACCCCTGGGGAGATCTAGAGCATGAGGTAGGGTAGGGAGGGGTGGTGCCTGAGGGTTCCAGGGCCTCTGAGAACCACAGTGAGAACATCTGTGCCTCAGTGGGCGCTGGGCTCCGTCAGTGAGCTTGGCCCCAAGTGGCACAGCCCACGGGAAACTGCAGTGGGGGTCGGGGGAAGGGTCCTTTGAGTTTCTAAGAAGGTAAGGACTCACAGCTGCTATTTGGAGACTACTCATTATGTGTCAAGTACCAACTACGTGCTTTATATTCATTTTCTTATTGCACCCTTTTTGCAAGGTGGAAATTACAGCCCTACTTTACAGAGGACTTGGAGAGTGACTGGACGAAAATCTCAACTCTGCTCGCGTCTCCCACCACCACCTCTCACTGCCACTCCCCGACCCACTGCTCAGTTCTTCTACAACGAGCTAATCGTGACATTCCTCTGCTTATGAACTTCTTCGGTGAGTGTCTCCCCAGGGCCCTTGGGAAAAAGTTCAAAGTCCTAAACATGGCATGTCCAGGGTCCTGCATGGAAAGTCTGGTTCCCCAAGCCCCTCCCCCTCACTCACACCACCTACCTCTTAGTTCTCGGCTCTAAGTGCTTGGTTTTCACGATATACAAGCTCTCTCCTACCTCAGGGGCTTTGTACAGCTCTTCCACTGCCTTTAGCTACTTAATATCTACTCATCCTTTCAAGTTCAGCTTAGATTCACCTTCTCAAGGAAGCCTTCCATAACATTCCCATTCTGTCCTATTTTGTAACACATATGCTTATCATCTTTAGGGTGGATCATAGGAAATTGCCAATAGTTGACCATTTAGACCTACACTAATGGTAATTTCCTATGGTTCGACCTAATAAATATTTATTGTGTTATCTCTTCAATGTCAAGCTCCGTGGCATTTAGGAAATGCTCATCGTCGATACAGGGCTCAACATTTTATCACCCCAGCATTGTACTTGGACGCAGAATAGAACCTCAATAAATTTTGGTAAATGAATGAATAATGAAGTTGCAGGAGGGGATTGAGCCGCAGTCTCTCTGGGAGAGTGTGAGTAACTTAGCATCCAGCCTACACTAGCATGGGGGCTGCCTGCCCACCACCTGGCACTAGTCACAGGTCTCAGAGACACAGGCCAAGCAAGGGAAGCAGCCCAGGCCCCGCAGTAGCTGGCTCCAGCTGCCACACTATCTGACCCCAGTTCTCCAGGACCATGTCTGGTTTCACTGGGAAGTGGCCAAAATGGCAGTTGGGCTCATCTAGACGAAGAGGCCCAGGTTTGGGGGCAAGACTTCAGTGCTGTGCTTCCCCAGTCCCAGCCCCACCAGCCAGCCTTCCAGCCTTGTGGCCTGTGCACCGTGCCCCTGCAGCCACACGGTGGCAGTGTTGGCACCAACTGGGCTCCAGAGCCACGGGAGCCTAAGCCTGTCTCCTGCAAGATGCCCTTAGAGGCTGAGTCGCCCAAAGGCGGGGTGTGCAGGGTGGGCTGCTAGTGTGCGCTTGTGTCAACGTGTCTGGGGGGTCTGGGTACATAGGTACAAACCTGTACTAGTATTTTTGTATGGGGGGGGGGTTTGTGCCTGTGAGCAGCCATGTTCATTGGGTGTCTTTGAGTCTCTGGCTTTGCACAGGTATCCCTGTGTGCGCGTATCTTTGTACCTAACAGGGTGTGTGTCTGACTGTGTGTCTCTTTCTGCCTCTATGCACTTCTGTTTCTTAGTGTGTCTGTCTTTGCTTTGTGACTGTTTTGATCTGAGGGCTGTGTGTGTGTGTGTGTGTGTGTGTGTGTGTGTTTCCCTGGGTCTCTGGGCACAACGAGGAGAGAGCCAGCAGTTGAGGCGTGTGTGTGTGTCCGGGTGCCAGGATACACCAAGGTCACGTGCTCCTGGGACTCCGTCTCCCCCTCTTGTGGCCCCATATCCTGTTACTTGCATGGACAGCTGCTCTGATTCTGACCCCTCAGACCCTTGGGCACCCCCTTGAAGTGCTCTTCCCCCCGCCCCCAACCCCAGCCCTTACAGCTTTCTCTTTGGAGCCTCCACCACCAAACACCAGCTCCCGGAGGTTCAGATATCCATCCAGATGCACCAGCAAGGCCCAAATCGCCTCCTGACCCCCTTACCCCGCTGGAACCAAATCCGGTCTGCCTGCAGCTGGGCAGGATGAGGTGCTGTCACAGCTCCCCTCCCTGGGAAGCCACACCTCATCTCTAGGTCCCAGGTGGGTCCTAAAGGAACAGACTTCAGGGTACGGCGGGTCTCCATCCTCAGACGAGAGGCGCCTGGAGACGGGGCTCTGCCTCTCCCTCTGACCTCAGGGTGGACCACGTCAGATTCTCTGGCCCAGCCCTGGAGAGGATCTGGACACCCTGGCTCCTTCTCCGGGCCCCACCTCTTGCCCTGAGTAGGCGTTTCGCACTACGGGTGCCAGCTCCCTCCCAGGCCTCCCTTCCCCCTGCCAGGCAAGGGCCCGGGGTGCCACGTCTGGCCACCCTTCCCCCGTGGTTACTAATAAGTGCGTATTAGGCGAGAGGCGACTATTGACTCTGGCGCAGGCGGCTCTGGCTCGGGGTAATTTATGGAAACACTGGCGTCCCTGGTGATAAATAATGAGGTGATCGCAGAGACGGGTCACTAGTGAGTGGCCTCCAGCCCGCTGCCCTGTGCACTAACACACAGGCTCATAAATGGAAGGAGAGAGGGAGAGAGACCCCGAGCTGGTCATAAAGACAAAGGACACGTCGGTGGTGAGAGGCGCCAGGAAGACAGGAGAAGCAGAAGCACAGGGCAGTGGGGGGCCAGGCAGTGGGGCTGGTGGGAAAGGGCCAGGATTCACAGAGAGAAGGACAGAATGACAGACAAGAACAGGGACACAGACTGAGAGACAAGGCAGAGGAGAGAGAAGGCGGATGTGAGGACACAGAGACAGGCAGGGAGAGAGGGGAAAAGACACACAAAGCCAGAGAGACTGAGAAATGGAGAGAACAGAGCCCGGCAGGGTAGGGACAGCAACAGGGAGATACAGGGACAGTGACAAAGAGCCACGGCTGCGGTACGAAAAGCTAGCTGTACTGAGTGCCTCCTACGTGCCGGCTCTGCTCTGGAGTCTCGTCGCCTCGTCCTGGCAGCCCCAAGGAGTGATTCAGAGCAGGGGCTCCAGAGCCAGCCTGCCTGAGTTCAAATCCCAGCTCTCCCCCTGGCCTCAGCTGCATGACCCTGGGCAGGTCACTTCACTCTCAGTGCCCAGTGCCCCCATCTGGAACATGGAGCCAACATGCCTATGCCAATGGCGGTTGAGAAAGGATGAAACAAGTCAACACCTGTGCCCTTGGGGACCAGTGCCTGGCACTAGTGGGTGCTCCAAAAGCATGTTGGTCCTGGCTCCGGTCACTTTCACGCAATTCCATTTGATTTGATTCTCTTCCATTTTATGGGGTATCTAGTTTACAACGAGTAAATCAGGAAAAATGAGATTCAGTCTGACTGGGAAGCTTTGGCGAGACTTCCTGCAAGACGTAGGGTTTGATTTGGGCCTTGAGGTGGAATTAGAAGGCAAAGTATTCCAGGTGACAGTTTATGTAAAAACATCACAAATTTCAAGGTTGAAAGGATCCTTGATGGCCTAGAGCACCCTCTGACCCCTGCATTCCCTCCAGAATATCTCCCTCAGTGTCACCACCCAGCTTTAACTTGGCTACCTCCAGGAACGGAGGACTCATTACCATCCCTGGGGAACTCTGAGAAGGTCCTTCTTCAAAATCAGCCTTCATGTGCTGCCCCCACTCCGCCCACCCCCTCGCCCACCCCAGTTCAGCTCCCCAGAGGTTTGTAGTCAGCAACTGGGAGCTATCCCCAGCACCCCACCCCACCCCACTTTCTGATCATCAGGTACAACCACTCTCAGGTACTCCAAATACTCCTCCTGGGCCGGCTGCTCTCCTGGGCGCTCCAGCCCAGCAGGCCTCTGGGGGCTGAGCCAAGCGCTGTGCTTGGCAGGACAGAGTGGTCTGGAATTTACCCTTGATGACAGTGTTCCGACCCTGCTCTGAGGTTTCTTGGAGAGGCGCCAGGGGCTGCCTCTCCTCTTCCACTTTCTCTGTGATTTGTCCCATGTGATACAAAGTGTGAAAAACCCTAAGCTACAGGCTGTTGAGGCTGCCGCCCCAACGGGAAGCAGTTTAGAGCAGCGGGTGCTAATGCAGTGTGTCCTGCGTTGATGTCCTGGTCCTGCTGCCCTGTGACCAGATGACCTTGCTAGGCCCTTTGAATTGCCAGAGCCCCAGTTTCCTCCAGTGTCATAGAGCCTGTGTATAAGAGATTTAATACCAGAGAAAAGCCCCGTTAGTGATCACTGCTGTTATTATCATCCTCCCTCCCCCGCCCTTCTCCACGCACAGTGTGTAGGCTGGGACTCTCTCCTTTAAGTCATTTCCAAATATAAGTGCTCCCATGGGATCCTGGCACATGCATCTTGACATGGCTTTGCCCTGGTTCTGGAGCCGGCATAGCTCTCTTCCCCCAGCAAAGCCACCTCTACCTTCACGCACAAGGGACTGAGACCACAGCTGAACAGGACTGAGCCCTGGGGCACGCCGCCAGAGACCCCCTGTGTGGACATGGCCTGCCATATTGGCAGTCATTCACTTGGTTCTTGTCCGTCCCATGTTTCCCCATCTCTTCTACAAGTATGTCCCAAGAGACCTCATCATCCACCTTCTAGGAATCTAGATGCCTTCTCTCAGCCTCCCTTCTCTAACCCACTGGACCAGCTATCCTATAGACAAGAACGTGGGCCAATCAGATGTGGCCATTTCTTAGCAAACCCATCACTCTCCTGGGTTTACACACTTCCTCCTCTTAGGTGCTCACAGATCATCCCTTTATATTCCATTCTAGAATCTTAACTGAGACGTTGAAACTCATACGAACCTACTATTAATGGAATGAACTTATTTACAAAAAAGAAACAGACTCACAGACTTCAAAAACAAACTTATGGTTACCAAAGGGGAAATGTGGCGGGGAGGGATAAACTAGGAGGTTAGGATTAACATATACACACTGCTATATATGGAATAGATAATCATACAAAGACCAACCGTATAGCACAGGGAACTCTACTCAATATTCTGTAATAACCTATATGGGAAAAGAATCTGAAAAAGAATAGATCTATGTATATGTAAAACTGAACCACTTTGCTGTACACCTGAAACTAACACAACATTGTTAATCAACTATACCCCAATATAAAATAAAAATTAAATTAAAAATTTATATTCTTATCCACTGCACTGGTGGTGCAGTGGATAGGAATCCGCCTACCAATGCGGGGGACACCGGCTCGAGCCCTGGTCCAGGAAGATCCCACATGCTCCGGAGCAACAAAGCCCGTGCACCACAACTGCTGAGCCTGCGCTCTAGAGCCCATGAGCCACAACTACCGAGCCCACGCGCCACAACTACTGAAGCCTGTGCACCTAGAGCCCGTGCTCCGCACTAAGAGAAGCCACCGCAATGAGAAGCCCACGCACCGCAACGAAGAAGAGTAGCCCCTGCTCACCGCAGATAGAGAAAGCCCGTGCACAGCAACGAGGACCCAAAGCAGCCAAAAAAGAAAAATGATTTTAAAAAGAAAATAGCAGCTAGTTAATTAATTGTTGTTGTTTTCCCACTTTATAGATGAGGAAGCGCAGAAAGGTTAAACAACCCATTCCAAGAAATGCACTTTATTGGTCTGTACTCTTCTAATTCCACCTTCTTCTGCCTTAAAAAAATTATACTCATGGGACACAGCTGAAGATGGGTGACCAGGCCAGTGTGTGTGTGTGTGTGTGTGTGTGTGTGTGTGTGTGTGTGTGTGTGTGTGTGTGTGTGTGTGCGCGCGCGCGCACTCAGGGTGGGTGCAGAAGGAACTATCTTTAGAATAAAGGGTCAGGACCAGCTGTTGGGTGCGGAGGGCATTGAATGTCAAGTTACCGAGCCTGACTTTTATTTAGTGGGCAATGGAGAGCCACGGAAGCCGTCTGCGGTTACACCTGAGTGGTTGGCAGATTAATCTCACGGTGGATGTAAGATGAATGAGGCTGGGGGAGAGCAGACGCAGGAAGACCTGTGAAGGGTCTAGGGAAATAGGCCAAGTGACAGAGAGGAGAGGTCAATGCCAGGGCAGTGAGAGCAGGTGGAAAGGAGAGGAAAGATTTGAGAGCCAGGTCAGAGGCAGGACTGGCTGAATTTCAGCTGTGTGGATGGGGTTGGGGGGCGGGAGAGGGAGAAGTCACACGATCTGATCCCATCGATGGAGGGGTGATGCTGCCCAGCATAAGGAGAAAGCAGTTTGATTGAGACTAAAGGCCAAGGGGCAGGTGGGAAATTCAATGCTGACCCTGTGGAGTTGAAGGGCCTGGGAGATGTCATGCCCGGGGGGCCCTTGAAGATGGGGTCTGATGCTCAGGTGAGTGGTCTGGGCTAGAAATGTGGCAGAGGAGGGCTGGTGGTCCGAGCTGCTGGAGGGAATGAGATGCCGGCAGAACCTGTGCCTGCTCAGCATCACCGGTGCCCTGTGCCTCCCCCACAAGACTGGGGAGCTCTTCAGGGCAGAGATCCTCGTCTCCACCCAGCCCAGAGCCCTGGAGCTCAGCACAGCCTGGCATCAGGTGGCGAAGCATGGAGGATGCAGCAATGGAGCTGAGGAGTCAGAGGGGCCAGAGAAGGGAGAGCTGCAGCCAGTGGTGCAGTTGGGGTGGGACACCCTAGACTGGTACCCAGTGGGCATCCATTGAAGCCTTGGGGTGGGGGGGTGGGGGGGTGGAAGGGATGCACCAGAAGACTGTGGTTGCAAGGGGAAGTGACGGGAACAGTCATTGATTAAGCTCCCACTGTGTAATTGTATCTCAGAATGTTCCCTCAACAACCCTGCGAGTTGTTGGAGACTGTGGACACACAGTCTACGACTCTACGTTTATAGATGGGGGGTTTGAGTCCAGAACTTGGCTGAGAGAAAGAGATGGACACAGTTGGGCCCCTACCCCGGGCCTCAGTTCCACAGGTTCCTTGCGCTTTCTGCTCCTGGATGAGCCTTCTTGGTCCCCCCCACCCCCCCCCCCACCCTTCCTGCACAGAGAGCTCTTCTCCCGGCCTGTCCCTTGTCTTCTCCGGACCAGCGACAGCGAGGAAACAGCCCTAAGGTAATGTGGCTGGTGGCTGAGGTAGGTTTCACCAGGCCCGGCTGACCCTGGGGTGCCCTACGCCTACAGTCCCTTCTACCTGGAAGGGCTCGCCATGCTCATCCCCAGGGATGCAGGAGGACTTAGAGACAAGGTCTCTCCTGCGAAGCTCTCCCAGCCTCGCTCCTCCGAGCAGCTCGGCCCTTTATGCATCACTTTTTCCTGCACCGGTCACTCCCAAAGAAACCGGTTTGTTTAGGGGTCTGTCTCCCCCATCCCGTTTTCCGGGGAACCCTCGGGTTAGGAACAGGGTCCCACCAATCTCCGCATCCCAGCGCGCAGGGCCCGGCTGGGGGAGGAACCCTGTGGACGCGTGCTGAAACAATGAACAAACGAGAGACGGACGGGTCCCCTCTAGGCCCTCTGGGGGGCGCGGGCTCAGCTCCTGTCGCCGGGTCCGCCCCCAGCTCCCCAGTCCCCGCCGCAGGCCCGGGAGGGGCGGCGCTTTGTTCCCGACCTCCAACCACAGGGAGAATAAAAGTTTGTGAAATATTAGTTTAATAAGACATGCGACTACTATTAAGGATCCGAGCGGTCCTTATTTATTATTAATGCGGCCGCGTGATTTAGGGGCGAGCTGTCTGCCGAGGCTCCAGCGTGGCCGCCTCTCCCCATCACGGATTCCCCTCCTCCTCGTGCCCCCCACCCCCGTGCTCCCCACTCTAGCCTTTACGCGCCTCCCCCCTCCCCAGCCCACGCTGCGCAGGCGCATCCTCCTGCCCATGCAGGGGAGGGGGAGGGCTGAGACCACCGCCCTTCGGCCCCGTCTGGACTCCGAAGTCACCTTCGATTCTCTTTAATGGTAGGGGGAAGGTCCCAAGATGCCCAAGTCCAGCGTGCAGAGGCCTGTCTGCAGCTTTGTGGACAGCCATGCGGGATGGGGTAGGGGGTAGGGGGTGGGGGTGGGTGTTGCTCTTTTACTCCATCCCTTCTTTCTGTCTTCCTCCCCTCTTCTCGTTCCCAGGTCGGGGACCTCTGAGGGTAGAGCAGTTGGACAGATTGGGAGGAGGCTGGGTTCTAGCTCTTCCTCCTGCCCCACCTTGCTGTGTGACCTTAGGCGGGTACCTTGCCTTCTCTGGGTCTTGGGGATCCCTCTAAATCTGGAGGTTGGAATGAATATTCTGAAAGTTTCCCAGCTTTTGGGAGGAAGAGGCGATTACATACAGTGCACAGATCTTAAGTACAATCCTTGTATATTGTACAATCCTTGAATATTGATAAATGTATATACCCATGAAATCACCACCTGCATCAAGATACAAAACACTTTCATTACCCGGTAAAATTTTTAAAATTTTCTTGCTCCTTTGCAGCCAGCTCCCTCCCTCTACTTTCAAAGGTAACCAATGTTCTGATTTCTTTTGCCACAAATTAGTTTTATTTCTTCTTGAACTTCGTATCAGTGGAATCCTATAGTATGGACTCTTGCGGTTTATATTGGTAGTTTGTGCATTTTTATTGCTGAATAATACTCTGTTGTATGACAGGCTGTACCCTAGTTTGTGTCTCCATCTGTTCATCATTGGGCTTATTTCCAGTGGCTTATATGAATAATAGCCTCTTTGAACATTTGTACACAAATCTTTTTGCAGAAATACATTTTAATTTCTCTTGAGTAAATACTTAGGAGCGAAATTGCTAAGTAGAATGATATGTGTGTGTTTACCTTTTTAAGTAACTTTCAAACTGTTTTCCAAAGGTTATACTATTTTACACTCTCTCCAGCAAGGTTAGAGTTTTTGGTTGCTCCACATCCTTGCCACCTCTTGATATTGTCAGTCTTTCTAATTTTCATTGTTCTGTTGGGTGTAGTAGCATCTCATTGTCATTTTAATTTGCATTTCCTTATGACTAATGCTATTATTGATCACATTTTCATGTGATTATTGGCCATTTATATATTTTCTTTTGTGAAGTGTTTAAATATTTTGCTCAATTTTATTTAGTTTTTTATTATTATTGATTTGTAGGACATTTATATATTAAGGATACAAGTCCTCTGCTAGACATATGTATTGTTAATATTTTCTCCCAATCTGCTTTGACTTTTCATTTTCTTATCAGCGTCTCTTGATACGTTTTTAACTTTGATAATATCCAATTTATCAACTTTTTCTTTTATAGTTCATGTTTTTTGTGTCTTCTCTAATAAAACTTTGCCTACCCTAAAGTTGTAAATGTATTTTCCCTATATTTTCTTTAAAGTTGTAAGCTTTTATGATCTATCTTCAATTAATCTTTGTGTGTGATCTGAGGTAGGGGTTGAGGGTTTTTTCCCTATACATTTGTCCAGTTGTTTCAGCGCTATGTGTTGAAAAGACTTTTCCTATTCACACTGAATAGCCTTGCTGCCTTTGTCAAAAAAAAAAAAAAATCAATTGACTCTATAGGTGTGGGTCTGTTTCTGGACTCTGGTTCTATGGATCCATTTAATCTATCCTTTGCCAGATCTCAGTGTCTTGATTGCTAAACCTTCATAGTTAGTTTTAAAATCAGGTATAATAAATCCTCCCACTTGTTTTCCTTTTACAAGATTGTTTGGACTATTGTAGTTCCTTTGCTTTTCCGTAAATATTTTCGAATCCATTTGTCAGTTTCTAGTAGAAAGCCTGCTGGGATTTTGATTGGGATCTGAGTTTTTCTGTAAGTCACTTTGGAAAGGGTCTCAGGAGGCCACCTGGCCCCCCACTCCTGGCTTCTGTGTCCTACCCGGCTAGTTCAGCCCAAGCTCCAGGTGTGGCGTTCTGAAAGTCCCCGCCCCTGAGCAGTCACCCTCAGCTGCTCTCTTCGCCAGCCTCATTTCCTGAATGATTAGCATTCCACATAAGACCTTGCCTTTTATTGGAAACCCAGCCCAGAGGGTGAAGGCTGGGGTGTCCAAGGGCCCAGAACCCCAAACCCGGCCTGGTGCCTGGACTTGGAGCCCTGAGCCTGAAGCTTAGAGCCCATCCTGGCTCTGGGAGTAAAGAAACAAGAGTCATTGCCTAGTCCATGGGGGCAGCTCCGGATGAAATAGAAACCCAGTATGTCATTAAGATACTTAAAGTTAAAATATTATGTCTGGGATTTGCTTCAAAATATTTGAGGGGGAGTGAAGAATGGTAACGTAGATGAAACAAAACTGGTCATGAGTCGATAACTGTTGAAACTGGGTGATCAGTACAGAGTGTTCATCATACTTTGCAATTTTGAATGTTTGCCACTTTTTATGGTAAAAATTTAAAAAATACACCCTCTCCAGTGAGGCAGCCCCTCCCCCATGGTTTTCCCCACACCAGGGCCTGGACCCTGCTGCTCTCTGGCTAATGACAGCCCCTCTGCCATCTGCAGCGTCCCCAGTGGCTGCTCCACTCCTGTACGGCCTGAGCATCGTGGCGCAGACGCTGGCCCGGTGGGAGCGTGACCTGGCTGTGCAGTTGGCCGTATCTGGGCCTCTCCTGATGTGGTGCTGGCAGGTGGGTTTCCACGTCCCCTCAAATGAGTTTTAAGATGATTGAACTACGACAGCTGCCACCCACAACCCAAAGCAGGGCCCCAGGCCAGCCCTAAGCGGTGACAGCCAGGGAGGCTGGGCAGCGTGAGCAGGGAGCCATGTCGGGGCGATGTTAGCGACGTGGGCAGGGACGGGCGTGGGGAGCAGATCGCGCAGAGCTTTCCAGGCCGGGGCCTGACTCTGAGGTGGGGCCCCTGGAGAAGGGCATGGAGCCAAGAAGGGACATTTTCTGGTCTTTGTTTTGAAAGGACGCCTCTGGCTGCTGAGTGAACTGTCTGGAGGAGCCCGATGGAAGCAGAGAGACAGGTTAGGAAGCCACTGCAGTAACCCAGGTAGAGATGCTGTGCGCTCGCCCCAGGATGGAGGCCGTGAAGGTGGTCAAAAGTGGTCTGGTTCGGGATATATTTTGAAAGTACTGCCGACAAGTTTCCTCGTGGATTGCATGTGGGTGGAGAGAAAGAGGGAGGCGTCAGGAATGAGTCCAAGGGTTTCAGCCTGAGCAACTGGTACAGTGAAGTTGCTGTGTATCACACAGGGAGACGGGGGAAGAGCAGGTTCGGGGAGGCCAAGTCAGGACCGTGGTTGAGGATGTTAGTTTTGTGGTGCCCGATATGCAATCATGTAGAGCTGACGGTCTGATACGTGAGCCCGGAGTGCAGGGAGAGGTCAGGATTGGGCTGCATTCTGGGCATCATGCATATGGTGGGATTTAAAGCTCTAAGGCCAGAAGGTCACTTGAAGAGTGAGTGTCCCAAGAGAAGGTATCTGAGTCCTGAACCTGGACCACGCAAATGTTTTAGGATGAGAAGAGGGGGAATCAGCAAAGGAGACCTAGGAGGAGTGGCCGGAGAGAAGAACCAAGAGCATCTTGGAAGCCAAGTGAAGACAGTCAGGTGCTGGCAAGAGCGTCTGAGAGGATGGAGAACTGGCTTTGGACTGGGCAACATGGCGGTCCCAGGCCACCTTGACAAAGCTGCTTTGGGGACCTGGCGGAGTGAAAGCCCAGTAAGAGTGGGTCCAAGAGAGAACGTTGGACTCCTCGCCCACTCCCTCAGTGCTTAGTCCAACTTTTAACTATGTCCTCAAGCCTCCTCCTTCCTCGCCCCTCCACTCACTCCAGGAATCCATCCTGTCTCCCTCGCGTCAGATCCCCACAGCTTCCATCTATCAAACCCGCACGATCTCTTGCCCTTACCTGCTCCTCCCTGTATCCCTCCTGCCAGGGTGGTGCCTCGACCTGTGACCCGGACCCTATTCCATCTCACCTTCTCGAGGCCTCATTCCACAAACATCCCTCCTTTCCTGGTGTCCCCATCCACCCTCTCTGCTCACTGGCGTGTCCCAGCAGTAAACATTACGCTCCAGTCTGTACTATCTTAAAAATGTTTCCCTTGAGCATATTTCTCTTTCCATCAAAGTTCTCAATTTCCTTTCTCTGTCTGTTTTCTTAAAATAGTCGATACCCTTGTGGGCTCACCTCCTGGTCAGGGGTACGCGTGGGGTGCAGCAGGGGGCGCAGAGGCTGCCCCTGAGTTCATTCTCACACAGGGGCACCTTTTAAGCCTTGAGATGCATAGACAAGGTGCCAAAGGGTGATGCCCACCTCAGTGGGGTCTGCTCCCCCAATTGTGGATCCTGGCACCCTGCTGTGTCTTTCACCCACTGCAATCTGACTGTGATTTCCACTGCTACATGAAGACATCTAGAAAGATGCCTCCTTGTTTCCCTTGTACCCCCTCAAGGAATGGCCAGAGATGGGGGGTGGGCCACTGCAGCAAAGAGAGAAGGCTGGACAAGATGAGGGGGGTGGCAGTGTTTACCTAGGATGCCCCGACAGAGACCAGAAGCCCACCACAGTCACAGCCAAAGCCTGGAGTCTGGCTAGAGTAAGTTGAAAAAAAGCCCGGGTCAAGGTTAGAGGTTCAGAAATAAGGCTGTCAGAGGGACAAAGGAGGTGGAGGCCTTTTATGTGGTACATGGATGAGGCTGAACGTCCAGGTTTAACTGAAGCACGTGCAGGACTGACAGTTTGTACCAAAGAAAGAAGCTGAGTGTCAGCCTTGGGCCAGGTTCAGGGATTCAGAGCCAAGCCCTGAACCTGAGCCCCAGTGTCCCTGTCCCCAAATGCGCCACAGAGGAATCAGCTAGAGTTGCAAGTCCAGCGCCCTAGCCCCCAGCCCTCACTGCCCACAGCCACCAATTTGGGACCTCCTTCCCCTGCTCGGGCTTCTCCCCTTCCTTGGACATTATCCCTGCACCCCCGGCTCCTCGGTCGGAGAGGGGAGCTGAATATTCAGTATCTGGGGAGACAATAAAAATCCCAGGAAGAACCTGGCTAAGGCAATTACCTCTGCATAAATGCATATATTATTCATCCGTGGCTTTGAATATATAAATAATACTGATACAATTTGCATGCGTTAAAAGGAGATGTAATTACCCACTGATGCCTGTGAGCGCCTGGTACCCACCAGCCACATCCGGAGCCGGCTGCCCCGCCCCCAGAACCCACCTTTGCCCTTTCTGGAAGGCAGAATATATCACACATGGGTTTTCTGCACTAGTAAGGAAGCCAATCTTTGATGTCCTTGGGCTTTGGTCAGAGTGTGCTTTTTTAATGATCCCGTGGTCTGCTGTGGCTACCCAACTCTATTCTTAAAACTCTGGGCAATTTTAATATTATTATTATAGTTGTTACTTTTTAAAATCACATTTTTTGGTGCACAAATAATGCACGTTCCTTGTGTAAAGTTTGGAAAACAACAAAAATTCAAAAAAGAAAGACTCAGCCTATCTGCTGCTCAGACATCAGCATAGCCCATATTTGTCTTATTTTCTGCCCGTCTTATTTTTCTATGCACAGATAATCTTTATTTTTACAAACTTAGGATCATATTATACATAATGTTTTGTAACCTGCTTTTATCTTTTGCAATATGTCATGAGCAGATGAAGAAATACAAAAGGCTAATAAATATGAAAAGATGCTCAACCTCAGTAGTAATTAAGGAAAATACAAACGACAATAACAGCGAGATATAAGTGTTCACCTATCGCATCGTTAAAGAAAGGTGTAAGATAACAATACCCACTGCTGGTGTACGCACGTTGAAACAGGCTTTCCCAAACAATTGTTGCTGGGAGGAGGGTAAATTGGAATACTTTTTGGCAGGCTAATTTAGCAATATGCTTAAAAATATGCACACCTCTCGGCCTCTGAAAATCTAGTTTTTAGAATTTAAATAATCACACAGATGGGAGAAGATATAACCATGTGAATTGTAGTGTTTTATCATAACAAAAAATTAGAAACAACTTTAATAGCCCAGTGTTGGGAATTAGTGTAATAAGCTATGGTCTGTCTATATGGCAAAATCCCACACAACCAGCCAATTATAGTGAGAGAAAACACACACACACACACACACACACACACACACAGAGAGAGAGATGGACAAATACCCTATACAATCAAGGGTAAAGATTTGTTCCCAAAATATTATGTTGGGACTTCTGGCTAAATGTGGGAGGTTGAAAACAAATGTTTTTATTTCTACTTCCTCCTGAAACCCCACTAAAATAAAAGGCATGAAAATGACATAAACCGCGAGGACAAAGTAAATGTAAGAGAAGATGAGAGATGTCGGTACGCTTTTGGGAAATGGAGTGAGGATGAGGAGTTAGAAAAGGTGGAAAAGGTGAACATCATGAGTCAGCAGAGAGGATGCCAACAAAGAGCTCCCCAAAGCACAGCACAGCACCCCCAGAAAGATGCAGTGACTAGGGCTATCAGCCTTCAAGGAAGACAGAGCTGAGATGCAGGGCTGAAGCAGGAGGGTCTGTTCAGGCACTCATTCAGCAAATGCTGGGGGTTTGGTATACTAGATTTACGCTTTCATGGAGCCTGTGTTCTAGTTGGGGAGATAGATAGACCATGAATCAGCGAAACGGGATATTAGACAGTGAAAAGAGTTCAGGAAAATAAAAATGAGGGAGAGAAAATGATGGGAATATTACATGGGGAGGGGTGCGATTTTAGAGAGAGTGACCAGGAGACCTCCCTGAGAAGGTTACGTGTGAGTAAAGACTTGTAGGAAGAAAGGGAGTGAGTCATTCAGAAAGCTGAGGAAAGAATGCTTCCATCAGAGGGAATAGCAAGCGCAAAGGCCCTGAGGCTGGACTGTGTTGGGTGGATTTGGTTGAGAGTCTGTAGAAGGAGCGGTTAGATCTCCCACCCCCTTCCTGGCCTATTTTTCCAACCCACACAGCAAGTATCCCTCCCCTACCCAGCAGGAGACTAGATGTTTGTTGTATGGACAAACCAGAAAAGCTCAGACCCAGGGACCCTGGCCAAGAGGAAGGTGAGAGAGAGGCCCTATGCTGAAAATGGAACGAAACCAAAGCCTGCATGCTAAATGGTGAGCCTCCATCCCTACCCAGCCCCTTGTGCCACTTGCCTCCAAAGTCTCCAGCAGCCAGGAATCTATCCCCAGGAGGAGACATGGAGGATTTCTGAGCTTGTTTTTGTTTTGCTTCATTTGTTTTGTTTCTGAGAAATGTAAGATCCTAGAGAAAAGACTTACGGATACTAACATTTGGGAATCCCCAGTGAAATGGCCACAGCCCCAGCTGCTCACCGCCTGGTGAAGCCCAGCAGTCGGCAGACCCCACTCATGCACGCAGGGCTTCTAAATTGCTTTTTCAATCCCTACTCTTAAATATGAAAGAAAATGAAAAAGCTCACCACACATCGCCTTCTGGTATTTAATATGGTGTGGACAGTCCTCAAGGTGCAATACAGAGGCTCAAACCAACAGAAGCAAAGGGACCAGAGACAATGGAGGGAGCAGAAGAAAACCTGAAAAGCAATAATTAAACTCCTCAGAGGGATGAGAGAAGATACTGCAACCAGGAACTGCATGCTACATAGAGAAAAAAGGAAAAGACAGACTTCTGCCATACGTGCTAAAAGAAATTTAAAAATTAAATAGACGAATCCAGACATAAAATGGAAGAAATCTCCCAGGTAGGTGCTCATTTCCTCAAAGGAGCAGAAATGAAAAAAAGAGGGGGAAAGATGAAAAACTTAGAGGATCGATTGAGGAAATTTAACATCTCACTAACAGGGGTTCCAAAAAAGGAAAACAGAGCACACAGCAGGGAGGAAATTACCAAGAAAACAATAGAGGAGCTTACAAACTGAAAGGTCCACTGAAGATGGAGAGCAGTGAATGAAAAAGTCCCACCGTCAGACCCATCCTTGTGAAATTTTAGAGCATTAAACCCCCCCAAATCAATCCAGAAACCAACCACACACAAAGAATGGCATCAAAGTTCTCAACAGTAACAGTGACACCAGAAGACAACAGAGGAAATGTCATCATAGTTCTGAGGGGAAATGATTTTGAATCCAGAAGTCTATATGCAGCCCAAATAGTAACCAGTTGAGAGAGGAATAAAACGTGTTCAGAAAAGTAAAGTCTTCCCATACACAATTTTCAGGATATTACCGAAGGATGGACTTTATGAAATAGAGGAAGTAAAGAAGGAAGGAGGAAACCTCAGGGTCTAGGACACAAGAGAGGCTTGAGAGCAGCTGTTCGAACAGAGAATGGGCAGTGCACCTGAAGTATTTGGCCATGTGAAGAAGAATATTCAAAAGGTCTTCTTTTGAATAGTGATAGAGACATAAAAGTCAAAGTGAACTTTAACAGCCATCTGCTGGATGGTTCTTCTAGTCTTAGCTGGACTCACTGAATTGTCTCTGGTCAGCTGTGGGTTGGGTAGGCAGCTCTGCGGATCAGGGCTATAGGCTGATCTTGGATGGCCTCAGCTGGGGTGACTGGGTTTTGCCTCATGTGGTCTCTCAGCCTCTAGCAGACAAGCCCCTGTTTGTTCATACGACAGCTGGACAGGGCTCTGAGAGAGAGTGGGAGCTGCTAGGCCTCTTGAACAACTGGCACACCATTGCTTCTGCTGCATTCTGTTGACCAAAGCAAGTCAAAAGGCCCAGCCCAGACTCAAGGGGTGGAAAACAGACTTGTCCTCTTGATAGGAGTTTCTGCAAAGTCACATTGCAATGAGCATAGGCGCTGGAAAGTGGAAGAAACTGGGGCCATAATCAATCTCCCTCACTCTCTCATCCCTGAAAAAACCCTGCTTTGAATCTCAAGCCAACACAACACTAATCTACCCTCTGCCTCTGATGTTGCTGCAGTCTACTGATGCTGAGTCACTCCTCATTTCTCATTGATCTTAGCTCCAGGCTTTCCGTGACTCTCTTCAGCATTACTTATGTCTTATTCTTGGTGGTTTCCATATGCCCAAAGATAATCCTTCTAACGTCTGGGCTCTCAGGGTCCAAGTTCTTTTCCTCCTATGATCGCCTCCACCCTACCTCAGCCACTCTACCCTACGGTCATACTCCAGACTTTTCATTACCAGTAGCCCATCTGTAATTTCCATTTCATGAACCTCACTCTCTGAACATCAATTCTGACTCTGCAGCACATTCCTTCTAGTGCCTCATCTCCAACTATCCATCGACCCCAGAGAGACTACCAATCATTGCTAAGCCCAATGCCTGTCCTGCTTCCAATCAGCTCGATGTAACTGGAGAAAAACACACCACGATGACCACTGCTCTCACTTTACAATTATGAGTTGCAATGGTCCTTGATGTGGCCCAGCGATTGTACTGTATTTCCCTCAGTCCATTCCTTTTCCCACCTCCTAGACCCTTTCAAACCTTCCCCAATTTCCACATCCCTCTAACACCTCATCTGCCATCCTCTCTCTCTCAGAACACACCATCACATCTATCCACCCTCCAGAATACATACCCATCTACCCTCTGGCTTCCTTGTCATCACTCTAAATCAACTCTCCAACCCTCCACTTGAGCCTTAGATTCTACCCTTCTTGCTACTGAAGGGAATTGCCCAGTAATTCTCCCCCTTCTCTCCTACATCACCAAATTTCCCTCCCAGTCGATCATTCCCATCATCCCATGAACATGCTGACATTTCTCCCATCTTACAAAAAACAACTATTGATTCCATCCCCCACCCCAGCTACTGCCCTATTTCTCAACTCCCTTTCGCAGCAAAATGCCCAAAAGTGTTATCTATACCCATTTTCTCTGCTTTTCCCCTTCCAGTCTCTCCTGAACCCACCATTCCTTGGAAACCACTCACATACAAGCCATCAGTGACCTCCATGCTGCTAATTCTGGGGGTCAGTTCTTGGTCCTCACCTTCCCTGGCCTCTCAGCAGTGTTCAGCACAGTTGTTCATCCCCTTGGAAACATGTTCTTCACTTGGCTCCAGGACAGCACACTCTCCTGGTTTTCCTCCCACTTCACAGCTGCTCACTGCTTTACTAAGACGTCTGCCTAACTGCTTTGTGCTTCCAGGCTTGTTCCCCCATCCTTTCTACTTTCACATCCAGAATGATCTTCCCAAAGCCCAAATCTCACTCCTGTCGATCTCAGTGAGTGCAAACCTTCTTCAACCAGTGCATGGTACAAATATTATCACCTTAGTTTTGTACCATCACAGGAAAAAGGTTAGGAAGAACTGAGCTGGAAATTTTCTTGAAGTATTTTTTTCAGGATGAGCCTAGGGGTATAGACTTGCCAGGTCTTTTCCTATCTGTGAAAGCATGTCAGCTGCTTTCATGCTGGAAAACACAGGTGTAAAATCCTTTGCCACAAAATCTTTTCTTCATAACTCTATAGGTTTTGCTTCATTGTTCTGTCTTTAGCATTTTGGACCAGTCTGAGCAAGTCTAATTTTGGTTCCTCAGAGACAACTTTTTTATCTGCCTATATCCCTATGGGGTTTTATTCTTATAATAAAAAACATGGAACATGTCTACGTGTATTATCTCTAAAAACTAATTTGTGCGTTTTAATCTGTGAGTTTACCAATTTCTTCATTTTTGAAAAGTTTTCTTCCATTATATCTTTAATATTACTTCTGGTTCATTTTCTTCTCACTTATTCAAGAATATCAATTAATTCAGCAATACCTATTAAGTAATTATTGATTATTGTTTAATGAGGTCTCTCTTCTCTGTCATTTCTATCAATCATTTTTAAAAAACTATTTTCCTTTCCCTGGCTTTCAGAAAAGCTTCTCAGGTTTTCCTCTACAACACAGATTCCATTTTCTTCAGTGTTGTTTTGTTTTTAAATCACTATTTCTAATGTTGATATTAACTATGTGATTTTATTTTTATTTCCTTTTACAATATTTCTAGATCTGATGCTACTCTACTTTTATTTCTGCTAACCTCATTGTTAGATTCCTTCTCAATTCCATCCTTGGTCTTATCTTCTGTTTTTGTAATGTTCATGTTTTTCCTCACTCTTTTTTTTTTGAGAGAGCAAAACAAATACTTTGTAAAATTTACTTTTGCTTCGTATGGTAAAATTTCCCTTAAAGTGGGTGCTTCCCGTACAGACTCCACATGTCACAGTGCAGAGCCCTTTTATAACCCAGTGCAGCCCCCACTTTCCTTGGTTACTCATGTTTACTGTTGACTTTACCGTGAACAAACAAGCTGGAGGCAGCTCCTTGCTTCCTGGCAGATCTCACACAGGAAGGCTGGTGCCTGTGAACGGGTATCATTCTGATGGATTCTTCTTTCTTAATTTCATTATCTAGTGTGGATGTTGTGACTTGAGAAGGACTCTCCTGGTGGAGCTGCCAGGTCACGAGGAGTACAGTGTATTCCTGGGTACTCTGAACCTCTGTAGTTCCTTCCTTGCAGGAAATAATTAATGAACAACTACAATCCCCAGAATGCACCTCTCCTCTCCTCTCCCTCTGTTCTGTTTCCTCAAGAGCCTCTCAACCCCACATCGGTAGCACCCAGCAGCACTTCACTGCTGGGAAATGTACTTCAGGGAGGTCTTAATTTTGGACATGGGAGAATGATACAGGGGAAGGGGAGGATCCCTTGTATTGGCTACTGGAAATCTTGCCCATGGGCTGGCAGATTTTTGAACAGGAGCCCTGGTCCCAAGCACTGTTGAAATTTGCCTTTCTATTCTGTGTCAGATTTGGGATGGTAGGTGACTATAGGGCCTATCCAGAAAGTCCTCTGGCTTATTTTACAAACCGATAGAGTTTCTATTATGTTTTAGGTACTCTTAAATCCATCTCATCATTTTATCCAGAACAATATGTTAGGTAAGTACTACTATTATCCTATTTTACAGACAGGAACAGTGAAACTCAGAGAGGTTATAAAAATGTTTCCAAGGTCACCCACCTAGTGAGTGACATCTGGGATTCAAGGGTAGGTACATAAAACAAAATGCCCATTCTTTCTCTAAGTTTCTTTCCCTCTCTTTGAATATAAGTGAAATCCACGTAACATAAAATCAACCACTTAAAAGTATACAGTTCAGTGGCATTTAGTACATTCACAGTGCTGTACAACCACCAACTTTATCTAGTTCCCAAACATGTCATCACCCCAGAATAAAACCCCAAGTCCGTTAAGCAGTCCCTCCGATTTCCCCCTGCCCATGCTCTTAATCACCCCCTCTCAGCCATGCTGGCAACTCCATCTTTGCTGGTGGCCCTGCTGCCATCGGGGTGAAGGTAGGAGGAACCCTGTCTCCACTGCCTGCCTCAGGCCCTTCTCTGATGCTCCCCAGCAGCCTTGCCCAGGCCGGTCACCTCACCAGCGGGGGAAAGAAGCCCTGCCCCTGGCTCAGTCCTGCTTCCTGCATGAGCCCTGTAGCTTGGAGCCCTTCCCTGCTGCCCTGTCCTGCTAGTTGCCTGCCTCAGTTTCCTACCCAGACCCACACTGCCCTTTCATGCAAGGAGTCTTGCCTAAGCAGATTCCAGGCTCTCTGCCCTTACTGCCACCTCCAGATTAAAATGAGGAGTTGGAGGCTCCCTCAGGCCACACAGCTTGGAGCACAGAGGCCACTTTTCCCAGTCCTGGTTCCGCAGCCCAGCATCTAACCTCCCTTCTTGACCTGTGGTCCTGTGGACATGCACAGCCCCCCTCGGGGGTTCCACTGTGCGAGGGGACAGCTCTCAGCCCTGTGATATCCTCCTGTTACCCAGAGCTCCTCAGCATCAGTGGCTGCGGGTGGGCCCTGAGCCTTATGCTGGGGCTCAGCACAAGTCCATCTACTTGACCATACACATGGGGCAGCAATCCATGTGTCCCTTTAGAACCCTTTGTCTCCACAGAGAGAGGCTTCTGGAGCCAAATCATCTTCAGTCTGACCTTGCTGCAGCCAGAGAGAAACCCTGTGTGACAACCCCCAGATGGGTCTCCTGCTCATGTCTGGATTTAGTCCACAGACTAAATCCACACAGCAGCCTGAAATCAACGATGAGGAGACCAGAGGACCTCTCCCACTTGCAGGCTTGATGACAGCATGGCTGACGGGGGTCTCTTTGCCCTTCCCTTCCCGGCTGAGGCAGCCAGGTCCAGAACCCAGCTTGTGTAGGGTCTGTGTCAACAAGGTCGCAGGTTGGGAGAGGAATGCCTGCCAGGATTTCTTTTTTTTTAATTTATTTATTTTATCTATTTATTTGGTTGCACCAGGTCTTAGTTGTGGCAGTCAGGCTCCCTAGTTGTGGCTCGAGGGCTCCTCAGTTGCGGCACATGGGCTCCTTAGTTGTAGCATGTGAACTCTTAGTTGCAGCATGCATGTGGGATCTAGTTCCCTGACCAGGGATTGAACCCAGGCCCCCTGCGTTGGAAGCATGGAGTCTTAACCACTGTGCCACCAGGGAAGTCCCATCTGCCCAGGATTTCTGATGCTTGGCGCTTAGTGACAGTTATCAGCATTACTGTGAATGCCCCATGCAGTAGGCAAGGCCCAGTCAGTGGCTAAGGGTGGGCCTTGGGCTCAGCCAGGTGTCTTCAGCTGTGTCACCTCGTGTGCCTTTCCTGATGCCTCTCGGCTCCCTCTGTGGAATGCCCGTGCTTTTCAGAGTTGTGAAGGCAAAACTGAGGCGATGTGTGTGAGACACCTGGCAGAGCGCCTGGCTCGTAATCAACTCAGTAAGTGCCACCTGCAGCTAGTTAGGGCGAGCTGGCCTTGGAGGCATTAGTTACCGCTATTACTGACTGTAGAACTCTATACACGCTGTCTGTGGGACGTCAGGGTATGAAAGTCCGCATACACACATCTGCAGGTTTATGCACCCATAGTGCACACTCACATCTACGTCCGCTTGCCCTCTCTCCCTCCCTAGGTCACCAGCCTATCACTGAGCATCTCCTTAGGGCTAGAGGTGAACTAGGGGAGATGCTGCCTGGGTCTAACGACGTCAGTATGTCTCTGTGTACCTGTGTCTCAGGGTGTGTGAGAATGGGTATATGGCTGGGAGTGCATGTCTGCAGTGATGTCTCCATGTGTCTTTTTTTCTGTGCATGAGTGTGTCCATGTGTCTTTGAGTCTGCTTGGGCTGCCATAACAAAATTCCATGGGCTGAATGGGTTAAACAGCAGACATTTATTTTCTCACAACTCTAGAGGTTAGAAGTCCGTGATTGAGGTGCTAGCAAATTTGGTTTCTGGTGAGAACACTCTTCCTGGCTTGTAGACGGCCACCTTCTCACTGTGTCCTCACGTGGCCTTTCCTCTGTGCATGCAGAGAGAGAGAGAGAGATCTGGTGTGTTCCTTTTCTTATAAGGGCACCAGTCCTATAAGTTTAGGACCCCATCCTTATGACCTCATTTGACCTTAATTACCTCGCTAAAGGTGTTATGTCCAAATATAGCCACATTGGGGGTTCAGACTTTAACATGAATTTGAGGGGGGACACAATTCAGTCCATAGCAATGTGGGTGTGTGTGTGTGGGGGTGTGTGTTTGCCTATGTGAATGTATATGCGTCTGTCCTGGGTTAATGCCCATGTATCTGACTGCACACGTGTTTGTGTCTCTTCATGCAGCCATGGGGAGCGGTGGGGATGGTGAGGAGCCATACCTGCCAATCACCCCCTCCCACCTGAGGCCAGGGCGCCAACGGAATCAAGCGTGGGCTCCTCTCTGCCGATCAAGATCTATAAATAAAGTTGTCTCCCTGGCATGTTCCACACCACACGCAGCTCTTTAATAAAATTGGCTGAGATTTGTGGATAAGCCTGAAGCAAAGTCAATGCTTGGTGTCAATCCCACGCTAAGAGGGGCCTTCAGGGGTCAAGCTGCTTCCTGTATATGATTCCATATCAAAGATATGTCAGCCGGGTGCTAACTAGCTCCCGGAACGCAGGGAAAGACCAAGCCCTGACCAGGTTCACACTGGGGTCCTCGGGCTGGGTTGCCAGTTGGTAAATGGGGAGCGGGTGAGGGGACACAGCCAGAGCTGGCCTCTGCATGGAACTCAGCTACTCCTCACGGGCTTTGGGACTAAGTCCATCTTCCCTGTCTGAGCTGCAGGAAGTGGGGCAGGCGGCAGCTTCTCCCCAGCTACTCCTCAACACCTCCATCTTCCCCGTCTGGAAGGGGCATGTTTCGAGGGTGCAGTCAGTGTCTTCCCAGATCGTTGCTACTCCCCAGAGGCTGCAAGGAGCCTCTGCCATAAGCCCCACGCACAGTCTTCTGAGGTTGTGTAGGGGTCACCTGGCTGCCCCAAGCTCCCAGGTCGATGGCTGGAGGAACTGGGTGTGCAGAGTCCCGGGGGGTTCTGTCCACTCCAGGCCACTCGGGGAGGAAGGACATCTAACAGGCATGCTGGCCACACTCGGTGAGGCAGAAAGAGAGGAAATCAAAAGAAGTTTGGTTTAATTAAGTATCAGAGAAGATTTATGCAACTTCCTCTCCTTGTCATAAATATTAATGAGGGCAGCCAGCAGCCGGCTCCTGAAGCACCCACAACCCACCAGCCGGCTGGGGAGAGTGGAGGGGGATGGGGCTGGAGGTGAAGAGGTCAGCAGATGCCCCTCAACACACACACACACACACACACGCGCGCGCGCGCGCACACACAGTGGGTCTAGCAGCTCTTCCCTGGGGCAGATGGTGGGGTGAGTCCCTTTGCAAGTATTTGGCCACTTGGCCAGTAGGTCCAGGAAAGGGAGACAGCCCCTTCTTACTCCCTGGTCAGGCTGGAGTTTGGGGCAGGGCTCCCCTCAGCAGCCTTGCCTTTGCCCCTCTTGGGACCAAGTCAGCTCTGGCCTGAGGGGAGGCGTGAATGTGACAGCGAGTGACAGGTGGGAGTGTTTGAGGGACCAAGAGGCAGCACGCCAGGGTCGCGGATCTGGGAGTGGAGTGGGGGTTAAGTGTGTGAGCCTGAAAGGGAGAGAGTAAGAAGGGGAAATGAGGATTCCCATGAAAGAGCTGCATTAGGATGGAAAATGGGGCATAGGGCACAGTAAGGCAGGAAGGGAGGGGACCAAGCCAGCTGTGATAGTCCCACAGAGGGCAACTGCTAGTCAGGGCTCTGCAGAGAAACAGAACCAACAGAGGCTGATTTTAAGGAATTGGCTCCGAGGATTCTGGAGGCTGACAAGGGTTGCTGTCAGGACTGGATGCTCCGGGAGCCCGTGTGCTGGGAGTGGTAAAGGAAGCTGAGGGGCTGGGGGCCCTGGCAGGTCTGCTCAGCTTGGCCCTGTCCCTGTGTGGCGTCAGAGTGGCAGGGAGATCGAGAAAGAGGCCGAGGGGAACAAGAACAAGGCTCCCCTTTACTCGCTGGACAGATTTTGATAGAGCACCCGCTTCGTACCAGACACGAGTTCTGAGCCGCTTTGTGGCTGTGCTCTGTGCACCCTGCAACACGGCCTTGGGAACGCACAACACCTCGCCAACAGGACTGCTATTGTCCTCACTGCTACAGGTAAAGGGGGGAGGCCCAGAAGGGTTTCCAAACGTGCCCAAGAAGTGAGTAAGGGCTGGGACCAGAACCCAGGTCTGCCGGCTCTAACAATGGAAGCAGCTGCTCCCTGGGGATCTGTGTGTCTTGTATGTGTCTCTCTAGCTTCTGTTGGTGGAAACTGGGAAGATGGGGCTTCTAGACTCCCTCCCCTGACTGCAGGGAGCTGGGGTTGGAAGATGGAATTCAAGACACAGCCACCAATCCACTGACTCCTTCCATCCCCATCCCCACCTCCAGGCCAGACCAATATCTCCACTTCTGTCACCCCCCAAGGTCAGTCAAGTCCAGACTAAAACCTCCCCCATGGATGCCAAAGTCCCCGGAGATCAACAACAATCGCTCATAAACTTCTGAGGGCTCCCCCAATGCTAAGTACATTAAATGCATCCTTTCACATAATTCCCAGAATAAGTCTGAAAGGGAGATGATAATCATCCCCATTTATTGATAAGAAAGTCAAGGCTTAGAGAGAGATGTTATATGACTTGCCCAGGGTCACACAGACATAAACGATGGATCAAATTAGCACTTTGGAGTCCGTGATGCCAAATCCCTTCAGTTAAGTCCTAGATTGAAGAATGGTGCCAGCTCAGCATCAGTGCCATCTGGGAACTTGGTAGAAATGCGAATGCTCATGTCCTTCTCCAGACCTCCTGCATCAGAACTCTGGGGGTGATTCTGGGACCCACTCAAGTTTGAGAACAACTGACCCAGGTTAAGCTAAGCCATCTTCTGGGCAAGGCTATCCAGGCTCACCCTACAACACACAGGGCCCCAGAGCTGGGGGAGGGCTGTCGTCTCAGGGCCCTGAGCTGACAGGGAGGGCAGGGAAAGAGCAGAGCTGCACCGTCCACCAGATGGTGCCTTCTCCTAAGGTTTATTTACCCACATGCCCGCCCCCCTACAAGTCCCACCCAACTTTCTGCTCTATCCACATCCCTGTCTCTTTTTCTAGAAGGAAATGTCCTTGTCTCCCATCTTTCCTCCTTATCAACAGTCAGAGGCAAAGGTAGCCTCGTTTCTGAGTCCTCTAGACCCATGCTTCACCCTGGGCTTGGGCCACCCACTCACAGCTCCCTCCGATTCCCCTGGTCAGTGGGCCTCACGTGCAGGCCCCATTCTGATGTAGCCTCCTGCAGGTCAGCCCCAGAGCCAGCGGGGATCCAGGACTTGTTATACAGCAGCTCTGAACTGCAGACCATTCCCCCTTCCTGCCCCCGAGCCTCCTCCCGGCACCAAACGTGAGCCAGCCTCTAGCAATACAGGGGGAAGGCAGCCCGAGGCACCCCTCGGCACCTCTGTGTATCAGTTAGCTATGCTATGTGACAAATCACCCCAAATCTTAGTCACTTAAAATACCACCATTTACCATCGCACCGTCATCTACAGGTGGCCCAGGCTTGGCTGATCTAGGCTGGCTTCCTTCCCACATCTCCAATCAGAAGTGTGCAGGTTGGCTGGGGGGCTGAGGCAGCCTTGGACATGTCTGATGCAGCTGCTGTCAACTGCCGTCAGTGGTGATGGGGAACTGGTACGGCACAGGTTCCCCTGCATTCTACTGGCTAAAGCAAGTCACAGTCCAGCCTGGATTCAATGAGCAGGCAAGTAGAGCCACCTCCTAATGCAAGGAGCTGCCAGGCCACATGCCAAAGGGTGTGGATACAGTGAGAGGTGAAGGATAGAACTGGAGGCATTTTTGCAATCTCACTAAATCTCACCCTCTAAACTTCCAAACTTTCCAGACCCTGCTTTGACCTGAGGGCTTTACCCATCAGGTGTCATTCCAACAGAAAGTGACCAGGCCCCCAACATTTGGCCACATCTCTATATTAGAAGCTCCCATGGTCCCGTCCCTCTCTCCCTTCCACCCTCACCCCCATTATCATTCCCCATTACTGCTCCCCCTCAGTGGACTCAGAGCTGCCATGACAACCATGGGAGAGGGGGAGGGGATTGATAAATACATGTCAAGGGACAGTGCTGGGCGCAGCTAGGACACAGAGGTCAATATCTCCTTCCTGTAGCCCCTATCTACAGTGTTTGGGCAACCCTCCAAGGAATCACAACTTCTGTGCCAGATTCACTTGGTATTTGGAGCAGGGGTGGGCGAGAGACCCATGCCAAGCCACCTGCTGAATGTGCCCTGGTGCTGTCAGCCAGGGGTGGAGGGGACAGCCACTGCCCTGCCCCACCTGAGACACTGTGCGGTGTGCACCTGACCCCAGGCCTTCCTCGTGTGCCAGGGGTTGAAAAGCTTTTGCAAAGCGAAGGAAACTATAAACAAAACAAAAAGAAAAACTACGGAATGGGAGAAAATAGTTGCAAATGATGCAACTGACAAGGGATTAATTTCCAAAATATACAAACAGCTCGATATCAAAAAAATCAAACAACCCAATCAAAAATAGACATTTCTCCAAAGAAGACATACAGATACCCAATAGGCATATGAAAAAATGCTGACATTGCTAAATATTAGAGATACGCAAATCAAAACTACAGTGAGGTGTCACCTCACAGTGGTCAGAATGGCCATCAAGTCTACAAATAATAAATGCTGCAGAGGGTGTGGAGAAAAGGGAAGCCTCCTACACGGTTCGTGGGAATGTAAATTGGTGCAGCCACTATGGAGAACACTATGGAGAGTCCATAACAAACTAAATTAGAACTACCATGTGATCCAGCAATCCCACTCCTGGGCAGATACCTGGAAAAGGTGAAAAGTCTAATTCAAAAAGATACATGCACCTCAATGTTCATAGCAGCATTATTTACAATTGCCAAGATATGGAAGCAACCTAAGCGTCCATCAACAAATGAATGCATAAAGAATATGTGGTACATATATACAACGGAATACTACTCAGGCATAAAAAAGAATGAAATATTGCCATTTGCAGCAACATAGATTGACCTAGACATGATCATACTGAGTGAAGTAAGTCAGACAGCAAATGACCAATATTATATGATATCACTTATAGTGGAATCTAAAAACTAATACAAATGAATTTACTTACAAAACAGAAAGAGGCTCACAGACATAAAAAACAAACTTATGGTTACCAAAGGGGAAAGGGTGGGGGAGGGATAAATTAGGAGTATGGGATTAACAAATACACTGGTATATATAAAAAAGATAAACAACAAGGATTTACTGTATATCACAGGAAACTACTGATATATTCAATATTTTGTATAACATAATAGAAAAGAATCTGAAAAAAAAAAGACATATAACTGAATTAGTTTGCTGTACACCTGAAACTAACACAATATTATAAATCAACTACACTTGAAGAAAGAAGAAAAAAGAAGTAGCTTGGTTTAGCTGTGTTTCTCCTTTTGGGAATATTTTTGGGGTGGGGGAAGGGAGAGAAGCCACAGATAAACATGAACATTTTTCCTCATGTACCTATTACATACTTAAAGATTTTCAGGGAAAAAAAGTTTTAATTTAATTGGTAAGTCATGAAGTAATTTCTAAAACATTGCTTTTATATTAAACATATGTATGTGTGTGTTTAAATAGAGAGACAGATGAAATAGAATGCAAAACGTGAGTGACTTTTTAGAAACAAATAGTCAATATTCCCTTGCTTGCAATAGGCCACTGGAGGCTGTGCCCCCAGACCTTTTGGAAATATTCTCTATTCTTTTGTGCTTGAGGACCACTTGGGTAGAAATGTTTGATCCATACACCTAGTGTTTCATTAGAGCCAAGCAAGGTCAAGTTCCCGTTCACCTCTCTGAACCTCACTGTTCTCACCTATTGAATGAAGTACTTCAATTTCAACTCAAGCCATAAGATTATAAGGTGACTTTATGATGGGGCTGTGTTCCATTCACCTCTGTATCCTTTGTGCCTATTATGGTGCCTGGACAATAGTAGATGCTCTATCAATAACTGTTGAATAAAATTAAGTTAAAGGGCTTCCCTGGTGGCTCAGTGGTTAAGAATCCGCCTGCCAATGCAGGGGACACGGGTTCAAGCCCTGGTCCAGGAAGATCCCACGTGCTGTGGAGCAACTAAGCCACAACTTAGTTTGGCTTAGTGCACCACAACTACTGAGCCTGCGCTCTAGAGCCCGCGTGCCACAACTACTGAAGCCCACGCGCCTAGAGCCCGTGCTCTGCAACAAGAGAAGCCACCGCAATGAGAAGCCTGCGCACCAAAACGAAGAGTAGCCCCTGCTCGCCGCAACTAGAGAAAGCCCACGTGCAGCAACAAAGGCCCAAGTCAGCCAAAAATAAATAAATAAGTTTATTTTAAGTTGAAATTTGGCTAGTATTTCTGTAGAATAAACTCCTAAAAGTTAAGTTTCTAGGTCAAAGGGTATGTACTTTTTTTAAAAAACGAATTATTTCTTAGAGCAGTTATAAAATTGAGCGGAAGGTACAGAGATCTCCCACATACCCCTGCCCTCACACATGTGTAGCCTGCCCCATTATCAACCTTCTCCACCAGAGTGGTCCATTTGTTACCACTGATGAACCTACGCTGATACATTACAATCACCCAAAGTCCATGGTTTACATTAGGGTTCAATCTTGGTGTTGTACATTCTGTGGGTTTGGACAAATGTATAATGACATGTGTCCACTGTTATAGTATCATACAGAGTATGCCCTAGAATTCCTCTGCGCTCTGCCCATTTATCCATCCCCCAACTCCTACCCCTGGCAACCACTGATCTTTTTACAGTCTCTATAAATTTTGCCTTTTCCACATGTCGTATAGTTGGAATCATACAGATGTGGCTTTTTAGATTGGCCTCTTTCACTTAGTCACATGCATTTAATATTCCTTCAAGTCTTTGCATGGCTTGATACCTCATTTCTTTTTATTACTGAATAGTACTCCATTGTCTGGATATACCACAGTTTATTTAGCCATTCACCTGCTGAAGGACATCTTAGTTGCTTCCATGTTTTGGCAATTATGATTAAAGCTGCTGTAAACATCCATGTGCTGGTTTTTGTGTGGACATAAAGTTTCAGCTCCTTTGAGTAAATACTCAGGAGTGTGATTGCTGGATCGTATGGTAAGAGTATGTTTATTTTTGTAAGAAACCACCAAACTGTCTTACAAAGTGGCTGTAGCCTTTTGCATTCCTACCAGCAATGAATGAGAGTTGCTGTTGCTCCAGATCACTGCCAGCATTTGGTGTTGTCAATGTCCCAGATTTTGGCCATTCTAATAGGTGTATGGTGGTATTTCACTGTTTTTAATTTGTATTTCCCTGACAATGTATGAGCAGGTACGTACATTTTTAACTTTGAAAGATTTTGCCAAATTACTTCCCATAGATATTTTATTCATTTACATGTTTTCTTGCACCTGTGTCAACACTGTATGTTATTAAGATTTTGATGTTAGACAATCTGAAACATGAAAAAGGGTATTTTGCCATAGATTCTATTTCTGTTATTATGAATAGGATTGAGTATCTTTTCATTTGTTTAAGAGGCATTTGAATTTGTCTTTTCAGAAAACTGCCTCTTAAAGCCTTTTGCCCTTAGCTCTTCTAGTTAGTTGTTGGGTTTTTAAAAATTTATTTTTAGGCTTTCTTTATACTGAAAATTAGTCATCTATTGATCAATATGTTACAAATACTTCTAGTATGTTATTTGTCTTCCCACACTATTTTTTCCTTGTACATTGAAATTTTTTTCTTTATTTTAACCTAATAATCTCTTGTATGGCTTCTGGGTTTTGTGTATTGTTTAGAAAGCTCTCTTAAGATAAGACTATTCTTCTGAAGTCACTTTTCATAATAACTTTTATATTTTTCAATTTTTTATATTTAAACGTTTGAGATGTGTGGAATTTATTTTGATGTAAGGAGTAAGGTAGGGATCCAAGCTAACTTTTTTCCAGATGGTTGCCCAGTTGTCTCAATGCCATTTATTAAATACTCATTTTCCCTCTTTGATAAGAAATGCTGCCTTTATCATACGTTAAAGTCTCATTTCTTACAGGATAAATTGCTGGACTCTACCTGATTAATCAGCCAGTTTTTCTGTTCTTGCCCCATGGCCAGTTGCCACTATGTCCTAACGACAAGCAAAAAAGCTGAACACACTGAAAAATCAACAACTTTCTTTGGATCTGTAAGAGGGGTGAGGATACAGGGGAAACCACTGCCCCTAAGATTAGAGGGAGAGAGAGGTGGATGTAGGGAGTCACAGCTTACCAGAGCAGAGATCCATGTGGAAGCCACTGCAGGAACCAGTGCCGAGGAGGAAATCCTGGACTGTAATTGATGAATTGCTGGAGGCTCCATGTGGACAAGTCTTAGAGACGAAACCTCCAGGGGGACCCAGTCATGGAGGACCCCCACAGTTTTGTAGACTCCACAAGGTCGACCAGGTTCTCACAGTCAAGAACAGGGACGAATCCCCTCTTCCTTCTGGCAGGGGAAAGAGAAGAGGAACCATTTTGAAACATGCCGGAGTTCTCTGATCTTCTTAACAAGGCCTGCCCTTCCTCAGGAGCAAGTAGTTAACCAGAGCCTAACTGGTCCAGTGGAAGGGAAATACCCAATTCCAGCCCACTCCAGCCACTCTGTCTCACCTAAGCAGGAGAAAGAAATTGAGAAACATTCATGAAACTCACAAACCAGAAGCACAGGCTCAGTAAAAGACTGAGACCTGATCGTAGGACTAAAGAACACTTCCCCTCCCCCAACTCCTCACCACAACATCACTAAAGGTCTATTTACAGCAGTTTCTTTTACCCAGTACATGATGTCTGGCTATCAAGAAAAAAAAAATCACCAGGCATACTAAAAGACCAAAAACACAGTTTGAAGAGACAGAGTGAGCATCAGAACCAGACATTACAAGAAGGTTGAGATGGTCAGACCAGGAATTTAAAACAACTCTGATTAATATGCTCAGGGCTCTAATGGATAAACTCAACAGCATTCAATAACAGACAGGCAACGTAAGCAGAGAGATGAAAATTCTAACAAAGAACCAAAAAGAAATGCCAGAGATCAAAAACACTATAACTGAAATAAAGAATACCTTTGATGGGCTTATAAGTAAAGCAGACGCAGCTGAGGAAAGAATCTCTGAGCTTGAGGATACATAAATAGAAACCTCTGAAACTGAAAAGCAAAGGGAACAAAGATTGAAAAAAAGCAGAAAAGAATATCCAAGGAATGTGGGATGACTACAAGAGGTATAACGTACACACAATGGGAATACCAGACAGAAAAGAAAGAGAGAAAGGACTAGAAGAAATATTTGAAATAATAATGACTAAGACTTTCCTTAATGTCAGGCACCAAACCACAGATCCAGGAAGCTCAGAGAACACCAAGTGTGATAAATGCCAAAAAGACTAGGCATATCACTTTCAAACTACAGAGAATCAAAGATAAAAAGAAAGCCTGACCAAGACACATATTAATCAAACAAAACAAAAATTAAATTCAAAGAAAAAATATTAAAAGCAGCAAGGGCAAAACAAAAAGTAACATACAAAGGAATCCCCATAAGGTTATCAGCTGATTTTTCAGCAGAAACTCTGCAGACCAGAAGGGAGTGGCAGGATATACTTAAAGTGATGAAAGAGAAAAACCTACAACCAAGATGACTCTACCCAGCAAGGATCTCATTCAGATTCGATGGAGAAATCAAAAGCTTTTCAGACAAGCAAAAGCTAATAGAATTCAGCACCACCAAAACCAGCTTTACAACAAATGCTAAAGAAACTTCTCTAGGCGGGAAACACAAGAGAAGAAAAAGACCCACAAAAACAAACCCAAAACAATTAAGAAAATGGTAACAGGAACATACATATTGATAATAACCTTGTAAATGGATTAAATGCCCCAACCATAAAAACACAGACTGGCTGAATGGATACAAAAACAAGACCCATATATATGCTGTATAAAAGAGACCCACTTCAGACTGAGGGACACATACAGACTGAAAGTGAAGGGTTGAAAAAAGATATTCCATGCAAATGGAAATCAAAAGAAAGCTGGAGTAGCAATACTCACATCAGATAAAATAGACTTTAAAATAAAGACTGTAACAAGAGATAAGGAGAGACACTACATAATGATCCAAGGATCAATCCAAGAAGAAGATATAACAATTATAAATGTTTATGCTCCCAACATAGGAGCACCTCAGTATATAAGGCAAATACTAACAACCATGAAAGGAGAAATTGACAGTAACACAATAACAGTAGGGGACTTTAACACCCCACTTACACCAATGGACAGATCATCCAAACAGAAAATAAATAAGGAAACACAAGCTTTAAATGACACAATAGACCAGATAGATTTAATTGATATTTATAGAACATTCCACCCAAAAGTGGCAGAATACACTTTCTTCTCAAGTGCACATGGAACATTCTCCAGTATAGATCACATCTTGGGTCACAAATCAAGCCTTGGAAAATTTAAGAATATTGAAATCATATTAAGCATCTTTTCTGACCACAACGCTATGGGATTGGAAATCAATTACAGGAAAAAAACTGTAAAAAACACAAATACATGGAAGTTAAACAGTGTGCTACTAAATAACCAAGAGATCACTGAAGAAATCAAAGAAGAAATTAAAACATACATAGAAACAAATGACAATGAAAACAGGAAGATCCAAAACCTATGTTATGCAGCAAAAGCAGTTCTAAGAGGGAAGTTTATAGCAATTTCATCTCACCACAAGAAACAAGAAAAATCTCAAATAAGCAAACTAAACCTACACTTAAAACAACTAGAGAAAGAAGAAGAAAGAAACCCCAAAGTCAGTAGAAGGAAAGAAATCATAAAGATCAGAGCAAAAATAAATGAAATAAAAACGAAGAAAACAATAGCAAAGATCAATATAACTAAAAACTGGTTCTTTGAGAAGATAAACAAAACTGATAAACAGTTAGCCAGATTCATCAAGAAAAGAAGGGAGAGGACGCAAATCAATAAAATTAGAAATGAAAAAGGAGAGATCACAACTAAGACCGCAAAATACAAAGGATTATAAGAGACTACTACAAGCAACTATATGCTAATAAAATGGACAACCACAAAGAAATGGACAAATTCTTGGAAAGGTACAAATTTCCAAGACTGAACCAGGAAGAATTAGAAAATATAAACAGACCTATCACAAGTAATGAAATTGAAACCATAATTAAAAATCTTCCAACAAACAAAAGTCCAGGACCAGATGGCTTCACAGGCAAATTGAATCAACCACTTAAAGAAGAGCTAACACCGATCCTTCTCAAACTCTTCCAAAAAAATTGTAGTGGGAGAAACACTCCCAAATTCATTCTATGAAGCCACCATCACCCCGATACCAAAACCAGAAAAAGATATCACAGAAAAAGAAAATTATAGACCAATATCACTGATGAACATAGATGCAAAAATCCTGAACTAAATTCTAGCATCCAACAACACATTAAAAGGATCATACACCATGATCAAGTGGGATTTATCCCAGGGAGGCAAGGATTCTTCAATATACACAAATCAATCAATGTGATACACCACATTAACAAATTAAAGAAGAAAAACCATATGATTATCTCAATAGATGCAGAAAAAGCTTTTGACAAAATTCAACACTAATTTATGATAAAAACTCTCCAGAAAATGGGCATAGAGGGAACCTACCTCAACATAATAAAGACTGTATATGACAAACCCACAGCAAGCATCATACTCAATGGTGAAAAACTGAAAGCATTTTCACTAAGATCAGGAACAAGACAAGGATGTCCGCTCTCATCACTCTTATTCAACATAATTTTGGAAATCCTAGCCACAGCAATCAGAGAAGAAAAGGAAATAAAAGGAATACAAATTGGAAAAGAAGAAGTAAAACTGTCGCTGTTTGCTGATAACATGATGCTATACATAGAAAATCCTAAAGATGCCACCAGAAAACTCCTAGAAACTAATCAATGAATTTGGTAAGGTTGCAGGATACAAAATTAATGCACATAAATCTCTGCCCTTCCTGTACACTAATGATGAAATATCTGAAACAGAAATTAAGAAAACACTCCCATTTACCACTGAAACAAACAAACAAAAAAACCTAGGAATAAACCTGCCTAAGGAAGTGAAAAACTTGTACTCAGAAAACTATAAAACACTGATGAAAGAAATCAAAGATGACACAAACAAATGGAGAAATATACCATGTTCTTGGATTGGAAGAATCAATATTGTGAAAATGACTATACTACCCAAAGCAATCTGCAGATTTAATGCAATCCCTATCAAACTACCAATAGCATTCTTCACAAAATTAGAACAATAAATTTTACAATTCATATGGAAACACAAAAGACCCCGAATAGCCAAAGCAATCTTGAGAAAGTAAAAATGGGGTTGGAGGAATCAGGCTCCCCGACTTCAAACTATAGCACAAAGCTACAATAATCAAGACAGTATGGTACTGGCACAAAAAAAGAAATATAGATCAATGGTATGGGACAGAATGCTCAGAGATAAACCCACACACATATGGGCACGTAATTTATGACAAAGGAGGCAAAAACATATAATGGAGAAAAGACAGCCTCTTCAATAAGTGGTGCTGGGAAAACTGGACAGCTACATGTAAAAGAATGAAATTAGAACATTCCCTAACACCGTACACAAAAATAAACTCCAAATGGATTAAAGACCTAAATGTAAGACCAGACACTATAAAACCCTTAGAGGAAAACATAGGCAGAACACTCTGTGACATAAACCACAGCAAGATCTTTTTTGACTCACTTCCTAGAGTAATGGAAATAAAAACAAAAATAAACAAATGGGACTTATAAACTTAAAAGCTTCTGCACAGCAAAGGAAACCATAAACAAGACAAAAAGATAACCCTCGGAATGGGAGAAAATATTTGCAAATGAAACAATAGACAAAGGATTAATCTCCAAAATATACAAACAGCCCATGGAGCTCAATATAGAAAAACCAAGCAATCCAATTAAAAAATGGGCAGAAGACCTAAATAGACATTTCACCAAGGAAGACATACAGATGGCCAAGAGACACATGAAAAGCTGCTCAACATCACTAATTATTAGAGAAATGCAAATCAAAACTACAGTGAGGTATCACCTCATGCCAGTCAGCATGGCCATCATCAAAAAATCTAGAAACAGTAAATGCTGGAAAGGGTGTGGTGGAAAGGGAACCCTCCTGCACTGTTGGTGGGAATGTAAATTGATACAACCACTATGGAAAACAGTATGGAGGTTCCTTAAAAACTAAAAATAGAATGACCATATGACACAGCAATCCCACTACTGGGCATATACCCTGAGAAAACCATAATTCAAAAAGAGTCATGTACCACAATGTTCTTTGCAGCACTATTTACAATAGCCAAGACATGGAAGCAACTTAAGTGTCCATCGACAGATGAATGGATAAAGAAGATGTGGCACATATATACAATGGAATGTAACTCAGCCATAAAAAGAAACGAAATTGAGTTATTTGTAGTGAGGTGGATGGACCTAGAGTCTGTCATACAGAGAGAAGTAAGTCAGAAAGAGAAAAATAAATACCGTATGCTAATGCACATACATGGAATCTAAAAAAAAAAAAAAAATGGTACTGAGAACCTAGTTGCAGGGCAGGAATAAAGATGTAGACATAGAGAATGGACTTGAGGACACGGGGTGGGAGGGGGAAGCTGGGAGGAAGTGAGAGTAGCATCGACATATATACACTATGGAATGTAAAATAGTTGGCTGGTGGGAAGCAGCAGCATAGCACAGGGAGATCAGCTCAGTGCTTTGCAATGACCTAGAGGGCTGGGATAGGGAGGATGGAAGGGAGGCTCAAGAGGGAGGGGATATGGGGACATATCTATGCATATGGCTGATTCACTTTGGTGTATAACAGAAACTAACACAGTATTGTGAAGCAATTATACTCTAATAAAGATCTATTAAAAAAAAAAGCCTGAAAGAAGCCAGAGGGAGAAAACACCTTACAAAAATAATTATATCCAATTTCTCTCAGAAATCATGCCAGCAAGAAGAGAAAGCTGTGAAATATTTAAAGTGTTAAGAGAAAAAATAATCACCAATATAGAATTACATACCCTTTGAAATTGTCCTTTAAAAGTGAAGGAGAAATAGTGGGGGTTTTTTGTTTTTTGTTTTTTGGATATATACCGTATATACCCAGGAATGGAAATGCTGGGTCATATGGCAGTTCTAGTTTTAGATTTTTGAGAAACCTCCATACTGTTTTCCACAGTGGCGGCACCAATTCACATTCCCACCAACAGTGTATGAGGGAGGCTTCCCTTTTCTCCACATCCTCGCCAACATTTGTTACTTGTATTCTTTTTGATGATAGTCACTCTGGCAGGTGTGAGGTGATATCTTATTGTGGTTTTGATTTTCAGACTCACAGATATAGAGAACAAACTAGTGGTTACCAGTGGGGTGAGGGGAAGGAGAAGGGGCAACATAGGGGTAAGGGATTAAGAGGTACAAACTACTAGGTATAAAATAAGCTACAAGGATATATTGTACAACACAGAAAATATAGCCAATATTTTATAATAACTATAAATGGAGTATAACCTTTAAAAATTGTGAATCACTATACTGTATACCTGTAACTTATATAATATTGTACAGCAACTATACTTCAATTAAAAAATTGTTTTTAAAGTGAAGGGGAAATAAAGAATTTCTCAGACAACCAAAAATTGAGGGAATTTGTTGCCAGTGATCTGCCTTGCAAGAAAGGTTAAAAGAAGTTCTTTAGCAAGAAGGAAAATAATATAAGCTGGAAAAGGTGGGAAGTAGTACATCAGCCAGCTATTGTCTCAATAATCTTATGTAACAAACCACCCCCAAACTACATGGTTTAAAACAACAATCATCCATTCTTGCTTACATGTCTGTAGGTCACCTGGGCACCAAGTGATCTCATCTTGGCTTGGCTGAGCTTGGGTCCAAGCTGCAACTAGGGCCCAGGTGTGTTCCATGTGTCTCTCATCTTTTGGACCAGCAGACTAACTGGGGTGTGTTTTTCTCATGGCAATGTCAGAATCATGTGAGGCAAGCACACTGCAGAGCACATTTCACACTTCTGCTCTTAAAACACCCACTCACATTCCATTGGCCAAAGCAAGTCATATGGCTGAACCCAATGCCAAAGAGCAAGAGATAAATTCTCCCCACGACAAGGACACGTCTAACGGTACCACAGATGAGTAAAGATTTGGGTCCAAAATTCAATCTAATTCAAGTTACCTTACCTATTTCGTTTTATAGAGCTAGTGAAACCTGAAGCCAACACTGAAGATGAATCTAGTTATGAATTTAGATGTGAAAAATCCTTTAAAATTAGTAAATTAAAACCAGCAATGATATTCCTAAAATCACCTTTCACAACCAAGTCTGATTTATCCCAGAATTTCAAAGATTACTTGTATGTAAGGAACCCAATAACATAATGCACTCTATCAGAAGGAACAATTAAAGAAAAGAGAGAGATAACCTCAATCAATGCAGAAAAGACAATAAAATTTGACACTCATTACTAATTTATATAAACTCTTTAAAAATCAGGAATAGGAGAATATTCACTGACTTGAAGAATACTTATCTTAAAACAATAGAATTGTATTTATGGGGACACGATAGATGTCCTATAAAATTAAGAGCAACATAAGCATTTTTATTCAGTATCTTTCTGCTCCAGGCAATAAAATATGTAAACAGAGATAAGAGGTCTAACTATTAGAAAGGAGAAGATGAAATCATCATTATTTACAGATGATACAATTATATACCTAGAAAACAAAAAAGCATCAACTGAAAAGCTCTTAGGATAAATGAGCAGTCAAATACAAGATAAATATTTGAAAATCAATTTCTCCCATATGCTAGCAATAACCAGTTATAAGATATAATAGAAAATTCTATTTACAATAGCAGTAAAAGCATAAAGTATTTAGCAGTAACCATAAAAAGAATTATACAGAAAGTATATGTGAATGCTACAAACTTTTATTCATAGATACAGAGCACTGGAGAAACAGAAAGTTATACCATGCCCAAGAATGGGAAGATGAAATGTTGTGAAGATATGAATTCTTCCCAAATTACTATATGGGTTTAATACAGTTCCATTCAAAAGACAAAATGGGTTCGACCAACTTGAGAAGTAATTCTAGAGTTCATCAGAAAGAATAAAATTTTGAGTATAGATAGGATATTTTGAGAAAAGTGAGGTAATGAAGGGGCACTAGCCCCATCCAATAACACAACTTATTGCACAGTAATAATTTAAAAAGTGTCACTGTAAATGTATTTGACAGACACCTCAAATGAACATGATAAACAACTTGGAAACAGACTTTAATTATAAGAACTTACATATAAGATGTTGCATTAACGTATAAGTCCCATTAACATGTAAGTTGCATTTGGTTGCATATAAGAGAAACCTGACTCTTGGTGTTTAACTGCTGCCTGAGGGCATTGCTTCTCTCATGAAACAAGATGGCCAGAGGTGGACAGGTCAAGGATGATGCACCTACGTCAGGAGTAGAGTTTCTTCCTTCTTCCTCTGCCCTGCCTGGTGTGATCTTGTACCCTGAGGTTGCAAAAATGGCCACTCCACCTCGAGATATCCCATCCACATTACAGACAGAGTAAAGAAGGAAGAAAGGAAAGGAGGGAGGGAAGGGGGGCGAAGGGAAGGAGGGAAGGAGAGAAGAAAGAAGGAAGGAACAATACCTATATCAGTATCTGTACCGAGAAACAGGTCCCCCTAGAAGTTTCCAGCAGACATCCACTTATATCCCATTGACCAATGGAGTCATGCTGTTGCCCCAAACTGTGAGGGAAGCTGAGAGAAATACTTTTTAAAAATAGGTGGGCACAATACTTTCCCAAATAAAATTAAGATTCTGTTGATAAGAAATGTTGTGTTGCTATTTACAATTGCCAAGACATGCAAGCAACCTAAGCGCCCATTGATAGATGAATGGATAAAGAAGATGTGGTACATACATACAATGGAATATTACTCAGTCATAAAAAAGAACAAAACAATGCCCTTTGCGGCAACACGGATGGAACTAGAGATTATCATATTAAGCAAAGTAAGTCAGAAAGAGAAAGACAAATATCACATGATATCACTTATATGTGGAATCTAAAATACGACGCAAATGAACTTATCTATGAAACAGAAAAAAACTCACAGACGTAGAGAACAGACTTGTGGTTGCCAAGGGGGAGAGCTGTTGGAGAGGGTTGGATTGGGAATTTTGGATTGGTAGATGCAAACTATTATATATGTGATGGATAAACAACAAGGTTCTACTTGTATAGCACAGGGAACTATATTCAATATCCTGTGATAAACCACAATGGAAAACACTATGAAAAAGTATATCTAGATCTATATATATATCTGAATCACTTTGCTGTCCAGCAGAAATTAACACAACATTGTAAATCCACTAGACTTCAGAAAAATTTTAAAAAAAATGTTGTGTTGTAGATAAGCAGCAACGTCTGCCACAGAAAACATCCAGATGGTTGTGAGATGGAAGGATAGGAAGGAACAAGTATTTGGCTAATGAGGTTAGAGAAATTGTCTAATATGTTTGCATTAAAAAAAAAGAGAATACTCCACTTAAATCTTTATCTTATACCAAATACCAATATAATGTCCATATGATTTATAGAATTAAAAGTAGGAAAACTAGAATATATATGCAAATAAAGAGCATACTTAACCTCACTGAAAGGACTTTCCAAGCATAAGCAAAGGAATAAGTATCAAAGGAACATATTGATAAATTTCACTAGAGTCAGATAATTCAATTCTATAAGTTAAAAATCCCATTGACAAAATTAAAAGGCAAACAACAAACTAAGGAAAGAATCAGAAAGGCTTACTATCCTTATGATATGTTATGATATGGATTCATTAGGGGAAAATTAAGACCCCCAATAAAAAAAAATTGGACCTGAGCCCATAATTCATGAATGACAAGACACTTCATAAGATCACAGGAAACAATGTGCTATTTTGAATAAACTGATAACAATTCTGAAGTATCCCAGTCATTTATTTTTTTCTAGCAAAAATATAATCACACTTGTAGAACACTAGGAAAATGCAGAATAGTATGAAGAGGAAAACAAAAATCACTAAGCTTTAACAACTGAGAGATGATAGCTTTTTGGTACGTGTCATTACACAGTTCTTTTTCCCTCACAAATACCTTTTCATTAGTTCACTTTTCTCTATTGTCTTGTCTTGTGTTTATCTTTCTTTTTCTGATTGCCTCACAGGTCACTGTACTTTTGTCAGTTATTCCCCTAGTTACTGCTCCCCTCAAAATTAGCCTTCCACTGGGGAGGCTGGATATTGGGTAAGCAAGAGCCATGTTGTCCACAGGAAGTACCACGTGGCTCCAACCTGACTGTGAAGGAGGGTATGAAATATAGAGACGCCCATGACATTGATATGCACTTACTGCCACTATGCCGTAAGTATGTTGAAACCTAGCACTTTACGGTTTTACTTTTATAGTTTCCATTCATTATGAATGGGAAATGGTAAAAGTAAAACCCTGGAGAGTTTCACTCCCACTGGACTTACCCATACACAGGTAATAATGATAAATTTGGTACAAAATACAAAAATCAACGTCCTAAGCACTGGAAAGTGAATAAGTGGCTGGCTAATTGCCCCAATGCCACTTGTTGAATCATTTTTGAACTATTGGGGTCCATTTTTAGACTCTAGTCTCTTCTATTATCTTGTGTGTCTATTTATGCATTGACCCCAAACTGCTGTAAGACTGTAGATTTAAAATGCATTTTTAATGTAAGGTAGGACAAATGTGTCAGTTATATACTGGTGTATAATAAACAACCCAGAAACTAATGGCTTCAAACAAACACCAACTTATTTCTTCACGACTATTAAAATTAACAGGCATATTTTGCTGAATAGATTCTGAAATTAATCAATATCTTTACCCTACTGCCAAACAATACAAGGAACTTAAAATACTAACTCAGATAACCCCTCCTGACTCACATGTTATTTTTATCCAGCATTTTCTTCTATCCTTTTGTAATCCTCCCACATCTGATATTATTCTTTCTATTGTTTTATATAATAAATATTTATTTAGATATACCCATATGTTCACCATTTCCTTTGCTCATAATTCCTACCTACATCTCAAACTTTTCTCTTACAGTCATTTTTCTTCTTTTTGGAATACTTTTTTTTTTTTTTTTGCAGTACGTGGGCCTCTCACTGTTGTGGCCTCTCCCGTTGCGGAGCACAGGCTCCGGACGCGCAGGCTCAGCGGCCATGGCTCACGGGTCCAGCCACTCCGCGGCATGTGGGATCTTCCCGGACCGGGGCACGAACCCTGCATCGGCAGGCGGACTCTCAACCACTGCACCACCAGGGAAGCCCACAGGTAATGTCTTTTAAGGTAGATAATAAAAAATACCTATAGAGGTTTTTTGTTTTGCTTTTAACAGTAGATTTACCTGCCTCTATATTTGGCTTAAGCCCAAAGAGTCTTTCATAGTGACTAGAGGGATTATCTCAGGATTAAAAACTGGCATTAAAGACTCATACAGACAATCAAGTGTTGACTCAACTAAGTCACAGTTGTCTATGGAATTTAAGATGTGAATTGCATTGGCATTGAGACTAAGTTAATAGAAGAGAGTTCTCTTAACCTGCACAGTTCTTCTCTTCTCTCTAAAACATTTCCTCTCACACCTCCAACTGCTAAATGTATTTCTAGAATTCCAGGAGTAATTGTCAAGAATGTACAATTTACCCTTGCTTCACCTTTTTATATGCATAAACCATCATGCTAACTTTGACCAGTACACAATCTCCTTTTATATCATTAATTTATTCATGAATTCATTAAACATTTACTGAGCAAAGGCAGTGCCAGGCAATGTTCTAGACACCAGGGCTGTGGTGACAACCACCACAGACCCTGCCCCTGCCCTCGTGGAATTTACGATCTCACAGGGAAAAGAGAACTTGACCGTGTTACTGCAATTTTTGGTAGGTGCTTGGCAGTCAAAGTCCCGGGCGCTGGGGTTGGGGGGCAGGTCAAGGAAGGCCTCCTTAAGAATATAACATTTATGCTGAAACTTAAGGATGGGCAGGAGCTGACCAGGCTGGGTTATGCGTATGAAGGTTATTGCAAGGAGAAACAAGAACTCGGTGGTGTGTGTGTGTGTGTGTGTGTGTGTGTGTGTGTGTGTGTGTGGAGGTGGATGTTAAATAGGAGTCCCGGTTTCCTCGCTGCAAGCCCTCTGTATTAAAATGTTTTTTAAAATGAAAAACATCTTCTTAAGGGAGAAGACTAGGAAGGAAGGAAAGGAAAGGAGAGATTGAAGGGTGAAGGGAGGTAGGAAGACAGAAAGAGGAAGGAGGGAAGGAAAGAAGGAAGGAAGAAGAGCAAGAGAGAGAGAGAGGGAAAAAGAAGGATAAATGCCAACAACACCCTCCCTTCCTTAGTGTTCTTGCCATCAGATTTTTTTTTTTTTTTGCAGTACGCGGGCCTCTCACTGTTGTGGCCTCCCCCATTGCGGAGCACAGGCTCGGGACACGCAGGCTCAGTGGCCATGGCTCACGGCTCACGCTCCGCGGCATGTGGGATCTTCCCGGACCGGGGCACGAACCCGCGTCCCCTGCATCGGCAGGCGGACTCTCAACTACTGCACCACCAGGGAAGCCCTTGCCATCAGATTTAACTGTGTGCCTTTGGCCAGGGGACCAGACTTCTCTGAGCCTCAATTTTCCTCTCAAAATATCGGAGCAGCTCATGTTACACCCTCCAGGGCTGTCATGAGCATGCAACATGAGCGAGTTTGTGAAAGCATCTTATAGCTGAGGTTGGATCACCTCCATGTGCAGGAGTGTTTTTATTTTATGGCTATTTACATTTGTTAACCCGATGTCCATGAAGAACTACTTGGGAACTACAGCCAGAGAGTTGGCAATCTAAGCCTCCCAGAGGCCAAAAATCCAGGGATCTGGGCCCAGCTGAGGGAGACACCCTGCCCAGGGCCCCCTGTCCCCCCAACCCCACCCACGGCATTTGCGGGCTTTCCTTCGCTCCTGTATATGAATGAGGTGACCTTTCAGCTGCCCTTTGTCTTGGAAAAAAATTAATTCTCATTTGCATTACCTCATCTAAATGTCACCCACCGATATTTTGTTAGACATTAGCAGCACTGGCAGGGAGGGCCGCGGGGTAATTGTGTTCTGCCTGGTGCTGGGATTTACATAATTTCAGACAGCAATTAAAGAATCCTGGGGAATTTTTTTTCTCTCTTCCAACCTCTCCTACAAAGAAAGTGTTCGTTTACATTAAGCACTCAGCTCCTCGCTGTTCATTTGCATAAAATTAAAGGTTTTTGTGTTCCCGAACAGCAGGGTAACATTTAAAATTCCGTTTTAGAAAGCTCACCTTACAATAATAAAATGTTAATATCATTTCATAGGCAATGCAAGGTTGCCAGATGCCTTTCACTTCCAACTTGGATCCATTGCTAACTGTTTTCTCTCCCTCCCTTTCTCTCTCTCCTCCTCTCTTAGGCTTTGTCCATCCTTATCCTTCCCCCGAGTCTTCTCCTCGGCCTGACCCGACCTTCCTATCTTTTTGATCTCTCCCTTTTCTCTTTCCCCCTTGTTCATTTTCTAAATGGAATCCAAATGTCCTCAACGCTCACCAGCCCAAAGCCATGAAACAAAGTCAAGTTTCCCCATCATCTCGTGAATAATAACTCTAAGCTCAGCTGCCAGGTCCCCAGGAGGTCCTGTTTCTACACTGACCTCCTAGTCACCACCCACCCAGTTCCACATCCCATATGTCCCCTAGTCCCCGAAGCCAGAGTCAGTCCTGGTTACTCTCGCCTCCTCCGGGAAGCCCATGTGCTGCCCCGGTCACCATGGATGTCCGCATGCCTCACGAATGGTCACTCCTCACCATCACCGCAGCACCCAGATGTGGCCCGGGCCCCAAGCCCACTCATTCTTTCTCCATGGCAAATGGCATTGAGGTGGTTGTGTGAGAAGATGCTGTCAGCAAGGACCCCTGCCCAGAACCCCTCTCCCCTCTCACTGCCCAGTCCTGGGGCTGAATCTAGGCTACCAGACAGGCTCCCTGACCCTGTTCCCAGGAAAAGCCTCCCCTCAGGTCCTGTTGGCTTTGTCTGCCACCTGGACCCCTTCAGTCCACCCCAGTCCATCAGACATAGTTTAAGAACCTCAAAATTCCAAGGGGAGAGACAAGAGGTGTCCCTGATTCTTCTTTCCTGTGAGTATCCAGGAACAGTGTCAATTTTGTTTACTTGGAGGGACAATGTCCTCATCTCATTCACCAGTTGTCTAACCCCAGCTGGTATTGGTTGTCAGGTGTAGGCATAAGGCATAGACAAAGGGTCTTGGCCAGAAATATGAAGGGAGAACCAGTTTTCTCACATGAAGAAGAGATTACCAGCTGGAGGGAGGAGAGAAGAGAGAGGGACGGAGGCCTATGGGCCAGAGTGGAAGGGGATGGGCTTCATCAATAGTGGAAAGACAAAGGGAGCCCAGCAAGGCAGCTGTGTGGGGTAAGGTGAGGTTTCTCATACTCTAGGCACCATCCAGAAGGAGGCAAGGGTGGGAGTGAAAACCATGGGGTTTTCCTTTCCCTTCCACATAGCCCATGGATTGAGAGGTCAGGATCAGGAATGACCCAGACATGCAGAAAAAAGCAAAGCAAAGAAAGAAAAAAGACAGTTTTGTTTATTGAATACTACCATTTTAGAACTGATATTCATATGCACAACAAATAGATAAGTTTTTAATGTGAAAGAGGCTCTAAGGGATAAGGAGGCATTGAGTGGTGGTGGGTTCATTCATCCCAGCAGAGGGATAAGCATGTGCAAAGGTTCTGAGGAGGGAAGAAGTGTAGTTTGCTGAAGGTTGGGCAAATTGAGCACAGAAAGCTAAGGACGAGGCATGCAAAAAACCAAGAAAGTAGGACCCATACACAGGGAGAAAAAGCAATTAATAGAAACTGTCCCTGTGGAAACCCAGACATTGGACTTACTAGACAAAGAATTCCAATCAGCTATTTTAGATATGGCCAAAGAGCTCAAGGAAACCATGTCCAAAGAACTAAAGGAAATCATGAGAATATCTTACCAAGTGGAAAATACCAGTGAAGACACAAAAAGGAATCAAATAGAAATTCTGGAGTTGAAAAGTATTATAACTGAAATGAAAAACTCAGTACAGGGGATCAATAGCAGATCTGAGCAGGCAAAAGCAAGAATCAGCAAATCTGAAGATAGGTCAATTGAGATTATTCATTCTGAGGAAAAGAAAGAAAAGAGAATGACGATAAATGACGAGAGCTTAGGAGATGTGTGAGACACCATCAAGAATACCCACATATGCATAAAGGAGTCCAGAAGGAGAGGAGAAAGACATAAGGGCAGAAAAAGTATTTGAAGAAATAATGGCTAAAAACTTCCTCAATCTAATGAAAAACATGAATCTACACATCCAAGAACTCACAAAACTTCAATTTGGATAAAGCCAAAGAGATCCACACATGTGTATGTATATATACACACACACACACACACACACACACACACACACACACACACAATGGAATATTACTCAGCCATAAAAAAGAACGAAATAACGCCATTTGCAGCAACATGGTTGGAACTAGACATTATCATACTAACTGAAGTAAGCCAGAAAGAGAAAGACAAATACCATATGATATTACTTATATATAGAATCTCAAATATGACACAAATGAACTTTTATGAAACAGAAACAGACTCACAGACATAGAGAACAGACTTGTGGTTGCCAAGGGGGAGGAGGGTGGAGGAGGGATAGAGTGGGAATTTGGGGTTAGCAGATGCAAACTATTATACATAGAATGGATAAACAACAAAGCCCTATTGTATAGCACAGGGAACTATATTCAATATCCTGTAATAAACCATAATGGAAAAGAATATTAAAAAAAGAATATATATATATATATATATATGAATCACTTTGCTGTACAGCAGAAATTAACACAACACTGTAAATCAACTACACTTAAAAAAAACAACAACGAAGAGATCCACACAGAGACACATAATCAAACCGTAGAAAGACAAAGACAAAGGGAGAATCCTGAGAGCAGCAAGAGAGAAGTGACTACTCACATACACCGGATCCTCAATAACATTAACAGTCATTTCTCATTAGAAACCATGGAAGTCAGAAGGCAGTGGGATGAAGTATTTAAAGTTCTGAGGAAACAAATATCAGCCAAGAATTCTATATTCAGCAAAACTACGCTTCAAAACTGAAGGAGAAGTTAAGAATACCAAGGCCGTTCAATGGGTGAGAGAATGATTCCTCCAACAAATGGTATTGGGACAACAGCAAAAGAATGAAATTAGGCCCTTAATTCACACTACACAGGCATACCTCATTTTATTGCACTTTGCTTTATCGGGCTTCACAGATATTGGGCTTTTTACAAATTGAGGGTTTGTGGCAAGCCTGCATCAATCAAGTCTACTGGCACCATCTTTTTCCACAGCATTTGCACACTTCGTGTCTCTGTGTCACATCTTGGTGATTCTTGCAATATTTCAAACTTTTTCATTATTATTGTATGTTATGGTGATCAATGATGAGTGATCTTTGATGTTACTGTTGCAAAAAGATTATGATTTGCTGAAGGCTCAGATGATAATAATTTTTAGCTACAAAGTATTTCAAGTTATGGTATGCACATTGTTTTTTCAGACACAATGCTATTAACACACTTAACAGACTGTAAGTATAGTGTAAATATAACTTTTACATGCACTGGAAAACCAAAAAATTCATATGCCTTGCTTTACTGTGATATTTGCTTTATTGTTGTGGTCTGCAATACCTTTGAGGTATGCCTGTATATGAAAATTAACTCAAAATACGTTAAAGATCTAAATGTAATAGCTAAAGTGACAAAACTCTTAGAAGAAAATATTGATGTAAATCGTCAAGACTTCATGGATTAGGCAATGGTTTCTTAAATATGACACAAAAGCACAAAGAAAAGAAAAAATAGATAACCTGGACCTCACCAAAATTAAAAAATTTTTGTGCATCAAAGGACATTATCAAGAAAGTGAAAAGAAAACCCACAGAATGGGGGAAAATATTTACACATCATATATCTGAAAGAGGTTTAGTGTCCAGAATACATAAAGAACTCTCATAATTCAACAAACAAAAAGATGAAAATCCAATTAAAAAATAGGGAAAGGACTTGAATAGATATTTCTCCAAAAAAGATAAACAAATGGCCAATAAGCCCAGGAAAAGATACTCAACATCATTAATCACTGGGGAGATGAAAATCAAAACTCCAGTGAGGGGTTCCCAGGTGGCGCAGTGGTTGGGAATCCGCCTGCCAATGCAAGGAACAAGCGTTCGAGCCCTGGTCCGGGAAGATCCCACATGCCAAGGAGCTACTGGGCCCGTGCACCACAGCTACTGAGCCTGCGCTCTAGAGCCCATGCTCCACAACAAGAGAGCCCACCGCAATGAGAAGCCCACTCGCCGCAACTAGAGAAAGCCCACTCGCAGTAATGAAGACCCACCGCAGCCAAAAATAAAAAATATATATAAATAAATAATTAAAAAAAAAAAACACTCCAGTGAGATACCACTTCACACTCACTGGGATGGCTATAATGATATTTTTTTTAACAGAAAATAACAAGTGCTGGCAAGAACATGGAGTAAGTAGAACTCCATTACATTGCGAGTGGGAATGAAAAATGGTACAGCCACTGTGGAAAAAAGTTTGTCAGTTCTTAAAAAAATTAAGCATAGAGTTACCATGTGACCCAGCAGTTCCACTTTTAGGTGTGAGCCAAAGAGAAACTGAAAACATATGTTCACACACAAATGTATACACAAATGTTCACAGTAGCAATATTCATAATGGCCAAAGGTAAAAACAACCCAAATATCCATCAACTGACATTCAGATAAACAAATTGTGGTGCATCCATACAATAGAATGTTATTCAGCCATAAAAAGGAATGCAGGGCTTCCCTGGTGGCACAGTGGTTGGGAGCCCGCCTGCCGATGCAGGGGACGCGGGTTCGTGCCCTGGTCCGGGAAGATCCCACATGCCGCGGAGCGGCTGGGCCCGTGAGCCATGGCTGCTGAGCCTGCGCGTCCGGAGCCTGTGCTCCGCAACGGGAGAGGCCACAGCAGTGAGAGGCCCGCGTACCAAAAAACAAAACAAAAAACAACAAAAAAAGGAATGGAATACTGATACATGCTACAACTGGGATGAACCTTGAAAACATTATGCTATGTGTAAGGACCCAGAACCAAAAAACCACGTATTGTATGATTCCATTTATATGAAATGTTCAGAAAAGAAAATCCATATAGACAGTAAACAGAATAGTGGTTGCCAGGATCTGGGGGGAGGGAGAATGGGGAGTGACTGCTTAATGGATACAGTGTTTCTTTTGGAGGTGATGAAAATGTTCTGGAACCAGATAGTGGGGATGGTTGTACAACATGGTGAATATATTTAAAACCCCTTTAAAATGGTTTAAACCATTTAGAGAGACAGAGAGCACAATGATATAATAAGGCAAATGAGGCAAAATAAGAATGGGTAAATCAGAGCAAAAGGTATATAGGTATTCTTTGTATTATTCTTGCAATTTTTCTATAAATGTGAAATTATATATATATATGTTTTTTTAAAAATAAATTTATTTATTTATTTTTGGCTGCGTTGGGTCTTCGCTGCTGCGTGCAGGCTTTCTCTAGTTACAGCGAGCGGGGGCTACTGTTCGTTGCGGTGCTCGGGCTTCTCATTGTGGTGGCTTGTCTCTGTTGTGGAGCACAGGCTCTAGGCGTGCAGGCTTCAGTAGTTGTGGCACACAGGCTCAGTAGTTGTGGCGCGTGGGCTTAGTTGCTGCGCGGCATGTGGGATATTCCGGACCAGGGCTCGAACCCTGCATTGGCAGGCAGATTCTTAACCACTGCACCACCAGGGAAGTCCAAAATTACATTTTAAAATAAAGGCTTGAAGTGATAAACAAATGTACAACTAAATAAATGAAATGACCATCAGGAGGGGTCTGGGGCCTGGGAGAAATATGTGGCTCTGTGTATCTGGGCAGAAAGAAATCAGAATGAAATGCAGAAGAGAGAATGGGGTGAGTGAGGCAGGAGACCCTGGTGAGCCTGGGCCCAGTTACTACCCTGTGAAATGGGTACAGTAGTACAAACATCCCAGAGTTTGTGAGAGGATTCAGTGAGATACAGCAGATGCAGTGCTAGACCCGGGGCCCGGCAAGTGGTTAAGAGCTCAATAAATAAAGATAGTCATTATCACAGTTACGTAATTCTTATACAGCACTTAGACATGTCCAGCACTATTCTGAGCATTTTACAAGTACCAGTTCATTTAACCATCATCAAAAAACCTTATGAGGAAGGAACTACTATTATAAACATCCCCATTTTATGATGAGGAAACACAGACACAGAGAAATTAACAACTTGTCCAAGGTTGCAGAGCTTGTAAGTGGTGGGACCAGGATTTGAGTCCAGCCAGTATGGTTCAAGAGGCGTTTATACAATGTACTGATGCTTCCCTAAATGACTGTACAGGCTTGAGGGTTATTATAGCTTTATAGTCAGAATTACATTCGGCTAGCCACCCAAACTCCTCAAATCTTCAATTTCAGAATCCCATGCTATAGTCTCTGAGCTCTCATGTCTCTGTTCAGGGGGGAAAAGAGTACTGAGCAGGGAAACTGAAGCAGAGGGCATCTCATGGTGATGCAGCCTAGGTGGGCTGAAGGCTGAGACCCTGCTGGGAATGTGCAGGCCAGCGCGTCTCACCAGATGCACTGGGAGCTTGAAGGGTGATCATTGTTCCCCAGACTGGTTAGGGTAAGATAAGGGGTGGGGAAAGGCAGGATAGTGCTATGGCTGGCCTGGGTGGGCTGCGCTAGCTGGGTGCGATGGTCTGAATGTATGTGTCCCTGCAAAATTCATATGTTGAAACCTAGCCCCCAAGGTGATGGCATTAGGAGGTGGAGCCTTTGGGAGGTGATTAGGTCATGAGGATAGTGCCCTCATGAATGGGATTAGTGCCCTTATATTAATAAGAGCAGCCCAAGAAATTTCCCTTGCTTCTTCTACCATGTGAGAATACATGGAGAGGCTGGCAGTCTACAACCCGGAAGAGGGCCTTCTCCAGAGCCCGACCATGCTGGCACTCTGATCTTGGACTTCCAGCCTCTAGAACTGTCTGCTGTTTACAAGCCACCCAGTCTATACTGTTCTGTTAGAGCAGCCGGAAGGGACGAAGACAGTGGGCTAGCCTGAGTTGGGCTGGGCTGGCTAAGCTGGTGGGCTGGGAGGTCAAGGGCTGACACAACCTGAACATAACAGTCACCATTTTTTGAGCATTTACTCAATGTCCAGATCCACATTAAGAGCTTTAGCCGCATCATCTCCTTTAATCTCTCAACAGCCCTTTGGGGAGGCATTATGATGCCCATTTTACAACTGAGAAAGCTGAGGCTCAGGCCGATTACCTGGCTTGCCCAGAGTCCCCAGGTGCACAATAGGCCAACTGGGACGGACTCAGGCTCCTTCCTGCTCCCCTGCCCAGGCCAGCACCGAGCCAACACATGGCTGGCTAATCCACTAACCACGAGCTGATGGAGTGTTTGATGGGAGGTTACTCAGGGCATCAGATCTCCTGGCCTCAGCCCAGGGCTCTCCCCTGGAAGTCCCCACGGAGGTTGGCAAGGCCTGAGGGTGACACAAAGGCCAGGGAACCCTGCAGAAGCTGCCCCTTCGCCCTGGCATGGCTGCAGAATGGCGAGGCGGGGGTAGGGTGGGGGGACTTCTCCGCCCCTCGGTGGAGGGCGGCAGCCTCGCTTCTGCTCTCACCTAGCTAATGCTGGGGTGGGGCTGGCTGGGCCCTGCCCCTGATCAGCTGCCGTGCACCTGCTCTTGGTGGCCCCTCACACCTTCTGGCTCAGAGCAAACGGTCCCCTCATTAGCCTTTTAAGTGCTCCTTTTAGCCACATGGTTCTGGGGAGCAAGTGTGCATGTGGAATGCACAGGGGTTTATTACGTTTGCAGGAATAACACTTAGGTAGACAAAAGAGGCGAGCAGCCCAGGGAAGGGACTTGAAGGCCCAGGGAGGGCTGTCAGCAGCCCGGCCCGCCCAGCCCCTTCCCGGCCCGGGCAAGCCTGCCTCCTACCCACGGCTAAGCTCTCGCCCAGGGACATTGCCTTTGCATAAAGGCCTTTCCCATTCCCTTTCCTAGATGTCCCTGCCTTTGCTGGCCTCTGCCAAACACTGCCCCTGAGGCCCCAGCCCTGAGGGGTCAGTCATGTTAGCCGATGCCAAGGTCCAGGGCCATGTGCCCCCAGCAAGGGCATAACGGTGCTGCTCCAGGGGCAGCATTCAGCCTGCAGAACGCTGGGCACCCCCAGGCCCTACTTCCCATCACATCAGCCGATTCTCAGACTTGAAACCTGCCTGTAAGGCCCACTGACATGTGTGCGGGGTCAGGCTCACATCTTTCAAGCAAGACACTTTCTCTTCCTCCAAACACAGCCCAGGCAACAGCACCGCAAATCTGGTTTTCACTGCTTCTCAGTCAAGTAGCCTCCACCGACCCCTCAGTGATCCTCACCCAGAAGCCACAGAATCCTTCCCTCCTCTCTTCCATCAAGACCCCAAAACCAAGGGACTGGATGCCACATTTACTGATGGTCGAGTTTCACAAAAGCTTCTCCAAAATTGGCTCCTAGACCACCTGAAAGAGAGCTCCCAAGGGCCAAAGCTGGAAGAATCTGAGCAACAAAATAAAGTAGTATTGGATTATAACCCAAAGTATACAGTAAATATCCATGAGTCCATTCTGATATAAATAAATGATTGAATTAATAAATAAATGGGGGAGAAGAGACAAATCTCCCATAGAGAAAAATTCCAAACAATTTTTATAGATACCCCGCCCTCAAGGAGGTGGAGCAAAACTCCCCCCTCCTTAGGTGTGGGCTGTGCAGAGTGACTTCCTTCCCAAGGGGACAGTGTGGGAAGGGGGAAGAAGGGTAACTGCAATGGAGAAACCTGACAGTCACCCCCCAGCCAGGTGACCAAGGTCAACATCAACATTGATCAGTCACGTTGACAGTATGTACCCTCGATAGGATGTGATGCAAAAATGGCACTTGACCTCCAAGCTCTTCCTCTCCAAAACCCATAACCCCAGTCTAACTATGAGGAAAACACCTGACAAATCCCAAGAGAGGGACATTCTGCACAATACCTGAGCAGCACTTCTCCAAACTGTCAAGGTCGTCAGAACCAAGGAAAATCTGAGAAACTGTCAAAGCCGAAAGAAACCTAAAGAGACACAACAACTAAATGTAATGTGGGATCCTGGAACAGGCAAAAGGGCATCATGTACAAACCAAGGAAGTCTGAATGAAGCATGGACTTCAGTTAATAATTGTGGATCAATATTGGTTCGTTAATTGTGACAAATATACCATATTAATGTAGGATGCTAATAATAGGGGGAACTGGGTATGCGGTATGTGGGAACTCTCAGTACCCTCTCCTCAATTTTTCTGTGAATCTAAGACTATTCTAAACAAAACATTTACTAGAAACATGATTGGAGGCCTCTGGGCCCTCTGTGAGCTGGTTCCCCTCCCCCCTCCATCCCTGCTTCCCAGCTCCATTGAAAGCGCTCATAATAACTCTCCACCGACACCTTCCTTGCCAGTCCGTGGAGCCCTTCTGTTCACCTTCATGATCTTCTGTGTTTGACTCTGCTCCCAGCTCATGCCTTTCTGACTGCCCTCCTCTCTAGATTCGGCCATGTCACGGACTGCTCCTGGGCCGCTTACTACTATTGTGGCCGTCACTCCTGTGCATCCTTTTCTGGCCTCCACGCCACACCTGTCCCATAGTCCTCCAGGGATACCTCCCGGCCCCTCTTCTCCCACATTCTCCCTGGTGAGTCAGGTGACTAAGGTCAGCATCAACAGTGATCAGTCATTGGAGGCTGGGGTCCTAGGTGTGCCTCTCCAGCAGACATGGCTTCATGGCGACTCAGAGCTGTGTGTCCTTCTACTTCGTCTGGGCATCTCCATGTGCAGGTCAGCTGTGCATCTCATCAACTGTTCCAAACTTAAGTGTTCACCTCCCCCTAAGCCCTTGTCCCTCTTCCTCCGCCTCAGTGAGTGGCATCACCAACTGCCTGGAGGCATGAGGCTGAATCCTGTAGGTGGTCCTGGGCCCTTTCCACCCTTCATCTGTGACACCCCATCTGCTCCTGGATCCTTGGAAGCTAGCTCCTCAATGCTGGCTTCAGGTGCTTTATCTACCTCTGTGTCACCACCCTGCTGTTGCCACTTCCTTCATCTGCCTGGGTGTCTGCTCCAGCCTCCCCACTGTCTCCTTGACCTGACCTTCTTCCATTCAAACCATTCTCTACACAGCAGCCAGGGTGGTGATTGTAAACTGCCCATCTGACCCCGTGGCCACCTGCCTGCAGTGCTAGCGGGTCTCAAACGCCTCAATTTGGCACTGCTGCTTTCTCCTTTCTCTCCATCCTCACCTCCTACCTCTACCTTAACACCATCTCCACTCCTGCACAACTGACCCACTCATCACTGGCCCACACTGTGCCCCTGGTCTGGAACACCCTTCGCTCCCTTGTTCTCTGGCTAACGACTGACAATCCTTCAGAACTCAGGGTGGGGATGGGGCAGCTTTGCCGGGAAACTTCTCTTACCTGCTGGCTGGCCTGGTGCCTCCTCTGTCCCCAGAACGCCATGTACTTCCCCTGCTAGAGAACCTGCCCCACTAAGCAGATACCATCTGCTCACAGCCCGCGAGCACCTCTGCCTCATTCCCTCCCAGCCCGCGAGCACCTCTCCCTCATTCCCTCCCGGCCCGCGACCACCTCTCCCTCATTCCCTCCCAGCCCGCGAGCACCTCTCCCTCATTCCCTCCCAGCCCGCGAGCACCTCCAAGGCAAAGACGGTATCCCATGAATCACTTTACCTCCAGGGCTCGCTGGCGATGCTCAGTAAAAGTTATGATAACAGCGAATATTTACGAAGCACCTACTATGCACCAGACACAATGCCAAGCACTTGACATGCATTTTCTCATATTTATCTTTCACAGTAACGAATGAGGGTAGGTGCTTTTATTATTGCTCTTTATCAAAGAGGAAACTGAGATACAGATGACACACAGCTTAGGGTCACACAGCTAAAGTCATAGAGCTGAATTGGGAATCAAATAACCACATTGTTAGTTTGTTTCCTTTCTCTTCTCCTCGTAGCAATTAAGTGACCCACGCCAACAGGTAGCATCCATAACATTGTTTTATGGTTCACAGCATTCCGTCTGATGCAGCGTAATTTGCTTAACTGATCCTGTTATTAGTATATGTCCAATTGTCTGAGTCTATTTTTTCAAATAGTTAACCAATTATCCCAGCACTATTTTAAAATAATTCATGTTTTTTTCCTTCTAATTCAAAAATGCCATCTTTAGCATATAATAAATAGTCATATATACTTGAGTTATTTTCCTACGTTGGCTCATTTATTTGTGCTAATTCATACAGTTGTGAATGGTTATACCTTTACGATACATTTTCATTCATGCACTCAGTCACTTACTTATTCAACAAATATGTATCGAGTAGGTCTGTGGACCACATGCTGTTCTAGAAGCAATAGTGGACAATTGTGGAAGCAGTGGGCAACATTACCCCCATGGTACTTGCATTTTAATACCTGACCTTGGAAGTGGTTCCCACCTCCATCAATTTTATTTACTAAGTTGTTCTTAGGCACTCTTGCTTATTTATAACTCCCAGTGAACTGATGCTGGCAAGTAATAAAATACATTTGGGGTTTAATTGGCACTGAATTAAATGTATGGATTAATCTTAATGGAATTGACAATTTTTAATCTTCTTTTCCATGAACACAGCAGGAGTTTCCATACAGTCAATTCTTATTTTTATGTTAAGTTTAGTCTCACACATTTATTGCTAAGTTTGTTGCTAAGTATTTTATATTTTTGTCGCCATTGTGAATGTCATCTTTTTTCCATCATATATTCTAGATGATTAATGCTGCTACATAGGGAAGGTATTGAGTTTTTGAATATTTCTTTTAAGTCAGCACCTTACTGAATTCCCTGATTAATTGTAATGGTTTTTAGTTGATCTTTTGGATTTCCTAGGTAAATAAGCATATAATACATGAAAAATATAATAATTTCTCTCCCTTCTTTCTTGCAGTTTTACCATTCATTTGTTTTTCTTTTATTTTCTTTAGTATGGACGAGTGTAAGATTTCCAGCGTGTGCTAGTAAATGCTTAACAACCAGCTGTCCACAGAAAATAACCCTGTGATTTGTACCATTTGCCAATTTCCATGGTGTAAATATTCCCACCATGGGTAATTTCAAGCTACCAATGTGATGTCACTGGACATGTCAGGAAGGGATGCACACCTCGCTTGATGCCATCATAAATTCCTGGCCTCCAATCACAGATGGTTGCACATCAATTCTTCCCTGTTTCCCTGGCCAGAACTCTCTGAGTCTCCACTCTTGCCAACTTTCTCCACTTTCCTCAAACTGCTCACTCACCTCATCACCCTCCCCTCCCCCTTACCTGGTGATGTATCAGCTTCTTCCCATTGAATCTACTCGCTGATCTCCATCAGCATCTGTCATCGCCTCCTTCCCTCCTGGATGATGGAGGGGCCTGAGGTTTCCTCCTACGGAAACTCATCCCACGCCAGTACCGGTGCTCTAGCCCCTGGCCGCTTCCATCTCTGAAGGTCCAGCCCACTGATTACCCCATTCCTTCCCCCTCAACTAGAGCTTTTTCATCAACATTTAAACATGCTCAAGTCTCCCTAATCCTAAAAGACAACCAAACGCCTTCAACACCTCTGTATCTCTCTTCTGTACTTCACGGACAATATTCCCCAAAGAACTGTCTGCTCTGCTCTCTCTTTTCTCCCACTGATTTCTTGACCACTGGCTTCTTCTCCCACCTCTCTACAGAAACAACCCCCATCAGCGTCACCAATGATGCTACTGCTGTTAAATCCAATACATGCCTCTTTGCCCTTATCTTCCTGACATCGTGGCAGCTTTTGACTCCACTCACGGCTCCCTCCCCTGTGAAACGGTCCTGCTGTGGGTGGTGATTTCGCACTGCTGGATTTCTTCCCACCTCTCACACTACTGGGCTCTTTTGCTGGTTCCTTTTCCAGCCCTCTGGACATCCCTCAGGATCCCGCCTGGTCTCCCTTCCCCATTGACCTACACTTCGTCTTCCTTAACGTCAATCTCCACCTCTATGCTCTGGACTCCAAGCCCAGGCCAGATATTTGAAAATGGCACTTGGTGGGCCTTTGGGGAGAAATAATTGTGATAATAATGGTGGCACGGTCACTGGGACGGTCAGCCAAAGCCTAAAACAATGAGATTATGGCTCTGGAACAAGAGCAGGGCCCCTGCCACCCACAGCCTTCACCCTAAGACTGCGGGTTGGTGGAAAGAGTTTCTCTGGGGTGTGATCCAAAGATGGCACTCCATTGTTCTCTGACTCATCACCCGGGAACTGACCCCATTTCACTGCTGCCCGCAGGCCACATTTTAGGGTCCTGATGGGAGAAGCCTCTTGCCGCCACATCAGTGACAGCAGCCAAGAGAGGAACGACATGGTGGAGAAGCTGCAGGATCAGCGCTGGTGGCAGCAGGGGCCTCAGCAAACCATGCAATAGCAGCTATGCCCTGGGCCTGCTCTCACACCCCAAGACTGGCTCCCTGAGGACACTGCTGTGGGCAAGGTGGACCCTGTGCTCAAACTCCCTCCTGGGCAAGCTCTGATAAGGGTCCTGTTAGAGAATGGGGAGTCCCAGCATTTCCACTGGGTTAAGAGCTCAGAGAAAAAAAAGGATTTCATTTTCTGTTGTAATTGACATCCCTCATTGTTAACTGATGTCCTTGAGTAAGTTAGCTAACCTCTGGGAAGCTCCATTTTCTAACCTGTGAAATGGGAATATGAATCTGAGTTCCTGACCGGTTGTTATTAGGAGTCAGTGACATTGTGGGGACAGAGGCTCCCTGCACAGTGCCTGACAGGCTGAAAGAACTCAGTACATGGCAGCAGGTTCTTAGCATCATTACTGGTTGCCTGGAGAAGCCAGAGAAAAGGGGTCTCGAGAAGAGACAGACAGAGAAGCCTGCAAGTGTGTGCAGCTTTGTGGACCCGATGAAAGCTGCCCCCCTGTCTATGACTGGGGGAGGGAGGGTCCCCGTACTCACGGGTGGGGTTGAAGCGCTCCCTCCCCGGCAGTGTGGGAACTCTGTGCCCCCTTTCCTCTGTCACCAAGGCCTATATTAAGAACGTTAAATGTCAGTGCAGACACTTTAACTGCTAATGTGAGGGTGAAAGGCAGGTGGAGCGCAGGTGTGTTGGAGGGAAGAGAGCAGTCAGGAGGCAGAAGAAAGCAAGGAAGAGGCAGAGCAGGGTTGGGCAGGGGGAGAGAGAAAAGCAAGATTAGATTAATTCGGATTTGCAGCGGAGGCAGCAGGAAGCTGGGGGAACGGGAGGACCAATCACCGGGACATTCGTGAACAGTCCAAGAAAGCTGCGGGGTCTGGGGGCAGCCTGACTCCCCAAGGGTGAGGAAGACTGCTGCAAGGCCTGGGTTCAACCCCCTGCAAAGGTCTCCACCTGAAGCATGGATGGGGCTGGGGAAGGAGCCTCCCGGAAAGCAGACAGTCTCTGACGTTGGCTGTCAAAGCAAGCGCTGTTGCTAAGGGAACCGCCTGGGAAGAGCCTCTTGTGGAGGTGAAGTCAGCCCACCTCCAGCAGCCACGGGCTTTGGGAGGGGCCCAGTGATTCATCCAGTCTCCCCAGTCAGGCTTTGGTCCCTGGAGGAAAGGGACCCGGCCTCCGCTGACCATGCCCAGGTCAGGGTACTCAGTAGCAGGACGGGGCCATGTTGATGACTATTACCAACAGTAATGACCAGAGAAATGTCCCTCAGATAAAGGATCCCTGGAGCAAAAGAGCTTGGAAGGAAACAGGGGAAGAGAAATGCTGCCTTCCAAGGGTCCTCTGGTGCCAAAGGGGTTCCAGAACCCCAGGCCATAACCCTACAGGAAGACATGTGTGATGCCACAAGGGTTAGAGTGACTCATAGGGTTATCAGTTAAATTGGGATGAGCATTTCAGCTAAATGGGGGAGGAGGGTAGTGCAAAAGTGTGCACAGACCCTTTGAGGCCTGGGCTTGGAACCAGCACGGGATCTCTTCCATCACATTCCACTGCACAGGTCACAAGGCCAGGCCAGACTCGAGGGGTGGAGACTGGACCCTACACTCTGGGACACAGGGAGGTGTGAAGAATTGGGGCCATTTTTGCCACCAATCTACCGTGGTGGCAATTAAGAACATGGGTTGGACTCAAATTCTGACTCACCACCACTTGCTGGGTGATCCTGGGCAAGTTACTTTCCTTCTCTTACTCTCTATTTCTTCACCCCCCAAAAATGCTCAAAGCAAATTACTCCTCCCCCAAGAGTTTAGTGACAATTCAGAGAAATCATTCATTAGAATTGCCTGGCATGGTGCCTGGGACCTAGGGGGCGCCAGCAAGTGTGACTCCCTCCCTTTATTCCAGGAGACTGGGGACTTCATTGACCCGGGCAGTGCATGAGGATCTGATTGCTTCCCGCTGTGCAAGAAATGGCTGGGAGCCCAGCTTGGGGTCTGTTCCACCTCTACGCCCTCCCCACCCTTCATCTTGCCCCGCCTGGAGCCCTCCTGCTGAGAACTGAAAGCACCCGGGGTCTTAAGGATAGTTAAGTAGCAAACTGTGTGTTCATAATAAAATTTGCCTGCTTCTCACAGGCATCCAATTTGCTTACCATCCAAAGAGAAGAACTGGGTGCCTGCTTCCGAAATTGTTTTAATCTCTGCCACAGAATGCTTCTGGCAGGGTTTTTCAACTGGAAAATAGGAAATGAGTTAGAAACAATGGAGGAACGTGAATAATCTCACTTAAGATGTTTGATCTTGAGATGAGATGAAGTTGAAATCGATTTCCCAGTTCACAGCCAGACAACAGCGGGTGGGAGGGGAGAGGGCTGGGGGTGGCAGGTCGCCCAGGCCTGGCTGGGCCCCGGATCTGGCCAAGACATCCACCTGGCATCCACCTGGCCTCGTGGTCCTTGCATAACGCTGGCAAACTATATTCTGGGTGGGAGACAACCTCCACCCCATAACCTGAAAAGTAGGCATGAAGAAAGCCTTTGGTTTCTCCATGTACCCGTATCTTATGTTACAGAACGAACACACGCATCTATTTAGCAGATGTTTGCTGTGTACCGACTATGTGTCCCGGCTTGTCCTAGTCACCAGACGTCCAGACTTGAATGAAACCCATTCCCTGTCCTCAAGGAACTCGTGAGAGTTGGCTGGGACCAGGATGGAGAGTTAGGAGCTAACGTTGATGGAGGCCTGGACCAAAGATGCTGCCTTTATAAACCTACTACATCCTCACAGAACTTGTGAATTGGGGATTCTTATGCCCTCCTTCCAGATGGGAAAATGGACTCAGAGATGAATGACTCTTCCAAGGATGGGATTCAGATGTGCCTGTGGACTCTGTGCCCCTTGCCAGGGGAAATATTCCACCCAGGCAGGTGGCCTGGGCAGGGGCGGGGCAGTGGGGTACAAAAGGCGGGGCTCACGGAATGGTGAGGAGGGGTGGGCAGTCGGGACCCTCGGGAGGCAGATTCTGGGCAGCAAAGAGGACACACTGGCCCTGGTCCCACTCAATGTGGAGAAGCAGCCCTGCCCTTCGGCCAGGGAAGAGACACACCCTCAAAACCAAGTGAGGCAGGGTACCTACAGGTACCTACACCCTAATCATCACACAGACACACTCACACGTCACCCAAACATGTAGACATAGACTGACACACACATTTATACATACACAGACACAACGCACACAACCTAGATGCGTCTGCCGGCACCCACGCTCACATGTGCTCTAAGACATTGAAAACTCCGTGGGGACAGGGACCACGTGGGTCTTGCTCACCACTCTGTCCCCAGTACTCTGTCCTGGCTCATAGTGGGACCCTATAAATAATGATGAAGTTGACCGCAATTCCCACACACGTGCACACAGACAGACACACGTACACGTGATTTGTGCGCATGGCAGCTGAGGCAGGCAGAGGGGTGGTTAAGTTGCTGCAGCCCCTAATGGGCTTGGACCTTTGCTGGTGGAAACTGGAGGGCAGGCTGGGTCTTGCGGGGGCTCGTGCCTCTCTGTCACTGCTTCTCCTGCCTGGCTAGGCTTAGGGACCCAAGCCGTCCAAAGGTCTCTGCCCAGCCTCCCTGCTCTCAAGGCTCCATGGGGTGACCCAGCCCCCAACACCCCATAACAGCTTCACCCAGGCCTGGCCTCTCGGGGTCCTGGGTTGGGGGTTTAATGCATTATTGATTTCCCCAAGAAGGGAAAGTGCTGCAGCCATGGGTCCAGGTAGCTTATTTTGTACGTCGATGACATTCAGGTACTAGTGAAAAATTATACCAATTATTAAATCAGCCATTATTACTTCAAAGTGCAATCAGTTGTCACAGCGGAGAGAGCTTGCACGGCGCATTATTAGTCGGGCTGTGTGCACAGGGAAAGTGCTGAGAGGGGAGACTTTAACCAAAGGGCAAATGCATGAAATTTACTTAGAAATAGCGATTTATCACCCCTGGGTTTCCTACTGCTCAAATGCAGGCAGACACTTCGCTGGCAGGAGACAGGCTCCGCGGCAGCCCCTGCCTCCTGCGGCCCCCGCCCTGACAGGAAATGAAAAATTGAGAAGTCGTTGTAACAGCTTAAAGATGCATTATCCTTTTTGATGTGCAATTTGAGCTTCATATCTAAAGGCAGATGAAATCACCGGCACCCACGCCAGGCAGAGCGGAGAGAACCACCTTTCTGAGTTCCCGGAGGGGGAGGGTGGGGTGAGGCCCCCCCCCCGCCGCCCCACAGCCTGGTCCCCACCAGCCCCGCCGCCTCTCCACGCCCAGGAGACCGGGGCAGGGACGGGTGCGGGGGTGGGGGGCGGCCAGGACCCGTCAAGGAGGAGAGATCTCAGGCTGGGGTGGGAGGGGGAGACGGAAGAAAGAGATGTAGAGCAAAGAGAGGAGAACGGAAGGAGACAGAGAAACGGAGAGAAAGAGGGAGAAAGGGACACGGGAGGGAGAAAGGGAAAGAGAGGAAGAAATAAAGAGAAATAAAAGATGAGGGGAGGCGAGAGCCAAAGACCCAGAGAGAAGAGAGATGGGCAAACAGAAACAAGCAACAGAAACCAAGTGTGAGCAAAGGCCACTCACTGTACGGGAAGGGGGTATGTGTGTGTGACTATGGCCGCTGGCGAGGCAGGACCACACCAAGGGCTCCCCGTCTCCAGTCCAGGCACATGCAGGAGGAAGTAGAAACCTTTTTTGATTTTTATGGTTACTATGAATCCATCCTCCGTTAGCACACAGGGCAGTGAAGCCCCAGAAAGACCCCCATCACCACCATTTGCCAAGCACCCCCCATTTACGGCATCGTGCCTGGCATGGCCCCCCTCACCTCCCGACACGCTCAGGTTAAGGGTCACCTACAGCTGAGGGTCGACTAAAGCCCCCACCTGAGCTGCCAGTGGAGACTCTCGTCTCCATGGCTGTGTGACCTTGAGCAAGCGACGGCATCTCTCTGAGCCGCTTTCCTCAGTTGGCAGACAGGCTCACAGAGTAGCGAGGAGGGCCGAGATCCCGTGCGGGCACTGCGCCTGAAAGAATGAGCCCGTCCTGGGCTCCTAGGGCTCTGGCCAACCTCAGAGGGCTTGGTCACAGGGCAGCCACAGCACGTTGGGGCCCCGAGACGGACCCCTGTGCTTCCATTCGCCAAGAAGCCTTCAGACCCGTTTACCTGACACACTGCTCCATGACCTTAAAAGCGACCTCCTTATTTGAGAATATTGGATGGCAGGGCAGAGCTCACAGGAAAGCATCTACAGGACGACACATCCAAGCCCCCGCTGCGTGCACACACTTAAAAAGGCGCGTGCAAATCTCCCAGAGACGCATAGGGCGTAGCAGAGGACACTGGGTCTGGGTCTGACAGATCTGGGTGACATCCGTCCACCTGAACATAAGCTCCCCGAGGGCAGAGATCTCTGTTCATCTTGCCCGTCACTCTAGTATTTGTTGAATGGATAAATCATTTGCCATTCAAGCTGAGCGACCTTGGCAATGTACTTCATCTCTCTGACCCTGCGCTTTATGCTAGCAAGAGAGTTCCTGTTTCATGGACCAGATAAGGCGGGTGTGATCATCTGACGAGAAAGAAAGGAGAGTGGCTATTTTTATTATTATCAGTTAGAAGAAAGAAAGGAAAGAAGGATTTACGTTAAGTGCAGTTATCTCTAGGTGATGGGATTGAGGAAGATTTTTGTTTTCCTCTTGTTCTTTTTGGTATTTGTCAAGCCCAATACCAGAAAAAAAGCAACAAATTTGCTTTAAAATAAATAAGAAAAAATTGCATCCTAAAATTCTCAGAGAGGTTGGGTGCGTGACCATTGAGCCTGGGGGCTCCCCCCTCCTCAGTTTGCGTCCCAGGGGCTCAAGGCTGTCCTTAGGTTCAGGGATACATGTGGAGCCCCAGAGGCCCTGACCCCATCTCGGTGGTGGAGGGTGTCCCTGGCATGTGTACAAATTAGATCCACCTGTTCCGGCCAAGCAGGCTCCCAAAGCCTCTGAAGCCAAGTTCAAGGCCGTTTCTAGGTACACTGACACGAACGTGGGGCAGAATGCCACGGGTTCTTTTGCTGCCTTCCCCGGAGTTGGAAAAACAGACATTGCGAAAACAGACAGGCCTCACCCAACACCACCTTGCCTTTACTGCACCCACCTTCCTGGCTCTTCCAATCCCCACCAACTCTTATAGCAGACCCATGAGTATCACCCGCATTTTAAAGGTGAGAAAGACGAGGTCCAGAGTGGGGATGAGATTTGCTCCAAGTGCCTGCCCGACCCCAGGCCTGTGCCCTTTCTGTGACACCATCTCCTGCTAACGGGCGGCGGAGAGAATGCAGAACTAATCAACTCCTCTATTGATTCCACCTCCTCCAACGAGGAGATCGATCCTCCCATTAGAAAGGGGCAGGCAGACGGTGTTAGAGGGAACTGGGGGTCCAGCTCAGTGAGGCAGCTGGCAGCACTGTGACACTGTCCTGAGCTCAGGTTGCCAAGGCTTTGGACCCGCAGACTACAGAGCACCTCGGAGGTGCCCGATGCCTGGCCAGGGAGAAGGTGGGCTCTGCGATCCACTGCAGTCATGACGGGCCACAGTGCCCTGGCCTAGTTCATCTGTCAGTCCATCCGTCCATCCATCCTTCTATCCATCCTTTCAACTCTTCAGTCCCCTAAATTTTTATGAGTTCCTCCTCCCTGCCAAGCGCCGTGCAAAAAGCAAGTGTTCCCAAGGGGTCTCAGCACACCCACAGGCCAATCAAGGATGGGGGACAGGTTGCAATGTATCCTGTTCATGTCTTTATCAGTGAACTGGGGGTCCTTCAGGGCACTGGCAGATCACTGAACTGATGAGCTAATCCCCAGGCCACAGAGCAGACCAGTCCTGGGAGTTGGTCCTTTTCCTGTCAGAAGGCTCCTTAGGCTTTATTGTTTTTCCTCCCTTAGAATGGAAACGTGACAAGGGCAGGGACCGTGGCTGTATTCCTCACCATTTTTCCTCCAGCACTTGACATGGTGTCTTGCACATGGGTGGGGCTCAGTAACTAGTTATGGGAACGGATGGATGGATGATGGATGGATGGATGGATGACTGACGTGTTTGTAGCTCAGAGAGGCTCCTAGTCTCACATCTGAAAGAGTTTAGAAGTTTATCTCTTCTGTACAGTTATTTCTGCTGCATGGAGGTCCCCATGTCTTTTTTTTTAATAAAGAAGAAATTTTTAAATTTATTTTTTAAATTTTTATTGGCATATAGTTGCTTTAAAATATTCCGTTAGTTTCTGCCGTACAGCAAAGTGAATCAGTTATATATATACATATACCAACTCTTTCTAGATTCTTTTCCTGGATATTCCATTTTGATCTGCTCACCTCGGGTGATGGGAACTCACTACCTAGCCAGGCAGCCCATTCCATGGCTGGATGGCTCTCACTGGTGAGTCCCTGCTTCCCTAGGGAGGTGCCCACCATGAAGTTTAATCCTTCGTGAAATAAGTTAGATAATACAGCTAAAGGCAGTTACTTATCCACAGATAATGTGTCCTACAGCCTCTTCTCCTCATTACATGGAGCCTCTCTGCATCTGGGTGGTTCTGAGCCCACTCAGAATTATCAAGATATTTCTCATAGTGGGACTCCCTGAGCAGGAATCGCTCTGGGAACACTCTGGGTAAATTCCCACTGATGCAGAAATGACCTGCTTCCTTTATTCTAGACTCTATACATCTATTAATACAACCTGACATCAGAGGTCAAATGATCTAACATATGTGGAGGTGCTCCGTAATGTGTCTGGCACCGTGTTATGCAAGATTGTACTGGAGGTTTCAAGAATCGCTCAGACACATTCAGAGCCAATCGAGATTCAAAGCCAAAACAAGCATGGGATGTTCATGCTGCAGAAACAACTGCTGATAAAATAAACGCGATAATGCAGAGGCGCCCAGCTCAGTGCCTGGCACGTATTAGGGAGCGCCCTTCTCAGGGTGTGTCACACTTTAGGCACGTACTGGATTTGAGCTCCACTTAAACACCCAGATCTTTATCTCATGAACTGGATCACAGACTCACCCTTGTGCTGCCCTCCTGGTGCTGTTAATGACCCTCACATTTACAGACCACCTCCTGCGCGCTCAGAATCCAGCTCAGTGCCTTACCAACATTATCTCTTGCTAAATTTCATCTCAGCATCAGGAGTGTTTCACTCCTTTTATTCACCAGCGTTTACTGGGACCCACCGTGTGCCCGGCCATGAGCTAAGGATGGGAAGACAACGGTGAGCCGGACAGCCTCGGCTCCGCCCCCACAAAGCGCGCAGCTCAGCTGAAATTGGCAGGGGGAGGAGCTGGAAGTCTTCGCTGGGCTGTGTCCAGGCTAGTTCGTCGCCCAGAGATGGGGAGGGGGCTCTAGTCCCCGCGTGAGGAGAGTGAGGCACCTAAGTTAAGGAGGTGTTCATTCTCGGGGGCATGCAGGTGCACCACCAGCACTGAAGAGTGAGCACCCTCTTAAATTCTGCACCTTCGGCACCACTAGCCTCACCCTAGTCCCAGCCCAGGGCTGGGGATGCTGCCCACGGAAGGAGGAATTGGCTCTCCTGGGGACGGCCTGGTGGCAGGGGCCAAGCCCTGGCAGGCGTGCTCAGCTGGCTGCAGCAGGGAGGTGGAGATGAGGTCAGGGGTCGAGAGGCAGCTGGGCAGGCAGCGGGGTGGAGAGGGGGACAAAGCACTTATCTTTCAAACAGACACAAGTCGCTCAGTCATTCAGCAGCAAAAACTACTATTACTCGTAATCATGCAGGACCAGATGTGCCTTCCCTGGAGGGAGCGAGTTCTCATGGGCTCCCTGGCACTGGGGCATCTCTGAGATCCTCCCCCCACCTCCCAGCCCACCCTCTCCCCATCCTGTCAGCGGTGGCAGAGGGAGGCCCAGAGCAGGCAAAGGCTAGGAGGTGGGAGAGGGAAGGGGCAGCCTGACTCCTAGGGCTCAGGAGATGGCCCCAGAAGGCCCCTGGGGCCAGGGGAGGGGGCTCCCAATTACAGCCTCAATCAGGGCTTGGAAGGCTGCACCGAGAAATGAGAGCCTGAGAGCCGGAGCAGGCAACTGCCTCTGGCACATGGGAAACTCCAGATCTATAACTTCCTGGAACATAATTAGCTGCTAACTTCAAAGATGCATTGGGGTTTGTGTAATAGGCACCGGGGCACTCAAGAACTGCAGAAACTGGGAGAAAAATGGGGCCATCTGGCTTGGAAATGGAACGAGACAAAGGGCTTTCAATTCAGGGCTTCCTTCAACAGAGACCTGAGGAGAAGAATAATCATTATGATAACTCCCTTTCATGGAGTGTTTACTGGGTGCCAAGCACTCTGCTAAGTGCTTCACCTCCAGCTCTCTGAGTGATCACATGTCTCCATGACAGAGGCTTTATTATCAGAAATGACAATGACCATCCAGAGGTCACAGACACACACAGCTGTGTATCTTCAGAGTCCCAACTCCTATGCACTGTCTCTACTGCATGGTCACTACTCCAGAGCCTCCGGGTCCTCAGGTCACTCACACCTTCCCAAGAAAGGGTGGGTCTAGGGAGCTAATGCTTGAACACAGCCTCCTGCCTCTTCCACCAGGCACTCCTCTAGCCCATTCTAATGGAGGGTGGCAACCAGACAGAGACTCTGAAAGCAGAGACAGGATCCGACCTGGTTCCTCTGGGGCCTCCATCACAGCGGATATATTAGCAAGGGTAAATCACACTCACTGCCGCAACAAGCATCTCAGCAGCTTCACGCAGTACAGGTGTATTTCCTATTTCCCACTTGGGTAAAGCGATCAAGACCACTGGCGTGGGAGGGCTACGTGCTGCCCCACACAGTCATTCAGTGAGCCAGGAACCTTGCATCTGGGGCTCTGCTGTCCCCTAGGGCCTCAAGGTTCTCTGTGGGATCTTCTACACCTGGCAGCAGCTGGAGGAGGAACATAGAAGGCTGTGCAGATTAGCCCTGGAAGAACCTCACTTCCAGGGGTACCTACCTCGCTTCCAGCCACATTTGGCCAGACTCAGTTACCTGGCCGTGTCTGCTTGCAAGGGAGACTGGGAATTTGGAGGAAAGGGAAATGGCACTTGTTAAGTGCCACAAGCAGTGAAGCCTATCGCGTCCATCCATCCATCCATTCATTTACCCATTGAAAATGTAATGAAATCTGCAGTCTGATGCATACTGTGTAGTCTTTTGGACAGAGCAGTGAATGAAACAGACCATGACACTGTCCCTGTAGAGTTTAGAACCCAGAGGGAAAGAGAAGCATAAAGTCACAGTAACGACATACATTTATTCTCAGTAAAATTGTAATAAGTGCTACTAAGAAGCACAGGGGGCCATGGCAGCATTTGACACTTGGGGCGTTAGAAAGACTGAGGGATCCAGGAGGGCTTCCCCAAAGAAGTGACTTTTACACTGAGTTCTGAAGGATGAGTAGGAGTTAGTTGAATAGGTTGCATGAGAGTTTTCTAGGCAAAGGAAATGGCACATGTGAAGGCTCCGAGACGCTTTGTTCCTGCTCATGGTGGGGATCATTGCTTTCCCAGGCCTGCCTAGGTGTGATGCTGTAGGAGGATCCTCCCCAGAACCCCAGGGAGGGCTCTTTGGACAGCTAGGGCTCTCCCTGCAGCCTCCATACCTCACTCCTCCTGGACACTGCTCCCACTCCAGAGGCTTGCCCCTCTGAGGTCACCATTGGACAGGATGCTACCCTGGACCAGCTCCATTCTCGACTCCATCCAGACTGCAAGCCTGTGGAGCTGGGATTCAGGCCACTCTTGGTAGTTGGATCTCAGGTCAGCCACAGCCTTCAACCCTGAAGATTTAAACAGATCTCCTAAGGAACTGGGTCCTGCTGACCTGCCTTGGGCCAAGCCCTGACCACAGTACCACTTGGCTAGTGGCCCTCACCCCACATCACACCAGCATGATGGGATGGGGGATTCTTGACCAACACCTCCACAACCTTTGGGGCCCGGAGGGTTGTCTATGCCACTAATGGAAATAATTCCATCTCCCTAGAATGTGGTGCATTGACTATAACCACCTGGATGAGCCCTTTGGAGTGGGGGTGACGCAGCAAAAAGAAGGTCGTGCTAATTTTGCCTTCTAAAGAGACTGGGCACTGCTAACCAGAGGGCCCTCGGCTCTTTCGAGCACAGGGTGAGTATGAAAATAACAAGGCCGGAGAGGGAAACTGGGTGAGCTGAACTGCTCTATGTCCTAGAGGGCAGAGAAGCCTGAAGTTCGCGGTGAGGTGGAATTGACTGAGAGAACGACACCAAGCTGGCCGCTGGGAGAAGGAAGAAGAACAGGGATCCCCCAGCAGGGGACTCCCCTGGTGGCGCAGTGGTTATGAATCCGCCTGCCAATGCAGGAGACACGGGTCCGAGCCCTGGTCCGGGAAGATCTCACATGCCGTGGAGCAACTAAGCCCGTGAGCCACAACTACCGAGCCTGCGCTCTAGAGCCCGAGAAACACAACTACTGAGCCTGCGCACCTAGAGCCCGTGCTCCGCAACAAGAGAAGCCACCACAATTGGAAGCCCACGCGCTGCAACGAAGAGTAGACCCTGCTCACCGCAACTAGAGAAAGCGCATGCACAGCAACGAAGACCCAATGCAGCCATAAATAAATTAATTAATTTAAAAAAATTTTTTTAAGAAAAATAAAATAAAATCTCCATAATAGGGGTTAACTTTAAAAAAAAAAAAAGGATTCCGCCAGCAGAGGAACCACTGAGGAGGGGCTTGGGGTTCACCACGGAGAATATGGTGTATCATCCTCCACAGTCCCTAAAAATGTACAATAAACATTATTGACTAGTGCTTTTATGTGGGGGCTCATGGAGGAGGTGAATTCAGCGACGAGGTCGGCATGGGGCACAAAGCAGAGAAGCAGCATGTGTCCACAGGGGCTCAGAATGAAGGGATGGCCACACCTGGGCTGCCGGCTTCATGGGCAGTCCTTTCAATGCAGTACCTGATTGGCTCCAGTGACTTGAATGGCAGGCATCTTCTCAGTGGGTTTAGGTTGGCAAATGTGGTAGGCGTGCCAGTGCCTCACCCACATGCCCGAGGCATTCACACTAGTGCTGAAGCAAGTGGTTACCACCTGGCAAGGTGTGCCTTCCCAGGTCCCTGCAAGTCAACAGGGTGCCATGCAGCCGGTGGAAAAGCACAGATCTGCCCAATTCCCATTTCCCTTTCTGCGCCTACATCTTGAGGTCTGGACTTCTCCGCAAAGGAACATCTGTTCTGCAGAGCAGCCGAGACACCCCTCCCTGCTCCCCACAGAGGAAGTGGTTCTAAGTTAGCTTTCTCATAAACGGTTCTCAGATGGAAGAAAAGCAGCTGTCGCTGAAGCCACGTCAATCTGAGCGGTAAAAGGTTTGGGCAAAAACATATTTTATTGTTCTTGCTGTCAGAAACATAAAGATTTAAGGGGCATGTGACTCAGTAATTGCTGTGGACTTTTTTTCCCCTTGACAATAAATATAAAACTTAAAACTGTATTAAAATCATTTGACAATTTTTATGCTCAAAGAGCCCAGAATGAATAATGGGGTTTTTTTTTGCATCTAAAATGCACTCTCTCGTCAACCTATAAAACTGTCAGAAATAAATTCATCAAAAGCAGATTATATAATTAAAAGTCGCTATTTGTGTCTCTGCCCGGTTGGGATTGGATTTGTTTGTCTCTCTCACCCTCCTTTTTAAGTTTTTAATTTTTTTAAAGTTCTAGATGATGGCAAACTCAAGCTGGGCTACTCTGAGGGAGACGATAAAATCAGGGCTTCCCGCAACAAAGCCCAATTTCCTGCTGCACGCAGTCCCTCCAAATCCTATCTCATCAGGTATATGACTTCTCCCAACCAGTGCAGTTTTGGGGTGAGTATGAGAGGGAACATCCCACACTGGGATGTTTCTTGACAGGGAAACACAGAAGAGAGGTGTGGCAGAGGTTTCTAGAGTGCACTCTTCTATTTTCTCCTTTTGCACACCCTGGAGGATTCCACCCCCTAGCCCCCTGCAGTCGGCGGGCCTGTGACATCACTTGTTCTGCCCAGCGGGTTGTGAGCATAAGGGGGTGTGTGTTACTTCAGGGCTGAAGCATTTAAGTGCTGGTTTTCTGCAGCACTTTCCTGCCCTCCACAGTGACCACAGATGTGTGTCCCCCAAATGAGCAGCTACAGGAGGCTAGAGCCTCGGGCAGCCTGGATCACAAGTCAATGCATGGAGGACAGTGCCCTGGAGAGTCGCCTAGACCAACAACAAGCTTTGTGGGTTAAACCACTGACTTGGAGGTCTGTTTGTTATCTCAGCATAACCAAGCCTACCCTTACTGTTTTAAAATGTAGGTTTATTATTATTCAGGTAAGGTGAGGCCAACAGATCAGGAGATGATTGCTGCTAAACAGACAGTCTGTTATATTCACAGATCTCAAGAGGAGGCGGGGCATCACACCATGAGGGACCACACAGGAAAGCACCAGCGTCGGTCAGGAGGTAGAAGGAGCAAGTAGAAATGTGGACCCAAGTCTTTATTGGCTTCCACGAGAAGAAGAAAGGGCAAGGCAGGGTTAGCAGGTTTAAGATAGGCTGACTTGAATATTCCAGCGGGCTCTGAGGCCAAGGGGTTCTCCCTATGTCTGGTACCTGCCCTGGGGTGATTAGGGCAGGCAGATGGTGGTCCAGAGGGCCTGAGCCCCATAAAGGAGGCAGCTAGGGTGTGGGCTCTGGATTGGTTGGTTTGCATTTGAAAGGCATGCTCCCTGGCAAGTCACTGACTGCCTCTAGGAATTAGCTAACCCTGGGAGGGGGGCAGTCCCTCCAGAGCCAGCAAGGCCCCAAGATGTCAAAGCATCAGGATATAGAAAATAACAGCCATGGTTAATACACTGACTAATACAGGGGATTATTGTGATGTTCTAGCAGGGAAAGGACTAAATGCTAACTCTGATGGGCACAGCGTGGGCAGAGGTGTGAAGGAGGGGGAGGCATAAGGTGGCGAAGAGAGCAGAATGATGGAGCTTAGGGCCCCGGTGGAAAAGAAGGCAGGGTGTAGCTGTGGGGACCTGAGGGTGGAGGCCTGGAGGCCAAGATCCGGCTTTGTTCTTCCTCTGAGAGGCTATGGGACAGCAACTCCAGACTGTGTCCCCGAGGGAGGAACCCAGAAGGAAGAAGAAATTAGCAGGAGGCTGATTTCCCAGAGAAGCACAGAGTTCTCCTCTCCAAGCTGGTGTCTGCTCACCCTGGGCCACCCCCACCCCTGTGTTAGGCCAGAGTATGGAAACCTCCCAAAATGAGACGAGCTGTCCAGATGGACCTCATGGCCTCCAGAGCTCCAGGACTCACTGACCTCTGGGAGTCTCCCAAGCCAGCACCCAGTCAGGCCCCATGCAGCTACTTTCCTGTCCTTGGGTGCTAACTCTGGGGTCTCCCCAAATTCCTCTACCTAGTGGCCTTAGTTGGGGTAAGGAGACTAAGCAGGCCAGACGTGGGAGTATGAAGGGATGAAAAAGGAGAGGAGATTCAGGGATGGGAAGATGAGGAGAAAGAACAAAGAGAGAGCTGGGGAGGAGGGAAGTGCTAAGTAAGAAATATTCTTTGAGATCCACGCACCCCAATGTTCATGGCAGCATGATTTACAATAGCCAAGACATATATATACATATACACACACACACACACACACACACACACACACACACACACACAATGGAATACTACTCAGCCATAAAAAAGAATGAAATAATGCCATTTGCAGCAACATGGATGGATCTAGATATTATCAGACTAAGTGAAGTAAGTCAGAGAAAGACAAATACCATATGCTATCACTTATATGTGGAATCTAAAAAAATGATACAAATGAACTTATTTACAAAACAGAAATAGACATTTACAAAACAGAAATAGACTCACAGACATAACAAACGTATGGTCACCAAAGGGGAAAGGGGAGGAGGGATAAATTAGCAGTTTGGGATTAGCAGATACAAACTACTATATATAAAAGAGATAAATAATGAGGTCTTACTGTATAGCACAGGGACTATCTTCAATATCTTGTAATAACCTATAATGGAAAAGAATTATATATATGAATAACTGAATCACTTTGCTGTATACCAGAAACTAACACAACATTGTAAATCAACTATATTTCAATTTAAAAAAGAAATACGCTTTGAGCCTTTGCTGTGTTCGCATGGAACAGAGAATCTTAACCCCATTTCACAGATGAGAAAATTGAGGATCAGAGAAGCTCAGCAAGTGGCAGCAGCCTGTCCAACACAATACAGCCATCCTAGTCTATCTGGGTCCAAAGTGTGAGCTTGTAAAGCAAAATATCTAGGGCTTCTCAGGGTGAGTGGAATGTTCTCCCTCAACTCAGTCAGAGAAGTAGGGACATGGGGATTTACTCTCAACTTGGGGCAGAAGAGACAGTTGACTGGAGGGGACACTTTCTGACTCCAGAAGGTCCCCAGGCTGTGCCGCCTTCCCCTTGAAGGATGGGAGGTTTCTGTAAGCCTTTCTTACCATGTTAAAGATGAATCCTTCCATTTTTATTTTGCCAAGAGAGGTTTTTCTATAAAATGGATGCTGAATGTTATCAAATGCCTTTTTATCATCCTTGGTTTTTCCCTTTTGGCCTATTAATATGATGAATTATATTAATAGAGTTCCTAAAATAGAACTGTCCTTGCTTTCCAATAATATACCCTACCTGGTCATTGTGGAATATTCATTTTATATATTGCTAGATTCAATTTGCTAATATTTCATTTAAGATGTTTGCATCTATGTTTGTAAATGAGATTAGCCTGCAGCCTTCTTCTTTCTGCTATCTTTTGTCGGGTTTATTTAGCTTTGTAAATGAGTTGGAAGGGCTTCTCGTTCTGGGAATACTGTGGACCAGGTATCCCCCAAATCTTCCTGCCATAAACACCTAGAAATGCTCAATACAATGTAACAAACAGCTGAGCTTACAGAAACATAGAGGACTTTTCCAGTAGCAAGAAATAAAGTGGGAACTGAAAACCAGAGAGGTAAGCACAGGAGCTGTCACAGCAGGTGGCCAGGGAGAGGGGCGAGAGGAGGTGATGCTCATGTGGGGACAGGAGACAAGGCTTTGGGTCTGAGTTGGGAGAGAAGTTTGGACCTACCATCCCCAGGGGCTGTGCTCCCAGGGAAGGGTGGACTTGAAAAAGAAAATCTGCACTCTGGAACAGGCAGGGGAAAGAGGGAATAAAGAGAATGAGACAAATATCATTCAAGGAGAGAATGACTGAGATTAAAAATACTCAAAAGTCACTAATAAGCACATGAAAAGATGCTCAACATCATTGATCATTAGAGAAATGCAAATCAAAATCACGTTGAGACACCAACTCACACCTATTAAGATGGCTTACTAGCAAAACAAACAAACAAAACAAAACAAAAAACCAGAAAATAACAAGCATTGGCAAGGATGTGATAAAACTGGAACCCTGTGCCCTGTCAGTGGGAATGTAAAATAGTGCAGCCATTATGGAAAACAGTACGGCAATTCCTCAAAAAATTAAAAACAGAATTACCACATGATCCAGCTATCCCACTTCTGGGTATACATCCAAAATAACTGAAAACAGAATCTCAAAGAGATATTTGTATACCCCCTGCTTATTGCAGCATTATTCACAATAGCCAAGAGGTGGAAGCAATCCAAATGTTCATTGACAGATAAAATGAATGAACAAAATGTGGCAAATATATACAATGGAATACTATTCAGCTTTAAAAAGGAAGGAAATTCTGACACGTGCCACAACATGGATGAGCTTTGAGGATATTATGCTAAGTGAAATAAGCCAGACACAAAAAGACAAATATGGTATGATTCCACTTATATAAGATGCCTAAAGTCGTCGAATTCACAGAGACAAAGTAGATTCTCTGCCTTCAGAAAAGTGGAGTATAACTCCTCATTCCTTAAAATGTGGGCTGAACATAGTGAATTTGTTCACATAACGAATCTCTTCCAAAGAGCAGATAAAATATGGAGATGGAGAAAAAGAGTAACTTTACACAGGAGAAACCTGACAAATGCTACCTCAGCCGGGTGATCAAGATTAACACCAATGGGGATAAGTCATGTTGATACCCTTGATGAGATGCAAAGCAAAAATGGCTCATTGAGTCTGTGATTTTCTCCTCCAAAATCCATAACCTGAATCTAATCATGAAAAACAAACCAAAAAACAAACACCAGACAAATCCCAGTTGGATTTTCTACAAAATAACTGCCGAGTACTCCTTAAAATTGTCACTGAAACCAAGGAAATTCTGAGAAACTGCCACAGCCAAGAGGAACCTAAGGAGACATAAATGTAATATGGTAACTTGAATGAGATTCTGGGATAAAGAATTTTGGGTAAAATCTAAGGCAATATGAATACAATATATACTTCAGGTAATAACAATGTACTGATATTGGTTCATTCACTGTAACAAACAAATCATACTAACATAAGATGTTAATAATAGGGAGAACTGAGTGTGAGGCATATAAGAACCTCTGTTCTATCGTCACAATTTTTCTGTAAATTTAAAACTATTCTAAAATTAAAAGTTTATTTTTGGGCTTCCCTGGTGGCGCAGTGGTTGAGAGTCCGCCTGACGATGCAGGGGATGCGGGTTCGTCGTGCCCCGGTCTGGGAAGATCCCACATGCCGTGGAGCGGCTGGGCCCGTGAGCCATGGCCGCTGAGCCTGCGCGTCCGGAGCCTGTGCTCCACAACATGAGAGGCCACAACAGTGAGAGGCCCGCGTACCGCAAAAACAAACAAACAAACAAAGTTTATTTTTAAAAAATGTACAGGTAACCACTCTAAGACTAGAAATAGAATGTAGAAAGAAGAAAATGAGTATAAATTCAACCAATCCAAAAGATAAGAAAATAAGCAAATAAAACTATGGTAAAAATAAAAGTGCAAAATAATTGTACTAGAACCAAATACGGACAAATTGGCAGCTTATAATAAATGTAAATGGACTAAACTGTATCCAGTTAAAAATCAGATTTTCAGATTGAATTTTAAAAATCAAAGTCTAGTCATTTGTGGACAAAAAATTGAAAGTATAGAGATAGAATAATTATATCAACTAAATATTAATTAAATAAATGTTGGGGTAGCTATATTAATATCAGGGGGAAAAAACTAGACTCTAAGACGGAAAACACCATTAGGTATAAAGAATATCAACAGTACATAATGATAATGGACCACCTCACCTTATATATAATAATTGTGTTATATATGCACCTAACACCATGGTCACATAAAATATATAAAGCAAATATGTAATAGATTATTTTTAATTGAAAAAATCCACTATATCATAATGGAAAATTTTAAACAGACTCAGTAATTTATAGATGAAGCAGACAAAAATTTTGTAAGGGACTAGGGCATTTGAATAAGACAATTAACTTGCTTGATATAATGAACAAACATAGAACCCGGCAACAAACAATTATAGAAAAACTATTTTTTCAAGCACATAATAGATGTTTGCAGAAATGACAGATACCAGGCCATAAAGCAAAATCTCAACAAATTCCAGAGAGTTGCTAGCATACAAATCATATTTTCTGACCACAATGCAATTAAATTAAAACTAATAAGAAGATTAGCAATGACACTCCATGTTACAACACAGTTGTAAATAAGTTATGGAACAAGGAAAGAACTGGATATTACAAATAGTACATAACAAAACTTCTGGGATGCAGCTAAAGTAGTACTTGGAGGGCCAGGTTTAGATTTATATTAGGCAAGAAGAGAGAATGAAAATTAATAAACTAAGCACACAACTTAAGAAATTAGATAAAGAATAACAGAGTAAACTAAAGAAAGAAAAATGAAAGAGATAATAAAGAGCAGAAAATAATTAAATTTAAAACCGAGCAACAATAAAATCATAAAATTAAAAACTAGTTAAGAAAAAGAGAAGGCACAAATAAGTGATATTAAAAATTAAAGAAAAGAAACACAGAGAAAATAGTAATTCTAAAAATCATGTTTTGAACAAATTTATGCCAATAAAATTTAAAGCCTAGTCACAGATAGCCAATTTCCAAGAAAATATAACTTATCAAAATTGTCCTAAGAAGAATTAGAAACTCTAAAGAGACCTATAATCATGAAAGAATTGAATCATTAATGTAAAATCTACCACTCTTCCATCCAAAAAGCCCACCAGGCCCAGATGGTAATAGTCAACTTCTACCAAACATTCAATGAACAGATATTCAAAGTTGTATTAGTCAGGGTTCACCAGAGAAACAGAAACAATAGGAAATATGTATATGTGTGCGTATGTTGGCAAGCTGAGATTCAGGAGAGGTGATGGTGTAATTCTAATCCAAATGCTGGCAGGCTTGAGACCTGGAAAGAGGTAATGTTTAAGTCTGAGACCAAAGGTGGGAAAAAAACAATATCCCAGTTAAAGGCAGTCAGGCAAAAGGAGCTCCCTCTTACTTGAAGAAAGGAAAGCATTTTTGTTCTATTCAGGCCTTCAGCTGATTGGATGAGGCCCACCTTCATCAGGGGGAGGATTCTGGTTTATTCAGTCTACCAATTCAAATGTTAATCTCATCCAAAATACCCCCCACAGATACACCTAGAATAATGCTTGACCACACCATGGCCCAGTCAAGTTGACACATAAAATTAACAATCAATTGAAGGAGAAAAACCATATGATCATCTCAATAGATGCAGAGAAAGCTTTCGACAAAATTCAACACCCATTTATGATAAAAACCCTGCAGAAAGTAGGCATAGAGGGAACTTTCCTCAACATAATAAAGGCCATATATGACAAACCCACAGCCAACATCGTCCTCAATGGTGAAACACTGAAAGCATTTCCACTAAGATCAGGAAGAAGACACGGATGCCCACTGTCACCACTCTTATTCAACATAGTTTTGGAAGTTTTAGCCACAGAAATCAGAGAAGAAAAGGAAATAAAAGGAATCCAAATTGGAAAAGAAGAAGTAAAGCTGTCACTGTTGGCAGATGACATGATACTATACACAGAGAATCCTAAAGATGCTACCAGAAAACTACTAGAGTTAATCAATGAATTTGGTAAAGTAGCAGGATACAAAATTAATGCATAGAAATCTCTGGCATTCCTATACACTAATGATGAAAAATCTGAAAGAGAAATTAAGGGAACACTCCCATTTACCATTGCAACAAAAAGAATAAACTACCTAGGAATAAACCTACCTAAGGAGACAAAAGACCTGTATGCAGAAAATTATAAGACACTGATGAAAGAAATTAAAGCTGATACAAATAGATGGAGAGATATACCACGTTCTTGGATTGGAAGAATCAACATTGTGAAAATGACTCTACTAACCAAAGCAATCTACAGATTCATGCAATCCCTATCAAACTACCACTGGCATTTTTCACAGAACTAGAACAAAAAATTTCACAATTTGTATGGAAACATAAAAGACCCCGAAGAGCCAAAGCAATCTTGAGAACGAAAAACGGAGCTGGAGGAATCAGGCTCCCTGACTTCAGACTATACTACAAAGCTACAGTAATCAGGACAATATGGTACTGGCACAAAAAGAGAAATATAGATCAATGGAACAGGATAGAAAGCCCAGAGATAAACCCACGCACATATGGTCACCTTATCTTTGATAAAGGAGGCAGGAATGTACAGTGGAGAAAGGACAGCCTCTTCAATAAGTGGTGCTGGGAAAACTGGACAGGTACATGTAAAAGTATGAGATTAGATCATTCCCTAACACCATACACAAAAATAAGCTCAAAATGGATTAAAGACCTAAATGTAAGGCCAGAAACTATCAAACTCTTAGAGGAAAACATAGGCAGAACACTCTATGACATAAATCACAGCAGGATCCTTTTTGACCCACCTCCTAAAGAAATGGAAATAAAAACAAAAATAAACAAATGGGACCTAATGTAACTTTAAAGCTTTTGCACAGCAAAGGAAACCATAAACAAGACCAAAAGACAACGCTCAGAATGGGAGAAAGTATTTGCAAATGAAGCAACTGACAAAGGATTAATCTCCAAAATTTATAAGCAGCTCATGCAGCTCAATAACAAAAAAACAAACAATCCAATCCCCAAATGGGCAGAAGACCTAAATAGACATTTCTCCAAAGAAGATATACAGAGTGCCAACAAACACATGAAAGAATGCTCAACATCATTAATCATTAGAGAAATGCAAATCAAAATTACAATGAGATATCATCTCACACCAGTCAGAATGGCCATCATCAAAAAATCTAGAAACAATAAATGCTGGAGAGGGTGTGGAGAAAAGGGAACACTCTTGCACTGCTGGTGGGAATGTGAACTGGTACAGCCACTATGGAGAACAGTATGGAGGTTCCTTAAAAAACTAAAAATAGAACTACAATATGACCCAGCAATCCCACTCCTGGGCATATACCCTGAGAAAACCAAAATTCAAAAAGAGTCATGTACCAAAATGTTCATTGCAGCTCTATTTACAATAACCAGGAGATGGAAACAACCTAAGTGTCCATCATCGGATGAATGGACAAAGAAGACGTGGCACATATATACAATGGAATATTACTCAGCCATAAAAAGAAACGAAATTGAGCTATTTGTAATGAGTTGGATGGACCTAGAGTCTGTCATACAGAGTGAAGTAAGTCAGAAAGAGAAAGACAAATACCATATGCTAACACATATATATGGAATTTAAGAAAAGAAAATGTCATGAAGAACCTAGGGGTAAGACAGGAATAAAGACACAGACCCTCTAGAGAATGGACTTGAGGATATGGGGACGGGGAAGGGAAAGCTGTGACAAAGCGAGAGAGTGGCATGGACATATATACACTACCAAACATAAAATAGATAGCTAGTGGGAAGCAGCCGCATAGCACAGGGAGATCAGCTCGGTGCTTTGTGACCACCTAGAGGGATGGGATAGGGAGGGTGGGAGGGAGGGAGACGCAAGAGGGAAGAGATATGGGAACATATGTATATGTATAACTGATTCACTCTGTTATAAAGCAGAAACTAACACACCATTGTAAAGCAATTATACTCCAATAAAGATGAAAAAAAATTAACAATCACACTAGTCTTAAACAAACTACTCAAAGAACAGAAGAGATACTGTTTTCCAACTCTTTCAAGGAGGCTGGCAATGTCTTAATTAAAAAACAAACAAAAAATGATAGTATGATAAAAGAAAAGAGGACTTTATCTCATGAACATAGAAGCAAAAATCCCAAATGAAATATTAAGACAAAATCCAGCACTGTATAAAAAATGACAAAGTTGGATTTAAACTTTAATTTATGATGAGAAAATCTATGTAATTTACTACATTAACAAATGAACAGAGAAAAACCATAAAGTGATTTTAATATATCTATAAAAAAGCATTTGATAAAGTTCAATACCATTCATGAGGGGAAATACTCTTTACAAAAAAGGAATAGAGAAGATATAGAGGGGGTACCAAAAACCTATGGCAAACATTCTACTTAATGGTGAAATGTTAGAAGCATTTCCTTCAAAATCAGGTATGAGGCAAAGATAACCTTTATTACAATTTTATTTAACAATGTATTAGAAGTTATGGATCACACAAGACAAGAAACAAAATAAAGATTGAAAGAAAAAAAATTGTAGGGGATATGATTATCTACATTAAAAAAATCCAATAGAGTCTATACACAAACTATATAGAAGTATATAGAAGGATTGAGCAAAATTGCTTAATACAAGATTAATGTACTAAAGTGATCTTAAATATATTTTATATATTTATATATATTTTATATATTTTATTGCTATGCTCCATTAACAATTCAAAATTTATCATTTTAAAAAACATATAGTAAACATATAGTAAAACATATAGAAACATAGAGTAAAAACATGATAAAAAAAAAACCTTAACTCTTTTTATATGCACAGTTCAGTATGCTGAGTATATTCACTTTGTTGTGCAACAGATCTCCAGAACTTTTCCATCATGCAAAACTGAAACTCTGTATCCATTAAACAACAACTTCTCATTTTCCCCTTCCCCTCCAGGCCCTGGCAACTACCATTCTACTTTCTGTCTCTATGAAGTTGAGTACTCTAGGTACCTTATATAAGCTGAATCATATGGCATTTGTCTTTTTGTGACTGGCTTATTTCATTTAGCATAATGTCCTCAAGCCTCATCCATGTTGTGGCATGTGTCAGAATTTCCTTCCTTTTTATGGTTGAATAGTATTCCACTGTATGTATTTGCCACACTTTGTTTATCACTCACCTGTCAATAGACATTTAGGTTGCTTCCACCTCTTGGCTATTGTCAATAATGTTGTTATGAACAAGGGTGCAAATATCTCTTCAAGATCCTGTTTTCAATTCTTTTGGATATATACCCAGAAGTGGGATTGCTGGATCATATGGTAATTCTGTTTTTAATTTTTTGAGGAACTGCCATACTGTTTTACATAACAGCTGCACTATTTTACATTCCTAACCAACGGGGCACAAGGGTTCCAATTTTATCACATCCTTGCCCATGCTTGTTCTTTTCTGGGCTTTTTTTTTTTTTTCCTGTCAATTTGAGAAGTAAAATACTGAGAGTGGTTTGATGAAGTCTCCTACTAGGGCTGTGTTTATCAGTTTAACTTCACACATCTCTACTGGAGATGGCTCCTTTAACTTGTACTAACATACTGTATTCTAGAGTTTGTTTTCTCATCTCAGGTACCAGAATAGCTCTTCAGGTACCAGAATAGCTTTGTTTTAGTTGTGGGGGACTTTAACTGCTATAGGGTTAGTACCCCCTCATTATTCTTACTTTTGATTTTCATGTGAATTTTAAAATCAGCTTGTCTAGTTTTTCTTTTTTAAACCACACTGACATTTTAATTAGGCTTGCCTTAAATTTATCAATTAACTTGGGGAGGGCTTCCCTGGTGGCGCAGTGGATAAGAATCTGCCTGCCAATGCAGGGGACACGGGTTCAAGCCCTGGTCCGGGAAGATCCCACATGCCTCGGAGCAACTAAGCCCGTGTGCCACAACTACTGAGCCTGAGCTCTAGAGCCCGCAAGCCACAACTACTGGGCCCACATGCCACAACTACTGAAGCCTGTGCACCTAGAGCCCACGCTCCGCAACAAAGAGAAGCCACCTCAATGAGAAGCCCGCGCACCGCAACGAAGAGTAGCCCCCGCTCGCTGCAACTAGAGAAAGCCTGCGTGCAGCAACACAGACCCAACACAACCAAAAATAAATAAATTTATAAATTAACTTGGGGAGAAATTACTTTTTTTATGATGCTCTGTCTTCCTATCCAAGAACACGATATATTTTTTCCACTAGTTCAAGTCTTCTTTAGGTCCTTCAGAAGTGTTTTCTCACAGGTTGTATACATTTCTTGATAAATTTATGGCTGCATTTTTTTCTGCTGTTATAAATGAGGACTTTTTCTCCATTATATCTTCTAACTTGTTTTTATATATAAAAAGTTAACTTCCACGTATCAAATTGCACCCCACTACCTTGTTGAATTCTCCTGCTGTTTATAGTAGTTTTAAATTTGATTCCCTTGTGTTTTCTGGATAGATGAACATATCATATGCAAGTAGCGTTTGACTTCCGCGTCCCATTTTTTGAAATCCCTCTAATTTCCTTCTGTTGGCTGGTACCTTTAGCAGCGTTTAATAACAGTATGATGGCAGATATTTTTGTCTTGCTCCTGATTTTAGCAGGGATAGTTCAGTGTTTCCTCGTTAAGCTTGATGCTGACTTTTGTGCCAAGACAGATGTTCTTTATCACGTTAAGGACGAATCTACCCATCCCTTTTTCATGAAGTATTTCTATCAAAAATGAATGCCGAGTCTTTTCAAATGCCTTTTGGTGTCTATGAAGACGTTAACATAAGTTTTCTCCTTAGATCTATTGCTATGATGAACTGTATTCGTATATTTTCTAATATTGAACAATCTGTAGATTCATGACATAAACCCCATTTGGTCATTATGCAACGTGCTGTTCGATTTGGTTAACTTAAGATCTATTTACAATTTTTTTGCACTGCTTTTCATAAGTGACTATGGTTCTCTTTTTCGTGTGAGATCTTTCTAACATCTGGGTATTAATGTTCTACTTGCTTTATTAAAATAATTAGAAAAAATCCCCTTTTTAAAAAGTCTGAAACAGTCTAAACAATATTGGACTTATCTGCTCATTAGGGGTTTGGAAGAATTTCTCTGCAAGACCATCTGGGCCTGGTACTTTTTAAGGAGATAACTCCTTATCTACTTTAACAATTTCTATATGAAAATGTTTAGATTTTCTATCTCTTCCTGAATTGGGTTTGGTCATCTATATTTTGGTAAAAAATTATCAAATTCATCCAGGTTTTTAAGTGTATTTACATAAAGTTGAACAAAGCAGTTTCATGACTCTTTACTGTCCTCTCTCTCTGTGGTTATTTTTCCTTTATCGTTTCTCCTTTTGTGTATTTAGGCCTTCTTGCCCTTTATCTCAATTAGGTTTATCTTGTGGTTTATCTGTTTTACTGGTTTCCTCATAAAATGACTTCTATTTTTCTGCCTATTAACTCATAATTTCTCCTTTTATCTTTCTAGGTTTCCTGCTCTTTTCCTAACTTCTTAGATCAGATGTTTAATTTTCTCATTTTCATCTTTCTTGTTTATTGATATCAATATTCAAGGCTTCTCCTCTGAATATTACTATAACCATTTCCCACAGATTGTGTTATGTAGTTTATTTTCTTTGTTTTCCAGGTTTTCTGCAGTGTCTGCTTATACCCTCTTTGACCCAAGTGCTAGTTAATAGGGAATTTTAAAAATTTCTAGGTGGTAGAGAATTCTGAGTTTGGTTTTTTTTTTTCTCATTTTATCTTTAATTTCCAGTTTTAGTGCATTGGGGTAAGAGTTCTCCAATAACCATTCTCTTCTTTTTGGTAATAACAAAACCCTAACATTTAGCCAGGCACATAGCTTCTCAGAATAAAAACTACATTTCCCAGCCACGCTTGCAGCTAGGAGCAGTCATGTAACTAAGTTCTGGCCAATGGGATGGGAATAGTATTATGTGCAGAACCTCTGGGTGGTGATTTTAAAAGGGGGAGGGGACATGTGCCCGGCTTTTATTATTATTACTTGATTCTGCTGCTTGTAACAAGGATCCTTGCAGATGAAGTTAACACCCTAAGAATGGCAGAGCAACAAGACAGAAGTCTATGTTCTACCACTTCAGAGCACTGGGAAACCTCATAGGGCAGTCCCCATGCAAAGCTGGAATCACGTACTTTTGTACCGAAACAGAGATATTTCTCACTGTTCCGCCATTGTTACTTTGGCACTCTGTACACGTTGCCAAATCTATTCTACAGCTAATACAGTTGGCAACATTTTTCTCCTGCCTGGATATTTACAGGATTTTTCCCCTTTAATCCTTGAAACTCAATTATTTCACCTGGCTATAGGTCACTTTTCATTAGCTTTACCTAATGTTCAAAGGGCAGGTTTGTCTCATTATTCCTTTGATTATCGCTCATTTTATTCTATTTGTAGGGTCTTTCTTCAAGGTGTCTTTCCACTAATCACGTCCATTCCTTTATTCCTTTATTCTGAATTATGGAAAGGTTTTTTTTGAGGCCCACCTTTTAAACCATGGGTTCTGCTTTACTGCAGTGTTCAGTCTGCTACTTCCTTCCTCCATGGCCTTTATAAACGCAATTGCACTTTTCAGCTGAAAACAATCTTTTCTAGTCTCGGAGTATACTTTTTTCAGATATACAATGGCCCTTTGAATCTCCTTAGGCGTACAAATTAGCGATCTTCTAAAGACTTCTGCTGATTCTGGCAGGAAGTTTATCTCAGAGGGAAACATCTGCATTGATCCTTTCCTTGTCTTTTCACATGGCCAGTGGTCTTCCTTTGGTCATCCTCACAGTGAGCATTTCTCACGGTGAGAAAGAAACCCCGTTCTAATCTTCCCGTCCCAGATGAGGAAACATTTGGGTTTGCCGAAGGTTTAGTTTGCTATGTCTGGGTTTCATTCTCTGAGGGGAGTAAGAAAGGTAAGACACTAATGCACCTACATCATGGGAACATCTGTGCTCTGCCAGTGAGCCTCAGTTCTGAAGCTGGGGATGCAGCTCCAAGTTGCTTGGGTGCTGCCCTCCGTCTCTATCGGGCATGGCCGTCCACACCAGGACCCAGCAGTGGTTGCAGCTCACTCTTCCCAGCCGGCCTCCGGAGGAAGCTGCAAGCTGGCACCTTGGTTCGCTGCACGAGGCACTCACAGAAACTGCTCCCACCTACTGCCCCCCGCCGCCTCATCTTCAGGCCCTGCCTCCCTGCGCTTAGGGGAGTTGTGGGGTTCTGACAGGGATCCCTTACATGTAGGGAGGCCACCTAGCCTGGGAGTTAAGACCATGGGCTCAGGAGTTAGTTGGGCATGGCTTCAAGTCCCAGTTCGGCCACTTATTAGCTGTGCAACTATGAACAAGGGACAGACTCTCTGGGCCTCAGTTCCCTCTTGTACAAAATGAGGTCAGTGATGGCACCTCATCCCTGTGCTCCGATGAGGGTTCACCATGTGTGTGACTTTCTCGGCCCAGGACCTGGCACACAGTAGGTGCACCATCACTGGAAACTCTAATTACTCCCGAGAGGACTTCTCCTTCCCACACAGTGTGTCCCACAAATGTGTGAGAGCCCTCTCCCCAGGCAGGTTCCTCCAGTATTGGTAGAAATTCTTCCCGTTTCTAATGCATCAGTGTCACTCTCCTTTGTGTGCCCGGTGGTACCTGTTCTCTGTGCTCCCCTATTTTTACATCCCTATATAAATAAGTATCCCTATATAGTAATTTCAAAAGGAACGGGAGGAGGGGAGGAAGCAGTTAAACAAAAAGTCTCGGTTCGCCATCTGATTACAATCTTCCTGAGCCACAGGACTTGGCTTCTCATCTACCTTGTGCCATGGGCTCCTCTGGTTTTTGTTTTTTTTTTAATATTTATTTATTTGGTGGCACTGGGTCTTAGTTGTGGCAGGTGGGCTCCTTAGTTGCGGCTCGTGGGCTCCTCAGCTGTGGCATGCAAACTCTTAGTTGTGGCATGCATGTGGGATCTAGTTCCCTGACCAGGGATCAAACCCAGGCCCCCTGCATTGGGAGCATGGAGTCTTAACCACTGCGCCACCAGGGAAGTCCCACTCCTCAGATTTGAGACCACACAGCTTAGGGGAGAAAGTCACCCTCCTGCCGCCCTGGCCCTATGGTACCCCACCAGCTGGGCCATCCCTGCCCTCCTTCCTTCCATCCCAGCCAAGCCAAGGACTAGAGAGGATTCCCAGTCAGTCATTAGGATTTTGCTTCACAGACCAGGAAGATATTTTGGAGAGAGGCTAAGCAAAGAGGTGATGGGCAAAGACTTAACTCACTACCTTCTTTGTGTGGGCAGCACTGAGAAAAAGCATAAAGGTAAGAGGCACGGGGGCATAGAGAGATTAGACCCACAGCAAATCACCCAGAAGAAAAACAGCAAATAATCAATTGCCAGGATTTGTTGAGTGCACACCATGGGCTAAGCACATACATTCCAACCACTTATTCTCAGTCCTGTGAAATAGGATTTTTATTATACCCATTTTACAGATGAAAGACCTGAGACTCAGAGAGGAGAAGTACCTCGTCTGGGGTCACACAGACAGCAAGTGGCTGATCTGGGGCTTTCCCCTGCATTTGTTGGATTCTCAAGTCCATGCACGGAACCACTGCTCCACACCAACTCATTCTAATCACAAAACTTTAGCCAAATCTGTCTCTCACATTTGCCCCAATCTCCTGTGGGGCACTGAGAGGCTCAGCAAGCCACCCCAGACCTCCAGCACTGCCAGCACCTCTAGCCCCTTCCCTTTCTCCCTGCAACCATATCTGGAATTCAGGGGGTGGCCAGACCAGGACCACCTACACACTCTTTGGGCTATTCTGCTCCAGCCACAGCTGCAAGGGGTAACACTTCCCAGAGTTGGAGCATATACCGGTGGGTTTTCCAGTAACATCTGACTTGGCTTTTAATTATTGGGAAGTGATCGTTGATTTACACAGCAATATTTATCCAGCAAATTGCTAATTAATGCACTGAAAAATGCGAAGTGGTGTCAAATATTTGCTTTTTATTTGCAGTACCAAAATATTTTTATTTTCCGTGAGGAACAGAATCGATGCAAAGGTACTGAAATGTTTAAACAGGGTGTGTAAAGTTTAAGCAGAATATTAAACAGGGAGGAAAGCTGGGCTTCATGGCTGGGGCTCTGGGGTGTTCTGTAGACTGGGGGATGTTCAGAGATAGTCCCGAGAGCAGTGAACCCCAAATCTCTTCTCAGAATGTGCCCTTGAGATGCAAAGGGCACCAGCTAGCCACAGACAAGGACATCTGAGTGACCAGGATCATCCTCACTAATCCCCCCTCCCCACTTCTTCTCAGCATCATCGTCACCTCCATCACATCTCTCTGCTGCCATCACCACCACCACTCTGTCCATCTCTGTCCATTCATTCATTCCTTATATTTTACATATTGAATACATGCTATGTGCTGGACATTATTCTGCTGCTGGGGAGATAAGTCCCTCTGCTCATGGAGCTTGAACTGGATTTCGACACCCATTAGGCAAGAAAATAAATAAATGAATAAAAAATTTTCAGAGGGTGATAAGTGCTACAAGAAATAAATCTAGGGAATCAATAAGGAGTTGTTACTTTAGATTGGTTGGTCAGGGTAGGTCTTTGTTGGGAGAAAAAAAGGCATTTTAACTAAAAGAGCTAAACCAACCCTATAAAGATATGGGGACAGAACTTTCCAGGAGCATGAACAGAAAATGCAAAGGCCCTGAGACAGGAAGGGACCTGGGGCAGGAGAACCAACATGCATGGAGCAGAGTGGCTGGGAGCAAGGTGAGGTGACACTGACAGGCCGGTGATGCCCCACTGCCCCACTGCCCGCCCAGGAGTGAAGGAGTTGGGGTTTTATTCTAATCTCAATGGAAAGCCATCAGGGAGCCCTGAGGGAAGAGTGATGGGCTCTGGTTTACTTGTCAGAGCTCCTTCTGACTGTAGAGTGGAGAACTAGTCGGGGCCAAGCGTGGAAGCAGCACGACCCTGGCAGCTGTGATTCATCAAGCAGGATCCAGGTGAGAAACAGGGAGCTCAGAGCAGGGTGGGGACGTGGAGACGGAGAGAGGGCGGAGTCAGGGTGGGGGGTGGGGTGGGGCCTACAGTCTCGCGATGCGATGGCATATGAGGATGCTTGGTGCCCGGAAGGAGGAGTCACGGCCTCACCATCCACCCTACACGTCCTTCCCAGCCGTTTTATCATCCGAAACCACAGCAGCTACTGTTTACTAAGGATTTACACGGGGATACTTACTTTATGAACTGGTCTGTCTCCAAATGATCAACAACGCCATGAGGGAAGTATTATTAGGCCTTGTGTGATTTACCTGGCCTTGCCAATCCCCTGAAAAGACTGAACGTGGAGGTGGAAATGACCGCTCGTCACTCATTTAATCAAGAGCACGTGTGCGGTGCCTACAGGGCGGCCTGGGGTCTGCTGGCCCCGCCTCCCCGCTTCCCCCCACCCTTCAATCAGGAATACCACCACCTGAACAGGAGCAAAGCGCAAACACCTTTGTTCCGCCTCCGTGAGGTCGGCGTTATTACCCCATTTTACAGATGAGTAAATGACCTCCCTGCATTTAACTTTGTCCAACCCATTATTCACCAACGAGAACGGTCCTTCTGAAGCACGGGTCTGACTTCGTCCTGCCCCTGCCCCACCTCCCACGGCTCCCCCTTCTCCCAGTGCCCAGAGCCTGACCTACACGAACTCCAGGACCTTGCCTGGAACCTTCTTCTTCCCTCCATCCCACCTCGCCCCGCTGCTCCTTCTGGCCAGCTCCCAGCCCGCCTCAGGTCTCGGCTCCAAGTGCCTTCCTCAGGGGGTCCACCTCACCGCAGACACCAGTTTGATACAGCCCTTCTTTGTGACACTCGTGGTGTCACAAAGTACCCAGCTGCGCTGTGCTGAGTGATGATATTCGTAAGCCCTGGGAGGGCTGGGAAGGCTCCTGTCTGCCATCCTTCCCTCCACCTTCACTGTGAGGGAGCTTTGGGGGGTGGGGGGGAGAGCTTTGCCTGGCCACACACCTGCACTGTGGCTTCCCTTCCTTCATCTGTTAGCCCAATGTGCCCCCAGACCCTGGACCAGTTACAGTCCCCCCTCCCAAACCAGGCTCTAGGGCTAAGGGGGGAAGAGCTGGGGCACTCTGGAGTTCTGAGCTTTGGCCTGGTGGGTGCCACATGTCTGCTAAAGCCTGGATACTGAAGATCATTAAATGCCACACGATAGTTAATGTCTTGGGAGGCGTCTCCAAGACCGAGGGCAGAGGTAAGAAGTCACAAGTTCTCCTGCTGATGGGCCCTCTCTCCTTCTTCCTTTATCAGGGAGGAGTGGAAAGTCACTGTGGTTTGGGGGGGGTTGTCTAAGATGGTGATAAAAGACTCTCTCCATTACGCCACACCCTTGGACCAATAACATGAACAAAATGTGGTATCATCACACAGTGGAATAGTACACAGCCATGAAAAATGAACTACCAGTACACACTGCCCTATGGATCAAGCTCACAGACAATGTAATGCCATAGAAGCCAGACGCAAAAGAGTACAGGGTGTGTATGATTCCATTTATGCAAAGTTCAAGAACAGGCAAGATGAACCTAATTTATGTGGAAACCAGGAAAGGTGGGGTACAAGCCAGAGGGAAACTTCTGGGTGCCAGAGATGCTCTTCATCTTTATGGGTGGTGACATGAGTGCTCACTGCACACTTAAGACTGTGCACTTTTCTAGAAGTTTTACTCAATTAAAAAAATTATTTTGGGGGCCTCCCTGGTGGTGCAGTGGTTAAGAATCCACCTGCCAATGCAGGGGACATGGGTTCAAACCCTGGTCTGGGAAGATCCCACATGCCACGGAGCAACTAAGCCCATGTGCCACAACTACTGAGCCTGCGTGCCACAACTACTGAAGCCCACATGCCTAGAGACCGTGCTCCGCAACAAGAGAAGCCACCACAATGAGAAGCCCACGCACCACAACGAAGAGTAGCCCCCGCTCGATGCAACCAGAGAAAACCCGCGCAGCAAAATAAATAAACAAAATAAATAAGAAGACCCAATGCAGCCAAAATAAATAAATTAATTAATTAAAAAAAATACAATCGTGCCAGCAAAACCAATAGAAAGAATTCACTTAAAAAAAAAAACCAAAAAACTGTTTTTAAATCTAGGGTGAGTTGACATAGCCCTTGACTCCAGCCTGAGGGATACCAAACTGAAATAAAGCGGGAACTCATAGAACTTAAAGAATTAGTGAGAACATGTATGAGCAGCTCCTCATGAGAGATCACACCTAGGAGATCACATTGTCTTGAATGGTTTTCTAAACTCTTTATATTAAAATCAGAGGAGCAATAGTAGATAAAGGGATTATGTGTTCATACATATTTAAGATTTTATAATATTTAATCATCTAAAAACAATTTATGGATGTTTTGCTCGATTTTTATTTGCTGAAAAAAATATGATAAAAACAAAAAGGAAAAGCATCTCCCTGAGCGTGTTATTACCCTCATGGTTCTTGCTCCCATGCAAATATTTCACTTAGTCATCATCTCTATACACAAGTTTTATTGTATGTGTGTATCTTACATTTTATATCATTTATTATGTGGTCTCTTTAAAATTAGTCTTCCCAAGATCTAATAAGTACCCAGATCCATTCTCTGCTAGATTTTTTCAGTATTTGGTCTTTTTCTGAATTTAATTTTTTATGCAGATAGAGTCGTATAAGGTATATCTAAATTACAAGCTATTTTTTCAAGTTGCTAATTAGTTTTTTCAGCAGCATTTACTAAATAATTCGTCACCCACTCATTGTTTTGGAGTGATTTCTTTATCATAGTTATTTTTTACATGTGATCTCATCTATCTCCAGGTGTTCTATTCTAATCCATTAAAATCTATTTCTTTTTTTCCATCAATATTCTCACTGTTCTAATTATTGCTACTTTATATGTTTTAATATTCAGTAAGGCTCTACATCAGTGTTCTCCTTTTTCAGAATATTCTTTGATATTCTGACCCATGTTTTTTCCAGATGAATTTTAGAATCATTTTATCAAGTTCCCTTTGCAGGATTGTTTGGTATTGCATTAAATCTGCAAATTAACATGGAGGTGGTTTGACATTTTTACGGTATTCGGTCTTCCCATGCAGAAACGCAGTATGCGTCTTCATTTATTCTGGTCTTCTTTTATTTCACCAATAAAATTTTGTAGTTTTCTTTATATAGGTCACACGCATTTCTCATTAAGTTTATTCCTAAGTATTTTTCCATCGCTTCTGGGAATGGCATCTCCTTTTTTCATTACAGTTTCTTGGCAGACTGTGGCTGGAACACAGGAGGGCACTGATTGGGGTAAATAGATCTTGTCTCTGGCCACTTTAGCAAATGGTTATTTGCTTATATACATTTGAGTTGCTTCCTTTGGATTTCTAGCCCCAAGTCACATTGACAGTGAATACTGTTTGTCATGTAGATGGGGCTTCAGCCTGGCATCTGAATAGGCCTGGGGGAGCCGGTCACAGCCTGGCCACTGAGCCACAGCCTCACCCTGGCTGGGACTAGAACCAGCCCTGAACCCCAAGCCCTTGTGGAAGGCCCTGACACCCTCCCATTCATCCTTCTCCTCCATCTGGTGGCGCTCTATCCCAGTTCTCCCAAGGGTCTCCTCTCAACTCTAATGGACTCCCCACGGTCCCGAGTTGCGGCCACCGTATTAATCAAAGCCATAGCTACCGGATGTGTCCAGCCCCTTGGTCAAGCCTTCCATAATGTCTTCATTTTCTTAATTCCTGAAGGGTATATATGATTAACCAGAGAGGTTAAAGGGCTTTCTGAGATCACACAGCTATTAAGTGGCAGATCTGGGGTTCAAACCTGTGCTCCTTCTACTCTGCCGTATTGCTCCCCTCTGCAGTGTGCCACACACTTACCCAGTAGACAGGCCCTTGAGGATTAATGCCTTGCCAGCCTGGACTCCCCAGAATTCACCAGACCATGCTGGGCATTGCAATGTGAATGCCAGGAGCCCAACCCGCTCTATGACTTCAACCTGGTCCCACCTGCTCCAGAATCAGGCCCAAGTCTCTTGGGTTATAAGAGTTTGATGACCTCGTGGCAACTTTCCCTATTAAAGAATGTGGTCATTACAGGCACGCAAGTCCCAGGATCCTTTGAGCAAATGCTACCTGAATATTTATCATATCAAAGGGCAATTTTGGTAGTAGTCATAGTGGCAACAGTAGCAGCTAACATTTACTTGGCTCTCACCATGGACCAGACACTGTTTAGTATATTATGTACATGATCTCATTTATCTTCAGCACGACGCTGTGAGTTAGAAACTTTGGTATCCATTTTACAGATGAGAAAACTGATGCTCAGAGAGATAAAGTTATTTGTCCAAGAACACTCTACTTATAAAGGGCAGAGCCAGAATTTGAAACTTGAGAGCTTGCTCAGAAGTCTAATTTTGTTCCAATGCTTTATTTCTGCACCTGGAACTTCCCATGTTGTTCAGACAAATGGTGTTATAAGCAGTGATCCCCCAAAGCTGCTCCACAAACTGGTGTGTCTTCAGCACGAGCAGAGGGGCTTTATACAATGCAGAGGCCCAGGCCCCATCACACTGACGAATCAGGCAACCCAGAGCCTGTGTTTTTTGCAAGACCCTCACTGGATCTGTTGGCCAGCCAGGTTTGAGAATGACTGTCCCAAGAAGCCCTCCTTTGCCATCTAATGATATGGACATTGGTTTATTTTGTAATGAATCTTAATAGTAATAAATATTATCACAAAAGAAGCAAATGGGGCTTCCCTGGTGGCGCATTGGTTGAGAGTCCGCCTGACGATGCAGGGGACGTGGGTTCGTGCCCCGGTCCGGGAAGATCCCACATGCTGCGGAGCGGTTGGGCCCATGAGCCATGGCCGCTGAGCCTGCGCGTCCGGAGCCTGTGCTCCGCAACGGGAGAGGCCACAACAGTGAGAGGCCCAAAAAAAAAAAAAAAAAAAGAGCAGCAAATGATTCAGCCATAATCGCTGAAGTATTTGTTTGGCAAATGGAGAGGAATTTCCAAACGAAGTTGCCAAAATCATAGTCACTGCTTGGAAAGCAGTAAATATATGTATGGTATAAAGAGTCAGGACAAACTATAAGAAAAACATCAAATGCTAATAGATTTCATGAAGAACATGCACCAAGTCCAAGAATCTGAATAGGTCACTCACCCAGAAGGCAAAACCATTAGTACATCAGAGCACGGGAAAATACTCCACTTCATATATGATTTTTTTAAAGATTAAATAGTGAGACGCCCTTTAAAGTCTGCTAAATTATAAAATAACATTTTAAATATCACCAAAGAACTAAAACGCATGGGCTTTGGAATGAGCCCTACCTGGGTTTGATACTGACCTCCAAACCCCCACCCCACAGCCCCCTCACTTCTGTCCTTGTTGCTGCCGCTCTGGTTGCCACTCCTGGTGCTTCCTTCAAAACAGGACTCCTCAACCTGGGTGGGAAATTGACTCCGCTGTAGCTGAAATCTAGCCTTTTCTTCCATTAGGAATGTAGCGTTACCAATACTCATGACTTTGTCACTGACGGAAATCACAGATGTTTTCATATCACATCACAGTCGCTGCCAATTTCTCAGAATATCCTTTACACGTATCGCCGCCTTGAAATCGGGACAGTAATTAGACCTGCCACTAGAACCTGCTATTTAATGTGTTAATAAAGAAGCATGCATATTGCTGTACCACACATTTTTATATTTTCATAATTATATTTTAATAAATTGGTTTCTTTTGTAATTCTGTATATATGATTTCATGCATTTAAAAACAATTGTCCTGGGAAGGGACCCACAGGCTTCCCCAGACTGCTAAAGGTGTCCATGGCATATAAAGGGTTAAGAGCCCCTGCCTTAGGACCTCTGCAGTGGCTTCCATCATTCTCTCCGTTTTGCAGATGAGAAAACCAAAACTTGGAGAGGTTAAGTCACTTGTCCAAGGGCGCCCGACTAGTGAATGATGAAGCATCAATTTGAGCTTGGCATTCCCAGGAGCCAGTGCCTAACCCTTGTACCACCCACTTCCTCTGCATCCTTGTTCTGGGGGCTGAGAACACAGATATGGCTCTGGCATGGCCCCTGCACCCCAGGAGGGCCCAAAGCATTGGGCAGACAGATCCCCCTGTAATTCTAACCCAGGATGGTAAGCCTTTTTCCTTATAGGCTCCAGGAGATGCCCTGATCTGATTCCTCTTTGGGGAATGGGGTACCCAGAGTGAGCCAAAGCTGGGTGGGGTGGACCCGAGGACTCAGTTGGGGTGTCCTGACTTTGGTGACTGACAGTGGGTGGAGCTGGGGACGAGTCCCTGAAAGCAGGCCCAAGAGAAGGCCCCAATTGTCCAGTCAGAAAAGGCAAGGCTGTGTCCAGGCCTGAGGGCAGAGGGACCAGGGAGAGAATGGGGGTGACAAGCTCCTAGCCCAGTGCCTGCAAGCCATTTCATACAGCTGTTAGAGATTCAGGACACATTCACTGATGGGCTGAATGAGTGAGTAAATGAACAGATAAACAGGTTCGGCCTGCACCAAGCAAAGGCTGGATTAGCCAGGGGTGTCCTGTGGGAGCAGAACGACAGCCTCCCTCCCAGCCAGTCATGACACCTTTTCTGTGTCCCTTCTGGCAGGGCCTGGCCCCACTCACCCCTGCAGAAAAGCTGCTTCTCTTGCCCTCAGAAAGCCTGACCCCTGGAGACTTTCCCTGGGGGGACCGGAAACCAGAACTGGAGGAGACAAGCCACTCAGGTCGGGGTGACAGGGTGAGGAAAATGTGAGCCCCTTTGCACCCCAAGAGCTGACTACCTGCCTCCCCAAGAGAACATTCCTTATATGCAAGCCAGTCCTAGGTTCTGAGCTCAGACTGCCCCATGACCCCATTATTAATTCATTCATTCATTCATTCCACAAATGTTTGTAAAGAGCTTACTTCATGCCAAAGAGTTCTAGCACTGGGGATACAGCAGTGAACAAAAGAGACGTGGTCTCCATTCTCATAGGTTTTGGGGGGATCTGGGCGACAGGGTGGGAGCAGTCAAAAGATAAGTGAACAAATGAAAGAAGAGAGTTTTTTAGATGGCGGTAAGTTCTGAGAAGCCAGTTCACTCAGGGTGGTGAGATCTGGTGATCCCTGCACTATTGTTCACTTCTCTATTACAAGGTACACAGTTCTGCAAGACATTTAAATCACACCTGAGGCTATTTCTCCCAAAGTTTGCAGAGGTTAATCGCATCAAATTCCTCACCTTTCAGTAATGCAAACAACCATTCTCTGCCTGGATAATCTTAGCAGAGAAGGAAACTAAAAACGATATCCAGGTCAGACCCAAAAAAGGAAAGACCTTGAATTGCACTGTTCTTAAAAGCACTTAAAAGGGATTGAATTAGAACTGAGACAAAAAAAAAAAATTGGCCCCTGAATCCAACTCCCGCTGACACCGAGTTAGAAAAATAGCTGAAGGAAAAGGATGTAGCATGTCAATCAAGTTATGATCATTTTATTTTTAAAAAATGAGAAGCCTTTTGTTTTAAGAGGAGCAGGCTGGTAATTTGGAGGTGCGGGGGCAGCGTCAGAGTGAAAAGCTTTCACATTTCCAGACAGAAAGGGTTTGGCTGCTAATAGAGAAGTGGAGGGTTGCATAATGAGATCCAACGCTGTTGAGGTTCCCCTTCCCAAAGAGAAGAGGGGATCTCAGCTGTCTGGCTGATTGATAGAAATCCAGGTAGGGCACACCGAAACAGGTATGTACAATCTCTCCTTTGTTGGTAATCAGAGTCAGCTGAATGGGACTCCATCCTTTCTTTCTTATTCCTATGTACCAATTTGAGAGGCTCAGATGAAATGTGTTGCATTACACCAGCACCAATAAGTCACACTATCTATGTTGTGACACACCGAATATTACTAATTGTCAATCACAAACCACAAGTCTTGTCAAGTCTTCCCTTCTCGATGGGCTGGTTCAAACCTGAAGTGATTTTTAATCAAGTGTTAATAACACAGCATCTGTCAGTGGACGGTGGGTATCAGGCAATCGGAAAAGTGCACCTATGACACGGCAAATTTTAATGTTTTCATTTTCCATTCTTCCCAATTATCGGTGGGATTTCTGTCAGCCTGAAAAGCACGCTGACATTATTGCAGGCGAACTTCACCGTGAAGAGGGGGAAGGCACTTGTGAGGGCTCCCATGGCAGGGTGTCCCACCCTGCCCTGCAGGAGAGGGTCTCCGCACCCTTCAGGAAACCCAAGGGGGCCTGTGCTGGCCCCGGGGGAGAGGGAGGCTCTGGGTCTGGGGCAGTGGAGCCCCCACTATTGCAAGCACACTTGGATATTAGGAACGGTGGTGCTTCCTCCCATCACGGGGATAGAAGCGGTCTGAGGAAGGCAGCTAGGTGGAACCCCCATAGACCCACACCCATAGGGCACATATACACTCCACCGCCTCATCGGGGAGCCTGAAACTCCAGTGCCCAGGCATGGACTGGATCACCATGCTCAGACATGAACAAGAATTGACCAGAGCTCTGATTTGCTTTTCCTTTTTCCCAGGTTTCCCAAGACATGTGCTGGGGACTGTGATTCCACTGAACACTGAAGGAAAGGGCAAGGGAACAGAGGAGAGTGTGTGAGGCACCTTATGCCTCACCAAGGTGGGCATGACCCTGCTCCTTCGCTCCTTAAGTCCCGTCTGGGACACTCTGTGTGCTCGTAGCAGAGGTCTGAGGATTTCCTGTTCTTTGTGCTGGCTTGTGGCTTCCTTCCTTTCATGCTCTAGAGCTCGGAGCTAGAAGGGACATTGGTGGATGTCAAATCCATTTCCTACCCACTGCCTGGAATTCTGACATTTAGCTATGCAACTTCTTCTTGCATGCCCCCAGCAATGGGACACTCATTACTCAGCAGAGAGCCCATTCCACTGTTACTCAGCTTTAGTTATTAGGACCTTGGCTGTAACTTCCTCCCAACTCCGAGTGGTCCATGTGTGGACAGTGCTTTTGTCCCCTAGATGAGCTGACTTGCTGTCCTGTGATGGGTTTGGGAGGTAACTCGTGGGCCTGGAGCTGTTGCTGAGTCAGCCTGCTGGACATGCCCATCCAGCAGGGCTCCATCCCTCCCACCCGCACTGGATTTCTCCCCAGCATCTTGTCCGTTTGAAGCTTCCTCCACGCCTGGCCTCCACGGTGCCACAAGTAACTGCCCCTGGCTGAGGCTTCTCAGTCTCCATTTCTGCCCATCTCTTTAATGTAAGGGTTCTTCCAGGCCTGGCTCGCTTCTCTCCTGACATCACATACATTCTGGGCAATGGTATCCACTCCCGCGACCTCTCTGTTTTTTTTTTTAACATTCACAAGTTGAAGGCCTAGCCCAGATTTCTCCTCTGATCACCAGGACATTGCCACCTGGACATCCCATAGGCACCTGAAATTCAATTTCAATAGAACTCCTTTGGGGGGCATCCCAGCTTGGTGAAAAACACTGCCATTGTGTCCCCCATCCCCACATCAGGGAACTGTGAGACATCCTGGAGTCTTCCCTCTCCCCGACCCCCATGCCCGGACTGGCCAGTGCTCCATCCCTGTTGCCTTCCTAGCTTCACCCCTCACCATCCCCATGGCCCTGCCTCAGCTCGGGGCTCAGGGCTATTCTCCTGGGTCAAAAGAGTCCCCACCTCCTGCCATTTCCCTCCGGCCCATCCTCTACCCAGATGGCTGGAGTCATCTTTCCAAAACCCAGCTCAATACACTTCCAGGGGCCCCTCATGCCTGTAGGATAGAGTTCAAACTCCTGAGCGGGTGAGGATAGTACAGGCCACTCCGTCGGGCTGGGGAGTAAATAAGGCGATGGACAGGCACCAGTTTCCTTCCTCGGCCACCCAGGGCGGCAGCTTTTCCTTGCTGAAGACAATGCATTTGTTTTCCTATTTTGCCAATAGATGGCAAGAACTTGTCATCTCTGTGTGTCCTGATCCAGCCCAGCACAAATCTTAAGGTCTGACCCCACAAGTCCTCTTGACCAGGACTGGGTAAACCTTGCCCTTCAATCTGTGGCATTTCTGAATCATTTCAGCTTTTGCCTTCTTTCCCCAAAGTCTGGGGAATCTGAGGCCAATGGAACGTTCCAGCCTCATTTTATTAGACAACAAAACACTATATTAGTTATGTATTCTTGTGTATCAAGAGACTCTAAAACTTAGTGACTTAAAACAATAAACGTTTGTTATCCCTCCGTTTCTGAGGGTCAGGAATCCGGGCACGGCTCAGCTGGGTGTTTGTGGCTCAGGGTCGGGCTGCCGTCTGGGGCTGCGGTCAGCTGCAGGCGCTCGTGTAGTTGCTTCGCTCGTGTAGCTCCTTGCCCCTGGGCCTCTCCGTATGCTGCCTAAATGTCCATGTGACATGGCAGCTGGCTTCTCCCAGCGTGAGAGATGAGAGAGAGAGACACCTAGACGGAAGCCACAGTCTTTCAGAACTTACTCTTGGAAGTGACAAACCATCATTTCCACCATCACCTATTGGTCACAAAGACTGGTATCATGTGGGTGGGCACTACCCAGCACAGTGAATAACAGGAGAGAGAGAGAGGTCACTGGGGGCCACCCTGGAGGCTGGGTACCATATCCAGCTTGATCCCCAAATCTGCTTCAAGTGATACTCGACTATTTGCAAACTTCAGATAAATATAGCCTGGAGAGGAAGGCATTTGCACCATTCAGAAAATAAGGCCAAAGGAGGGAGAAACTCACAGAACAGGGAGGCCAGAAATCCAGATGAGAATGTGTCCAACTCAGTGCGCAGCCCAGGGCAAGTCACAGCTCCTGCCAGGCCTCAGTGGCCCCAAGTTGGACAATGGGGGTGAACTAGATGATGCTGTGTTCCCATGTGTCTGAGCTCTGGGATGGTGCTTCCCAAGGCCTTAAATGTGCTCTGGGTGTTGGCAACATCATTAGAAGAAACTCTCCCACAGGGAACCACTTTGCAGGGATCAGAACTACCCAGTCTGGCCTGCTGGTCGCCCTCTATCACTTTGTTTTGGAGCCCCTAGGACTACACGTTTCACATCTCTTTCCCACACATGACCTGCTGAGGCAGGGGCTGGAGAGGTGAACGAAGCGTCCTGGGGCTTGGGGAGGAGACTAGAAAGTCATTCCTGCTTGTCTGCCCGACCCCTCCCAGTTAGGTTTGCCAAGTCCTTTGAGAGGATCTGCCCCTCTGAACCCTGGCCTGAATAGCACAGGGGTCCCCAGAAGGGGGTGTAGAGAAAGCCTTGCCATCACGACCCCGCCTGCTTGTCTGCTGGGTCAGATCATGTTGCTGAGTATTGGTCTTGGCTGCCCAACTGCAGCTGCCTCGCTGTGCTCCAACCCTCACCCTGCAAGTCCTCCCCTAACGCCAGAAGACACAGACAGACAAACAGAGAGCTCCACTTTAGGGAGAGCCCATTGTCCCTCCACAGGCTCTGGCCACCCCAGCTGGTTTCCTGCACACACAGACACACAAGTCCATGAGCACAAGTGGACACAGACACACACATGCAGGACACACTCCTGCCTATCCACCCCCAGACCCACAGGGGGACCCCATGCTCCAGGAAGGCCTGTGGGTGGGTGAGAGGTAAATTCAAGCTTAGTGGCCCACCAAAGGAGACATACTTTAAACTAAGAGGGGAAAAAATAAAAGAATTTTTAATAAAAGTAAATAAATAAGCCACCATGGGAAAAATCAGAGCTTGGCTGGACCTGTTACACTAGTCTTATACTTTAGTATTGTTTTTATTTTAAATCTTATATGCACCCTCCCTCCACCCTTTTTGGTCCTCAGGGCCTCTATACGTCCTAATCAGGTCTGGAGTGCAGGGTGAAGGGGGGCAATGCCTCACCCCACTGTGGGGCCCCAGCCTGCTGCCCTCTCCATCCTCAAATCCCACACTGCCCCAGCTCAGCCAGGGGGACTCTAGCTGCAGAATGGTTTCACGCTGCGCTCCCAGGGCTCCTCCCTCCACAGTGGTCACCTGATCTAAAGGCGTCGCTGCCACCTCCGAAGACAGTGCAAGTGGACTTAGTTTATTATATTGCAATTTTACCACCTGACCTTGGAGGTGACCCGTTATTACTTACTAAGTCGGACCCAGAAACCCCATCCTTCTGCTTATTTGAATGAACCCTATTGGCCTTGACTCTGTTGGTTGAGTTGGGAGAAAGGGATTCATTAAAGCACAGGACCCTCCCAGGCATAGATGGAGATGATCTCACCTGGTTGGGACGGGTGCCAAACTAAATACCCCAGTTATGTTCTCAAGGTCCTCTAAGTCCATTACCATCATCACTGGGGTTGTCCTTCCTTTAATGCTCTGGCCTTCTGAAGTCCCACCCTTCCCTCTAGTTCCCGTAGCAGAGCTGAGCCAGGCATCTCTAAAGAGACTTGGAGGCATAATGACTAAGAAATAAGTACAGGTGGCAAAGAGCCTGAAAAGAACAATGTTTCTGAAGATTGTCTTTCTGGTCCTAAACTAAACTCATCAGCTGCCCAAGGCCCTTCCTCTCACTGCCTGTCCCCCAGGGCCAGCTCCACCTGCTGCACACCGTGCCCTCCAGCACAAGCCCCTACACGCTGAGCATTCAACTCCTCAGGGCCAGCTCCACCTGCTGCACACCGTGCCCTCCAGCACAAGCCCCTACACGCTGAGCATTCAACTCCTCAGGGCCAGCTCCATCTGCTGCACACCGTACCCTCCAGCACAAGCCCCTACACGCTGAGCATTCAACTCCTCAGGCCCAGTGAGGTCTTTGTCCTCTGTTCTGATCCAGGGTCCTGGACAGCCATCAGCCCTCCCTTGCCACGTCACCGGCTCCACCCTGCTTGTGCTGGCTCTGAGGTTTTGCTCAGGCAAGTGACTCCCACATTCAAGGAAGCTGTACCGGTTGGGTCTTTTTGGTTAAAATTAACAGAAACACACTGAAATGTGAGCTTAAGTAGGAAAAGGAGATAGAGTTTTAGGATGGGATACCTCACAGAACCCAAGGGTGTCCAGGAGGATCTGGAACTGGGCTTTCTCTGCCTCCTATCTCTGCTTCTTCATTCTCCCTCCCTGTATAGCAGCCTTGCCCCTTCTCCAGGCCACATGGGAGAAGATGGCTGCCCCACTGTTCTTGAGTGTCCACACAGTAGATCCAGTTATCCTCCACCACTATCTGACCTTCCCTTAGTCCAATTCCAGATTCACAGAGGGCAGACTCTGACCTGCTGAGCTGTGGTCCAATCGGTTTTGGCCAGAGGGTGGGCCCAAGTAGCATCAATATAGCTCTGGGGACCCAACCTTGTGCCTCAGGGAGCAGGTGTCCAAGAAGAGTGACCACTGTGATCTGAGCAAAAGATTCTGCTGACATTACCCCAGCCAGCACAGAGCCCAGGACACCACACTGTTGCCACCCCCATGAACATCCCACACCTACAGCGAGAGAAATACACTTAAGGGAATAAGAAGACTATTCTTTTGTGAGCTCTGATCATGTTGCCACCTTGAGACACAGGGCAACCATCTCTACCATTATCTAGAGGATGGAAGGAGGGCGCTTCAATAGATATCATCACAAAAGTCCAAGATGGAGAAAACCTTAAAAAGTTATATGGATAGTGCCAGAAAATTGTGACTTGCCTAAGGTCACAGAATGAGAAAGTGACTAAGGTAGGACTAGGACTTGTCTTTGCCTCTCCTTCTAGTACTCTGTCCACTATGAGATGAGCTGCCCCATCAAGAAGGATTCTCTGTGAAAGCAGTGAGCCTATCAGAGACCGCCAAGGATCACTGGAGGCAAACTAATAGTCGTGCATCTCTGGTGATGGAAACATGTAAGGACATTTTCATGGGCTGTTGAAGGAATTTAGCAGGGAAAAGGTGTGTACCTGAGCCTTGATTCCAGGATGAGCCCTGTCTTGCCCCTGTGAGCCATGCAGTAAAAAGACCTATTGTACACACACGCACAGCCTCTCTCTCTCTCACACACGCACACACACACACACACACACACAGCCTCTCTCTCTCTCTCACACGCACACACACACACACAGCCTCTCTCTCTCTCTCACACGCACACACACACACACACACACACACACACACGCACAGCCACTCTCTCTCTCTCTCTCTCTCTCTCTCTCTCCCACACACACACACACCAGTTAATCTGGTCTATAAGCCCACTAAAGTTCAAAGCACCCTATGGATACTCCAGTTGGAATAGAAAACTTAGCGTTCTCCTCTGAAATAAAAACCCATGAAAAAGTGACCATGACTCTGTGTGTTCAGAGAAATCAGTCTGGCTCCCAAGAGTCAGTAATTTCCAAAGCAACGTAGACCATGAAAATAGACCTAAAACCCTCAGAACCCTCCCAGGCTTTCTCCGTGAGGCCACGTGCTGGGAGCTGTCCACAGTGCTGACCAGGCTGGCGCTTCCCCTGAGCCTCTCTCACCACCTGCCCAGAAATTCGCCCTGTGAACTCGACCAGAGGAGTCTTGGCTCAGCAGTAACACTACAGGGTGTTGAATGGTGTAGAACAATGAGCACAGGATGCCCCTAGTCACCCACGACCAGGCTCTAGGCCAACAGGACCCTCTCACCCCCGACTCCTTCCAGGCTTCCTCTCAGAACAATCCCCAACCTCACCAGAACAATGTCATGAATTTTTCCTCCCTGATGAACTTCAAAGTCTTTTAATGACTCTTCATAAAGGAACAGTGGGGCCAAAAGTTGAGCAAAGGAGATGATTAAAGTACCTTATTAAAAGCAGCCTTGTAGAATTCTCCACATGAAAGCAAGCACCATTATGAGGGCTTATCCTTATAAATGACGCTTCGCTTTTGCGAACATGCTGAAACCTGATTAGAGTGACAAGCACTGACTGATACTGCAAACCTGTTAATAACATGAAAATTAGAAGAGGCTCATGCAAAGAAGGGAGATTAATTTAGCCGGAGTACATCTCGCGCAAATTGCAAAGTTGTGAATATGTTCTCAGATAATGAGCCTTCCCAGTCATCAGCTCACTTGTCATTTTCTGTAATTAATGTTAAGGAAGACGCCTTCCTGATGGTTCGTATTACTCATATACCAAGAAAATTTCTTCAGAGAAATAATTTACATTTATTATCATCGGTCTGTTTGTGTGGTTTATTTCGTGCCGGAGTAATTTATTGCAGGACCGTTTGCCATGCCTTGATTAGTCGCTCGTCAGGACGGGATGTAATTTTTTTTGCTTGATGGCGACGTCTAAAACTTGACAGTGGTGTAACACTTCTTCTCGTCTGCGGGTGGGTTTTTTCACTTAAATAAACTTTGGGGCTGAGTGCCCCAGGCTGTCTTCCCACTGGCTGAGGCCTCAGCACACATCTTGCCTGCCTGCTTCTGGAAACAGCAGGGGATTCAACACTGGGACCCTCCAGAATGTTCTAGGGCACCTGCCTCATCTATGGCCCTGGTTAGAGCTTAAATCCAAGAGCTAATTTCACCGTTTTTCATCCTACTCCTTTTCAGCATGAAGAGAGGTTTGCTCTCTGCTCTCAACTCCACACTCGCCCTTCTATTTCTCTTCTCCCTCAGGCTGCATTCTATTGGAGATTTCTCTGCAATTGCTTTTTTTCCCCATACCTGGTTGTATATTTCTTTCAAATGGCTAAATGAAAGAGGAAATGCTGCAGACAAAGTTTTGTTTCCAAGGCCAGGCAAATCTTTAATTCCACCTTGAATTTCATTTCCTGGCAACATAGCACCAAGGAATATGTCTAGCAAAGTCAGCTACTCCACCCCGATCTCTTTTTCAGGTCCCACAAGACCCAGAATGCTCAGGAGGAGACGATCAGAAAAGAGATCCTTATAGAACAGATCTGAATTCATCTCAGCATGACACCTTGAGCCACCTTTTGCTCCAGACTCACCCTCTATGCATTCTGAGCCCTCGCAGAGCAAGGACGTTTCGGAGACACGGCTATCTGGGATAAATCCTTCTCTGTTCTCTCTGTCTGGCTTTCATTGAGCTTAAACAAAATGGCCCTCATGGGTGCTCAGGGTGTACATCTAATGTGCTGAGCTCTTGGGATGCATTAGCTCATTGGATCTTTACAACCATTGGATGAAGGTATTATTGAGACTGTTCTACAAGTGGAGAAACGGGGGTTCAGAGAGGTCGAGCAATTTGCTTAAGGGCTCGAGGCTATCGCAAAGAACATCACCATCACACTAACCTTGACTGTGTGCTGAAGTGTCTTATAGAGAGTTATGGTAGTCATTCCCATTTCACCTATGAGAAAACTGAGACTCAGAGAGTTTAACTCACTTGCCCAAGGTCTTCTAGCCAGTAAGTAGTGGAACCGGGTCTGATCCAAAACTCATAGTCATGCCCACTCCACCTCACTGCCTCTCCAGAAACACAGCCCTCTCGATGTGATCTTTTCTTCCCTTCCCCCAATCGCCTCGTTTCCTTCCCCAGGTCCAAACTTGAGAAGCATCCTGCCAATCTCCCCAGCAGGGGTGGCCAGGCCGTGAAATGCACAAACAGAGGCAGTTAGCGTGAGTTACTGACCCCTGCACTGCAAATGAGGCAAACGATACAGATCAGGGTTTGCAGACAGAGATAATGATTTTTTTTTATTGGACGTCTTCATCCCGAACCAGTGGCGTGGCGCTGGGTCGACCAGCAGCGCACCGCCGGTGTCGGTTAATGATAATCTATATTTATAAAACGATAGTCCATCAAAGTGGGATGAATATTTTAGAAGCCGCGGACAAATCAAATTGTCTTTGTCAAATGGGTGCGTGCTCTGGCACTGAGCGTGTTTTATGGCTCTTTCTGGGGTGAGAAGTAAAGTGCTCTTCTCGCTGGCTGGAGTACAGGCTGCCTCTCTCATTGTGGCTGGGAGATGACGGCTGTGTTTCTACTATTTGAAAAAACCCAATGAGCTGTGGAGATTGACATTAGTGCCAGAGAACTGTACTTTGTTTGATGAAGTTAACAAATAAGGAATGAAACGACATATGTGGTGTCTTTGTGGGAAAGAGTCCATTTATACTTGGAGAAAGAAATTAGTTCCTTTGGAAGTCTGAATAGGGAGGGAGGGAGGGAGACAGGAGACAGGCTAAGGGCCCTGGACTTCAGAGAGGAGATGGAGCAGGTGGCAGGGCTGGGGGAGGTCAAGAGGAAGAGGAGAAAGGAGGCTTGTGCTGGGGGCTGCACATCACCTCCAGGGCAAACAGAAATACTGGGGCAGGACCCCAATCGCCCGAGTCAAGAACTCCCGCTCTGTCACAAAACCAGCTGGGCAAGTCACGTCACCTTTCTGAGCTTCAGTTTCCCCATCTGCCCAATGGGGAGAATAATAGCTCCTCCTCAAGCCATTAAATGAATGGCCCGGCCTGAGTAAAACCCCCTCCCATTCGCCAGCACATAGTTGCCTAAATGAATGTGAGTTCCCTTCCTCTGCCCCATAAAGTGGGGCCCAACCTCCAGGAACCCAGACACCGGCCTCCACCTACTCAAGACAATATTTACAAAAGTAATAGATACCATTTACTGAGGGTTTTTCACGTGCCAGGTGCTGCGCTAAGCACTTGCCACACATTTAATTTTCTGAAGACTCTACATCAGCTCTGCCCAATAAAATACAATGTGAGCCACACACATAAGTTTTTAAGTAAAAGTAGGGAAAATTAACTTGAATGATATTTAACCCAAACAATACAAAATATTGCTTGAGTATGTAATCAATAGTTAAAGTACTGATGGGATAGTTCGCATTCTTTTTTTCATACAAATGTGTGCATTTTATGCTTCTAGCACCTCTTGATTCGGGCTCACCACATTTCAGGTGTCAACAGCCTCACATGAGTAGTGACTACTGAATCTGACAGCACAGAGACAGAGTTTCCATCGTTATCAAAAAGTTCTATTGGAGAGTGCTGCTCTAGAAGAGATACACAATTATTATCCCCATTTTCAGTTGAGGAAAGAAGCTCAGCCATGCCCAAGGTCACATAGCTGGTAAGTGGCAGAGCCAGGAAGTTGAGTCTGTCACCAAAGCCCAGGCTCTGCTTAGCTACACCATCTCCAGAAACGCTGACCTCTGTCTGCCTCCCTCAGGGTTCCGAGCGCTGGCCAGCTGACCTCTGACCTCAACTGGTTAGGACATCCTAACACTCAAGACGCCTGGAGACAGAGCAGAAAATGTATGTATCTTGATCATTTATTGCTACGTATCAAGCCACCCCAAAACTTAGTGGCTTAAACCAACCAGCACTTGATTTCTCATGATTCTGTGGGTCAGGAGTTAGGGCAGGGGTACAGCCCATCCCTGCCCCACACGGTGTTGGTCAGGGTGGTGTGACTGGGGCAGGAAGGTCCAAGATGGCCTCACTCACACAGCCGGTGCCTTGGCTGGGCGTCCCAAATGTCTGGGTGCTGGCTGGGGGCTGGCTAGGACAGCTGGGCCGCCCTACTCACACTGTGGGCTGGGGCCTCAGTTTGAATTCCATGTGGCGGTCCATCCCCCAGCAGGATGGCCTGCACTTATTTCCATGGCAGCTGATTCTTCTCTGAGAGTCTGTGGATGCTGTAAGGCCTCTTCCCTTCTGACATATTCTACTGGTCAAATCAAATCGGGCAGCCCAGCTTCAAGGGATGGAGAACCAGATTCCATCTCTTTCTGGGATGAGGGCACGTGCATGCAGGGATGGGAGGAATTGCCGATGGCCATCTTTGCAGGCAAACTCTCACAGTGTGCTTCTGGGCCGTGGGCACAGGAGCTGAATTTGGGGCACCTTGGCCCAGCCCCGCCCCCGTTAACCCTCTGAGTGCCATGCCCTGTGTGGAACAATTTCCTGACATGTTGAGTGGAGAAGCATTCTTGGAGGAAAAGAGCCATAAACACCTGAAGAAAAGGTTGGGGTGGGGATGTGGAGGATGCGGTGGTTTGCTAAGCTCCTCCCCCGGGGACGCCAGAGGTGAGCAGGAGTCTGGGGACCACCTCAGAGAAGGGAAGAGGAACCGCACACAGAAGGTTCTAGAGGATTCTGGAAACTTAATGTCTCCACAAAGATAAACAATAAAATCTTTAGCATCAAAACAGTCTAGAAGTTTCTTTTGGGAGCAGTTAAGAAAGGGACAGATGGAGGTAAGACAACCCAGTTCTGGAAGAGAGAGTATAGGTTTGAAAGTAGAAAGCAAAGCAAGGATTGGGGTCCATGAGAAGAAAGTTGAGGGTGCCTAGAAACTGGATCTTGGCCTGCGAAGTGGACCCCAGGACACAACCATTAGAATGTCCATTATGTACCTTGGCCTTAAGGGCAAAACGTTCTTTTTTTTTTTTTTTAACATCTTTTTGGAGTATAATTGCTTTACAATGGTGTGTTAGTTTCTGCTGTATAACAAAGTGAATCAGCTATACGTACACATATATCCCCATATCCCCTCCCTCTTGTGTCCCCCTCCCACCCTCCCTATGCCACCCTTCCAGGTGGTCACAAAGCACCAAGCTGATCTCCCTGTGCTATGCGGCTGTTTCCTACTAGCTATCTATTTTACATTTGTAGTGTATATATGTCAATGCAAATGATAAGTGAGAGCATCCATCTCTCACTTCGTCCCTGCTTACCCTTCCCCCTCCCCGTGTCCTCAAGTCCATTCTCAATAAAGACGTCTGCGTCTTTAGTCCTGTCCTACCCCTAGTTTCATCAGAACCATTTTTTTTTTAGATTCTATATATATGCATTAGCATACGGTATTTTTTTTTCTCTTTCTGACTTACGTCACTCTGTATGACAGATTCTAGGTCCATCCACCTCACTACAAATAACTCAATTTCGTTTCTTTTTATGGCTGAGTATATATGTGTCACATCTTCTTTATCCATTCATCTGTCGATGGACACTTAGGTTGCTTCCATCTCCTGGCTATTGTAAATAGTACTGCAATGAACATTGTGGTACATGATTCTTTTTGAATTACGATTTTCTCAGGGTCTATGCCCAGTAGTGGGATTGCTGGGTCATATGGTAGTTCTATTTTTAGTTTTTTAAGGAACCTCCATACTGTTCTCCATAGTGGCTGTACCAATTCACATTCCCACCATCAGTGCAAGAGGGTTCCCTTTTCTCCACACCTTCTCCAGCATTTATTGTTTTTAGATTTTTTGATGATGGCCATTCTGACCGGTGCGAGATGATACCTCATTGCAGTTTTGATTTACATTTCTCTAATGATTAGTGATGTTGAGCATCCTTTCATGTGTTTGTTGGCAATCTGTATATCTTCTTTGGAGAAATGTCTGTTTAGGTCTTCTGCCCATTTTTGGATTGGGTTGTTTGTTTTTTTGTTATTGAGCTGCATGTGCTGCTTGTATATTTTGGAGATTAATCCTTTGTCAGTTGCTTCATTTGCAAATATTTTCTCCCATTCTGAGGGTTGTTCTTTTGTCTTGTTTGTGGTTTCCTTTGCTGTGCAAAAGTTTTTAAGTTTCATTAGGTCTCATTTGCTTATTTTTGTTTTTATTTCCATTTCTCTAGGAGATGGGTCAATAAGGATCTTGCTGTGATTTATGTCATAGAGTGTTCTGCCTATGCTTTCCTCTAAGTGTTTTATAGTGTCTGGACTTACATTTAGGCCTTTAATCCATTTTTGAGTTTATTTTTGTATGGTGTTAGGGAGTGTTCTAATTTCATTCTTTTACATGTAGCTGTCCAGTTTTCCCAGCACCACTTATTGAAGAGGCTGTCTTTTCTCCATTGTAAATTCTTGCCTCCTTTATCAAAGATAAGGTGACTATATGTGCTTGAGTTTATCTCTGGGCTTTCTATCCTCTTCCATTGATCTATCTGTCTGTTTTTGTGCCAGTACCATACTGTCTTGATCACTGTAGCTTTGTAGTATAGTCTGAAGTCAGGTAGCCTGATTCCTCCAGCTCTGTTTTTCTTTCTCAAGATTGCTTTGGCTATTCAGGGTCTTTTGTGCTTCCATACACATTGTGAAATTTTTTGTTTCACAATTTAGTTCTGTGAAAAATGCCATTGGTAGTTTGATAGGGATTGCATTAAATCTGTAGATTGCTTTGGGGAGTATAGTCATTTTCACAATGTTGATTCTTCCAATCCAGGAACATGGTATATCTCTCCATCTGTTTGTATCATCTTTGATTTCTTTCATCAGTGTCTTATAGTTTTCTGCATACAGGTCTTTTGTCTCCCTAGGTAGGTTTGTTCCTAGGTTTTTTATTCTTTTTGTTACAGTGGTAAATGGGAGTGTCTCCATAATTGCTCTTTCAGATTTTTCATCCTTAGTGTATAGGAATGCAAGAGATTTCGGTGCATTAATTTTGTATCCTGCAACTTTACCAAATTCATTGATTAGCTCTAGTAGTTTTCTGGTGGCATTTTTAGGATTCTCTATGTATAGTATCATGTCATCTGCAAACAGTGACAGTTTTACTTCTTCTTTTCCAATTTGGATTCCTTTTATTTCTTTTTCTTCTCTGATTGCCATGGCTAGGACTTCCAAAACTCTGTTGAATAATAGTGGTGAGAGTGGACATCCTTGTCGTGTTCCTGATCTTAGAGGAAATGTTTTCAGTTTTTCACCATTGAGAACGCTGTCTGCTGTGGGTTTGTCGTATATGACCTTTATTGTTCTGAGGTAGGTTCCCACTATGCTCACTTTCTGGAGAGTTTTTATCATAAATGGGTGTTGAATCTTGTCAAAAGCTTTTTCTGCATCTATTGAGATGATCATATGGTTTTTATCGTTCAGTTTGTTAATATGGTGCATCACATTGATTGATTTGTGTATATTGAAGAATCCTTGCATTCCTGGGATAAACCCCACTTGATCATGATGTATGATCCTTTTAATGTGCTGTTGGATTCTGTGTGCTAGTATGTTGTTGAGGATTTTTTCATCTATGTTCATCAGTGATATTGGCCTGTAGTTTTCTTTTTTGGGGACATCTTTGTCTGGTTTTGGTAACAGGGTGATGGTGGCCTCGTAGAACGACTTTGGGAGTGCTCCTCCCTCTGCTATATACTGGAAGAGTTTGAGAAGGAGAGGTGTTAGCTCTTCTCTAAATGTTTGATAGAATTTGCCTGTGAAGCCATCTGGTCCTGGGCTTTTGTTTGTTGGAAGATTTTTAATCACAGTTTCAATTTCAGTGCTTGTGATTGGTCTGTTTATATTTTCTACTTCTTCCTGCTTCAGTCTCGGAAGGTTGTGCTCTTCTAAGAATTTGTCCGTTTCTTCCTGGTTATCCATTTTATTGGCATATAGTTGCTTGCAGTAATCTCTCATGATCCTTTGTATTTCTGCAGTGTCAGTTGTTAGTTCTCCTTTTTCATTTCTAATTCTGTTGATTTGAGTCTTCTCCCTTTTTTTCTTGATGAGTCTGGCAAATGGTTTATCAATTTTTTTATCTTCTCAAAGAACCAGCTTTTAGTTTTATTGATCTTTGCTAATGTTTCCTTCATTTCTTTTTCATTTATTTCTGATCTGATCTTTATGATTTCTTACCTTCTGCTGACTTACAGTTTTTTTGTTCTTCTTTCTCTAATTGCTTTAGGTGTAAGTTTAGGTTGCTTAGTTGAGATTTTTCTTGCTTCTTGAGGTAGGATTGTATTGCTATAACCTTCCCTCTTAGAATTGCTTTTGCTGCATCCCATAGGTTTTGGGTCTTCGTGTTTTCATTGTCATTTGTTTCCAGGTATTTTTTGATTTCTTCTTTGATTTCTTCAGTGACCTCTTGGTTATTTAGTAACATACTGTTTAGCCTCCATGTGTTTGTATTTTTTTTACAGTTTATTTTTCCTGTAATTGATATCTAGTCTCATAGCATTGTGGTCAGAAAAGATACTTGATATGATTCCAAATTTTTTTAATTTACCAGGGCTTGATTTGTGACCTAAGTTATGATCTATCCTGGAGAATGTTCCATGAGCACTTGAGAAGAAAGTGTATTCTGTTGTTTTTGGATGGAATGTCCTATAAATATCAGTTAAGTCCATCTTGTTTAACGTGTCATTTAAAGCTTGTGCTTCTTTATTTATTTTCATTTTGGATGATCTGTCCATTGGTGAAAGTGGGGTGTTAAGTCCCCCACTATTATTGTGTTACTGTCGATTTCCCCTCTTATGGCTGTTAGCATTTGCCTTATTTATTGAGGTGCTCCTATGCTGGGTGCATAAATATTTACAATTGTTACATCTTCTTCTTGGATTGATCCCTTGATCATTATGTAGTGTCCTTCTTTGTCTCTTGTAATAGACTTTATTTTAAAGTCTATTTTTTCTGATATGAGAATTGCTACTCCAGCTTTCTTTTGATTTCCATTTGCATGGCATATCTTTTTCCATCCCCTCACTTTCAGCTTGTATATGTCCCTAGGTCTGAAGTGGGTCTCTTGTAGACAACATATATACGGGTCTTGTTTTTGTATCCATTCAGCCAGTCTATGTCTTTTGGTTGGAGCATTTAATCCATTTACAGTTAAGGTAATTATCGATATGTATGTTCCTATTACCATTTTCTTAATTGTTTTGGGTTTGTTATCGTAGATCTTTTCTTTCTCTTGTGTTTCCTGCCTAGAGAAGTTCCTTTAGCGTTTGTTGTAAAGCCGGTTTGGTGGTGCTGAATTCTCTTAGCTTTTGTTTGTCTGTAAAGGTTTTAATTTCTCCTTCGAATCTGAATGAGATCATTGCTGGGTAGAGTAATCTTGGTTGTAGGTTTTTTCCTTTCATCACTTTAAGTATGTCCTGCCACTCCCTTCGGGCTTGCAGAGTTTCCTCTGAAAGATCAGCTGTTAACCTTATGGGGATTCCCTTGTATGTTATTTGTCGCTTTTCCCTTGCTGCTTTTAATATTTTTTCTTTGTATTTAATTTTTGATAATCTGATTAATATGTGTCTTGGAGTGTTTCTCCTTGCATTTATCCTGTATGGGACTCTCTGCATTTCCTGGACTTGATTGACTATTCCTTTCCCATATTAGGGAAGTTTTTAACTATAATCTCTTCAAATATTTTCTCAGACCCTTTCTTTTTCTCTTCTTCTTCTGGGACCCCTATAATTTGAATGTTTGTGCGTTTAATGTTGTCCCAGAGGTCTCTAAGACTGTCCTCAGTTCTTTTCATTCTTTTTTCTTTATTCTGCTCTGTGGTGATTATTTCCACTATTTTATTTTCCAGGTCACTTATCTGTTCTTCTGCCTCAGTTATTCTGCTGTTGATTCCTTCTAGAGAATTTTTTATTTCATTTATTGTTTTGTTCATAATTGTTTGTTTGCTCTTTAGTTCTTCTAGGTCCTTGCTAAATGTTTCTTGTATTTTCTCCATTCTATTCCAAAATTTTGGACCATCTTTACTATCATTACTCTTAATTCTTTTTCAGGTAGACTGCCTATTTCCTCTTCATTTGTTTGGTCTGGTGGTTTTTACCTTGCTCCTTCATCTGCTGTGTGCTTCTCTGTCTTCTCATTTTGCTTAACTTATTGTGTTTGGGGTCTCCTTTTCACAGGCTGCAGGTTCGTAGTTCCCGTTGTTTTTGGTGTCTGCCCCCAGTGGCTAAGGTTGGTTCAATGGTTTGTGTAGGCTTCCTGGTGGAGGGGACTGGTGCCTGTGTTCTGGTGGATGTGGCTGGATCTTGTCTTTCTGGTGGGCAAGACCAAGTCCTGTGGTGTGTTTTGGGGTGTCTGTGACCTTATTATGATTTTAGGCAGCCTCTCTGCTAATGGGTGGGGTTGTGTTCCTGTCTTGCTAGTTGTTTGACATGGGACATCCAGCACTGGAGCTTGCTGGCCGTTGAGTGGAGCTGGGTCTTAGCGTTGAGACAGCGATCTCTGGGACAGCTCTTGCCGATTGATATTACGTGGGTCCGGGAGGTCTCTGGTGGTCCAGTGTCCTGAACTCGGCTCTCCCACCTCATAGGCTCAGGCCTGACACCCTGCTGGAGCACCAAGACCCTGTCAGCCACATGGCTATTTTATAGCTATAAACATGTGAATCCATTGAGAATATTAACCAAATGAGTTTTATTCCCTCCATTTAGTCATGTTTCTAGGTGGTGTTTCTGCCATTATAATTTCTCCAAACTCTGGAACTCCACACTCCAGAGGCCCTCCTTTGGACGTCAAGGGCAAAACGTTCTTAATTAATACTTAAACTTTCCTTTGTTTTCTCCATTTAAGATGTGGTTAAACATAATAATTTCCTTTAAAATCATTCCATCTCTGAAAATGATTGCTTTCTGAGCCCAGCACTGCCCACTTCTAGAATGATAAGACTGGGGTTGAGAAAACAGATGCACAGAGGCACCTTCCAAAAACAGAAGCAACCTGTGTCCAAGTCATGTTCTGAACCTTAAGACCTGGGAGGCTGGGTGATGAGGGAGACCTCAGCCTAGGCCTGTAGCTTCCAGCCATTGGGCAGAGTCCTGGACCTAATGGAGGACCACCTTCTCTCCTCTAGCTCCACATTCACGCTCCTGGCTGCTTCCTTTTACTGAGGTGCCTGGCTCCTGTAGGAGTCACCTTTCAACCATTTTCATCCACTGCTGACCATAGCCATTTAGGCTGCGGGGTTTCTGGGCCCACAGACCCCCTGAAGACTCCTGGTTCTTACCAGTTGCCCCCATCTGGATTCCAGCCTAGCTGCATTTCCTGACTCCTAACTTCCCCACCTCCCAGGGCCTAGGCAGTGGTCCTGTGCCTCACATGGCTGACCACATTCACCACCCACCACCCACTACCTTTTGGCTGAGAAGTCTCCCCCTCCACAACACACACCAATGGGAATCCAAGCTGCTTGCTCCATGCCTGGGGCAGAATGGTCTAGTGGTTATGAGTATGGCTGGTGATATAAATAGACCTGGGTTCAAATCCCGGCTTATCTTTTTAGTAAGGATAGATAGTATTAAGGATAAAGTGCACAGCCAGTGCTCAGCAAGGTGCCTGGCAAAGAGTAAGTGCTCAGTAAATTTAGCCATTGTCACAGGAGCCCCTCATTCTTGATTCAATAAGAACTGCTTGGAAGTTCAGGAAATTTATTAGCAAGTATCTCAGCAGGGCAGTGTCCACCTGGGTGGGTGGTCAGTAAAGGAAAGAATAAATAAAGATCCTTGGAAATGTATGAAGTCTTTTCACAAGAAATGTGGAAGTCAGGTTGGGGTGGCCTAGGCATCCTGAATGTGGCCTGCTAGGTTGAGAGAGAGAGGACCAGGAGTTACTGATTTGTTTTGTTTAAAACTTAAAAAAAAATTTTTAACTCAAGTTCATTACAGAAAATTCCACATCTCTATTTTGATCATAGAAAATGTTACTGTACAAAACTATACTAAAGTAAACAATATAATCATGCCCAGCTTCAACAATTCTCAACTCATGGACAGTCTTATTTCATCTATAACTCCCACTCCTGACTCCTAGCTAAGTTTGAATCAAATACCAGACATATTATCAACTCATTTGTTCTTTCAGTTGTATTTGTACAAGATTTTTTTAATGACCAAATACCATTATCACACCTAAACAATTAATAATAATTTTTTACTATGTAAAATCTAATCAGGGTTTATATTCACCAAATTGCCTTATACATTTTTCATACAGTTTGTCTGAATTAAAAACTAATAAAGTCTATATTTTTGAACTGATGGACATGTCTCTCTGGTTGCTTTTAATCTATAGCTTCTGCTCCATTCTTTCGTTTCCTTCTTTTTTTTTTTTTTTAATTAATTTATTTATTTATAGCTGTGTTGGGTCTTCATTTTTCTATGCGAGGGCTTTCTCTAGTTGTGGCAAGCGGGGGCCACTCTTCATCGCGGTGCGCGGGCCTCTCACTATCGCTGCCTCTCTTGTTCTCTGCGGAGCACAGGCTCCAGACGCGCAGGCTCAGTAACTGTGGCTCACGGGCCCAGTTGCTCCACGGCATGTGGAATCTTCCCAGACCAGGGCTCGAACCCGTGTCCCCTGCATTGGCAGGCAGATTCTCAACCACTGCGCCACCAGGGAAGCCCTCTTTCGTTTCCTTTTAATGTTTCAATGAAGAAACCAGATCATTTGTCCTGTAGAACAGTGGTCCCCAACCTTTTTGGTACCAGGGACTGGTTTCATGGAAGACAATTTCTCCACGGACCAGGGTGGGAGGGGAATGGTTTGGGGATGATTCAAGCGCATTACATTTATTGTGCAATTTATTTCTACTATTATTACATTGTAATATATAATGAAATAATTATACAACTCATCATAACGCAGAAACAGTGGGAGCCCTGAGCTTGTTTCCACTTGGCCACTCACTGGTAGGGTTTTGATATGAGTTCGAAAGCAACCAATTTATTATAGTCTCTATGCAGTCAAACCTATCTGCTAATGATAATCTGTATTTGCAGCCACTCCCCAGCGCTAGCATCACCGCCTCAGCTCCACCTTAGATCATCAGACGGTAGATTCTTATAAGGAGTACACAACATAGATCCCTCACGTGCGCAGTTCACAGTAGGGTTTGTGCTCCTATGAGAATCTAATGCCGCCGCTGATCTGACAGGAGGTGGAGCTCAGGCAGTAATGCGAGTGATGAGGAGTAGCTGTAAAGACAGATGAAGTTTGCTCACTCGCCCGCCACTCACCTCCTGCTGTGTGGCCCAGTTCCTAACAGGCCATGGACTGGTATGGGTCCATGGCCCTGGGGTTGGGGACCCCTGCTGTAGAATATCCCACTAGTCTGATTTTGCTAACTGCACCCCCACAGTATCATGCAGCATGTTCCACCATCCCCTATATTTCCTATAAGTTGGTATTTGGTAGAGGCTTGATCAGATTTTATTTTATTTTTTGGCAGCACTGCTTCATAAGTGGTGTTGCTACTCCCATCGAGAGATACATCTATGCCTGGTCATCTTTTCTTTCTTTTGGAGGTGTTTGCAGCTATTGCAGTTCAGTGCCTAGATCCATTATTTTATTAGAAGTTACAAAATAGTGGCATTCTAATTCATCACTCACTCCTTCTTCACTTATTACCTGGATAGTTTCTATAAAGAGAAACTTCCCTTCCTCGATTAACTGGTTACCTGAGGAAATGCTCATATGTTAATGGCAAGATGAATACTTGATTCCTCCCCTTTATTTACCAGTTTTCAAAATAATGCTAACATCCTCCAAAGATGACCTATCAGAGTTGGGTTTTTTTTTTTAATGTCGTTATGAACTGATGGATTTAAACATATTTGATGTGTTTCAGCCCACTGCAGCTATTATCTTTGTTTGTGTTCAAACTGACCCATTAATGGTCATGGGAGCCTTTTCCTGGTTTGCTTCTGAGTCCTTTTGAATAATCTTAGGAGTATTTGATATTCTTTTGCTTTCTGGAAAGACAAAATACTCCAGGCTCATCTCGTACATTTCTTACCCTAGACCTGGAATCCACCATTTATATAATAAATCCTGGTTTCTTTTGGGGGAAGTTGGCATTTAGAGACCATACTCTGAGTACTAGGGATGTTCATAGCTACTGAGTTGTTCAACATATTTAGTGCTTTTCAGTGGGCAGAGATAGGCAATATGTTTTTAAAATTTCTAGATAAAATGCATCCTGAATTTTATCACATCTAATTCAAATTCAGGACTGCAGGTTTTTAACTTCATAGAACTTGCTTTCTCCCACACAAATACTCCTAGTCCTCAAAAGACACCAACATAGTCACTCCCCCTTGTGAGAGCACTGGAATCACAACTAACTGCTGAAGAATCATCGACAGGAAGACACTGGAAATCACCAAAAAAGACACCCCTCATCCAAAGACAAAGGAAAAGCCACAGTAAGACGGTACAAGGGGCGCAATCACAATAAAATCAAATCCCATAACTGCTCGGTGAGTGACTCACAAAGTGGAGAACACATATACCACAGAAGTCCACCCACTGGAATGAAGGTTCTGAGCCCCAAGCCAGGCTTCCCAACCTCGGGTTCCAGCAATGGGAGGAGGAATTCCTAGAGGATCAGACTTTGAAGGCTGGTGGGATTTGATTCCAGGACTTCAACAGGACTGGAGGAAACAGAGACTCCACCCTTGGAGGGCACACACAAAGCAGTGTGTGCATTGGGACACAGAAGAAGGAGCAGTGACGCCATAGGAGACTGAACCAGACCTACCTGCTAGTGTTGGAGGGTCTCCTGCAGAGGTGGGGGGGTGGCTGTGTCTCACCATGAGGACAAGGACACTGGCAGCAGAAGTTCTGGGAAGTACTCCTTGGCATGAGCCCTCCCAGAGTCCGCCATTAGCCCCACCAAAGAGCCCAGGTAGGCTCCAGTGTTGGGTCGCCTCAGGCCAAAAAACCAACAGGGAGGGTACCTAGCCCCACCCATCAGCAGACAAGTGGATTAAAGTTTTACTGAGCTCTGTCCACCAGAGCAACACCCAGCTCTACCCACCACCAGTCCCTCCCATCAGGAAACTTACACAGGCCTCTTAGATAGCTTCATCCACCAGAGGGCAGACAGAAGAAGCAAGAAGAGCTACAATCCTGCAGGCTGTGGAACAAAAACCACATTCACAGAAAGATAGACAAGATGAAAAGGCAAAGGGCTATGTACCAGATGAAGGAACAAGATAAAACCCCAGAAAAACAACTAAATGAAGTGGAGATAGGCAACCTTCCAGAAAAAGAATTCAGAAGAATGATAGTGAAGATGATCCAGGACCTCGGAAAAAGAAAGGAGGCAAAGATAGAGAAGATGCAAGAAATATTTAACAAAGACCTAGAAGAATTAAAGAACAAACAAACAGAGATGAACAACAGAATAACAAATGAAAACTACACTAGAAGGAATCAATAGCAGAATAACTGAGGCAGAAGAACAGATAAGTGACCTGGAAGACAGAATGGTGGAATTCACTGCTGCGGAACAGAATAAAGAAAAAAGAATGAAAAGAAATAAAGACAACCTAAGAGACCTCTGGGACAACATTAAACGCAACAACATTCACATTATAGGGGTCCCAGAAGGAGAAGAGAGAGAGAAGGGACCTGAGAAAGTATTTGAAGAGATTATAGTCAAAAACTTCCCTAACATGGGAAACGAAATAGACACCCAAGTCCAGGAAGCTCAGAGAGTCCCATACAGGATAAGCCTAAGGAGAAATATGCCAAGACACATGGTAATCAAATTGGCAAAAATTAAAGACAAAGAAAAATTATTGAAAGCAGCAAGGGAAAGATGACAAAAAACATACAAGGGAACTCCCATAAGGCTAACAGCTGATTTCTCAGCAGAAACTATACAAGCCAGAAGGGAGTGGCATGACATATTTAAAGTGATGAAAGGGAATAAACTACAACCAAGATTATTCTACCCGGCAAGGAATTCATCCAGATTCAATGGAGAAACCAAAAGCTTTACAGACAAGCAAAAGCTAAGAGAATTCAGCACCACCAAACCAGCTGTACAACAAATGCTAAAGTAACTTCTCTAAGTGGGAAACACAAGAAAAGAAAAGGACCTACAAAAACAAACCCAAAACAATTAAGAAAATTATCATAGGAACATACATACTGATAATTCCCTTAAACGTGAATGGATTAAATGCTCCAACCAAAAGACACAGGCTCACTGAATGGATAGATACAAAAATAAGACCCATATATATGCTGTCTACAAGAGACTCACTTCGGACCTAGGGACACATACAGACTGAAAGTGAGGGGATGGAAAAAGATATTCCATGCAAATGGAAATCTAAAGAAAGCTGGAGTAGCAATACTCACATGAGATAAAATAGACTTTAAGATAAAGAATGTTACAAGAGACAAGGAAGGGCACTACATAATGATTAAGGGATCAATCCAAGAAGAAGATAAAACAATTATAAATATATATGCACCCAACATAGGAGCACCTCAGTACATAAGGCAACTGCTAACAGCTATAAAAGAGGAAATTAACAGTAACACAATAATAGTGGGCGACTTTAACACCTCACTTACACCAATGGACAGATCATCCAAACAGAAAATTAATAAGGAAACACAAGCTTTAAGTGACATAATAGAGCAGATAGATTTAATTGATATTTATAGGACATTCCATCCAAAAACAGCAGATTACACTTTCTTCTCAAGTGCACGCGGAACATTCTCCAGGATAGATCACATCTTGTGTCACAAATCAAGCCTCAGTAAATTTAAGAAAATTGAAATCATATCAAGCATCTTTTCTGACCACAATGTTATGATATTAGAAATGAATTACAGGGGAAAAGAATGTAAAACACGCAAACACATGGGGGCTAAACAATACATTACTAAACAACCAAGAGATCACTGAAGAAAACAAAGAGGACATCAAAAAATACCTAGAAACAAATGACAATGAAAACACAATGATCCAAAACCTATGGGATGCAGCAAAAGCAGTTCTAAGAGGGAAGTTTATAGCAATACAAGCCTACCTCAAGAAACAAGAAAAATCTGAAATAAACAATCTAACCTTACACCTAAAGGACAAGAGAAAGAAGAACAAACAAACCCCAAAGCTAGCAGAAGGAAAGAAATCATAAAGATCAGAGCAGAAATAAATGAAATAGAAACAAAGAAAACAATAGAGCTTCCCTGGTGGCGCAGTGGTTGAGAATCTGCCTGCCAATTCAGGGGACACGGGTTTGAGCCCTGGTCTTGGAAGATCCCACATGCCATGGAGCAACTGGGCCCGTGAGCCACAATTACTGACCCTGCGCGTCTGGAGCCTGTGCTCCACAACAAGAGAGGCTGTGATAGTGAGAGGCCCATGCACCGCGATGAAGAGTGGCCCCTGCTTGCCACAATTAGAGAAAGTCCTCGCACAGAAACGAAGACTCAACACAGCCATAAATAAATAAAGCAAACTGTCAACAAGTAAAAATAAGTAAACACTATTATATTAAAAAAAAAGAAAAAAGAAAACAATAGCAAAATCAATAAAACTAAAAGCTGGCTCTTTGAGAAGATAAACAAAATTGATAAACCATTAGCAAGACTCATCAAGAAAAAGGAGAGGACTCAATAAAATTAGAAATGAAAAAGGAGGAGTTACAACAGACACCACAGAAATACAAAGCATCCCAAGAGACTACTACAAGCAACTCTATGCCAATAAAATGGATAACCTGGAAGAAATGGACAAATTCCTAGAAAGGTATAACCTTCCAAGACTGAACCACGAAGAAATAGAAAATATGACAGACCAATCACAAGTAATGAAATTGTAACTGTGATTAAAAATCTTCCAACAAACAAAAGTCCAGGACCAGATGGCTTCACAGGTGAATTCTATCAAACATTTAGAGAAGAGTTAACATCCATCCTTCTCAAACTCTTCCAAAACATTGCAGAGGAAGGAACACTCCCAAACTCACTCTATGAGACCACCATCACCCTGATACCAAAACCAGACAAAGATACTACAAAAATAGAAAATTACAGACCAATATCACTGACAAATAAAGATGCAAAAATCCTCAACAAAATACTAGCAAACAGAATCCAACAACACATTAAAAGGATCATACACCATGATCAAGTGGGATTTATCCCAGGGATGCTAAGATTCTTCAATATACGCAAATCAATCAATGCGATACACCATATTAACAAATTAAAGAATAAAAACCATATAATCATCTCAATAGATGCAGAAAAAGCTTTTGACAAGATTCAACACCCATTTATGATAAAAACTCTCCAGAAAGTGGGCACAGAGGGAAACTACCTCAACATAATAAAGGCCATATATGACAAACCCACAGCAAACATCATTCTCAATGGTGAAAAACTGAAAGCATTTCCTCTAAGATCAGGAACACGACAAGGATGTCCACTCTCACCACTATTATTCAACAGAGTTTTGGAAGTCCTAGCCATGGCAATCAGAGAAGAAAAAGAAATAAAAGGAATCCAAATTGGAAAAGAAGAAGTAAAACTGTCACTGTTTGCAGATGACATGATACTGTACATAGAGAATCCTAAAGATGCCACCAAAAAAAAACTACTAGAGCTAATCAATGAATTTGGTAAAGTAGCAGGATACAAAATTAATGCACAGAAATCTCTGGCATTCCCATACACTAAGGATGAAAAATCTGAAAGAGAAATTAAGGAAACATTCTTATTTACCATTGCAACAGAAAGAATAAAATACCTAGGAATAAACCTACCTAAGGAGACAAAAGACCTGTACTCAGAAAACTATAGGACACTGATGAAAGAAATTAAAGATGATACCAACAGATGGAGAGATATACCATGTTCTTGGATTGGAAGAATCAACATTGTGAAAATGACTATACTACCCAAAGTAACCTACAGATTCAGTGCAACCCCTATCAAATTACCAATCACATTTTTTAAAGAGCTAGAACAAAAAAATCTTAAAATTTGTATGGAGACACAAAAGACCTGAATAGCCAAAACAGTCTTGAGGGAAAAAATGGAACTGGAGGAATCAGACTCCCTGACCTCAGACTATACTACAAAGCTACAGTAATCAAGACAATATGGTACTGGCACAAAAACAGAAATATAGATAAATGGAACAGGATAGGAAGACCAGAGATAAACCCCCACACCTATGGTCAACTAATCTATGACAAAGGAGGCAAGGATATACAATGGAGAAAAGACAGCCTCTTCAATAAGTGGTGCTGGAAAGCTGGACAGCTACATGTAAAAGAATGAAATTAGAACAGTCCCTAACACCATACACAAAAATAAACTCAAAATGGATTAGAGACCTAAATGTAAGGCCAGACACTATAAAACTCTTAGAGGAAAACAAAGGAAGAACACTCTTTGACATAAATCACAGCAAGGTCTTTTTTGATCCACCTCCTGGAGTAATGGAAATAAAAACAAAAATAAACAAATGGGACAGAATGAAACTTAAAAGCTTTTGCAAAGCAAAGGAAACTACAAACAAGATGAAAAGATAACCCTCAAAATGGGAGAAAATATTTGCAAATGACTCAACAGACAAATGATTAATCTCCAAAATATATAAACAGCTCATGCAGCTCAATATTAAAAAAACAAACAACCCAATCCTAAAATGGGCAGAAGATCTAATTAGACATTTCTCCAAAGAAGACATACAGCTGGCAATGAAGCACATGAAAAGCTTCTCAACATCACTAATTATTAGAGAAATGCAAATCAAAACTACAATGAGGTATCACCTCACACCAGTTAGAATGGGCATCATCAGAAAATCTACAAACAACAAATGCTGGAGAGGGTGTGGAGAAAAGGGAACCCTCTTGCACTGTTGGTGGGAATGTAAATTGATACAGCCACTATGGAGAACAGTATGGAGGTTCCTTAAAAAACTAAAAATAGAATTAACATATGACCCAGCAATCCCACTACTGGGCATATAGCCAGAGAAAACCATAATTCAAAAAGACATGTGCACCCCAATGTTCATTGCAGCACTATTTACAATAGCCAGGTCATGGAAGCAACCTAAGTGTCCATCAACAGACAAACGGATAAAGAAGATGTGGTACATATATACAATGGAATATTACTCAGTCATAAAAAGGAAGGAAATTGGGTCATTTATAGAGATGTGGATGAATCTAGAGACTGTCATACAGAGTGAAGTATGTCAGAAAGAGCAAAACAAATATCGTATATTAACACATATATGTGGAACCTAGAAAAATGGTACAGATGAAGTGGTTTGCAGGGCAGAAATTGAGACACAGATGTAGAGAACAGACGTATGGACACCAACGGGGGAAAGTGGCGGGGGTGGTGGTGGTGGTGTGATGAATTGGGAAATTGGGATTGACATGTATACACTAATATGTATAAAATGGATAACTAATAAGAACCTGCTGTATAATAAAATTCAAAAAAAAAAGACACCAACATAATTCTTCATTTGCTTTATTTTACTATATGCACACAACAGCCTCAGAATGACACGACTAACTCTTCACCAACAATGTGATTACTGAAATTAATTTTAATACAAAAATATATATAGCCAAAATCCTGTATTTTAAAGTCACTTGAGATAGCTTCTCTTTCTGTGATTCTGCTACCAACTGGACATGTATGTAGGTTCACTTTGGCAAGTCATTTCAGCTCCTAGAGCCTCACTTTCCTCATCTATGAAATGGGGATAAAAGAAACTCCCTGGCAGAATTGGTGAGAGAGTCAAGAGATGTCCCAAACATCCCAGGTGCCACCAGTATGAGGACAGATTGGCACTAAGCGCTCACCGGCCATTGCAGGATCCCCCAACACATACACACACACACAAGTGCTCACTGCAGTGTGTAACAGAGAACACACGTACGTTGCTTCCTGTGTGCCAGCCACTCAAGGAGCACTTTTAAAATGTTAACTAATTTAATCCCCACAGCAGCCCCATGAGGCAGGTACGCTTAACACCCCCATTTTGCAGAAGAGGAAACAAAGGGCAGAATTAAGAAATAATTTGTCTAAGGCCACAAAGCTAGGAAATGGTGGAGCCAGGAACAGAACTGGGCAGGCTGGTTCCAAAGCCCGTGGTCCTGACCACTAGGCTTGCCTGCCTCACAGTGAGCCGCACCCCCCCCCCGCCCGGGGTCTCCCACAAGTGCGAGAGCCAGTCCTCTTGGGGCTTCTACCTCCTCATCTCCCCTGAACAACGGAGAAGGTCCACCGCAGGTCTCCTCCACTGCCCACCTGTCCAAGACCTCTAGCGCGAGGTCCCCGCTCTAGGACTCAGCACCTTTTGCTGTGGCAGCTGCCAGAACCCTCAGGAGGCAGGCACTGCCCGGGGGTCCCTGGTAGCGACAGGGAGGATGGGATGCTGCCTCCCATGTGGTGGGTGCTCCATCAGTGGAAGTCACATTCTTGTTGTTTTTGAAATCCCCAAAAGAGGCTAGTGAGGGCCAGCACTGGGATTGGAACCCTAAAGCATCTGGCCTGCAAGCTCAGGCCCTGACCCAGCCTGGGGTGAGGAGAGGAGGCATTCCCTTCCACCACAGCACTGGGTGATGTGGTCCCTTATCCCCAAAATGCTGTCATCAAGTCCTTCCCTCGCTGAACGTACATGCCATTCTACCATCAAGCAGTGGAGTCCATCCCCCACCCCCTTTGAATCTGGGTTGGTCTGTGACAGCTTTGACCGATGGAGTCTGGCAGAAGTGATGCCTGGGCAGGTCCAGGCCTAGACTTAACAGAAAGGGCAGTTTATGATGCAGTGCTCACCCTGGGAAGGCAGTGCCCTTCGGGAAGTTCAACTATATACCCCGAGACGGCCACGTGCTGAGGAAGCCCAAGGAGAGAGCAAGCCATGCCGGCCCAGATCCCTGTCCTCCAACCCAGCTCAGGGCCCGGACATGTGAGTAAAGCAACCGCCTGGGCATTTCAGCCCTCATAGATGCCACGCAGAGACAGTGTGAGGCCTCAGACACACGGTCCCAGCCGAGCCGTTCCAGCATCACCAGCCCCAGACATAGGGACCACAGGACGAGGGCCACGTCCTCGGTGCCCTACCTGACCCGCTGGTGTCTGTCTGAGTTCCCGACCCAGAGAATCATGAACATGATAAAATGGTTGGTTTACACCCCTATGTTTTGAGGTCATTGGTTACGTAGCACCAGGTGACTAGAACGGGGGAATGCAGCCTGACCAGCCATGCAGCTGGAGGGCTGGGAGCCCTGGGAAGCAGCCCCTGAGAGGTTGGAGACCCGGGCCCTGGTGTTGGCAGGAAGCTGAAGCGGTTGGAGAGGGAGGGCCACCCCAAGCGTGTGGTTCCATCGCCACTGGGTTTCACTCCAGCACCCCCTCCAAGGACTGTTTCCCCAGGGAGTGGCCAAGAGGAGGGGTCAAGCTCCAATGTGAAGAGCTTGTTCAAAGTGTCAGCCCCCCTTCTCAGGCTTCTCCAGGGGAGGTCTCCACTTGGTGGCTTCTACTCTCCTGAGGACAGAATTGAGAAGGCCTGCCAGCTAAGGGGGCACAATGGAACCCCCATCACAGTGGTGTGGGTGGACCCTGAGCCCACTTCCCTAGGGTTCCGCAGACAAATGCCCAACCCCTCAGACCCTGAGGAGGCCCCTCCTACACAACCAGGCTTCCTCGGAGCCCCAGTGGGGGCCTCACACATCCTGCTCCAAGCACACGGGACCCCTCTCCCTGCCATGTGAGATTCCCCCAGAAAGAGACAGCGGTGTAAAGAACCAGAGATGGAGAGAGAATATGACCCAGACAAATGTAGAGGCAGAGACAGACACAGAGATACAGAGAGACACAAAGAGAGAGACAGAGATAGAGAGAGAGGGACAGAAATAGAAAAACACTAGAGAGTCAGTGAAAGACAGAGACAGAAGTGCAGAGGAAGAAGGGAAAGAGAGAGACAGCAAGAGAAGGAGACAGAGACAGAGACAGAGAGGCAGAAACAGCAAAACAAATGAGAGAGGTGATGAAAGCAGTGAGATAAAACTGCAGAGAGATGAGAGACAAGAACAGCAGAGGCTAAGGGGCGGGGACGCTCCATCTCCCCAGACACTGGATTTAGCCCCCTGCCCTGCTCTTGGTTCTTTATGTCCACCCACCCCAACCCCCCATCTCAGCTCCCCAGCTGTCCCAGCACCCGCCGCACCGCCCAGATGCCGCCCCCCTCCCTGGGAGGACCAGGCAGGGCCCCAAGCCTCCGAGTGTGCACTCCTGTTACCCAACAATCTCCAAGCCCCTCAAACCCAGAAAAGCCACCGCTCCCAGGACACTGTAGCAAGCTGTCACTACCTCTGGCTGCCTCTGTCCACAAGGCGAGTGCCAGGGCAGGGACCAGCCCCACCTGTCACCCAATCCTCCCTCTGTGGCTCTGGGGAAAGTTTCCCTGCGGCACCGCAGCTGAGGGTGGGGAGAGTCAGAGCCACAGCAAGGGACAGCAAGGCGTTCAGGCCTGGGGTCTGGAGGGCCCAGAAAGCCACTTCCTAGGGAGGGTCTCCCCCTCCCCCTCCCTCCCCTCCACTTCCCCTCCCCCTCCCTCCAGTGGATGGAGGTGTAAAAGCAAGAAGGTCCCCCTGAGCAGGCTCCATAACTCAGCCAGCCAGCAGAGAACGATATTTAAATCATAGCTTACTTTGCTTTGTGTGAGGGAATTTATTAGCCTACCACATAAATGTTTTATTCATTAGGCTGTATAAATAATGCATGTCTGTTTCCATGGAGACTTAACCCTTCCACTCCCAGAACCTGGGCCTGCCCTGGCCTCCCCACCTTTGTGTTATCCCACCACTCCCCTGGTTCTGAATCTGCCCAACCCTAGTAAGACCACCAACAAAACACAATCCTAATCAATATTATTATTATTATTATCCATCACTTACTAAGCCCTCTGGAAGCCAGACACTGTACCCAACTCTTTCCCCCCATGGTGCCATGGTCACACGTACTGCCATCTCCCCTGTGCTACAGTTGAGAAGACTGAAGCTCAGGATGGAGGAGACACATGTCCAGGGTCACACAGGGCCAGGTGTGGAGCCAGGATTCATACCAGGTGTGATCGACACCAAAGCCCAGCTGTCTGGACACTTGTCTCCTCTTCTCTGCCCGGCCCAGGGTCCCCCAGACCGTGCAAGGAGGTTGCTTAGAGGCACCTTCCAGGCAGGAAGTCTCCTCCGCTCAACCTTGCTCTGTCACATTGCTCTCCATCTGCGGGCCACAGAATCCCAGCCCCCCCAGGCTGGGATTATGGGGACCAGCCAGACCAACCCCTGGGAACCAACATGTAAACTGGGGCCCAGGATGGCACAGGACTCACCCAAGGTCACGCAGCAAATCCCAGCAGAGCCAGCCCTTGAACCCCGGTTCCCTCCTCAAGCCCCGAGCTGCCTCTTTGGACCTCCTGAGGTCCACAGGCCCAGTGCTCCCCTCACTGTACTGATGGAGATTCTGAGGCATTGAGGTTAAGCGCCTGGTACAGGGTCACTAGCAAATTGGCAAGGAGGCCACACTGGGCGGTCCGGGCAGTCCCCTGGTTCCTCCCGGTCACATCTCGCTGCTCTGCCTCTGCCACCTCAGCTACTCGTTAGGCAGCTTCCACTGGCGCCTGTGTGACCCCTCTGTGACAGAAGAGCACGTAGGCCACCACGGTGCCCTGGCCCCCTCCGCTGGCTTTCTCAGACTTGGAAAACAGCAAAATCATACGTGAACCCAGAGCTGCTTGTGCAAAAACAGACTGACCCACTGGTGTCTGAAAATTAGACCCTTCAGTGCTGCCCTCCTGGCTTTTCTCCAGCCCAGATGTGGGCCTACGTCCTCCCCAACCCACCGAAGATGACACAGAGCCTGGGAATTGGGCCGCAACTGTGAGAAGCCCTGACCCCTTCACCTCACCGCCCCTTCAGCAGCCCTAGGAGGGGTGCCTTCTTTGCCTTCCTTTCAGGTGAGGAACTTAAGGCTCAGAGAGGTGGAGAAATCTGCCCAGGCCACACAGCTGGCAAATGGCAAAACCCTGGAGCTGAGCCCAGGTTGTAGCGTCTATCTGTCCTCCTTGCCAAGCCCTGACCACTGCCATGGTGACTCCCAGGGCACCATGTGGGCTATCGGTGGGCAGTAAAGCCCACTGCGTTTTTAGTGGGGAAGTTGTCTTCCTTTTAACTGTCTTCAGACCTTCTGCTCGGGTCCACAAGTAAGTCTGTCTGGCGCTGGCTTGTGGAACGCCTCTCCATCACCACAAATCGCTCTTTTAAACAGAGATTGCAGGGCCCAGCCTGGGAGCCCTCTGCAGGCTGCATGAACTGGCTGGAATTTAATAACCCTGTTGCATTTTCACTAGATTTATTTTTATAGTTGCCTCCACTTATAGCAAGTAATGCTGGTTTCCCACTTAACAACAGCAGTGATAATAATATAGCAAAGACATAGATAGCACTTGCAACGGGTCTGGTATTGTTCTGAGCTTTGCATATTTTAACTCGTCTAATCCTCAGAAAACCCTGTGGGGTACAATCATGACCATCCCTGATGAAGAGACGAGGAAGCTGAGGCCCAGAGTGGCTAGGACTGTCCCCAAGTCACACAGCTCGTAAGTGTCCAGGGCTAGACTTGGAATCCTTTATAACCAGAGTGTCTCCCACAGTGAGGTAAATTTTCCTCTTAAAATAAATTATTGTAAAAGAAAAAGGTCAATTTGTGATATGTACTAAGAAAATAATCATACGGGGAGTACATGAATGTACCAAAAATCGTAAAGGTGTTTATGAACTCTGCACAGCCTGGGTGTCCACAGGATGTCATCCCCCATAAGCTCCACCCCCTGGGCTTAGAGCCAATGAGAACAAGGCCTGGCTTGGGACGGACCGTTCCTTCCAAAGGCGGGGCCCTGGAGTGTCCCACTATCCTGAGTTGAACCCGAAGAGGTGCTGGGGGGAGAGCGTTATCTCAGGGACTTCTTACAGCTGCCCACACTTCCCTGCACGCCCCTCCATCCCTGCGTAAGCACACTGGCAGCTCTGGGGTTCTCCAGGGTGGGGCTTCGGGTGTGAAGTCACCCACAGCGCTCCTCTGCTCTACCCTGGTCAGGTTTCTGTCCCTGCCAAGGGGCTGCCCTGATGCCAATAAGGCTGCAAGCCCTCCTGGCACCAAAGGACCCCTATGTCCCCTGCAGCCCTCAATGAGCAGACGCTATGCAAGGTTCATGCAGATTCAAGGGGAAAGCAACCCCTGCTCTGCTGTACCTTTCAACTTCAGGGACTTTATAAGTTCAGCCCCACGCAGTCTCTGAGCCAACCCTGGTCAGGTTAGGAAGCAGATCCGGGGACTCAAAGAATCAGAGGTACTTTATCACCATCTGTGATATTACCAATGGCCCAAGTCACCAGCATCCCTGGTGAAAATGGTCCTTCAGCTCCTGCCTGGACACCATCTCTCCATGGCTCAGATGTGAGCTCATGGGGCCTGGAGATGACAGATATATTTTTGTCTCTCACCCTCAACCTGTTTACACCAACCTCCTCGTTTCCCTCAAGGCCACTGATATAGGCCCTGGTGCTTCAGACACACCCAGGAGCACCCAACCCCCAACACACATTCACCTACCATTTGCCAACAGGCTCTGTTCTAGACACAACTCCTGGGGACAAAGTGGCACTATCCCCATTTTACAGAGGAGAAAGTTCATCAGAAAAGGCCAAGAACTTGCCCCAGGTCACACAGTGTCAAAGCGGGGTGAAGCTCAGATGCAATCCAGACCTGACTCCATCGTACTGTTTATGGTCAAGGAGAATGGGAGCCACCCTGAAGCCTGGGTTCCAGGATTGGTGGTACAAAGCCATGCTCTTCTCTCAGGTGTGTGGGAATCAATCCTCAAGCCCTTCGAGGCAGCAGAATCCAGGGCCTCCCAGGGCCCTGTGCGATGGTTAAACTCCCCTGCAAATCGAATCTTCTTGCTGCACACACACCCCTGCAGCTCTCCCTTCCCCTCCCAGCAGGCTCTGTCAGCCACTGCGATTTCCCACCAGCTCAATTCTAGTCTCTGGCCCAAGTCCTCCGCCCCTTTACTGAGTCGGGATAACCAGGCCGCATGGGACCCAATGACTGCACAGCCCCCCAGGAAGGGTGACAGTCCCACCTCTCAGTCCCACTGTGCAACCCCTGCTCTGCTGTCCCTTTCAACTTCAGGGACTTTACAAGTTCGGCCCCATGCAGTCTCTGAACCAACCCTGGTCAGGTTAGGAAGCAGATCCGGGGACTCAAAGGATCAGATGTACTTTATCACCATCTGTGAGGTCTCCGTGGGAGGGGGCACCCTGAAGCCTTCCCTTCCCCGCTGAGTCAGCCCTGTTGCTATGGCAGGTCCCCATCTGCCTTGCCCCGCCCAGCACCCCAGCTTTCTGCTGAGCATGGCCCCCCTTCTGATCCCCGCCGCAGCCAGAGCTCTGGCTTCTTATTAGATCCCCTGCAGGTGCTCAATAAACATTCGTTGACGTGAAAGGAAGGGAAGAGGGTTAAGGAGGATTGAGCACCAGTCCCTGGCTTAGTGCTTCCTCCCTCCTGGGACAGTGACCCGGGCCCAAAGCTAGACAGAGTCCCCATCACCTGGGGCAACCCTGTTGGTGGGTCCCTAGTCACACCCTCAGGCTCACCCGACTGTCACCTGACAGCTCCCTTAGACACTTGTCACCTGCCTGAAGATTCCCATTGATGGACACAGCCCCATCTCAAATAACCTCTGTTCTCTCCTCATCCTAGAATACTCGGCCCAATCTTCCCTTCCCCACTTTCCTTGTTCTTTCTTAATCCCTTAGGTCTCTGCTTAAAGTCCCTGATCCTGCAATCAAAATCTGGCCTCCCTATTAGGTATGCTATTAGATACAGACATGCGCGCGCGCGTGCGCACATCAGTTATCATTGTTTAGCAGTGGTTACTGGAGTGGTGGTTTGATTGATGTCTTATTCCGTGAGGTTATCCCCTGTGCCAGTTGCAATCCCCGGCACACAGTAGGCCTATAGGGAATATCTGATGAATGAATGAGTGTGGAGCTGCCCAGGAGACCTCAGCCCCAGGAACAGTCTAATTATCGTACCCTAAAGTCATTCCAGGAAACACCACCAGATATACTCAGGCCAAGGTCTTAGATGAGGTCATCACCTCTGTATAATGACTTTTCCAAGCCAGAAGGGGCAGCTTCGTCCCAGCCCTGGGGCTGACAGTTCCGACCATTCCTCCTGTGATGGGACTAAGGTCCCAGTGCTGAAATGGTTCTTGGGGTAATGGTCACTCCCTCTCATTCGTAACCCAGCCCCTGCTTCCCAAGGTGCAAGGTTACCCTTTTGTACTTGCCTCCCAAGTCCCTTCCTCCCTCTGACCACAGCGCCTGGTCCTCAGTAGGACATTGTCTGGGTCTCAGGGACCCTCTTAGACAGTGCTATGGGTCAAATCGTGACCCTCAAAAAGGTATGATGAAGTGTTAACACCATTTAACACAAGTAGTACTTGTGAGCGTGACCTTATTTGAAACTAGAGACTTTGCAGATATAATCAAGTTAAGATGGGGCCATACTGGATTCGGGTGGACCGTTAATCCAATTTCACTGGTGCCCTCATAAAAAGAGGAGAGACAAATGCCATGTAACGACAGAGGCAGACTGGAGTGATGCAGCTATAAGACAAAGGGTATCAAGGACTGCCAGAGACCCACAGAAGCAGAAAGAGGCAAGGAAGGATTCTTCCCGAGAACCTCCAGCGGTGGGGACCCTACTGACACCTTGATTTCAGACTTCTAGCCTCCAGAACTGAGAGAATAGATTTTGTTGTTTTAAGCCACCAAGTTTGTGGTACTTGATACGGCAGCTCCAGGAAATTAACGCAAGAAACTGTGGGTCAGGGGCCAGAAGCCAATGTGGAGAGAGGACCTGTGCTTTGCCGGGAGCCAGGTGTGCAAGCCCCTCCCATCAGAGAATGGTGGGGATGCTATCGTGTCTGAAATGGGAGGATAACGTAGCTGCCCAGAGGCCATCTGGGTGCAGGGCTGCTCAGGAAGCTGGTCCTCACAGGGCATCAGGAATGGGCTGTGGCCAGCTCGTCTCTCCAGAGACCACGCCATCTAGAAGGGACACGAGCTTCTCCCCGCCAAAGCCTCTTTGCTCAGCATCTCACGGAAGACTTCAGCCCTTGAGCCAAGCTACCAGCCACATAGAGCAGAGAAGCTGACAAGAGGTGTGTTTCTGGGAATGGAAGGGGTGCAACTTAAGCTTTGGACAAAAGGATTGATTCCAATATCATTAGCTGCATGTGCTGAGCACTGGCTCCGTAGCAGGCACTTGGTGTGCATTACCCAAGTCCCTCCTCCCGTGGACGTGTCTCATCATCCCCACTTTATCCCTGGGCAAACAGGCCCAGAGGAAATGGGTTCAAGCTCCCCTAGCTGGTGATGACAGAACCAGAATTCAAGTCTAGGCCTTTCTGACTCCAAGCCTGTCATGTTGTCCTGACTCCTCAGGGATGAGAAGGACACCACAAGGACACTCTGGCCTTGGACACCCCAAAACACATGCATCGTGAAGATAGGGCTGAGATAGGCCAGTAAGTTGGAACAAGGGGTCGACCTCGGTGCTGTGTTCAGGAGAGCGTGACGTGGACCAGCAGTGGGGCTGCCTGTCAGTGACAGCACCCGCTGACGCCAGCCTCCCACAGCTGCCCTGGGGGCTCCACCCTGCACAGGCCTAAGCCGGTGAGTGCCTGACCCAGTGGCAGACCCAGGGGCCCTCATGCCTGGGGTGGTGCTGGGAAGCCAAGGCTGCTCCATGAATCTCACGCACCACGCCACTCCAGGGTGTACCCACGAGCTTCAGGGTACATGCAGCCTCCAGGTCTGAGCCTCACTGACACCTGCAATTTGCCAAGCCTGTCTCCTTATGGGTGTCTCAGGCTGGCGCCTGCCCAGTTTTCCATAATCCCAGCCCCTCTGGTCAATGCCGGAGGCCACCCCACTTCTGACATCCACCCGTGCCTCTTTGATCTTTGCAACAGTCTGACTATGAACTTGAATGTAGCAGACAACTCCAGAGCTGTCTGTCCTGCTCGCCCTTATTCTAAAAGTTGCCCTTCCAGGGATGGGCCTGGCCGCCATGTTCAAGAGGCAGTATAGTACTGCATAGCGGCCAGACGCTCAGATGTTAGGATCAGTCCCCTGGGGTCCAGGTCCAGCTCGGCCACACGCTAGTTCTGTGACCTTGAGCATACCTCTTAAATTCTCTGTGCCTCATCTGTAAAGTGAGGCTGATAATTACAGCGCTTACATCACAGGGTATAGCATGAAGTAGAGGAATTATACACATAAAGCACTTAAAAGTTTGTAGTAAGCACTCAGTAGATGCTGGTGGTTATCGCTGTCATCATGATCATTACCGTCACCCTTATCATCAGTATTACTATCACCACGTGGCTCCAGGCACAGCTGATTGGACCAGAGATGAACACCTGACCCAGCCTGGGCCAATCGGGTCAATTGGGTTCTCAGTCCCAGAAATGTGAGATTTGTGCTCAGGATGTAAGGCTCACCCGGGTGACATGAAAGTACAGAGTTCAGGACGCAGCCCTGTTTGTCCACAGGTATGGAGAAGCAGGGAGAGCCAAGTGCAGAGAGAAGAATAAAACAGATGCACACAGAAAACTAATAGGTCATTTGGCTCCAGACACAGAACAAGATGGAGGGTGAGGCTGCCTGAGACCCCCCCAAGGCTCTCTGACCCTGTTCCCAGGCTGCTTTTCCTGTCCTTGACCTCTGCAAGACACTCTGGTCCTTGAGAAAAAAATCCCCCTTGAACTTAAGCCAAATAGAATTGGTTTGGGTATTTGAATCCAAAAGGGCAGACATCATCCCAGCCCTAAAAAACAAAAAGGGGGAAAGTGGACAACGCTGGGAAAGAATTTGAGTCCCGCTGGTATGGCCACGTGCATGTTTGCATGTTACGTTTTCAGGAGAGGCGAGGCCCTGATGTATCATCCATCCTCCCTGGTTGATTTTTCTAGCAAATGTAAGTCCACACTGCCCCCAAAATGGCACAGGGCACATCCCCCCGCTGAAGGGGAGGGAGATGGACACTTCCAGCCTAGCTCGGAGTGTCCTAGCTGTCATCTCCAAATAGCGCCTCTGGTCCCCGCTCTGCACTGGCTGCCCGTGTGACCTCAGCCGGCTCACCTTTCCTCCTGCAACCTCAAGTGTCTCATATTCATTGTGAAGAGCGTATGCCCTGCCTGCCTCTCCCACAAAGGGGACCCTGGGGGAGGGGGAGGGACTCCGTTCTCTCAGCCCGCAGGGGAGACCGAGCCTCATGGATGGGAGAGGAGGGGACAGGTCATCCACCAGGAGAGAGATCCCTACTCACACTTCATGGAATCATCTTTCATGCACCGCTAGCTTCCTCAAGGCCCCATACCCTCACCCAAGAGCCCTGATCCCACCCATCCCCCCCCCCAGAGGAACCAGCAGAACCTGTGAACCATCAGGGTCCCAAGGACTGGGGTAGGAGCTCCTCCCTCACATGCCTTTACCTCTGAGGGTCACCAAGTGACACCAGGACTCCACACCGTGTCTCTACAGGAAAAGGCAGAGCACAGAAGACAGGGACAACAGGAGCCTGCATCTCAGATCGTGGTGGCGGGGCTCTGAGAGGTCCGCCAGTCCACCGCTCTGTGTTTGGGTAAACTGAGTCAGAGCGAATGGCTATGTCAGGGACCTTGTCTTTGGGAAGAGGGCTCTGCATGTGAGTGTATATCTGCGTCTGACTTGCCTCTCCCTCCTCCCACACCTCTGAATTGTCACCAGTACCTCCATAGGGCCATGAACTTTTTTCAGCTCCTATCTGATTTTCTGCAACATTTCACTTTACCAACCACTTACCTCTTCTTGAAACACTCTCTCTCCCTGAGCTCTGTGACATCACACCTTCCTCTACTCCTCCCTCCTCCCCAGCCACTCCTTCTCTGTCTCCTGCTGGAACTTTCTCAATGGCCAGTTGTCTTCGACGTACTGTCCTTGGGACTCTCCTCTCTCCACACACTCCCTGGATGGTCTCATCCACTCCCTAGCTTCTCCCCCAACCTGAGTGCCAAGGATGCCTGCATCTGTCTCTCCAGCCCAAACCTTCTCTGGGGCTACAGACCCAGGAATCCAGCAGCCTCCTCCACAGCCACCTAGGGTACCCAGAGGCTCCCCAAACTCAACGAACTCATCACTGAGCTCTTCCCTCCTACTAAGAAGGACCGCCTGTTCCCTATCTCAGTGAATAATGTCCTCCAACTTCCAGTCACTTCCACAATGAACATCGTGATACCTCACTCTCTCAACTGCAGATAAAACCCATTAGCTAATCCTGTCTCTTCTACCTTTAAAGCATCTTTCTAATCTGCCTGGTCTCCCCATCCCCTTGGTCACTGCCTCAGCTCAGATACACATTACTATCCACCTGGGCCTTCCTATCAGATATAGAGGCTTAATAAATCTTTCTAAATAAATTAACCTAGTTTAAAGTTTAAAATACAAGAACTAGACCCGACCTGACCAGAAAGAACAATTCAGAGTCAATCAGAACCCAAATCTCAACCCAGAGCTCAGAAATTAAGGCTGATGTCTAGACTCTAGAGCAAAATTCTCTCCCAAAGTGCAGAGGTCAAAGCCCAGCGCCCCACACCCAGCTCATTTTTCCATCTGAAGAGTCACATGTGGCTCAGCCTCTTCCACCAAGATCTCTTATTGTATTTTTCTCAAAGAAAAACAAGTGTCGATGGGGAGAGGGTTAATAGTTTATTCTATCTTTTCTGAGTGATTTTATCACTGTCGTTAGAACATTCATTGAAGTAAGTGAGGAATCCATCACAGGCTGACAGCAGTGTGCAGACTAATGGCTGTTAGATGGTAATAATTTTTAATATGATTTTTATTTCACTTAATTTCATATGTGCTTGACAAAAGGTCCCCAGTCACTGGGGAGCAGTGCAGAACTGGGAATAAGCTCACAGGAAGGTCTATTAAGCCAGGTGCTGGAAGCGTTTCAAAGAAACAACTTTGCCATTCAGGTGGGAAAGTCGGAAACTTGGTCGGGGGAAGGGAGCTGGTTTCTGGCACGATATCAGGATCACATCCCCACAGACACTGGCGTATCCACGCCTCATGGTACCGCGAGTCAGAGACACAGGCCCTTACATGATGGGCGTGGCGCCACGCGTGCACGCTCACAAGCCGAGGCCCTTGTACACAGATGTAGCTTACGTTGGGAAAGGACACACAACCACACCCAGTGAGTCACACTCCAGGTCCTCAGGAAAACACACAATAAGTGGGGATTACATACATAAATGTGCATTTGCAAAGCAGAAAGAGAGAGAGAGAAGGAGAAAGAGATTGAGACTCGTTCTTTGGTATGACACAGTCTCACCCAAGGAGACAGCTCTCTTACACACACACACAATCACATAGAGAGAACACGTAGATGTAGCCCCATTCAGAGTCGCATCTCACATACATAAAAATAACCATATATAAAATATCTCTCACAGTCACCAAAACAGACACACACACACACAGCCTAGCTATTGGGTCTGTGCTACAGCCTGTTCATGGATCATGAAGCCTTTTGGGGTTTTCTAAAAAAAAAAAATTTTAACTATTAGAGGAAGTGTGGGGTAGAGGAACCCTGTCCCCAAAAGCAAGCCTCCAGAGGTGGCCATGGGGATGGGGAGAGATAAGAGTCTATTTCGTGTAGCCTCAGCTTCCCAGCATTTGAGGAGCTCCTGGCAGGAATCGGGGACAGGCTGGCACAGGAGTAGCTAAGAGTGAAACCAAATCTTACTACAGCCCATGTCTAAAGTGATCTGGGGCCGGATGGGCAGGGTCTCAGCGTTGCTGGTTTGGGCCATCAGGTGCCCTCCCAGACATACATCAGATCAGAATGACCCAGCCCAGATTCCCAGGTCCAGGGGGGGATTCTGGCAGTCCCCAATGAGGGGGTCCCAGCCACAGGAAGCCAGGCTAGTCTTGGGGCCTGCTTCCACACCAGCAGGGACTTGAATCAAAACATGGGGCCCAGCCCAGGAACCAAGTGAGTTCTGGGTTCCTCCAGAAGAGGGGGGAAGGAAGAGAAGCTGCAGTCTTCAGCCCTGCGGTTGTCTATCCACTAGACCCCAAACACAGAGGCAGAAGACAGATCACAAATCTCCTGGGCAGGTGAAGAAAGCCCCCATGTCACACCCTGCTTGCTCCAAGACAAGGCCTAGAGGACGCCGAGAAGAGGTGACGGGGCTCCATCTCTTGTTTGGCTCCCCCTAGAGGAAGAATAGAGAAGTGCTCCCCATGGCCTGCTGTAGCAAGGCACTGTCCAGCCCCAGCCACTGGAAAGAGTGGGAATTGGCTCTTCTCGGGTTCTCTAAGCATAGAGGGGAATTCCTTGAAGACTGGTGCAGTCATCTCATGATGTCACTGTTCTTCCAGTCACCTTCTTATTCAGCCTGACTTAGGGTCCCCAGTGCCTGCAGGATTGAGGGAGGAGTCCTAAGTCACCTTACTGAGGTCAATTGCTATCTGATCTGGGTCCCTTGACACACAAACACACATGCAAACGTACACGCATGCATTCATACACACACAGAAGTTTCAGACATTCCCTCTAGTCCAGGGGTCTCCAATCCCCGGGCCACGGACTGGTAGCGGTCCGTGGCCTGTTAGGAACTGGCCGTGGAAAAACTATCTTCCATGAAACTGGTGTCTGGTGCCAAAATTGTTGGGGACCGCTGCTCTAGTCCCCGAGTAGCTGCACCTCCAAGGTGAGAAGCTGGCCTGCAAGTAATCAGCACCATGGATAGCACCAAGCCTCTGTTCAGGGTGCTGACTGGGGCTTGTCCACACCACACACTCACCCCTTCCACAGTCTAACCAGGAGAGGCCGGAGGACATTTATCTGGAGACTGAGACTACAGGGGGAATCAGAGTTATTGATTCATTGGTAAATTCTAGACCTAAAGAAATTATTTTATAGAGGGAGACTGTTGGGAGGTCCAAAAGCAGCCCTAACCCTTTGCCCTGGGGGCATCTCCAAGTTCCCTTTCCCTAGACTGTCCCAGGCCAGGACCCACAGTGGACTGAGAAATGGTCCAAAAATGAGGTCTTTATCCCTGGCATAGATTGTGTGCCAGGGTCTGTGCTAAGCCCTTTACATACATTACCCCAGTTAATTTTCCAACAAACCAATGAGGTAGGTGCTATTATCACCTCCATTTTGTACATAAAAATCCTGACATTAGAGAAGCTATTGGCTCACGCAAGTTCAGAAAGTTAGAGTCAGAGGAACGGGATTCACACACACGTCTAGACTGTAAACCCCAACGTTTCCGTCTATCTTGGTGATTTATGCCTTTATCCCTGTTGTCCAGACCAGGCAAAGAAGAGGCTCTCAATGAATATCTGTTGAATGAGTGAGTGAATGAACGAGTAAGTGAAAAACTCCGAAGTCAGTGTCCTAGCTTCTTCATTGCTCTGCCTCCCAACTGGGAGATCTGGTTCACCTTCAGAGTTGTCTCTTCAGACACCAAGATTCTCCCACATATTTCTACTGGCAGGACCTCTCCTCCCCACAACCCCCATGGAGCCTGACAAGTCTCTATTGCCCCTCCGCAGGACTAGACCGTCTCAAACCTCCCTAGATCACAGACTGAAGGTCCTGAGATCCGGCCCCACATAGTCTGGAACAGCTAGTGCTGGTTAGGCTGCCAGGAGAAGCCCTGCCAACTCTGACCCTTCTGCTGGAGCTACTGTGGAAAGCAGTAAGTGCCCCACTAAAGGCAGTGACCATTACCATTCCTGTGGAACATCAAGGTTGTCTTGGCATCTTCGGGGGACAAATTTAAGCTAGTTTTCAAGCTGGAGGCAGGTCATGGCCTAATAATCGGACTTTTGCCTCACAGAGTAAACAAGATTCTGCAGGAGTCTTTACCTTGCAGTGTATGAGCTCAGAAATTATCCCATAGACTCAGGATCCAGAGATTCATGTGTGGGTCATAACCCATCTCAATACAGGTTGGACCTTTCTAGAGCCATGTGCATAGGTCTTTGGGGAGACAGGTCAAATGTGAACCTCAAAGAGCATAGTGAATATGCGTCAAGACTTGTGTCAACAGCAAACAGGAACGAATCACTGTTAACTTAGTTCCTACTGTGATCCCAGCACTATGCTAGGCACAAGACATACAAGGGTAACCAGACAAGGTCCTTGCCCTCAACAATCCCAAAGGCTGACCGAAAAGAGATACAACACAGTGGACAATTAATGCCAGACATGTCTCTGTCCAAGATGACTGAAGAGGAGAAGCGTTGGTGTTCTTCCGGGGCCATGTTAGCTGAGTGAGTCTTGTTCCCTGGACGGCCTTCCCCAGACCCCACAGTGGATCCATTCGCCAACTGCTCTAGCCCCACAGAGCATAGCCAGGTAGAAGCAGTAAACTCTGGTGGTTGTTAAAGGCACAGAATCAGGAGATAGACTGCTTTTTATTCAAATCCTAGTTCTTCCACCTACTAGCCACGTGCCTTCGTACACATGATTAATCTCTCTAGGCTCCAGTGTTCTCAGCTGTAAAATGGGATAATAACACTTAGCCCCTCTCAGGGAGTGTTGTAAGGATTAAATGATTGATAATAAAGAGCTTAGAATGGGGCTTGGCGCGTAGCAAAGGCTTTAGAAGTGTCAGGTGCTGGTGCTGTCATGCCAGCACTCAAGCCCATCAGAGGCTGTGGCACAAACCTGGGGGAAACACATGGCACTCAGCCTGACACCTCTCCTGCTTCTGAGTTACCCTGTGCCCAAGCCCACACACATGCCAAAGGCAGGGCCTGATGAGAGCTATTTTAGCTATCACTGATTGGGTGCTTACTTTACCAAGCAGTTTGCATGTATCATGCCACTCCAAGACCTCACAATAACCCTTTCGAGATGGGTGCTATTATTGTAACCATTTCCCACAAAGGATGCGAGGCAGCCCTTCCCCATTACATCTTCTAGCTCCCCCACTATGCCTTGGTGCTCCTACAACCCCTGCTGGGCTGCAGAGTGGAACACAGTATCCCTAAGTCCCCCTCTCCACTGTCCCCCACCCTGCTCACGTTCAGGTTTTGCTGCTGACACTTACAGGATCCCAGGTGGGAGTTACAAAGGGGCAAGTTGGGTACCCTGGACCATGGCGCCCGAATCCATCCTCAGACAGGCTTAGACCCTACACATCTGTGCTGTCATGGAGGGGCAGCACCCCAAGCCTACACTTTCAGGCCTTCCTCTCTCTCTCAGACTGACTCCTTCCTCCAGGGAGGGGTTATTAGAACAGAGCTACCTCTTGGTATCTATAGGTGTCTGTACCGGGAGGCCCAACAGAGCCATTCCCTAGGGATACTGTCTTATCCAGCCCCTAAACTGGACTTGTCCTAGTTTTGGCCATCTACAGCTATCCCTCCTCTGGATGGGAACAATGTCACCAAGACAGGAGTGCTGCACCCCACCCACTCTGGTGTGCCTGGCTTAAATCTACCTTCACTAACTGGGCACATAGCATGGCCCTCTCTGCCATGCCAACCACTGCCACCTAACACACACACACGCACACACGCACACACACACACGCGCACACACACACACACGCACACACACACGCATGCACGCACACACACATGCACACACACACACACACACACACCTGGCTTTGGATGCAAATGGAGCAGGATTTGAATACTAGCTCTACCACTGGTTTGGACCTGGCACATCTCTCTCTGGTCCTCAGTTTTCCCACCTATAAAATGGAGGCGAGGACTCCGTCTCTCAGAAGCCATCCTGATCCAGCATGCCTGGGCCTACAAGAGGAATCTGAGCCTAGTAATATGCCCATTCCCTCCCGAAGTCAGCCCCAGCAGCTGGCAGAACAAAGGAGCAAGAGGTCTAAGGAATACTGGAGGAACCCACTGCCTCACCAAGCACCCTCCTCTACACATCCTGCTTCCTCCCACAAGCTTGACTGAGCCAACCAAATGGCAGTACAGTCTCCAGGTTAAAATAAATGCTGGAGAGGGTGTGGATAAAAGGGAACCCTCCTACACTGTTGGTGGGAACGTTATTTGGTGTAGCCGTCATGGAGAACAGTATGGAGCTTCCTTCAAAAACTAAAAATAGAGCTACCATATAATCCAGTAATCCCAGTCCTGGGCATATATCAGGACAAAACTATAATTCAAAAAGATACATGCATTCCTATGTTCACAGCACCACTATTCACAATAGCCAAGACATGGAAACAACTTAAATGTCCATCGACAGATGAATGGATAAAGAACATGTGGTACATATATACAATGGAATACTATTCAGCCGTTAAAAAGGAAAGAAATAATGCCGTTTGCAGCAACATGGATGCAACTAGAGATTATCATACTAAGTGAAGTAAGTCAGAAAAAGAAAGACAAATACCATATGATACCATTTATATGTGGAATCTAAAATATGACACAAATGAATATCTGTGAAACAGAAACAGACTCACAGACATAGAGAACAGACTGGTGGTTGCCAAGGGAAAGGGGGTGGGGGAGGGATGGAGTGGGAGGTTGGGGTCAGCAGATGTAAGCTTTTATATATAGAATGGATAAACAACAAGGTCCTACTGTATAGCATGGAGAACTATATTCAATATACTATGATAAACCATAATGGAAAAGAATATTTAAAGATAGAATGTGTATACACACACATACACACACACACACACACACACACACATATCTGAATCGCTTTGCTGTTCAGCAGTAATTAACACAACATTGTCAATCACCTATACTTCAATTAAATAAATAAATGGCAAGGATTTTGGAATGAGATAGAGCTGGATGAACATAGATGCAAAAATTTTCAACAAAATACTAGCAAACAGAATCCAACAGCACATTAAAAGGATCATACACCATCATCAAGTGGGGTTTACTCCAGGAATGCAAGGATTCTTCAATATACGCAAATCAATCAACGTGATAAACCATATTAACAAATTGAAGGAGAAAAACCATATGATCATCTCAATAGATGCAGAGAAAGCTTTCAACAAAATTCAACACCCATTTATGATAAAAACCCTGCAGCAAGTAGGCATAGAGGGAACTTTCCTCAACATAATAAAGGCCATATATGACAAACCCACAGCCAACATCGTCCTCAATGGTGAAAAACTGAAACCATTTCCACTAAGATCAGGAAGAAGACAAGGTTGCCCACTCTCACCATTCTTATTCAACATAGTTTTGGAAGTTTTAGCCACAGCAATCAAAGAAGAAAAGGAAATAAAAGGAATCCAAATTGGAAAAGAAGAAGTAAAGCTGTCACTGTTTGCAGATGACATGATACTATACATACAGAATCCTAAAGATGCTACCAGAAAACTACTAGAGCTAATCAATGAATTTGGTAAAGCAGCAGGATACAAAATTAATGCACAGAAATCTCTGGCATTCCTATACACTAATGATGAAAAATCTGAAGGTGAAATCAAGAAAACACTCCCATTTACCACTGCAACAAAAAGAATAAAATATCTAGGAATAAACCTACCTAAGGACACAAAAGGCCTGTATGCAGAAAATTATAAGAAACAGATGGAAGAAATTAAAGATGATACAAATAGATAGAGAGATATGCCATGTTCCTGGATTGGAAGAATCAACATTGTGAAAATGACTCTACTACCCAAAGCAATCTACAGATTCAATGCAATCCCTATCAAACTACCACTGGCATTTTTCACAGAACTACAACAAAAAATTTCACAATTTGTATGGAAACACAAAAGACCCCGAAGAGCCAAAGCCATCTTGAGAACGAAAAATGGAGCTGCAGGAATCAGGCTCCCTGACTTCAGACTATACTACAAAGCTACAGTAATCAAGACAGTATGGTACTGGCACAAAAACAGAAAGATAGATCAATGGAACAGGATAGAAAGCCCAGAGAAACCCATGCACATATGGTCACCTTATCTTTGATAAAGGAGGCAGGAGTGTACAGTGGAGAAAGGACAGCCTCTTCAATAAGTGGTGCTGGGAAAACTGGACAGGTACATGTAAAAGTATGACATTAGATCACTCCCTAACACCATACACAAAAATAAGCTCAAAATGGATTAAAGACCTAAATGTAAGTCCAGACACTATCAAACTCTTAGAGGAAAACATAGGCAGAACACTCTATGACATAAATCACAGCAAAATCCTTTTCAACCCACCTCCTAGAGAAATGGAAATAAAAACAAAAGTAAACAAATGGGACCTAATGAAACTTCAAAGCTTTTGCACAGCAAAGCAAACCATAAACAAGACCAAAAGACAACCCTCAGAATGGGAGAAAATACTTACAAATGAAGCAACTGACAAAGGATTAATCTCCAAAATTTATAAGCAGCCCATGCAGCTCAATATTAAAGAAACAAACAACCCAATCCAAAAATGGGCAAAAGACCTAAATAGACATTTCTCCAAAGAAGATATACAGACTGCCAACAAACACATGAAAGGATGCTCAATATCATTAATCATTATAGAAATGCAAATCAAAACTACAATGAGATATCATCTCACACCAGTCAGAATGGCCATCATCAAAAAATCTAGAAACAATAAATGCTGGAAAGAGTGTGGAGAAAAGGGAACACTCTTGCACTGCTGGTGGGAATGTGAATTGGTTCAGCCACTATGGAGAACAGTATGGAGGTTCCTTAAAAAACTACAAATAGAACTACCATATGACCCAGCAATCCCACTACTGGGCATATACCTTGAGAAAACCATAATTCAAAAAGAGTCATGTACCAAAATGTTCATTGCAGCTCTATTTACAATAGTCAGGAGATGGAAACAACCTAAGTGCCCATCATCGGATGAATGGATAAAGAAGATGTGGCACATATATACAATCATAAAAAGAAACGAAATTGAGCTGTTTGTAATGAGGTGGATAGACCTAGAGTCTGTCATACAGAGTGGAGTAAGTCAGAAAGAGAAAGACAAATACCGTATGCTAACACATATATATGGAATTTAAGAAAAAAAAAATGTCATGAAGAACCTAGGGGTAAGACAGGAATAAAGACACAGACCTACTGGAGAACGGACTTGAGGATATGGGGAGGGGGAAGGGTGAGCTGTGACAGGGCAAGAGAGAGGCATGGACATATATACACTAACAAACGTAAGGTAGATAGCTAGTGGGAAGCAGCCGCATGGCACAGGGATATCGGCTCGGTGCTTTGTGACCGCCTGGAGGGGTGGGATAGGGAGGGCGGGAGGGAGGGAGACGCAAGAGGGAAGAGATATGGGAACATATGTATATGTATAACTGATTCACTTTGTTATAAAGCAGAAACTAACACACCATTGTAAAGCAATTATACCCCAATAGAGATGTTAAAAAAAAAAAAAAGAAAAGAAAAAAGCTTTTCCACACTTAAAAAAAAAAGACTCAACTCTGTCCCTCACCGGCAAATTACCTGGCCTTGTTGAGCTTCGGTGTTCTCAATCATAAAAGGAGGTGAACAGGGCTTCCCTGGTGGCGCAGTGGTTGAGAGTCCGCCTGCCGATTCAGGGGACACGGGCTCATGCCTTGGTCCGTGAAGATCCCACGTGCCGCGGAGCGGCTGGGCCCGTGAGCCTTGGCCGCTGAGCCTGCGCGTCCAGAGCCTGTGCTCCACAGCGGGAAAGGCCACAACAGTGAGAGGCCCGTGTACTGCAAAAAACAAAAAACAAAAAAAAAAAGGAGGTGAACAATACCTTCCCTACTGGGTTCCTCTGGGGGTCAAACGGGATCACAAATGGGAAGTGTCTGACGTCCATGCTCTTGGAGGAAAGTAGTGAGAAGAGTCATGGGCTCAGAGAGCCTAACCAGGGTCCCACCCCACAAGGCTGCTCATGACTCAGCCGGGCTCCCCAGCCCCACCCCACAGAACACTGTGGCCAATGGGAGCCCATGGAAAGCACTTGCTGCAAAGTTTAAACCTAGGATTACCATACGACCCAGCGATCCCACACGTAGGTGTGCTAAAAGAATCAACAACACTCGTGCACTGGTTTGCACACAAAAGTACAAACGCTTGTACAAGAATGTTACGTATGTTATATAGCAGCATTATTCTCCGTAGTCAAAAAGTGGAAACAACTCAAATGTCCGTTGACTGATGAATGAATAAACAAACTGTGACATATCCGTATATGGCAATTTGGCAATTAAAGGGAATGAAGTACTGAATGGAATGAAGGAATGAAGTACACGCCACAACCTGGATGAACCCCCAAAACAACACACTAAGTGAAAGGACCCAGACACAAAAGCCCACGTGTCGTATGATTCCATTCACATGAAACATCCAGACAAGGCAAATACATAGCGACAGAAAGTAGACTGGTGGTTGCCAGGGTGGAAAGGACAGGGGAAGGGGAGTGAGTGCTTAATGGGTCTGGGGAGTTTCTTTGGGGAATGGTGAAAGTGTTCAGCAATTGTGATAATAGTGATAATGGTTGTTCACCTTATAAATATATTAAAAACCACTGAATGTCCACTTTTAAAAGGTGGATTTTACAGTCTGAGAATTATGTCTTAAAAAAGAAAAAAAGACTTTGGTGGATGGGCATCTCAGCACTGGTTAGTGCCTTGAAATTCCTCCTCACAAACCCAGGGAACACTGCAGAGCCCTCAGAAAGCCCTGGACCTCAGAGGAAAGGTGGTCACTGGCCCTGACCACTGCTAAGGGCCAGGGCCGGCGCTGGAATGGGCATCCCTAGGAAGCACAGACAGCAGTTAAGAGCATGGCCCAAGAACCAAGCAGACTCACATTGAAATCCCCCCTCCACCACTTACAATATTCTGACCTTGGGCATATGCTTTAACTCTCTGAGTCTTAGTTTCCACATCTGTGAAATAGGAGATAATAATATTACCTATTTCACAAAGTTGTGAAAATGAAATAAGACCATCAGGTAAATTGCCTGGCAGGGCGCTAGACACACAGTAAATGCTAAATATATGTGGGCCACTAATATCGCTGAGCTCTCATTAAGTCCTACCAACATCCCTAACAGGCAAGACTTACTGTCCCCATTTTACAGATTCTGCCTGTGTTCCCCCTGAGGTTCAGGAACACTGGGGTGAATTGTGGGGCTTACGGGGGAATGCATCTGGGCTGAGGGGCCAGTGGGGAGGCTGCTGCAGACCAGTCAGGGAGAGATCGCAGTGGCTTGGCATAGGATGGTGATGGGAAGAGTAGAGAGCACATGTGAGAAGCGTTTGGAGGAGAACTTGACAGGCCTGGGTGACTCCCTGGCTGGGGGCAAAGCAGAAGTTCTCATGGAGGATGACTGACCACCCCCAGGGTCCAGCTTGGTGGCCGGTGGGGGTTGGGGCTGGCTGGGCCCTGAGGTCAAGGCCACAGGGGGAGGAGGAACCCAGGTTCCTGGGAGAGCTCAGGGCTGAAGGCAGAGACGCGGGGATGTCCGTGGTGGTGGGGCCGAGTGAGTGCGTGCTGTAATGGAGGGGGAGAGAGCATGGCAGGGACTAGAGGGCTGGCCCAGGGCATGGCTGCGGTTAAGAAGCCAACAGAGGCAGAGGAACCCGAAGGAGCTGGGAAGATGCAGTCAGCGGGGATGGAGCCCAGTCCAGGGCTGCAGCTCCATGGGCGTCTCAAGAAGTCACAAAAGGAAGGGAGTCCAGCGGTGTCCAGGGGGCTGAGTGGCGGGGAGGACACGTGTCCATTATAGCACCTCCGGGGGCAACCGGATGTACTAGGCAGCGGAGAGGGGACTGAGGGAGGTGATCCAAGACCTGCATAAGTGAAGAAAACTGTGACGCTGGGAGGATGGGGTGGGTGGCTGGATTTTTGTTTTCAGGATAGGGGAGGCCTGAGGAAAGATACTGAAAAGGCAAAGGAGAAAAGGCGAGGGCGGCTACTGGCAGAGTCCGCTGGGGGCTCCTTGACCTTCTGGGCAGAGTTAGCCTTTTCCTCCTAGAGACCCCGTGGTGCTCTCTCCATCCATCCCTCTGCCATCCCTCTGGTCACCGTCAGATGGGTGACAGTGTCTCTCCAAGAAGGACATGAGTGACTCGAGGCTCGGCATCTTCTAAGGTATTTCTGCAGCCCTGGGACCTGGTATGGAAGGAAGTACAGAGTGCCAGGCAGGCAGACTAGCAAGGGGTCAGACAGACGCACAGACAAGCTAGCTGAGACGCGTCCAGACAGACTAGCAGGCCAGCACACAGATAGGCCAACAAGCAGCTGAAAAAACGGCCACAGGGACAGGCAGGCAAGGCCACTGAGATGTCTCCCCCTCCCCCTGCCACTGCCCCCCCCATCCCCCATGGCTGACACAGCCGGGCCTGGAGCACAGATTTATCTCCAAATGCTGCCACAATCCCGCTATTGGATTTGTAATCACAGGCTCCAATGTTCACAGGATAAATATACTAACAAACTAATTGTTTGTTAGCTCTGAGGTTGGAGCAATCAACACGTCCAGCGTGAGATATGGGCCACCCGCCTGCTCGCGTTTAGGCCATCCCAGGGCTCGGGGCCTGGCGCCACAGGCACCACATGGGCCCAGCCGAGCCCGGCCGGTTGTGCACACACGGGCCTGAACCTTGGGGCCGACGGTGGCATGGGCGGGAGGGCGCCGTGTGCGCTAGTACGTAGCCGTCGCTGCCCCTGCCTGTGCCTCATCAGTGGCAGACATAAACTAACCCGGTTCCTGGGGACCCCAGAGGAGCAGCAGGAACGGTTTGCTAGAGAATTATAGCTGTGGGTGAAATTAGATGTACTCTGAGCCCCAAGGCTGAGAGAAATAAAAAGCATTTTAAATGGAGTGTAGAATTCATATTCCTCAGTCACCTTCCAATAAATAAATCTTGTACCATTTTTTTCTGTAAACAGTGGTTACACTCAGCTTCTATTGTCTCCACATTCCATAGGCCAACTGGCGAGGACTGGAGGCGCCGTGCTGGGGCGGGAAGGAAGAAACCAGGGCGTGCCTGAGGTCTGGGGGCGCTAGAACCATGGTGACTGCCCTGGAGGTGCCCTCAGCTTCAAGGAAGCATCAGAGTTTCCCTCAGGTCATAGCCCAGCCCCGGACATCCCTCAGGGATGCCCAGCACAAGAGGCCTGAGATAGAACTCCCAATCCCCAAGTTTTGAGACCCAGGGGTCCAAGGCCTGAGGCCACGGAGGACAGGGCAGCTCTCTGGATCCCCCTCTCCTGGAAAATGAGCATCTACTGGGGGTGACAACCCGGGGGACTGCTTGGCCTGGCCACGGCAGCTTCTGTTGTTTCTGGTTTTCCAGGTGCAAAAATGACACCTCCTCATGGCTAAAGATGCAGAAAACACAGAAAATCGCAAAGAAGAAAAATATCACCTGCAATCCTGAAAAAAAATCACTGTTGATATTTCGGTATTTTTCCTGCCAGACTTTCTTCAGTGTGTATATGCACATAAATAAATATATGCTTTACAAAACAAGAGATAAGCCCTACATTTATGAAGTGCCCAACACATACCAGGTACTATTCTAGGCATTTTGAATATATTAGCTCTGATTCTCACAATAATCCGGCAAAAAAGACTTCGTATTAAATATTGATACTAACCTAGATCACTAAGAGAAACAATATTGGATCACATTTATTTGACACTTACCGTTGTATACCTGGCACGTTCCTCTGAGCACAAACCTTCATGATCTCATGTAATCCCCTCCACAGCCCTGCAAGTCGGGCCCCACCGTGATCCCTTACCCGGGAGTGGAAACGCGTCCAAGGCCACAAAGAAAGTGGGGGGCAGAGCCACAGTGCAAACGCAGGTTCGTCTGACTCAGAGAGTGTGCTCTCGGTCAGCCCAAAGCTTTGATGCACCCAGAGCCAGACCACAGTGGGCAGCCCCCGTGGACCCCGCCTTCTCCACCTAGTCCATCTTCTTTCCCACGCACACCAGCCCTTCTTCTTGGACCTGCAGGAACTGTCCATTTCCCAGGGTCCAAGACAGATTTCCATAGCTGCCCTGACCCTGCCCTGCCAGCAGGGAAGCCAAGAGAGCTGACAAAGAGCATGGGTTTGGGCTCAGACAGACCTGGGACCTCAAGCCCAGGTCAGCCTCTTAATGAGCTGTGTGTCCTTGGGGATGCCACTGCCCCTCTCTGAGCTTTACAGTCCTTAGCTGGAAAATGGACATACTAAGAATACTCACTCTACAGGGCTATTGTGAAAACCAAATGAGATCGTTATGTGAAGCACTTATCCGGTACATGCAAAGGGCTCTAAAATGTTAGCAATCTTTCAAATTAAGAACGAGGCACCAAAAAAAAAAAAAAAGTTTAAAGAAGCAACAACAACAAAAAAGAAAGAACAAAGCCACAACAAGAACAGGACACTGGGACATGTATCCTGGCTCTGCTCCTGCTTCCTTCTCCCTGCTCTGTTTAATTGGCTGCCATGAACCCATTATACAGAAGGCCGGGGAGTAGTGACTGCAAGTCAGAGGCTCACTCCTGAAAAACAAGGAAAGAAAAGAAAAGGAGAAGCTGTCCCTTCACAGAGCCCCTTAACACACACACACACACACACACACACACACACACATACACACACAAAACGACACTTCATCCTGTTTGCTCCTGGGGCAGGTCCTCGCATTGCCCTGGGATTCTCTTGTTCCCACCAGAGGAGTCAGCTGATATGGGAGTATTAGTTCAGAGGTGCAGGTTGGTGTCGTCTATAACCGAAAATATTCACCACCCAAGCAGCTCGAGGAGAGGGGAGGAAGTCTTGGGACCCAGATCCACCCCAACTGCCCAGCATCCGGGGTCATTCAGTGGCACCTTGGGCAACAGCAGCCCAGGAGGCCTTCCTGGGAAAGGAGGGCAACAGGAGGATCTGGAGAGATGGACAGGAAGACGGGACAAGTCGGGACAAGGAGGAGGACGGTGGGTTGCAGCCCTGGGTTCAGGGGCCACAGGATCAAGTCCCAGGTCACTTACTGACCCCCATGGGACTCTCAGTGAATCCCGTCCCCTCTCTGGGCCTCAGATTCCCTGTCTGCAAAATGGGGATGACAACACTCCATTGGAACAGTAAGGGTTGTGCCGTGGGAATGAGCGATGCACAATGAATGAATGAATGAATGAATGAATGAGTGAGTGAGTGATGAGCAAGTGAGTGGTTCCACTGTGAGCCCAATGCAGCAGCTGACTGCGGTGGCCAGGGTTCCCTTCTTGCAGGGGCCCTTGGTCATTTATTGTTGGTTAATTAAATGGTAAGATTTTCATGTCTGATTATTTACTGCCAGCCAGCTTCATTACCGGCTCCCCCATAAATCACAGCAGGGGAGCCGGGGTCCAGCTCCCCACCCCCATGCCCACCCCCATCCCTGTGCCCCAGCAGAGCTGGGCTTTACAGGACCCCAGGAGAGAGGGAGCTGTGACATGTCCTGTCCTGGAGAGCTGCACACAGACTCCTCCTGACCTGTAGGCATGCCACAGCCTCCTGACAGCCAGAGTCTCAGAAAGGACTTCTTCATCGCCAACAGCCAAGTCCCGAAGACGTGACCCCGGCAGTTCGCCACCGTGTGCCAGGCCCTTCCCAAGCCTGAGCTCACTGCCGTGATGAGACCCACTCTCGCAGAGGACGGTACCAAGGCTAGTGGGAGGGGGAACGAGATTAGAACGCAGGTCTGGCTCCAGGGTCTGTGCCCCAACCACTCTGCCTCAATGACGAGGAAAGCACAGACTCTGGAGTCAAACGAACCCAGATTCAAATCCCAGCTCTAATGTCTACACCTGTATGAACTTGAGCAAGTGTCTCCGCTCCTCTGGGCCTGTTTCCTCAGTTATGAGGTGCGGACAGTACACACCCGGGCATGGTGGGTGCTCTGGAAGCGATGAGTACAGGAAGACCCCAAGGGGCAAAGGTCCTCTGCTCCAGCCTTTGCCACTGGACACAGGAGAAGGAGAAGGGGGTGGGACAAACCATCAAGGCAACAAAGGGAGTCAGCCCCCCGCCCACATCTGACTGTGACTCGGGGAGGCGGGCAGGGGCCATGCACCTGGTCCAGAGTGCCCCCCCGAACCCCCAGCACCCAGCGCAACACAAAAGGAGGGCTCTGTTCGTAGCTGTCGGATGACTGAACAAATAAGTGAATGAACAAATCAATAAATCAAAGACTAACTACCTGATGAATGAATGAATGAATGAATAATCAAATGACTGAACATATATATGAATGAACAAAAGTCCAAAAAGTTATTGAATGAATGAATGAATGAATGAGAAATTGGATGAATGGACGGGAAAATACGAGAGCAAAGAAATGATCAGATAAACAACGAAATCGATGGAAGAATGAATAAACAAAAAGGAATGAAGGATAGGGAAGGGAGGGAGAGAGAGAAAGGGGGAGAAGAGGATGGGCAGTGAGGGCAGGCCTGCCCAGAACAGCTCCCCAAAGGCGGCAGTCTCCTGCCTGTCCCCCTTGGCCCCAGCCCCCTCCACCAAAGCCCTCAGGAACCTCACCGTGGCCTCCCCAGCAGGTCTGGAGCCCGTGGAGCCCAGGGAGGCCCCTCGCCGGCAGCCCTGAAAGCAGGCTGCGGGGCAGGTGGGCTTTGCCCAGCCCTTGGCCTCGTCTTTAACTATGACATTAAGCGCCTGCTTTGCCATTCACGGCTCGGGCAGCATTTTACCCCTGAGATGTTTGATTTTATTACCTTCCAGGGAGAGAGCCAAGCAAGTGTTCTTATTGACTTGCACATTAAATATATTAGTAATAAAACAACATCTCCGTAAACCAATTGTAAAATCAATATTAATTGGTACCGAAATATCACAAGTAGTTGAATTACAATTAAGAGAGGGGGTGAGCCATGCCTCAGGGCACAGGGTGCTGAGGTCCCAGGAGGGAGAGTGGTTGGGGGACCAGACTTCAGTGTCGGGCAGACCTGGGTTCCCCTCTGAGCCTCAGTCTCGTCATCTGCTCAATGGGGGTAATCACTCTAACGGCCGGCGTTTGGTGTGGACTAAATGAGGTAATGTGTGGACAGTGCCTGGCAGCAGCAGGTGCCCCAGAAATGCTCTCCTCCTCCCTCTGTCCTAGTCCCTACTGTAGGCAAGAGTAAGTCATTCCCACTATAGTGAGAAAGGGTGGTACTGGCAGCTGTGGGGAGAGAGTGGAATGGGCAGGGGAGAGAAGAGCAGGAAAGGCACGGGGAGCTCTGAAGGGTGGGGTACACTAGTCTGGGGGGATCTGGGAGGGCTTCTGGAGGAAGTGACTTAAAGCTAAGACCTGGGAGAATTGCTGAGGGAGGGCGCTCAGCATGCTGAAGGAAGGCCAGGGGCCACAATGCCCTTTTATCACTCAAATACAAAAAAGCCAGTCAGTCAGGGAAGCTTGAGACCCCCTGCAAGGGTCGGACTGAGGTGTGGCGCAGGAGTCTGGGGTGAGCAGGGGACCCTGGGCGTCAGGCTGGACCTGACCCCTGCAGGCTGGGCAGCACAGGCTGTGTCGGCTGCTCTCAGGAGCAGGGTGACCAGAGTGCTGGGGAGGACCCTGCCTGCCAGGGCTAAATTCAGAGGCATTGGCTAGCTCTCCTGAAGTGCTTGGATGTCCCCTGGAGGCGTTTCACACGGGCTCCGAGGACCAATCCCCTTGGCTCCCTAGAGTCTGTGTACACGGGGGAGGTATGTTGTTGGTTGGTTGGTTGCTAAATTTCCTCAGTAACAATTGCACCTGATCCTCACGACAGCCCTACAAGGAAACTGATCTTCACCCCCATTTTACAGATGAGGAAACTGAGGCACAGAGAGAGGGCACTGCCCCAGGTGTACAGCCAGCGGTTGGTGGGGTGGAATTCAGACTAAGATCTGTCTGACTCCTGAGCCCATGCTCCTCTCCTGCTCTTGGTCCCCGCAGAGATGCTGAAGCGGGTGGTGACCTCTCAGGAACCTCAGCCACCGACACATAACTCTGGCCCTGTTCCAGAATCCAGATGGGAGGCACAGTCTCCTCGCCAAGGGCCCTTCCTCCAACACTGCTGACTACTGCAATTCCAGTAGCCCATGGATGCTTTGGGTTTCCCTGGCTCTTTAGAGATGGCGATAATGACAATACAAATATTAATACTAGTTACATATAACCTGTTCATGAAGGGCCTTGCACTCTGCTAAAAACTTCACCCACATTTTCTAATTTGATAGACTTCATAGCATAGGGGTTAAGTTGACATTTTCTGGTCAGAACCATTTCAGTTTAAGTCTCAGCTCTGCCACTACTGGTTGTGCAACTGTACTGGTCAGCTACGGCCACAGTAACGCTGCATAACAAAGTCAGTAACTTACGGTAATAAATATTTATTGCCACATTCATGGGTCTGCAGGTTGCCTGTGGTTTAGTCGATCTAAGCAGAGCGTGGCTAAGAGCTCTGATTCAGGCTGCGGGTCAGATTCAAGTCTGCTCTGTGGGTCTCTTTGTCATTCTGGAACCAGCGTCTACACAGGGCATGCTCCCACTGAAATGGCAGGAGAGCACGAGCCAAGTGAAACCAATCAGCACATTCAAACCACTGATCATGTCACGTTCACTAACATTCCACCAGCCAAAATGAGTTACTTACATGGCCAAGCTCAACATCAATGGGGCAGGGAAATACACCCCGCCCACGGTAGGAATGGAACCAAAGATTTGCTGAACAAGTATCTAAACTATGACGATGACTTTGGACCTCTGTTTACTCACCTGTAAAATGGGAATATTACCAGTTTCTACCTTATCGAGTAGCTGGGTAGCTCCATTGAGGTCATGTACATAAACTCTTAGCATATTGCCTCCTGTGTAACAAGTACTCAAAACAGGGTAGCTGCTATCGGTAGTAAGAGTAGTAGTATTAACAATCCTCTCAGATTTGAAGCCAGTGATGGTGTCACCCCTTCTCCTAGTCCAAACACTCCCACCCTACGTCATCACACGGGCTTGGGGGAGTAACCCATGCCAATCCCCTGCTCCAAACCAGATTTCACTACTGACATGGCCTGACCCGCCACCGGCTCAGCCAGCAGACCCAGTGCCCTGCGGGCTGTGACACTTGCACGCACCCAGCTTAACCAGGAGCTGAGTCAGCAGTAAAGCATTCAGTTGAGTGCAGGACGTCTCACGGTCCCATGCCTTGGCCTCACCAAGGCTTCATGATCCTGCAGCGCTTTGTTCTCTGGCCCCAGGATGTTGGCAGCCTCGTGGGGTGGGGCAAGCTGGCATCCTGGGTCCCCACGTCATCTGGGCCATTTACTGGTTGACTGACTGGCAGTGTGTCAAGCGCCCTGTCCGTGCCCAAGGCTCACCCCAGAAGACTTGAGAGCCCTTCCCTGACCAGCTCCCACGGAACCGGGTCAGGCCCGTTTCAGTCTCCTGCTATGCATGGCTCTTGACACAACTGTGACTGAAGGGTTATTGGACACAGGTTCAAATTCTGCCTCTCTGCTCAGAAGGCAGCGACCGGGTCTGTCTTGTCCCTGCCAGAGCCCAGTGCTGTGCCTGCAGGCATGAACCTACATGGCCGTGCTTAGGCATCCTTTGGTTACAAGACCAGAACCCTCACACACTGAAATAAGGAAGAAGTGGTAAGGGGGGGAGGGGAACCAGTATTGGCAGGGCCCCAAAAGTGGTGGGACGGGCAGCCAGACCCCACGAGGCAGTAGGGCCTGAACAGAAGGGGCACTGGTGCCAGAGAGCAAAACTGCCGCCTGCCGTCCCTCGGGGTTTCTGCTTCATTCTCCTCTCTCGGCACACGGCCTGGCCTTGACCCCCACAACCTCAGACACCCAACAGAGGCCAGCCAAACGCTGTGACTCAAGCGCAAATTCCCAATTCCCAGGAAAGAGACACTGCTGGGCTCCGGCTGCCAACATTCAGGTATCCTCTGGCTCCTTCACTGCCAGGGCCGCCCCTGAGGCTGAGGGGGCAGATCTCAAAGGGGGGGTGAGCTTAACAGACACCCAAAGGGCGACACTCCCTCCCTCAGCCCCAGATTCCGCCTTTGTGAGATGGGATAAACGATACCACCTCCTGGGGTGTTTGTCAATGTCAAATGCACTAGTAGATAGCAATAATTCTTATCGTGGCCACAGAAGCCACCATGCCCCGAGCTTGCGCTGTGCCAGGGACTGTGCCCTTTCCCTGCACGATCTGAATGAATCCTCAGAACAATCCCTCGGGTTTGCTGCCTCAGTTGTTGCCACTTTACAGAGAAGAATTCTACGTAACAGAGAGGGCAAGGGGCTGTCCAAGGTCACACAGGGCTGGGATTCCAAAGTAGGCCTCTCTGCCTTCCCTGGCTGCATTTCACACCACGCTCTGCTCCCTCTTTGCTAAGGTTGAGGTTGTAGCTGACCCTGGGAGAGGGCCGATGAGAAAGCACTTTGCAAACGCCAAGGAGAGAGCCACATTTGTCGCATCTAGCTGAGGATTTATTTTACACAGACACGAAATAAATCCTGTGGGGATTCTCCAGGGATGTCGGCCTTACAGCCTCCTGCTTCCTCAGTTCTCCTGGCTCCCCTCCCAGTGGCTGCCTGGCCAGAGAGTCCTGGGCAGAACGCACTGGAAAGGTACCCATTTCTCAGAGCAAATGGCCATTACCTGGATCGGTGACTGGCTCCTCCCAAACATCCCGTCCGGAGGAACCACAGCTAACACACAAGCCCTGGCGCCCAAATGACCCCACCACGGGTAAGATGCAACTGGAAGGCTTGGTTTCCATCCCAAAGAAGCTTGGCGAGTGGTCTTCTTTTCCTTTTTTCATTGGTCCAAAGACGTTCATTTTCTCTGCTGGCAGCCCATGCTAGGAGGGCGGATCGTGGGGCGTGGGGCATGGAAGGGGCACAGAAGGGCAGAGCTGGGGCACTGACCACGAGCAAGCTGTTGGGGGCACACCTGACTTCTTAGCTGTGAAGCGGAAGAGTCAGGGGCCTGAGAACTCAGAGCTCTGCTGAGCTCCAGCCTCGGCCTCAGAGCCCTCCACCTCCCCTTCAGCTGAGAGCAGCCCAACACAGCCAAGCTTCAGGGCTCAGCCTCCCCCAAGGCCCACTGAATGCAGGCTCCCACAGAGACCTCAGCCCCTAGGGTGCTGGGATTTGCAAGAATACAAAGAGTGGGGATAATGGGGGACCAGATGTGTCCTCGGCCAGCACCGCCCACAGTTCCCACCTGCGTCTGCCTGTGTGTGCAGGTACGTGTGCGCCTGTGCATGTAGAAACAGGTATGCATTTGCAGGCCTCAGATGCGTGGTGCCCATGCTTGGGTACGTAGAGTGCCTGCTCAGGTGAGTTCACAGACGTGTGCGTGTGTGTGTACAAGCACGGCATGGCACACATGTGTGTGTCTGGGTGTGTGCCACCCAGGACTGCCTTTGTACACCTGTGTGCTCTCGTGTGCTTGAGACACACACATCTGACAATGAACGTGCTGGTTCGCCTGCGTGTGCGCCGATGCATGGGCCTGTGTGTGCACATAGAGGAGGCCTAGAACCTGACCTCTGCTGCCTTTGTCCAGCTAAACCCTCCCGCCCAGTTCCAAGCTTTCTCTAAATTGAAAAGGCTTAATGCAGTGATTTGCTATTAATTATTGTTTAATTTTTTTTTTCTTTGAGAACTGCCACATCTGCGGCAGTTACCAGCTGAGCTTTGATAAATCATTGCAGCCACTGGGATTCAAGCATCCCTAAGAAAAGAGAAACACAGGACTCCCCCCTCTCCCGCCCTCTTCCCTCCCCACCCCAACTCAACCCTATCTCCAGCAAGGCCCATGGAAAAGAAGGCAAGGTGGCAGAGGGTCGGCAGTCTCGTCCAGTTCTTGCCGGTCCCGCGCGGCCTCTCCCTGAGGCCTGAGGTCTGGAGCCCCAACTCCCCCACCCGGAAGACAGCAACTGTGGAAGAGACCCAGGCCTCTCCTTTGGGACGGCCGTAAGGGTGTCAGGCACCTCCCTCCCAGCATTCCCGCGTTGTAAATAATGCTGAAAATGAGTGGTTTTTAAAGAGTGTCCAGTGGGATTCTGGAGCCTCGTTTTAATTATACAAAAACAGCATGGGTGCTTGGGCAGATGTTAGTGCTAATTGTTTTGAAAGCAAGCCCTCTTGGCTTCGCAGAATCCCTCACTTGGGCACTTTTTTATGCAATTCCCCAGCCAGGCAGGTGAGGTCATCCCCTCTGCTAAGCAGGCGACAGTCAGCTCCCACATGCACCCATGTTCCCCCCTCCACCGACGCACTTCATCTAGACCCCAAGCAGCCCTGCGGTGGAGCATGGTGGAGCACGGGTGTTGGAGTGAAAGGGAAATCAGGGTGGGGTAGACCTGAGTTTGCACTCAGGATCC